>NC_143577.1:188700440-189331256 GCF_048544385.1 Mastigoproctus giganteus
GTGTTTAGGGTCAAACGGCACCAGGGGTTTCCCCTATCTCCGCGTTGCTTTCATTGTGAGTGAACCAGTTCGCTGGGAAATGCCAGAGATTTAAAAGTGTATGGATATTGTATATGTGTAATGTCATGTACCGTTGTTCATCTGGTCGTTTAGCCGCTGGACCCCTACTGAGGCCCAATGTTGCCCCACTTTCGCCCCGTGGAGGCAGACCAGGAAACACCAGTAGACTAAGATTTACTCTGGCAGGTCCTGCCGCTTAATTTCCTGAGATTTCGGCGGCTAGGACCCAAAAAAAAAAAAAAAAAAAAAAAAGAGGAAAAGAAAGTTAAAAAATAAACAAAGATATATATATATATATATATATTTTATTTTTTTTTTTTGGTAAATTCTATGGGGAATAACGCTAAATGTTTGAAACGCCGAGTGTATGGGCGAAAAAAGGTAATTTGGAGATGATTAAATCAATTCCGATGTGTAGGGCATTCGCTTGCGTATGTGCAGGTAGAGTGGGTGGGGAGGCTGAAGTCTGGGGGGAAAAGACAGAAGTATGGAGTCGAGAGAGGAGGCAACTCCAAGTCACAGTGGGGCATGCCCATGCCCCACCAGAAGAGAAAGTGGGAATGGCGAGAAGGGGATGAGACAGTAAGACCGTCTCTACCCCCCACCGGGGATATGGGTATTAAAGATGAAGGAGGCTAGGGTGCCCTCTTCAAGTCGCCAAATGGCGTTTGGCAGCTGTGCTGCGTTAAGTCTCTTTTCTTCAATATTGAGTCGATTTCAGTCCAGTCGCTCATGGGGTAAGCTCCGTCCTTGTGTTTTTCACTCACTTGTCTCAAGGTTTTTCTGTAGTAACTCTGTTGGATAGTATTTTATGGTCTTGTACAGTTTAACTTGTGGTGATCTTTCTTCAGACACGATTTATGGTAATTAGCAGTTTTCTCCTCTCGAAGAGGAGAAAACTGTGCATATTGAGAAAGTGCTCTGTATTCCTCTTCTGTGTCAATGAAGTGGGATTCCAGTCCTTTCGGAAGGTAGTGTATCTTTGTGATCAGGATGCCTCTGAGATCTTCGTATTCTGGGCAGTCGTAGACCAAGTGGTTCCAGTTCTCGATCTCCCCACATGTGCAGTTGGGGTCCTCAACAAGGCAGAACCCAAGCAGCTTCTCCTTAAAGGGACCATGACCAGTAAGGAGCGAAGTCAAATGCTTCCCCGGAAAGTACCAGGCTGGTTGCTTGGGATATATTTTGCTGAGGTTGGGAAGGAATTTTCTTGTGATTTCTCCTTTTGTTGTATCGGTCCATCTTTGTTGCCACTCCCGAAGTAGGTAAGCCTGTAATCGGACGTTTTCTGTTTTTGTACTACTCGCTGGGTCAATTATGAAATCCTGGAAGGTGGCAGCAACCCCCCTGGCATGCAGGAAGAGCAAGCCAGCTTTTACAGCCTCCAAATCGAGGGGGACCGCTCCAGCAAGCACCTGCAACGCTGGTGTGCTTACTGTTCTGCATGCTCGTGTGGTTGTTAGTAAAATGGTCCTTTGTATCGTATCCAGAGTTCTCCTATTGACTGCAAGCGTCGTTTTGCTGTACCACACTGCAGCAGCATAAGTTATCGCAGGGATGAAGGTTGCCTTATAATACAACATTAGTGCTGTTTTTTTTAATCCCCAGTCTTTTCTCGTAACCCTCGCCATCAGTGCCGAGTAACGTCTTATCTTCGTCCTTATATATTGTAAGTGAGGTTGAAAGGATACGTTTTTGTCTAGGATAACTCCTAGATATTTCATTTGGTTGGCAAGTTTAATGGTCACACCTTCTATTTTAATTTGGGGTGGACGCCGTATTTGCAGGGTTCCTTTTAGTAGAATAGATGTGGTTTTCGTCGGTGAAATTTTTAACTGGTTTCTTGAAGCCCAATTTTGTATTTTCTGCAGAGCTTGGTTTGCGGTAGTTTCCAGTTGGGCTCTTGAGTCAGCCTCAATGGTAAGAATAAGGTCGTCTGCAAAGGCCTGGGCTCCGATCAGCCCCAGGTCCAGGTTCAGGAGCTCGTCGAGAACCATATTCCAAAGGAGTGGGCCCAAGACTGACCCCTGCGGGCAGCCCCTGTATACAGATCTTGTGACTTTTTGGTAGTTGGCATTTATTTCTACTTTCCTGCAAGATAGGTAGTCCTCCATTACCTTGTATAGGTTGATAGGGACTGCAGCCACCCTTAGTCTGGCTAGGACGCTCGGCCACCATAGTGAGTCGAACGCCCCAGCAAAATCAATTGAAATGACTAGTAGGTATTTTTTTCTGCATTCCTGTGCCTTCCGAAGCAGGTTTCCAAGTGCATCCACTGTGGAGGAACCGGGCTTAAATCTATGCTGGAAGTGAGAACTATGTTCCTCAATATATTCCTGCACAAGTGCACGATGGCTCGGCGCATTTTCATCTTGGAAGACACCATCGCCATTCAAGGAAAGGTTTAACATAGCGAGGTGTACACAGTCAACAAGCAGTTGACGATACCGCAGAGGTTTTTATTTTTTATTTTATTTATTTGTTTTTATTATTATTTTTTATTATTATTTTATTTTTATTATTTTTATTTATTTATTTATTTATTTGTTTTTATTATTATTTTTTATTATTATTTTATTTTTATTATTTTTATTTATTTATTTATTAATTTATTTTTATTATTTTTATTTATTTATTTATTAATTTATTTTTATTATTTTTATTTATTTATTTATTTATTTTTATTTATTTATTTATTTATTTATTTATTTTTATTTATTTATTTATTTTTATTTAATTTTTTTAAGGTCCTAGCCGCCGAAATCCCAGGAAATTAAGCGGCAGGACCTGCTAGAGTGAAACTACAGCTACTGGGTTCCTGGTCTGCCTCCACGGGGCGTAAGGGGGACAAGGTTGGACCTCAATAGGGGTCCAACGGCTAAATGACCAGATGAAAAACGGTATAGAACACAACACAACACATGAACAATTCCCACACACTTTTAAATCTCTGGCATTTCCCAGTGCACTGGTTCACTACAATGAAAGCAACGCGGAGATGGGGGAAACCCATGGTGCCGTAAGACAACAACACTCACTTACACTTACACTTACCGACCGCAGACGACTGATACGTTGTTCCACATGCATATGTACAAGGGGTCCAAGTTCCTGCCAGTGAAACATGCCCCACACCATACAACTGCCTCCACTGGCCTACCATGCACGATGGATGAAGAGCCTCATGTGTTGACGCCAAATCCGTACACGACCATCCACGGTGTGGAGTAAATAACGTGACTCATCCGACAAGCACACCGTCTTCCAGTTTTCTAACGTCCAACTTGCATGCTCTTTGCACCTGGCTAGTCTTTTACGCCGATGAACCTTGGTTAGGAGAGGATACTATAGGGGTCGTCTGCTAGTATAGCCCATAATTGCGAGCTTGCGACGCATGGTCATTCCACATATTGTTCTGGGTTTCCCATGTTGTATTGCGTAATCAAGTCTTCAACAGTGCTGCGCTTGTTCGTCTGTACAATCGTCTGATTCGGGGCTCATCTCTAACATCAACCTTTCGCTGACCTTTGTGATTTTACCGTCGGGTCGTTGTTTGACCATTTTGACACTAGTCCTGGTACACTTTAACTACGGCGGTTCTCGAACACACCCACCAGTTCAGCCGTTTTGGAATTCGAGGCACCAGCTTGTCGAGCTCCAACAATCTGTCCTTTATCAAAGTGCGATAAATCCTTCCATTTACCCAACGCGCTCGGAATTTTGCTACCTATTGAACCACTGATCCTTACCTATGCTACATAGGTCGACTAACTGCGCGCTCTCGTACCTCACGTGGTCAACTGGTCGCATTCAGTTTTCACATGGGTAGTCATAATTCAGTGAGCACTCAGTGTATATAAATAAATAAATAAATAAATTTATAACCTCACTGTTTTTAATTCATATTTTCAAACCTTAATATTAATTCCACAATATTCTCTGCCATTTTGAATTTATTTATTATAAATAAATATTTTAATTTTATTTGTAAGATTGTACAAATAAGATTGTACTGTGGGTTCTCTATTACAATTAGGGAGAGGGGAAGGATACTGCTCACAATTTGTTCAGGAGTTAACACTTCCTCTACTTAATTCTTGAAAAATATGCTGCTCACAATGATTTTTGCACGGACTGAATCAATGTCATTCTACTTGTGCATATCAGTGAGATTATCAATATTTATTTATCACTTTGTTGTTTTAATAATTATTATACTAATACAATTTTTTATTTATTTTTTTGAAAATGTGTATTTAGTTTAATAAACGATTCGTGGGGTTTAAACTGCGATAGTCATTAATGTTCCAGCGTTCAAGGTTCACACCAGATGGCAGGAGAGGCTTTTGTTATCAGCAAAGATTTTAATCTGCGTGTTTAAAACCGGAATGAGTTTCTACTTATTGTGTAATGCAGAACGAAGTGTGAATTCGTATGGATAATGATTTGTGGTTTTACACTAATTTTCAGCAAAAAAACTCTGAAATATAGTTGAAACTGAACAAGTGTATATCGGATTCTTAAAGTGCTTCTCAGTCATTTGCTTCTAGGGTTATGGATTTCTATATTTTACATTTTCTAGAGGAGCGTTTCACTGCCTATGCTATCACCATATTCGTGGTAGTGTTATGCGCGTGTTTTTTGATTCCTCGTAAAAATTGGAAACAACGACTTCCACCTGGCCCGTTCTGCCTGCCAATTGTGGGTTATTTTCCTTTTCTTGAAAGACAAGCGCATCTCCAACTGATTAAACTGGCCAAGAAGTATGGGAATATATTCGGGTAAGTACAACTGTGTATTTAATAACATCTGAGAAGTATCATTGGTGTTCATGACTGTCAGAAAATAAAAACCAATGTGCACTCAGTGCTGCGAAATAAATGTTTTATTTATAAAATATGCAGAGGATACAATTAAAAGAATAAATTTCGGAAGGAAGATTAGTTGCAAAATATTTCATAGTGAAGATATTTTATCTTGAAGATCTTTCGCTTTGGACAAGACGTGAAGCGTAGTTCATGTACGATAGAGCTATTTGTAAATATGTAGAATGGACGTCAAACGACGGATGACCTTGATGCTACCTGTTCACTGAGATAAGTTGGAGAGACCCTGATTGTAACGAATGGGCCTGGAGTACTGGGCCTGGGTATAACTGGTTTATAATTAACTTCAGTGTATATTAGAGACCCTAATGCTTATCTAGCACGGTCATCCCACTTGATTCCCCATGATTTCTTCGTATCACGTCATTTAAAGAGTTACATCTATGATATGGAAATATCGGAAGACTGAAGTGTACATTAAGGGATTTAATGTACACCCTTTTTTTAAGTTTAAACTAATAACTCGAAAGGAAGCAATTCGTTCTTCCATTAATTAATTATTTATCTCTGTGATAATACTGGCATAATCCAGTTATATCTTGTTATATCAGTAACAATCTGTTTATTCAAATGATTTAGGCGTTCTTTTGGTTACTCTCACTAACAAAGGACTTCATTAAACCATACGGAAAAGGTTTATGGGTATTGTTTGTTTGTTTATTTTATAAAGAAATTTTAATAAACAAACTGTTTATACTCCGGGACGACAACACGGTCAAAGGAATTCACAAGATAGAAAGAATATAAGGAACAGCATCGTAGTAAGTCACGGACTGGAACCCCGTTTAATCAAAACACATAGACCCGCGTGCATGACCCCTCGGCTACTGCGGCCACGATCAAAGGAACGACGTCTATGAGGCGTCAATACATAATGTTTTAAGTGCGTACATTCCTTGGTCAGATTGCTGGACGAAGAATCATAATTTATTAAGAAACAAGGCCAGAGACCAACTAAGTACTGCGGAAAAAAAAATGCATACATACTGTATATATACATAAAAATTCCTGGTGTCATTGAATGGATTTGAAAGACACAAAGTCTTACAAGTTAAATTTAAATATAATTTAAGAAAGAACGCTAGATAGTGATATTGTAAACCACAAAAGAAAACACTTAAAGTCACTAATATTGTTTAAGATAATGGGTCTCGCGCTAATGGAATTAATTTAAGAGAAGGTTAAATTTAATGTACAAGCAAATATACCTTGAAGAAAAACATTAGAAACAGATATACGATCAGTGCCCACACCGGAAACAGCAAGCGAAGATAGCAAGACGGAACAGTGGGGGATCAACTGATAGTATGGCAAGGGACGGTTTGGTCCAGAGATGACAATAGGGGTACTAGCGGGGGCTCTCTTGTTTACTGCAAACAAAGCAGGTGTGGTCATTTTATAATAAGGCGAGACGAATCAAGAAAATGGACGCAGATGTTTTCCGGATGGATTCCGAGCTCCAGAAAATTCTGGTCATTTCCAGAACATTCGAGAATTCTCTAGAAACGGAAGTTATTTCTACACCGGAAGGAACTCGGCCTTCCTGTCATGTGTCATAGGCAAATGAGAATGGAGGTGATGAAGGTCAGATAGAAATGATTGGTCGAGGAAAGGATGGGCGTTACTAAATTTTGGGAAATAAAAGGGGAAGAGCGCGTGCAAAACGGGGGGGTAGAAAAGGTGATAAGATGTTTTAGATATGTGATGAAGTTTTTCGGAGATGATTTTTCGAGATGTGATAAAGTTTTTTTGGAGATAATAAAGTTTTTCGGAAGATGATAAAGTTTTCTTCGAGAGTGATTTTTTGGAAAGATAGGCCCAGGAAACTGTCCCCGGAAGCGATCCACCAGTAGAACCAGTTATGGTGAGTTCACTAAATTCTGATAGTTTTAATGAAGTATAGATGAGTTACAGAAAGGGGAACTTTCTCGAGATGAAACATAGAAGTCCGAAAGCGTCCACCGAGAGATATATTTGAAAGGAGGACAGCGAGAAGAACACCGTACTGTCCTGTGGAAATAAAGTGATGGGAAGCGACCCCTACTGAATGATCCGGCACAGCAAAGAAGGATACGAGACCAGGATGATCGGCAAAGCGAAAAGTGTCCCTGGCAGAGTTTAGCATTCCAGATGAACGTTCCCAATCCAATGGAGGACCCGATGCAGAGCAGAAAGGCACAGGCCAAACGTTGTATTAGCGGTAAGATCCAAATCCCCAGAAGTAAGTGGTTAAACAACGAATCTACCTCTATGTAATTGCAAAGGACTGCAGGGAAGATAGATAAATATTAAGTGAGATTTAGGGAAGCATACAGTTAAGAGCTAAGTTAAGGTATAGATAAGTAAGGAAATATCATAGAAATAGTTAATGAAGGATGGTTTACAGTTATGATTTATTTACTGATTAATCAATGGAGTAAAAGTAATAATTTTGGACGGGTTAGCCTATAGAGCAGGTACAGTTGTGTGTTGTTTATATAATGTTACTGAAGTAGAGAAATTAGTCGCTATATGCTGAAGTTTACCTGAGGGGATGAAGAAATAAATAATCCCATGTATATTTCATTAACATGTAACTTTAAAGTGCTGGGGAGAGAATAGAATAGAACAGAATAGAATAGTTTGTAGAGTGGACATAATTCCAGAAGAAGAATTGTATCAACCATGAAGAAGAATGTAGGATTGTGCTAGATAGGTATGAAAAAGGAAGATATAAATAAATAAATAATAAATGTCAATTGTAATTAAGAAAGAGTTAAATTAAACTGATTGTACGAGATGTTAGTGGGCCTATAGTAAGAAGAAGATGATGGATGGTAGAGCCTAATGACCAGGAACGTGATCCATGCCCTGTACCTATATATGAAGTGAATAATGTGTAATGATTTGTCTTATCTTTTATTTGTAAGTATGTATAATAAACTGATTGTATTTCACTTAATGAAAATGGAGTTTGGTCATTTCTGAACACACAGCAAAACCCAAAGGAGGAGTGCTCTAATATAGAAACTCCCTCAGAACCGGAATTCTTCTGTGAGATAACCAGTCAGATGCAGGGATTTTAAGAATATAATTAATAATAAATATAAATAACAAATAATAACAAAATAAAAAGTAATATAAATATATATAAAAGAAACCCCACCCCCACAGATTCGAAACTCAAGCGATCTTACCATGTGGTGTACTAGGCAGATGATTATATCCACTCTTTTATCATTGAGCTCCAATGTCATGCTATGTAATTGTGTGTATTCCTGTGCGGATTTCTATGTTTTGCTGGATAAAATAGAAAAGGTGTAAAATTGTGCAATCTCTCGCTAGAGGTCCAGATGACAGTGGATCAGAGTGTAAAAAAGGCCGATACCGCTTACTGCTATCCAAAGGGAATTCGAACTCGCGCCTTCGACGCTCTGGAAAGAGAACGGTCATAACCATTGTGCAAGAAAATCCATAACCTTGAGGGGATTATGGATTTGAGTCTTCTGACAAAGTTTCATGGTTTTTTAACTAGAGAACAGGTATATTGATCATAGAATATCCTCATGTTACGGATATCCACCAGATGGCTATGTCTGATAGATGAAGGGACCTAGAACTTTATTCTGTGGAACCGAACTTTAGGCTTTCCTTCATTTTGAATTCTATTTGTTTTATTTGTCCACAAAATATATTTTTGATTTCGTTTTTTGGGAAAACCAATTTATGCCATTATATTTTTGGGAAACTTCATTTAAATTAGCGTAGGTTCAATTAACCTCTCTTTTTTTTATTATTTTCCAACGCATTTTTAAAATGTGAAATTAAACTTACGTCTAATCATCTATAAAAGTAAATTGCAATACGTATTTCTGTTAGTAAATTTTTTTTCATCCATTTCATTCCCAGCAATTTCAGACCTTCTGTACTGTGACCAATGGTATACGATTTCTTTTTAAATCATTAAGTTTCAGAAACATAATGCTGGAAGATTGCTTGTGATTAAAGAATAAGATCATACTTAAGGAAATGTCAACGTGCTCCTTGCATATACACCTCAGATATCTTCAATTCGAGGTTTATAGTTGGTCAACTTCTCAGACACAAAGATTAATGCCATAACTGAATATAGGAGAAGTTTAATCATTTTTAACTGTTTAAAAACAGAAATCGACTTGAAAAAGAAGGGTAGGAGTACAAATGTTCAAATCAAAATTCGGAAGTTTTAATTTAAAGTATATTGACTTCACTTTTTTATTCTTATCAGCATGAAGATCGGAAGTCGGTATGTCGTTTTCCTAAATGACTTCAAGAGCGTGAAAGAGGCATTCAACAAATCGGCATTCCTAGACAGACCATTTTCAGCCTCATTTGATCTTCTTGTTGGAGGCAGAAGTAAGGAAAGCAGCCATTATTTTGATATTTTTATCACAAGTTTTACTATATTAAAACTTTCGTTTTAAAATTAAAAATAACTTTAAATAAAGAAAAAAGTGTAACGTATACGTCTATATTTATTCTATTATAGTTTATTAAGATTTCTCTGTACGGATGCTCTTCGCATCTACTTTTCATAATTAAGGAGTAGATGACGATTCTTTCCAAATGTGAAATCAGACAATGCATCGAAACAGAATAAAGTTACCAAACATATAATTTGAATAGTGCAGAGATGAACTTTCAGCACTTAGATCTGAAGTCAGCATTTGACACTGTAAGTCTTTAGTAGAGTGGTTAGGTGGTTAGCAGAATGGTTACGACCATCGTTCCACCACTTTTTGTAGAAACGTTCTGGGTTTTTGTCCCTTTAACTCTTGGAACAACATGCATGGCGGTCGTTTTTGATTCAACTGATGCCATAGTTCTTGAAAACTGGATGGATGGTGACTTCTACCTCATTATGCTCATTCTACCTCGTCTTCCATATCCTCAATTGTTTTGAAATTTCATGAATTGGGTCTACCACAGTAGCCTCAATTCACTCTTATGTTTTTTTGTAAATTGCTAGAATTCTGTCGTTGATTTCCTGTATACTGAACGAAAAACCGAATTATTGGGATTAAATGCATGGAACCTTCGCCTGAGACAGTCGAACTCAGTCACGTTGTAACTGTGTCAATAACAATTGTTGTAAAGAACTTGTTCCAGGAATAAGGGGTTCAGCCTATTGTGGTATCCTCCTAATCTTCAGATCCCAAAACAAGAGAGAAAATTCAGCATGAAATATAACGAATCTTTGCAGTTGAAATCTGCATCGACCGATTTTTGAAAAACTGTGAGCAGCAATTGAGTCAGCATGGCCCAGCATTCCTATGCCACTTTTTTGACACACATGTCATTTTATCCAAGTCGCGACAGATTAATATTTTGCCGAGATTAAAGTGTAAAGTGTGTTTGGTGTCAAGCGGCACCAGGGGTTTCCCCCATCTCCGCATTGCCGAGATTAAAGTGGGATCTACTCTCTGTTAATTAGCATTAGCATTAGCATTAGTAGAGGCATTTGATGCAAGAAAGCAAGCTTATGCAGCATCAGCCAAAAAAAAAAAAAAAAAAAAAAAAACCACTTCCACTTCACCCTCTGTTCGTTCAAAATACCTGTCCAGCTGAGCCTTAAACTTATTTAGGCTATCAACTTCCACGACAAGGGATGGAAGTCTTTACACCAACCAACCACCCGCTGGCTAAAGGCAAATTTCCGCACGTCTATCCTACATCTGTCTTTCCTCAATTTGAATTTATGCCCTCTCAGGTGATTATTTTGAGCGAGAGGAAGAATCCCATCAGCATTGAGCATGCTCAAACCATTCAAGGCTTTGTACACCTCTGTCAGATCACCTCGCTGGTGCCTGGTCTCCAGACACTGTAATTTGCAAAATTTAAGCCTTTCTTCATAAGAGCACCCCTTTGTTCCATTCACTAATCTTGTTGCCCTTCTCTGTACTCGTTCCAGCAGCTCTACATCCTTCTTTAAATGAGGCCTCCAGACCTGTATACAGTACTCTAGGTGTGGCCTGACCATTGCCTTATATAAGGGAATAATCACCTCCTTATCCCTGCTTGAAAAATTCCTATATATCATTGACAATACACCATGAGCTACTCTTGCAGCCCGTCTGCACTGCTCACAGAACTTCATATTTGCCTTCACAACCACCCCCAGGTCCCTTTAATTCTCTACCACTGTCAGTGTAGTACCACAGAGTTGATACGTTGCTCTGGGGTTGCTGTTTCCCATGTGTCTTTACATTTGTCAATGTTAAACTTCATTTGCCACCTCTCAGCCCATCTGCTCAACCTTTCCAGATCCTGTTGCAGCAGCATAATGTCAGTAGTGTCCTTGACAACCCTGCCTACCTTTGTATCGTCTGCAAACTTCGACATTAAACTTGATATACCCTCATCAATATCATTTATGAATACAGAAAACAATAATGGACCCAACACTGAGCCCTGAGGGACTCCAATAATAACATTAGTCCACGACGAGCAGTGTCCATTGATTACCACTCTCTGTCTTCTCCCCCTCAGCCACCCCTTTATCCACAGCAGCAATTTGCCTCCAATGCCACACTGCTCCAATTTGTGCAGCAGTCTTCCATGTGCAACAGTATCAAAAGCCTTTCTAAGATCCAAGTATATAATATCAAAGTTATTCCCTGCATCCAGTTCCTTTGTGACTGCATCATAATCCAATCAAATTGGTCAGGCAAGACTTCCCCTTAACAAACCATGCTGTGTCCGAACTATAGCTGAAGTCTTGTCTAAATGATCCTGCAGTGCTTCTTTAACCAGTGCTTCCATTAATTTTCCTGGAACAGAAGTTAAACTCACAGGTCTATAATTACTTGTGTCAGCCTTTGATCCTCCTTTGTGAATTGGGGTGACATTTGCACATCTCCAGTCTGTGGGTACCTCCCCTGAGTCCAAGGAAGCTCTCATAATTATGGCTAAAGGTTTGCTTACTTCCTTTGTTGCCTCCTTTAATATAACTGGATAGATCCCATCCACCCCGGGTGGGTGCCTTTCTTGCGTTTATCTTCAACAATTTATCCTCCACTTTACTCTCAGTTATTACAAGATTCTCTACCTTACTGCTAGAGTTGAATACACCTAGATAAGTTCTTTGATTGCTTCCCATTTTGCATTTGCTGTTGGTAACATCATTAGTTGGTCCCACTGTATAGAATTTAAATACTGTCTCAGTCCATCGTAGTCGCCTTTACGAAAGCAATAACCCTTCCCTTTACCCCTAATGGTAGTTAGCTCTTTGAGTAAATCCCACTTCAGCACACTATGATCACTGCCACCTAGTGGTTCATTTATCTGCAGATTCTTAATGCATGAAGAATCACTGCTGATAATCAAATCAAGAGTATTCTTCCCTCTAGTTGCCTCATGAACATGCTGATGTAGAAAACAATCATCCAATAAATCCACAAAAGCCTTGCTAGTGTGTGAGTGACCAGCCCCCAAATTCCAGTCAATATCTGGGAAATTAAAATCTCCCATTATAAGACTCTCTGATTTACTGGCCCACTCTATTTCCCTGTACAGTATCTTATTATACTCATCAGAGTCATTAGGCCTATAGCACACTCCTACTCTCAATTTTGCTCTCCCAATGCTTATGTCACAACAAACTGACTGGACACTGCACTGTCCAGCGATGTCCACTGGCTTCACTTCCTTGGATTTTATGTATTTCTTAACTAATAGCATAACCCCTCCTCCCTTCCTATCCAGTCTATCCTTTCTGTAGACGTTGTACTCCCCAAATTCCAGTTCTGCATTCCTTATTTCTGTGTGACACCACGTCTCTGATATCCCAACAATATCTGCCTTTGATGTTTTGAGCAATACCTCAAATTCATCAAATTTATTTACTAAACTCCTAGCATTGGTGTACACGAAAGTATACATGCACCTATTTCTATTCTTAGCTACCCTAACACAACCCATGTGTGTACTTGTACCGCAATGACTCCCGGCAGTCTCTGAAATATCCTGCATCTTGTTTTTCAGGCTTCTGCTCATTCCAATAGAAACAGTGCAAGAATCTCTTTCACCTCTGCCAGTGGCTACTGTTAATCTATTCGTCTTTGTCTCCCCCCAAGCTAGCAGTTTTCCGACCCACCTAACACTGCCTCGATAGCATCAGCAAATATTCTTGCACCCTTTCTATTTAAGTGTATCCCATCCCTGTAGAAGCAATCTCTCCTGTTAACAAGTACAGTCCAGGCTGGAAAAAATTTTACCCCTTGAGCCTTGCACAATCTTTCCAGGGCCGAATTGATCGACAAGGCTCTTATCATATACTCCCTCCTATCGTGATAAGTGTACCTAATAAAGTTCATTCTCGATGCATCACAATGAGTTTGAGGCTTACTGCAATTTGCCTAGGAACTCGTATCTGTATCTTTTTCCGTTTTGGGCCCGCGAATAGTTGTTTGAATTAAGCCTGTAAACTTAAATGTAACTTTACTGTCGATTTTATTTTATTTATTTATTTTTTTCTTTTTTCAATGTGAACTTAAAATAAGATCAAGTTGAGTTTCATTTGACATTCTTTTCATAAATAATTTCCCTCTTAATGGGTATTCTGTTTTACCGTAAATTACTGCCATAATTATGGAAATAATTCAGAAATAATTCCTTTGTTTAACTTTTAATATTAATAATTCTTTATAGTCTTTCTAAATTTTAAAGCATTTCGGTTGCATGAGGATATTTTTAGTTAGAAAATGTATAGATAACAATTGCTACAATTTTTTCTTAAAGGTTTTTTGACAGAAAATGGCCCTGCCTGGCAGGAACAACGAAGATTTGCATTACACATACTTCGTGATCTTGGGTTCGGCAAAGGCCAGATGGAAGAGCACATAAAGGTAGTACTTGAGATTTCGATAAATCTTAATGCATTTACTGAATCCTTAGTTCTCTGAAACTTAGATGTATTTCACATCTGTGTTTCGCAACGAAAAAGTACGAATGGAACATTTTACAAATATGACGGGGATAGACGTGAAAGAACATAATGACAAGTGGCATAATGAAGGACAGAGATAATTTTTAGGTAGCAGTGTTTTATAATTGGCTAGAGGTCGATTTCAAAAGAATGAATACAGTAAAATACATTCATCCAAATGAATAATGCATTTTCACCCAAATATTAATCAAGAAATCACATTCTTCGATTGTGGTAATATCTGAAGAATTCTAGATCCCCTTTCTGATGTGGTATAACCCTCTGCGGTATGTTGGCAACCAGTCCCTCGCTCTTGACCCAGTGTCACGTCTCTACTCTGGCGTTTGAACGCTTAACTATGGCTGCATCAGATTTTCTGATCCCCAGGACTGTTTGCCCAATTTTACAGACCTTCCTTTCCCTGGCCTTCTGTGGGCTCCCACCAGACCAGAGGTGAATCCTACCTCTCCCTTCCCACCTCTTCTTTCCGGTGGAAGATGCCTTCTTTCCTCATCCTCTTCTTTTTGCCTACTTTTACTCCACCACTTGTACATCTTCCCCACTCTCTTCCCATCTTTTTTAACTTTATTTTTATTTATTTATTTAATTTTTTATTTGGGCTCCATCCAGATAGCTCAGGCGACCCTAGCGGAGATCAGCTACAGCATGAGGGTTGCATGGCTCACCTCCCAGTGGTGATGGATAGACACAACAACAGAACATAACACAATATTGCATAAACCAGACATTTCGTTTTTTTTTCTGGCTTATGCAGTAATAATAATAATAATAATAAGATTCTTTATTAACATAAATTGTATACAAAAGTGATTTGTTACACAGAAAGCCAGAGGAATCTTACACTACGTTGTTTATACAATGATGTTTTTATTAGAAAAAAAAAATAATAATAAATAAATAAATAAACAAAATTAATAATCAAAATTTTTACAAAATATCAATTAAAGAGAAAAAGGGCTGCAAGTTGAGCAGAACATGAAATGACATCGGTCAACTAAGACCGGAACTTACATAATTCTGATTTACAGACGAAAGATAGGAGAAGATGCCATCGCGATATGACTTGTCTAGAGTCCACAGGTCGATGTCGAGAGAGATGAGAGTGACCAGAGTCACATTTGGGATGTGTCTCTTGAAATTCTGTAACCGCTGGAACCTTGAGCACAAGGAGGGGGATACTGCGGAGACGTCTGCCTGGCAAACGCCAACCAACAATGTTCCTGTTGATGTTATTCTGCTTTGCTGAGCACAGATGAAGGAATGCTTTTATTTTCAGCACATGGGCTCTGTAGACTGTGGGCGTGTATTGCAGGTTGGAGCAGACTCCAAATTTAGATGTCTTGTAGATTATTATTATTATTATTATTATTATTATTATTATTATTATTATTATTATCAGTTTATTTCTCTGTTGAAGAGACACCCCTGGGACAGATCTGGTGCGACCACAAGTTGGCCCACTTCAGCACCTAGAATTCGAGGCCCCATAGATTCCTGAGGCTGGTGGGTGGTGCCGCCGACAGAACTTCCACGGCGTAGGAGGGCAAACTACAGAAGTAAGTTTCGAGGTATTTCCTGATTATTTGCTTTTTGTGCGTTTTTCGCAGATCTATTTTCATTCCCCAGAAGGCTCTTGGGGCTTTGGAATACTGAGCTTGGATTTGTTTTTTATAGGTGAGGTTAGCATCAAGGATTACTCCTAGAAATTTGACACCGTCTGTGGGAGTCAGAACATTTCCTGCCAATTCCGGAAGTAGAGAAGATGCAGTATCAGCAAAAGATATCCGACTTGGCGTAAAGAGGAGATAATGTGACATCTCTGGATTGACTGAGAGGCCAAAAGAATTTAGTATACTTACCGAATGTATTTAGGTAGCTGTTTACTGATTCAAGGAATGGAAGTTTGTTCCAGCAATAAACCATCCATAGGCTGAAGGCGACCTTCCACACATCACTTCTACAGATATCATTACACCATTTCAATTTTTACCCCCTCATATGGGTTATCTGAGCAAGAGAAAGAATGCAACCAGCATTGAGTTTGCTCAAGCCATTCAAAGCCTTAAACACCTCAATCAGATTAA
Organism: Mastigoproctus giganteus; assembly: GCF_048544385.1. NCBI lineage: Eukaryota > Metazoa > Arthropoda > Arachnida > Uropygi > Thelyphonidae > Mastigoproctus > Mastigoproctus giganteus. The sequence goes on from NC_143577.1 coordinate 188,716,436, forward strand.
TTACATGCCTAGTCTTCAGAAGCTGCAAGTTGTAGAAGTGAAGCCCCTTTCTTGCTAAGAGCAGCGTTTTGCTTTACTCATCAGTCTCATTGCCCTTTTCTGTGTCCGTACCAACAGATGTACAGTCTTCCTAAAACGAGGCTGTTAAACCAACATGCAGTACCCAATATGTATTCCCTGAGTGTAGTACTACATATTTGGTATTACTCTGGGATCGCTGCTACCCATACGCAGTACCTTGTATTTGTCAGTGGGAAACTTCAATCGCCATTTCTGAGCTCGTCTGCCTAATTTTTTAATATATTGTTGCAGCAGCATAATTTCATTAACCACCCTGCCAACATTTGTATCTCTGAAAACTTAAGACATTTAAGCATAATATACTTTCATCAGTATCATTAATAAATATGGAAAAAACAATGGGTCCAACACCAAACGCTAGGGGAATGCACTCAGTATTTAGTACAGTCTATCTTAATACTATAATAAATATAGTATTTAGTTTTTATTAATTTTCGCCCATATTTATGTAAAGTTTATACATTCTTGATGGTTTTGTCTATATCTTTCTCTTTTGGATGCGAAACAAATCAATGTTTTTTATTTGTATTGCAGGACGAAATCTGCGAGTTTATAAAACGGATTGAAGCTCACAACGGAGCGCCTTTTGACCCGAAAGATGCCATTTTTTCTAGTACCATCCACAATATCACTTCTTTGGTTTTCGGAAAAAAGTTCACCAAAGATAGAATAAAGTATATTAATGATATTTTCACAAAAGCAAATAAACACTTACAAACGTTTGATTTTCCTACGTATTTTCCCTGGCTGTCGCCATTATTAAATTCAGTGCTAAGGTTTATGCCGATGGTAAAAGCATTTCGGGGAATCAATGAGTTAGTAGGGTAAGTATGAACTATGGAAAAACTCTTTATTTATTTTTTTTTTTATTTCTTTAAGGAACATGTATGTGAGACTAGAAATATGAATGCAGTAAATAATACTACAGGAAATAGTGAAATCAGGATTTAAAAGATATTCTTATATTCGAAATAATCATAACCGATGTGGTATGAGTACAGGGTGTATTTGTGTATCCTAGGCACATATTTGCATATATTTCTAAGGAAATATATGCAAACAGGTCCTAATTTTGGATTGTAGTGGTATTATTTTTATTATTATTAAAGTGGGATATAGGGCCCTTGGAAAATATTTTGCCAACGGTCCAAATATTCCAAAGATAGGCCGTAGGTATATACACTGCATTACCATTAATATCCGGGCACCTCTCCATGGATAGAGAAACAGGTCTATGCAAGCAACACGTCACAGAACCTGCTATAAATATGCACCCTGGGCTTCAATCAGACAATTGCAAAAATGGGCATGCAAGATAACACGTTCAACAGAATTACCTCAATAGTTCAACAGAATTTATCACCTCAACAAATTCTAGACGCCGATTTACATGGTGTAAGGAGCTTGAATCCTGGACTGTAGAGTAGTTGAAAGCAGTCCTATGGACAGACGAGTCTAGGTTCTCACTCTACTATTCTGATGGCCGTTCCTGGCGAATGACAAGGTAACAATTCCTTCCTGATTGTGTCTTCACAACAATGAAGTTTGGTGGAAGGAGTGTCATGGTCTGCCTTGGGTCCTATTAGTAGTTTTCAACAAAATCATGGACCCTCACACCAATATCAGCCCGTTTTTCTGATATAGGCATGTGAGGATCCCGCATTCCTAGTTGGTTCCAGATGAAATAAAGTCTAGAATCTGTTTCTAGGCTAAAACGGGACTCCCCCCGAAACGGAACTGTAGCCCATATGTTCGGGCTTAAAATCACACTTTCATCACACCAGACCGAGGATTTGTGATGTCGTTTGTGTTTAATGGAATAAAAGCCCTAGCTTCCTCGGGTAATGTTCAATTAAATTGAGTCTTCTTAACGCAGTCCGGTTGGAAATGTTTTTACTTTTAGATGCAGCAACCTGAAGAGACAGTTGATGACACGACATTGTAGGGTTCTGTCTTGCTGGTAGAGCCGGATAGCGTTCTGTTATGGTTGAAGTAGCCCTCGGAAGGCCTTGAGCTTGGACACCTTTCCTTGTAATGGTTCCTGCCTCCTGCAACTGCTTCCACACTACATAGAAGACCCTGGGGCGACAGTTTAAGACAACCTGCAGTTTCGCCAGCGAGTGCCTGGCTTCAAGTCGTCCAACGGCTCGCCATCGTAAAGTATCATCTAAATGACGATGACTTGCCATCCTGAGTAGTCGAAATGGGGTTATCCCTCTGAGCAAGCCTAGAAATGAGTATGATATGATGCTGTGCAACTCTGTAAGAGGCGATTGAGGTGGTAGATCGATTTCTATTGGACACTCGAAATTTGCATGCCGTGATGTCTGTTATATCAAATATTCGCCTTCAGTGACACCGTTCAAATTAAAATATTCATGAAAAATATTTTGTTCAGTAGTGTATTGAACTCTCCCGATTGTTCAAGCTTCCCGGATGACATCTGTGACGAATAATGTATGCTTGCAAAACGGGTGACGAATGAAGTGTATGCCTTGTAAATTGTAAAGTGAGTTTCTGCATAATAAGTGATTACAACTGTAAAATAATGCTGGTTGGTCAAAATTTAGTGATATTGTAATTTTGCCAGTTCATTCAACTTTAATTACTTACGAATTCGATCCTTAGCTAGTTCATAAGTAATGAAGAAAAAGTATTCTTATATACTATTAATTTTACTTTAAATTTCTGTATATTTGAATTATATTGATAACGCATTATTGGATTTAGAGGGAAGAAAATAATTTGTGAGATTATTCAATTTTCAGAGCGTGACATGTATTTCTTAGCAGCTATATTTTATTTTTATCTTTTTACAGGAGGGAAGCCGAACCCATTAAAAAGAAAACCGATCCAGATAACGTCGGAAGTTATATCGAGGGATTTGTGGTAGAAATGAAAAAACGAGAAAACGAATTAAACAGTTCGTTCAATGGTAATCATCGCTCTCAAAATAATAATAATAAAATCGGATTTTGAAACTACGGTGTACAAATAAATGCAAAACATCTTTGTGTTAATTTATTTCTTTTAGGCGCATCGTCAACTTAGGCCATATTGCTCCGTATATATTATATCTGTTATTATGCTATCTTCCTTTGAGGCCAACTGACTCAGCCATCAAGCGAAAAATTCATAAAGTTTCCTCAAGTAATCGGCGGGTTCGTTGTCGGTCTTTTCCTCAGAGTGTTAAGAAGATGGCGATTTTACCAACTGTCCTTTTCGCTAGGGTATTTGATTTAAAAATTAAAAAAAAAAAGAAAATAATAAATATAACCGAAACATTAAATATTGTCATTTGTACTACAATTAAAACTTGTTACCAGAGACTTCTCCCTTGATCGAAGGGCAAAAATCATAGCCGGTCCAGCAGATGAAGTGACTGCATCACATATTGTCATTGTGAAGAGTGACAGCATCGCACATTGATATTGTGAGGGGAATGAGAGCACCACACATTGACATTGTTAATAAGATGGTATACTGGAAAAAAAAACCTCTTAGAAGTACTAATACCTCCAAACCAAAATGGAGATGCAAAGGATGTGATGGGAAGAAAAGTGACAGCCTACGGAGGTTAACCTCTGTTAATGGAATGATCATGGAATCTCTGAGGAAGCATGCAATACAGGGCTATCTCTTTGGGGACGATGTCATTAATGTATCACAGCACGGGTTCCCAAAGGAGAAGACTCCTCTGGCCAGTTTTGTTAATTTTTATGTTGAGATCATATTAGAAACGAATACAAGAAGCAGCTGTTATATTATTTATTTCGATTGAGCAAACTCTTAATACAGCTCCTCATGAAAGGCCATTGTAAAAAAGTCATAAAGTTGGTTTTTGAGAAGATTCTTAATCGGAGCAGGGGCTGACTAAAAGAGGAAAGACAAAGGGTAGCCTAATCCTAAGTGACTATTCTTCAGAATGAGCATAGAAAATGGCATCCCTCAAGGAACAGTGTTTGAACACGCCTCCTCTTATAACCTCCTTTAAAGAGTTGATGAGAGAGTAAATGCGAAGCGCTCAAAGTTTGCTGATGATCTGAAGACTCATAGGTTATTGATTATAACCAGGTCATTTTGCATCAAAATTAATTAGATCAGTTACAAATATGGTCAGAAATATGTCTGCTAAAGTTTATTGCTTCTAACAGGAAAATGTTGACGCTGGGAACACAAATCAGGGATTTAATTCTAAGTTAGGTATGAGGATTAAAAGTGACTCGGGGATAAAAGACTTAATAATAACAGAAATGCGACATTTACGGTGATGCAAAATGTCGAGACCAGAATAGCATGGTGTCCTCTGTATGATTTTTAGTATCTTTATAAGTAGAGAAAACGATATCATTATAATATTTGTACATATTCAGGTGCACAGAGACCTCACCTAGAACACATAAGGTCTTATAAAAAGCGTTCAAAGAAGAGCGACCAGATCGGAATAGGGGCACAGTACAGATATTGTTCCTCCCATGAGACTTAGAAAGTGCACACTGCAAAGGTCCGCAACTTGACACGGTGAGGTGTGGAGTTCGTAACTTAGGTGTGTAAAGCGCTGAAGGGATCAGCAAAACGAACGAAAAGGATGAATCTTCAATCGCAGGGCAACCAAGAGTCAGGAGACAAATATAAAATCCTAGGGAGTAACAGAAGGCTGGATTTCAGCCGACTAACCATCGGGCAACTTGCTGTAGTTCATTGGAAATAAATTACTTATTAACATGGCCCGGAGAGCATAATTTGATAAATTTCAAAGAAGAATTGGACGGCCAATATTTGAATCCCTCTACCACTTAGCCATTCTAATTCTAAAACTATTGTTGAAATTGATAAAAAACTGAGATATTGAGAAAACTTTCCATTTTTAAAATTTTAAATTTATTTTCATTTCTTTTTAATTTATTTTCAGAGTTATTAATATTCATATATACAGATAAACCTGAACAGTGTTTTGAAAATGGTTATTTTTTTACGTAGAAAGGATGCTCATCGGGAACATAGCAACAATATTTGGAGCTGGAAGCGATACTACTGCAGTGACACTTTCGTGGAGTCTTCTGATAATGGCGACATATCCCGATGTACAGCGTCGTGTCCAAGTTGAGATAGATGAAATCGTAGGGAGGGAAAGGATGCCATCATGGGAGGATCGCCTTCAACTTCAATACACTCAAGCAACGATTCTAGAAGTATCCAGATGGCAAACCACCTTTCCAATAAATGTTCAAAGGATGTAAGTGCGCAGTATTTAAAACAATTTAAAGAATTGATTAAGACTTAGAAGTGTTCCTATTTAGAAACTGTTACTAATTGTAGATAAACTGCATTTTGTTCATTCAGTTGTGCTTTTTCGTAATTATCTTCTTGAATTTTTTTAATTAACGTACCAGGATCAGTATGGTACATTATCCGAAACATGACTTCCACCTTCATATAGATTAACTATAAAATCTCCTACGTGAGGACTGGCACACTCAGTCCTTACATACCACATTGCTAGTAATATTTTTAAACTCTGTTTAGGATCTATGGCAAACGAAAAAAATGTTAGTTTTCATGTAACACGAAACGAAGGAAGTCAGTGGTGTCGAAAGCAACCATCCGTACACAATGAGTGGTAGACGAACGCAGAATAATGCAGCCCTAATAGGAAGAAATGCTGCAGAAAGTTATTGCTCCAAGAACGAGACAGCAGGAATTTGAACAGAATTGAGTGTCAGAATATAAGCCAACCCATGGAGTTTAGAAAATTACCAAAAAACTTTGTTTAAAATCGAAACTGTTTAATAGTTAATAGAATTTTTTCGGTATTATGAAGATATGTAAATTCAAATCATTTCAGAGTTATTTTCCGAAGAGCTTTTTTTGAATAAATTCATTTTGCAATCTTCATGAAAGAGCGAGGAAATTTAGCAAAAGACAAAAAAATGCCTGCATGTTAAAATTCGATCAAACCCCAAACGCCTTCTGAGAGTAAACAAACATTCTCAGACTCAGTCTGCATTATATTCAAAAACGGATTCATTAATAAAATTGCAGCTACAGTGATACGACCTTTATCTTAAAGGATATGGTAACGCTTCTTGACATTTTCTCTCATCAGTGATATTCAGGTTACTAGTAACATTCAATAAAGCTTTGTATACGCTGTGTTTAATTTTCAACCTTCCCATACCACGTTCCTACTCTAGTAGCCACCCAACAATCCTTTCATTAAAGAAATAGCAAGCAATGGTTGCTCTACAAGCAAAATCTCGATATGTTGGCTTTCTACTGAAAATATATGCATGCCGGCAACGTTTGGCCACAATAACTATACTCCTTCTAATAAGTTCCACCAATTAAAGGTGGTAAAGGACTTATATTTTGCTCAGCTGCAACACCATATCTATTGTCAATACTGTATGCAAAGAGGAAATTTTGTTAGTGGCCTCATCTTCAAGCATTGCATTTCGAAGTTTTTATGTTTATACATATATATACCGTTGAGCCAAAACATTATGACCACCTACCTAATATGATGTTGGTCCTCCGCATGCAGCCAAAACAGCGGCGAGGCATGGCGCTACAAGATTTCTAAATGTGTGTTGTGGTATAAGGCACCAACATGTGACCGGCATGATCCTTTAACTCCTGTTAGGTCCGTGATTGACACGCCGCAGATCGGAGTTGCTGTTCCAACACAAACAACAGATGCTCGATTGGATTGATGTTTGGGGAATATGGAGGCCAGGGCAATAACTGGAATTCTTCCTGATGTTCCGAAAATCAAACTCAAACAATAAGGGGGGTGTGGTATAGTGCATTATCCTGCTAACAGACGGCACTGCCTGAGGGGAAGACCGTTGCCATGAAAGGTTGTACCTGATCAGCAATGATGTTTAGGTTAGTATAGGTATACGTATGTTGAGGATCAGATTGCTCCGGGGATTTCTCTCACCTCCTCGTATGTTTTATGTATCGAGTGACAGTACCTTGATATTTAGGTATATGTAAGTGTAAGTGTATTTATGGTAAAGCGACATCAGGGATTTCCTCCATCTCCGAGCAGAGATGGTGGAAATCCCTTACATTGTGGTGTGTTACAGTATGCTGTAAATGCCATAGATTTAAAAGTGTGTGGATCGTTTAATGTCGTGTACTGTTGTTCTTCTGGTCGTTTAGCCGCTGGAAACCAACAGTTGGAAACCAACGTTACCCCACTTACGCCTCGTGGAGGCAGACCAGAAACCCAGTAGCTTATGTATACTCTGGCAGGTCCTGCCACCTAATTTCCTGGAATTTCGATGGCTTGGGCTTTAAAAAAAAAAACTCGGTAATGATGAGCTCTGGAATTGATAAAGCCAAATGAGGTTTAATCGGTTTAATTGGACGAAATTAAATCTTTGCAGTTTGTGTGGGGTATACGTTGGCGTATTAGGCAGAGTCGGAGGGAAGAATAAAGACTGGAGGATAAGCCAGAAGTATGGGGTGGATAGAGAAAGCGACCCCAGGATGTTCAATGAGGCAAACCCTGCCCCACCTGGAGAAGGATAATGTGTGGCAGGGGAGGGAAGGAGACAGGACTGCTTCCTCCCTCCCACAGTCTCCGCGTGTAGCACAGTGGTATCGTCACCGTGCTCCCCACACTGGGTGGAAAAGGCCCGGGTTCGAATCCCGTGGATGACGTGAAGAACTTAGGTTATCTTTTTTCAATGTGTGGCTGAGTTAGTCGGTCTCAGGTGTAGATAGCAAGGTTTCTTCCTCAGACACTCGGTTTTTTCGTCCAGCAAACAGGCTAATCGACCAGACAGAGGAGTGACCGTCTGGTAAAATATGTGTAAAATAAATATGGGTAGATGTAATCATTTACAGGAGATCCTAATATCATAATTGATTTCCTCCCTGCCGCCGAGGAAAAGGGAGAAAAAGGTACCAGCCAAGGGCGCCCGGTATAGATTGCTATCAGGATTTGGCAGTAGCGAGCACGTTATCACTATTGGTAAAGAGTCCAGTTTGGGTATTTGGTCCGATTTGGCGTCATTCATGTGACAGTGGTTCCGTCCGAGATAGATTAATGATCAGGACAATCTTCCAGTGGGTAGTGGGTACCAATCGATTTCGATGGCAGAATACATTCCAATTCCCAGATCTATTACGTTCTGGGTAGGGTTTTTTGCCTCTGGAATAAGTCCTTTGTAAAGGTGGTGAAAGCTATGTATTCTTCAGCAGTGTCAAGCAGTTTGTTGCTCCATATTCATGAGGATGTAGTGAATTCTCGTCATAAGAGTGCGCCTAAGGTCCTCGTAAAGTTACAGTGGCAGAGGCGATGCTCCCAGCCTCTTGGGAGCCACAATGGCAGTTTGGGTCTTCCACAATCCTAAACTCTATCAATTTAGCTTTGAAAGATCCGTGCCTCATGAGAAGGAAGGTGGCGTGGAGTCTCGGTGAGAACTATGTGGGTTACGCTCGGTGTAGATTCTTGCGATTTGAGGGATGAATTTCTTGGTGATGGATCCCTTTGTGGTTTGGTACCATCTCAGTTGCCATGTCCTAATGTTTAGGTAGCTGGTAGACGTCAGAGTGCCTGGCACATGGATGACTGGATTCAGGGTATCCCAGCAGAACATCGCCCAAAGCATAACACCGACTTGTTTTCGTCCCACGGTGCATTCAGGCGCCATCCTTTCCCCAGGAAAATGACGCACTCATATCCAGCTGTCCATATGGTGCAACAGGAAACGTGATGGGTGATTCCTCGAACTAGACAACCTTCTTCCAATCACGCAAGGTCCAGTTTCGATGCTTGGTGCCCATTGTAGGCGCTGTCACCGGTGAACCGTGGTTAGCATGGGCAGCACTTGGAGCGGGCTGCGGCTACACAGCCCGATTTTGAGCTGGGTTCGATATACTGTACTGTGTTGAGACACATTACTCCCGTCACTAGCATTCCAATTACTGGCAATTTCCGACACAGTCGCCCTTCTGTTGCCACGTACCATCCGGGAGCGCCTTCTCTCACCTTGAGCATCGATGAGCCGTGGTCGACCAATACCTCGCCGGGGGTTCGGGGGTTCGTAGGTTCCCCTCCTCGGACCGTTTTCGGTAGGTAGTAACCACGGCTGACCGTGAGAATCCCACAAGCCGTGTCGTTTCGGATATGATGTGACCCAGTCGTCTGGCCATTACAATTTGGCCTTTGTCAAACTCGTTTAAGTCCGCTGTGTTTCCCATCTGAAGAAGAAGAGTAACACTGATTAACGGAGCTCTGTATCAGGTGGTTTTATACCGTGTCCCGACCCGCGCAAGCGCCGTAGTTCATCTATAGTTGCTTCGATTTGCATAACGACTCGCCGGTCATAATGTTTTGGCTCATCGGTATATATATATATATATTTTTTTTTTATTATTTTTTTTTTTTATTTTTTTTTTTTTCGCGACATGGCTGATTTAGCGATATCAAGCGAAGATTGCTAATCGAAATATTAATCACTACATGAATATTAGACTATTAGAAAGATCTAATCATAAATTATGCATAGAGAAGAGTGCATGCGACACTGTTATTAAACGTTTAGTTAACAGTATTAATAATAATAGAAAATTAATAATATTTGCCATATAGTTCAAAGAAGCCACACGCTTTTTGCTGCACTGCAAAAAAAGCACCAACCAATTAGATAAGAAAGCACAAATTATATGCTTTTCTTTCCTCCTCAAGCTGGTACGTTTCAGGGCACCTTTAAATTTATTGAAACTGTCAGCCTCAACTACCTGCGAGGGAAACTTGTTCCTGCTATCAACGACTCGCTGCCTACAAGAAAACTTCCTACAATCAAATGTAAACTTCAAGCCCTTTAGTTTTAATTTATGATCCCTATTGGAATTATTTAGAACACAGTGTTTAGTGTTATTTGCAATGTGGCTCCAGGGGTTCACCCCCAAATTCACGTTCCCCCCATGGGGCGTCAGGCAACGTGTGAATACAAACTCTGTGAAGTTTGTATTCACACGTTTTGTGAGTGTTCGGGTAGTATTATTGTGGATGAGTTAATTTTGTTGTTCATCTGGACTCTTAGCCTAGGACCTTGTGTTTTCAAAAAGAAATCCCTGGTTTACCGTCCGGCCCAAGAAGAGGGGGGCCGGGAAATTCGGAGTATAAAACACTGGCGGGCGAACGCTGAAGTAAGTAGCTAAGGCTATAAGTAGAGATAGCCCTAAAAGAAAAAAAAAAGAAAGAAGAAAATGAAAGTGAGAAGAGATAGTGGGGGGATAGGAAGTAGGTCGGGGTATAAAGGAGTAGAAGGATAGAAGGGGCAATAGTAAAAGCGCTCGCCTGGTTGAAAGGGGTGGCAGCAGCCCAGGGCAGGGTGTCCGTCCTACTCCAGGTATGGGAATTAAAAGTAGGCAGTGGGGTGACCCACCAGCGGAAGAGGGTAGCCTGCCACCCATATGGTGAGAATGAGGTGTCAGAATTGGGAAATCAGTCACCCCAGGTGGTAGGAATGACGGGTCATAGGGAGAGGGGTCCATGGAACTCATCTTTAACGACTCTGCCAATCATATTGAATGGATCACTTCCAAAATTAATAAATAAATAAATGAAAATTCCGATCCCTGTCTAAATTTTAGGGAAGTCATAACTTACCTAGTTTTTCTTGATAGTACAGTGTTTTCTCTACTTTTTAATCCTTTGGAGAGGCTTGGGTCCGAATCCCGTCGATGACTGAAGGAATTTCTAAAGGTATCTAAATTCGGGGCTCCTTTGTTTCCTCCCCTCCCGTATGCTTCTGGAATTTTCAGCCTGCACTAAATGCAATCAACCGGTTAAAGTACATTTACACAGACATAGGATGGAAATGAATACAGATATAAAATGGAAATTAAGTGAATTTCCTTAGTTACAACCCTTAAATAGAATCACAACTAAGATAGTTCATTGTTACATATTTCTGTAATTTATTTCAGATAATCTCTGTCAGTAGATTAAACCTTACTTGAAGACAGCAAGTTTTATGAAATTAAAATTAAATCGCATTTCTAATATTCATTTAGTAGGAATATTTATTGTGCAGTTATACACATAATATATTATTCAACATTATTTTATTTCATAATAGATAATTTTATACATTATATCATGATTTACTTTCATTAAAGCTGTAGAATTATAACTCTTTTTAGTAAAGAGCTTCACTGAATTCGCTTGTATTATGCATTTACAGCGCAGGTGAAGATTCTACTATCGGAGGATATGACATACCTAAAGGAACGATAGTTCTTGCCAACTTTTGGGCTGTGCATCGGGACCCTACGTACTGGAAGAACCCAGAAAGTTTTATTCCAGAAAGGTTTTTATCTTCAGATGGAAAAACCGTCACAAAACCAGAATATCTTATTCCTTTTTCGATGGGTAAGTCAAAGAGTCACATTCAACCTATTTCAGTAATATATGCCTTTCTCAAAGGGGTGTTCCTCAGTGATTTCAATTTTTTGTTATAATTTCAGTAAACTTCTCCTGCACTAGGTAGCTTAGAGTCAAAAAGGAGTTCAAAAATGACACGAGGAACACTGGGACTTTCATCTAACAAAACTGTTCTCAATTAGTGAAGTAACTTCAACAGAGTATTGGACAGATCAACAGGAATTTGTTGATTCAGCCACCCAGCACAAATGCTCGATAGGTTACTTGTCCTCAAAACCATTTTTTCACAAATTTATCGCTGTATGAAATCCAGATTTCCTCCTTAGTTCGAATTCAGTTGTTCTTCCTTAGTTCGAATATTTGTTACTTGGTGCTAGCGTCAGTTAACACCATGAAAAGTATTCACTCTTGAAAACATAAGTTTATGAAGTTTTCGAGGTTTCATACTTCGGTCTTAAGACAACATTTTACAGATATAATTATATATTCCACTTTCTATGTTGAATTTCTATGTTCCCAAAGAAATAATGTCCAATTTCTATGTTCCCTAAAAAATAATGAAACAAAATAATAAAGCAGTTTCGAAAAATGTTCTTTTGAAGCTCTTCTTTGCTAGTGAACAAAATATAAATGTGAATAGCAGTTAAACTGAACTAAGTACTAAAAAAGATAAATATAGTGAAATAATATACACTCGGTGATCATTGAATTAAGACCGCCTACCTAACACAGTGTTTCCCCACCGTTTGCACGGATAACAGCCGCTATTATCCTCGGCATTGAATATATTATATATCCCAAGACGTCCGTAGGGATCTGCAACCATGCTGCCATCAAGGATTCCACAGTGTCAGAATATATGACGAATGTGTGGTCATACGTCTCTCTTCCCTTACCAAAACATCCAAAGGTGTACAATTGGATTGAAGTTTGCTGAATTTAGAGTCCAATCAATATGGGTGATATCTTGACTGGTTCTCGAACCACTCATATCCAGAATGGGCCCGATGACACGGCACATTATTGTCCTGGAAGATCTCGTTTCAGTCCTGAATATATGCAGCTCTGCAGAGTCTACATTTCTTTAAAAGATTTGCCCACATTTCCTTTTCATTTATTTACACACTCAGTATATACAGTATCAAGATTTATGTACATCGAATTATATACAAGATTTATTTCCATATATTTAAATGCTCTCTGTTAATTCAATGACCACCAATTGTATACTGGGCCTATGGTGGGTATTGTCCTGAAAGACCTCACCAGTGTAACGTTGGTCAATACCCACCATAGGTCCCAGTTCATATCAACAAATCATATCCCATATTAAGCAACTACCGCTACCTCACTAGATAATTGTTCCCATGCACCTGGATCCATGGTGTCCGTCTTACGTCTGATTGTGCCGTTCGGATATTTTTCTTGCATCCCGAAATTGGATTGCTACGTCAACTGTCGTGCAGTGACCTTCCGTTGAGCCTGTACCTACAAACTCCCTGCGCTCTCTACTCACCACGAATGCGTTTTCTTGTACAGTTCTCTCGGACGGAAGTGATTTGGTCCATTTGACACCATTCTTCGAATAACTTCGAACATAATCACAGCGTGATGTGAGCCAACCGAAAATACATGTCGTTTTCGAAATGGAAGCATCTGACCCACGAGCCCCCCCACAACTCACTGATATCATTGCTACGTCACATAGCTGAAACTTTACTACTTTGACTTGCACGAACAAATGCATATTGCCAATGCACTAGGGTACGATGCTGTTTGCTATTTATACAGCATAGTCGATTATGGTCATAATCCAGTAATTACTGAGTGTATATGAGCATTAAGTATAGCGATAAATTTTACATATTCTATATATACTATGCTATGATGCATCTGCGGGGCAAAATTATTATACATGAGATAGTCATTAACGAAATAGTTGAATTAAATGAAAGCATACGTTGTTGTGGAACATTCTGAAAGTATAAATATTTGAAAAAGCGTTTTCATTCATTACCGTTGAGCTGGTCTCCTTTCAACTCATACGTTAAAACTTGGCTGAAGGTTGTCCTGATTCACTTCTTCTCAGTCTTGTTAATTATGGATGCACTCAAGTCTAAACATTTCTTCAGGAACATTTGGATATTTCTGACGAGACGCGTACCATTTTATTATCATTATCCGTCCATCATTAGCATTTGGATGATATTTTTGTAATTTTCGAAAATGGCAGGTTCTATTGGTCAGGTAAACCTCAGAATGAATTATTTCAAACTTGTCCATATAATTTTCTAACTTAAGGGGATCAGATACGTGACAGTCTCGCTGTTATACTTTACTAAAAGTTTAAATTTGTTGTCAGTTATTCTTAGCATTGATCATTCCTCCCTTCAGTCCTGGAAGAAATTCCTGTATGTAGTCCACACAGGAAATTCTCAATGGAATGAACACATGCTGGGCAGCATTAAGAAACAAAGAAATTTCGAAAATATGAATATTTTACAATAAAATTTAACGGAACCATTCAAAGTGCACTTGGCATCATAAAACCATGTCCAACACAATGGAGTTGGATACCAAACACTAATAGGATGTCGCCACTGTAATACGAGTCCGGATAGATTTATCCATTTATCCACCTTTGCAATTAAAGATATCAGACAAAACGCTTACCATTTTATTATTCATTTTATTATCATTATCCATCCATCATTACCATTCGGACAAGCGCGACACTCTCTTCAGGGCTCACCCGCCTAAATAATCCAATCGAAATCCGCAATTTAAGTACTGTATTAAAAATAAATTTCATTTTGTAATTTGGTTTATTTGTTAATTATTTTTTTATTTATTTTTAATTTTCAGGTAAAAGGTCTTGTCCTGGTGAAAAAATGGCTCTCGTTTCATTTTTTCTTTATTTGGCAACAATTCTACAACAATTTGATATAAAGTTACCAGATGGCACAGTTGCTGATTTCAATGGAGTTCTTGCAGTCAGCTTGCAGCCTGCCTCCCAGAAAGTGTGCCTCACAAAAAGAAAATGAAAACAACGCATGGAAAAATAATAATAAGAAAAAAAAAAAAAAACTTAATGCGTATAACTTTCATATTGCATCAGTTTATACATTAATTATTTTAATTCAATTTATACACACAGAAAAATTCCGGTAGGAAATCTGTATTTATGTATCGATTTCACCATTTACAGTGCACGATTCCTATCTGTAGAAAATGTTTTCAAATTCAAGATTTATTTAAGTCGATGAAGATTGTACAATGAATGAATAACAATGCCTTCGTAGTAATTTTAACATCAAATATTTTGGATGATCAAAAGAGAATAAAGATACATTTGAACATATGGTTGTATATTGCATTATTTTATGGTAGATTTAATCGATTTTACACTCGTAAATAAGTGAATTTATATTTGTACTACTGCCTTCTTTTTGTGGTTTTTTATGAATAATATTCATCTCGTAATGTATCAGCAATTTGAGACCTAAAAAAACATCGTTTGGAATAACTTTGAATCATCGGCATATAAAGAAATAAATCAATTTTCTATTTTATACTCTCTAACCATATATCCTTAAATTCAAAGCTATTTCATTTTAACCTTCTCTTATGTGCTTATGGCGCTGAAGTGGTGTCAACCTTACCCTCAATTTTACGAAGATCTCAGACAATCATTCAACACTACAATCTGAAACTTTGTTTTAGGAATGATCGCAAGTCAACCACAAACATTGCTAAAATCGTTTTAACAAGACGCTGTATTTTGCAAACTCAAGATGTACACTCTACAGAGGATCCTTTCTTCGGAAGGAATTTTACTGGTCCATCACAGTTATCTACCAACTCCAGTGTCTGTTGATTTTGCTCCTGATGTCTTATGTTATAATATATCTTCCGATTATTATTATGTCATCTTTGCTACTTGGACTTCGGATTTCTTTTTCTACTTCCTGTTGTTTTCCTCCAGTTCCTTAATGACTGATTCTGATATTGTTCTGGGATACTTGTCGTCAGGACATCAGCTGATGCTTCCGCCGATAGAGTGGTTTCTCTGAATTTGTGTTCTTGGTCTCTTTGGTCTTCCTTTTATACCGTCCTAGATTGAAAAATACACGACCCGAAAAAATTACCAGGACACAGAAAACATGGTGTAACTTGTGCAACTTCCGATGAAGCGGGAGAAAATTTCATATGAAGGCGGCCCTAATAGAAAAGAGATTAAATGAGAAGACAACAAGAGGCTTCGGAATTACCAAAATGGTCATTACCGAAGTCAATGCAAAGTGCTCGAAAATATGGTCACATGACATCAGTACGGCGTTTGATTCCCTCCAACGGCTAAAAGGGCCTGACAGCTGTGAACGCTCGACATACGGGTGTCTGTAAGATTCTGTGACAATAAATTGCATTTCTCACCAGAGGAGAACTGAGCACGCCAAGAGAACAAAGTTTTTACGTTCAATGCAACGCCAAAGGAAGCCCACACATGTTCGATTGGATTTAAGTCTAATTATCGTGCTGACCACGGCAGTCGTTGAATATCTTCAGTTTCAAGATATTCTTCCATCACCTCTGTACTATGTAGTACGTGTGCCCAATTGTTCCAGCGGCCTATTAGCCGCCAGACCCCTGGTGAAACCCGACTTTACCAATAGCAGCCACGGGGAGGCCGGCCGGGTGTTACCAATATTTGTACTCTGGCGGGTCCTGCCATTTACTTTTCCGAGATTTCAGTGGCTAGGACAAAAAAAAAAGAAAAAAAGAGAAAAAAGGATCGCATTTGGAATTAGTGATACTTAACAAGTTCGTATTAATAGTATGCGACCTGGGGCTGTACGGTAAAAAGTGAGTTTTAAATGCCAAATAGGTTCGGGCAAGAATTTTTATGTTTTTCTTTTAAATTTTTGACGTGTAGGGCTAAAAGCTGTGGAAGACAAAAGTCTGGAGGAAGAAACTGGAAATAAGGGGATGTAGCGTAGATGGTCCTTGCAGGCTGTGAGGCATGCCCGTGCCCCACCAGAGTGAGAAAATTGGAGAAGCGAGGAGAAAGGAGAGGGAAGGCTCTCCCTCCCTCCTCAGGAGTTTGGGAAGAAAGATCGGCTCAAGAGTGTGCAGATTTGTGTCACCAATAGGTTGTCCCGACGGGAGAGCGCCACCGTAATTGGTTTCTATCTGTTTTGCAGGCCCTGCAAAGCGAGCCATTGAGTCCCGTCCAGGTAAGACACTGACAGAGGAGTTATATCTGGGATGTCATCCTTCCATACTGCATGTGGTCTGGGTCTTATTATCTGGTCATTATCTTGGGGTCATATGGTTGTTACTATGGGGATTTATCCCTTCCGTGATGTTTACTAGTCATTACAGTACGTTTTGTCGTTTTGTAGTGGGTCTATGCTGCAAGGCCTTGCAGAAGTACCCCTTTGTTCTGATGTCATGACTATTTAAAGATGCTTTTTGGCTTCCATTGGCGATAATTATGCCTCTTGTAATTATACAATATATTGTCACTTGTTTTTTCCAGTGCATTTTTTTGTCAGTCCAAGGTCTGTATAATCGACTCCTCTGAGTCGTCTCGCTGCTATTTGCAGGTTTGGCTTGTTTCATTCCATTAAGGACTTCTGTATATGGCAGCTAGTGTTTAGCGCCTGGTACATAATCCCCGGGAAAAAATCAGTTAAGGCTAAGTATTCCTCTTGCGTATCTAGTAGATGCGACTCAAGATCCTTCGGTAGAGAGTGGACTCTAATGATTAGTCTGCATCTATGATCTTCGTATTGGGTACACTCAAACATAATGTGCACCCAGCTTTCTTGTTCCCCACAAGTACAGTGCAGGTTCTCAACTGCTCCCAATGCTGTTAGCTTTGTATTGAAAGCCCCATGACCCGTAAGGAGGTAGGTCGTGTAAAGTCCAGGTTGCAGCCAGGTTGGCTGAATGAGGTATACTCTGTCTACGTCTGTGATGAAATTTTTGGTGATATTCCCTTTTGTTATATTTGTCCAGCGGTTTTGCCAGGTTTGTTTGAGGTATTTCTGCAGCTTGTTCTTTTCAGCCTTGTGGGTTGCATTGTTATCCAGCCTATAGTCTGATGGGTGCAAGGCATTCCTTTTGTTATATAATATGTTATTTCAGTGCATATGATGTCCAGGTCAAGGGGAAGGGGTCTGGCCAACATCTGTAGAGCAACAGTGCTAGTGGTGCTGCAGGCTCTGGTTATTGGGTAAAAGAATAGTTCTATCCTGATTGAGTCGATTATGCGTCTATTTACGACAGTTGATGCCTTCTGATACCAAACCTCAGAGGCCTATCTTATAGTTGGTAGGAATGTTGTTTTGTAATATAAGGAGAATATTAAGTATTAGGTATTAGGTATGTTCGGGGTCTGACGGCACCTGGGATTTCTCCCATCTCCGCGTATGTTCTCTGTATCGGACAGGCCAGAAATTTAAAAGTGTGTGGGAGATGTACTGTGTAGTTTGTTGTGCCCATTGTTCATCCGGCCTGTTAGCCGCCGGGCCCCTAGTGAGACCCAACGTTACCAATACCCGCCACAGGGAGGCCGGCCGGGTGTTACCAATATTTGTACT
The DNA here is from genome assembly GCF_048544385.1 of Mastigoproctus giganteus. Classification (NCBI taxonomy): domain Eukaryota; kingdom Metazoa; phylum Arthropoda; class Arachnida; order Uropygi; family Thelyphonidae; genus Mastigoproctus; species Mastigoproctus giganteus. The sequence continues at coordinate 188,734,529 of NC_143577.1, forward strand.
CTGGCTGGTCTTGCCACTTACTTGCCTGGGATTTCAGTGGCTAGGACCAAGAAAAAAAAATCGAGGTTGATATTAGTGATACTTATCAAGTTAGTATTAATAGTACGCGACGTTGGGCTGTGCCGTGAAAGTGAGTTTTAAAAACCAAATAGGTTCGGGCAAGAATTTTGATGTTCTCTTTTGATTTTGAAATGTAGGGCTAAACGCTGTGCCAGACAAAAGTTTGGGGGAAGGATGAAGACTGGGGGGAAGAAGTTGGAAATAAGGGGCCGACAGAGTAGATAGCCCCTGCAGGTAGTGAGGTATGCCAGTGCCCCACAAGAGTGAGAAAATTGGGGAGGCAAGGAGAGGCAAGCCCCTCCTCCCCAGGAGTTTGGAAAGAAAGATCCGCTCAAGAGAGTGCGGATTTGGGTCGCCAATAGGTTGTCCCGGCGGGAGAGTGCCACCGTATGTCGTCTCCATCAGTTTGCAGGCCGTAAAAATCTGGCCGTTGAGTCTCATTTAGGTGGGACACTAATAGGGGGTTAAATCTGGGATTTCATCCTTCCAGACTGCATGTGGTCTGGGTCCTATTTTCTGGTCATTATCTTGGGATCATAATCAAGTCTACTGGCTGTCGTTATGGGGTTTTATCCCTTCCGTGATGTTTGATAGTCCTCACACTACCTTTTGTCATTATGTAGTGGGTCTATGCTGCAAGGTCTGGGGCAGTGTCCCTTTGTTCTGGTGTCACAACTATTTAAAGGTGTTTTTTTTTTTTTTTTTTTTGCGCTTCCATTGGCGGTAATCATGAATCTTTTGGTTAGACAATATATTGTCACTTATCTTTTCCCAGTTCATTTTGTACTCAGTCCAAGGTCTGTATAGTCGGCTCTTCTGTGTCATCTCGCTGCTATTTGCAGGTTTGTTTTGTCTCATTCCTTTAAGGTCTTCTGTATATGGCGGTTAGTGTTTGGCGCCTGGTAAATAATCCCTGGGCAAAATCAGTTAAGGCTAAATATTCCTCTTGTGTATCTAGTAGATGTGACTTAAGATCCCTCGGTAGATAGTGAACTACAAACAGACAATTGGCAAACAGATTCGCAATCCAAAAGGCAGACTGGCAAATACTAGACGAATACCTTTCCAACTCCCCGATCGTGATACTAAATAGGCCGCACCAACTGCCCACGTTCTGTAACACACTGTGGGAGGCCACAATCGACGTCACGCTGTCCACTAGGAACGTCGCAGGCTATATAAAGGATTGGCTTGTTCGGGATTCGTGGACAACGTCCGATCACAGAGTGATTACCTATCAGATAGCAAGGTCACTTGACAGAGCCGCAATATCCAAGCAAATACAAAGCCGCTATGCCATTCGCAAAGCAAATTGGGAACGTTTTAAGGAAATCCTAATACCAGCAACGGCCCAACATCTAAATGAGCCAAATCAGCTCGAGGAACCCAATAAAACCCAAACTAAAGTAACCAAGATAATAACAGAAGCCAGCAATGCAGCAATAAAAAGAAGAAGCCCGATCCGGGGGGCTGTCCCCTGGTGGACCCTGGAAATTCAACAGCTCAGACGGGAAACAATTAAAAGAAGAAAACAATTCCAACGGGCAAGGCGCACATGGCCGGCCCATGAGGTTGAACGTTTAAGGCAAAGATATAGAGAAGCCAGAAACAGCTACACAAATGAGATCGTTAAGAGCAAACGCAAGGCCTGGGTGACTTTTGTTAGCACAACAGGGAACACCGAACCCTGGGGAGTGGTATACAAGATAGTGACGAACAAACTTCCCAGGGGGGAAGTCATTTCAACCACCCAGACACCACAAGGTGATTATACCACCACGTGGCAACAATCTATAAGCAATATACTGGATGCCATCTTCCCGGAACCAATAGAGCCAACACTGCCAGAGCAACTTATCATCTGTCAAGATAATGAAGCTTACTCAACAGACACCCAGGAGCCACCCTTCACACGGGATGAACTACAACAAATGGCAAACCAGATAAGAAACAATAAATGTCCAGGCCTGGACTACTTAGAACCCGAAATTATTAAGAAGACCGTGGAGATCGTTCCAGACCTCCTCTTACACCTATATAACAGCTGCTTGGCTAAGGGCATCTTCCCCAAAAAATGGAAGACAGCAAAGGTAAAATTAATCGCCAAAAATTCGAACAAACCACCCCACCTGCCAAACTCCTATCGGCCAATAGCCCTACTGCCGGTTGCAAGCAAACTGCTAGAAAGACTACTCTGCACAAGGATAAATCAGCATTACCAGGCAGCGAAACTCGCAGAGACATCGCAATACGGATTCAAGCAGGGTTCGTCTACTGTGGAAGCCTTGCGTAGCCTATCGGAATCAGCAGCAAACTGCAGTAATAAATATCTTCTAGTCATATCCGTTGACTTCGCTGGGGCGTTCGACACCATTTGGTGGCCGAGCGTACTGGCAAGACTAAGGCAGGCACAAGTGCAGATCAACTTATACTCCATAATTAGGTCATATCTCTCCGAGAGACGCATCATCGTGGAAGCACCTTATGGTAGAGTGAATCGTGATGTACGCAGGGGCTGTCCCCAGGGTTCTGTTCTGGGGCCGCTCCTGTGGAATATGGTTCTGGACGAGTTCTTGGCTTTGCACCTCGGTGATGGGCGCTCCCAGGCCTTTGCTGATGATTTGGTCCTCACCATTGCTGCAGATAGCAGGGCCCAGCTAGAGGAAAAGGCCAATCAGGCAATGCTGATATTGCAAAACTGGACCAGAACCCACTGCCTGACGATATCAACAACAAAGACGTCCTCCATCCTGCTAAAAGGCAAGCTTGATATACGTAGACCGCCACAAATAAAGGTGGGACCTACCACAATAAAATTAGTGACCCAGTTAACATATTTAGGGGTTATACTGGATGGTAATCTTACCATTAAACACCATCTAACGTATATCAGAGCCAAAATTAAAAGATACTCTGGATTGGTGGCTAGGATCGCCAGGCGGGACTGGGGGTTAAACCAACGCACCCTGTCATTGTTTTATAAAACAACCTTCCTACCCATCATCACTTACGCCTCAGCAATATGGTTTCCCAAAACAGCAACTGTAGCAAACCGATGCATCCTTGATGCAACGCAAAGAACCATCCTACTGACAGTTACACGTGCTTGTAGGACAACCAGTACCCACGCACTGCAGGTCTTGGCCGGAGCTCTCCCCCTTCACTTAGAGATCACGCGCAGGGGAATGAACTACCACATAGAGAAAGGAATACCTTGTACACACCATGGCTATACTGTGGACATTAATGCACCACAAAAAAATGAAAAGACAAGACTGCAAAAACACCTGATGCAAGTTTGGCAGGAGCGCTGGGCCAACTCAAATAAGGGAAATATCACCAGGAAATTCATTCCGAACATCGACAGGATGTACCCCAGTCCCCCAACTTGGTTTCAACCTGGCTTATACACCACCTATTTATTAACTTGTCACGGGGCCTTTAAAGCCAAGCTGGCAGCGCTGGGGATTGAGGTGGATCCGAGCTGTGCCTGTGGGGAGCTTGAGTGCTGGGAGCACATTATGTATGATTGCACCCATTACGAGGACCTCAGGTGCAGACTGATCACTACAATACACTACCTCCCCAAGAACTTGGAATCACATCTATTGAACTCACTAGAGGAATACAGGGAGCTAAAGGAATATGCCCGAAAACTATCTGGTAGGCGTAAAACACTGATAGCCATCTACAGAAGATAAAAATAAAAAATAATAAAATAAAATAAATAAATAAATAAAAAGAGACACAGAACACGCGTGGAGAGGATTCAAAGAGAACCTCCCTCAGGAACCTGCTCACTACTAATCATCTAAAACCAGCGATCGCAAGAATAGCCCCATGGAGATGCGGATCTTCCCATGATGAAGAGAACCACAGCCATTGCTAACAGACTAACAACGGACCTGACCAGTGTTTATAGCTGTAGGACAAATCTGGATACCAAACGCTACCAATGACAGAAGACCGATGAAGATAGAGAAACTCCAAGTTTCTGCCTCAACGGAGCCATATTAGCTCAAGGTTCTGCACTCTCTTGTGCAGTGCAATTCTTTTACTCCCACACCCTGCAGGGGAGGGAGGTGACGGCTTGCTGTCTCCTCTCTTCCCTGCCACACCATTCCTTCCCTCTGGTGGGGCATGGGCATGCCTCACTGAATAATTGGGGATCACCTACCCTATCGACCCTCTTCTTCCTATTTCATCCCCCAGCCTTCACTCTCCCCTCCCAGCTCTTTCTCTTGCACAGTGTATAGCCCTACACGTCCAAATTTAAAATACACCAAAAAAAAAAATTCGCCCAACCTTTTAGGCACTTCAGAAACAGGCCTTCAGCGTCAAACCCCATATTAGCGCTTTAATGTAAGTGAATTAAAATCAACCGCGGTCGTTCCAATTTTATTTTAGGTCCTAGCCACTAAAATCCCAGGAAAGTAAGTGGCAGGACCTGCCAGAGTACAATTGACACAATGGTAACACCTGGCTAGCCTCCACGTGGCGAGATATGGGCAACGTCGGGTCCCATTAGGGGCCTGGCGGTCAGTAAGCCGGATAAACAATGGGCACAACATATAACACTACTCATGACCCACACACTTCTAAATCTCTGACTTTGACAGGGTACTGTCATCGATACATAGAACATTCACGGAGATGGGAGAAATCCCAGGAGCCGCTAGACCCTCAATATACCTCATACCTCATAGATAGTGAACTCTAGTTATTAGTCTGCATGTAAGGTCTTCGTATTGGGTACACTCAAACATAATGTGCACACAGCTTTCTTGTTCCCCGCAAGTACAACGCGGATCCTCCACTATTCCCAATGCTGTAAGCTTTGCATTGAAAGCCCCGTGACCCGTAAGGAGGTAGGTCGTGTAAAGTCCGGGTTGCAGCCAGGTTGGAAGATTGGGGTAAACTCTGTCTACGTCAGGGATGAACTTTTTGGTGATATTCCCTTTTGTTGTGTTTGTCCAGCGGTATTGCCAGGTTTCTTTTAAGTATTTCTGCAGCCTGTTCTTTTCAGCCTTGCACCCACCTAGACTACACTGTTATCCACTGTGTAGTCTAGGTGGGCGCAAGGCATTCCTTTGGTTATATAATAGGCTATTCCAGTACGTATGATGTCCAGGTCAAGGGGAAGGGCTCCGGCCAAGACCTGTAGGGCAACAGTGCTAGTGGTGCTGCAGGCTCTGGTAATGGTTATCAGGATAGTTCTATGGATTGAGTCGATTATGCGTCTACTTACGGCGGTTGATGCCTTGTGATAACAAACCGCAGAGGCATATGTTATAGCTGGTAGGAATGTCGTTTTATAATATAAGGAGAGTACGCGACGTTTAAGTCCCCAGTCACGATGGACCACACGTGCTAACAGTGCAGAGTACTTCCTTATCTTTGTTCTTAAATGTGTGAGACGCTGCTTGAAGGAAAGATTACAATCTAATATCACCCCCAGGTACTTAAGCTGGCTTTGGAGTTTCATTGTGGTGTTGTTCATCTTTATTTGAGGCGGCCTGTGCAGGTCAAGGGTGCCTTTCAGTAAGATTGAGGATGTCTTAGTTGGTGAGATTTTTAGGCAGTGTAAGGTGGTCCAGTCCTGTAGTACCTTGATGGCATGGTTTGCTTTTACCTCCAACTGGGTTCTACTGTCGGCAGCAATTTTCAAGATTAAGTCGTCGGCGAAAGCTTGAGTTTGGACGTCACCAAGGTCCATGGCCAGGAACTCATCCAAGACAATGTTCCACAACAGCGGCCCCAGGACAGAACCCTGGGGGCAACCCCTGCAGACACTGCGGTTTACCCTACCATAGGGTGCCACGACACTAATACTCCTGTCGGTAAGGTAAGACTTGATAGTGAGATACAAATTGCAGGAAAGGTTGGCCCGCCTTAGCCTGGACAGGACATTTGGCCACCAAATGGTGTCGAAAGCCCGGCAAAATCTATGGAGATGATTAGGTAGTATTTACTGTTGGAACTGGTCACACCGTACAGCAGATGTCTAAGTGCCTCTACTGTTGAAGACTCGGGCTTAAAGCCGAACTGGGTAGACATGTGCAGTTCAGCACTCTTGTAATGTGTGTCAATTCGGGCATATAGCATTCTCTCAAATAGTTTGCTGATCACTGGTAGCAAAGCTATCGGTCTGTAGGTGGTTGGCTCTTGTGGAGGCTTCGTGGGTGTTTTTGGGATCAGCTTCAGTCCCGCAGTCTTCCAGTTTCTTGGGAAGATGCCTTGATGCAAACAGTTATTAAACAGATTTAGGAGGAGTTCGGGGGTCAGATCCGTTACTTTTTTGATAATTTCCGGTTCGAGATAATCGAGGCCTGGGCACTTATTATTTCTTACGTGATTTGCCGCGGATTTGATGTCATCTAGCGTGAACAGTGGTTCACGGGAGTCAGTGGTGTATATGTCATTTTCTTGGCATATTCTATGCTGTTCAGGTGAAGTAGGCTTTGGGATTAATGGGATTTAAGGTTTGTATTGAGGTCTCCAGGGTTTCTTATACGGCGAAAGCGTTAATGGGATTCAAAGCAATCAAAGTAACCCGCGCTAACCAGGGTTTCCCCTTTACGCCGCTGGTTCTTCTGTGAGGGCTTAGCGCCAAGGCCGGCAAGCGTGTTTGAGTTCTGTTGGGTGTTTTGTGCCAGCACCTGGCATTTCGCAACCAGGGGGCAGCGAACACCTAGCTCCTTCCCACCCTGACTCATATCCTAAGCCACGTGGAGGCAGCTAGACTCAACTGTCCCAAAACTCTTACTGACGTGTCCGGACAAGATGGAAATCTCAAGATAAATAAGGAAAGTAAAATTTCATAGATAGAGAAATATGGGAATTGGTAGGGAAGGAACGCGGATAGAAAGAAAATGGGATGAAGAAGGAGATATCACCTGAAACAGAAAAGAAGGGTTAAAACAGAGAACTTAAACAAGTTAGAAGAGTACTAGTGGATAATGTGCAGTGTAGCAAAATTAATTCAACGTTATTTACAATTATTAGCAATAGGTTCAAGTTAACAACCTAGAACAAACAATATTTAACGATAAACATAAACATCTCGTGTATGTTAATAAGTGTTATACTCTGTAAGACCCTGAACCATTGGTGTGTGAATCACCACTTAATATTCAATTACTATCATCAAAGTGATTTGAACCAATCACACGGCATCATATCAGCATTCACAATCATTTACATGCACAAAACAGGGTTAATGGGATAAAAATCACCGACTTCCTTGTGTACAGTACACTTGAAATGAGCCTTCTCAACCTAATCTGGTTGGAAATGTTTCTGCGGTCTGTGACCGCAGCAACTTCAAGAGACCGTTGACAACAGAACTTCGTAGGGTTTGATCTTGCTGCTAGGGCCAGATAACAGCTTGTTCTGGTTGACTTACCCTTTCGGCGATCGTGGTCAGTTCTTGTAACGGTTCCTGTCCCCTGTAACCGCTTCCATTTTGCCGAGAACACACTGCATGGCACATTATACTAAAATGCCACCTCAGTCTGCGACTGCCGGGCTTCAAGTTGTCTAACGACCCGTCATCTCAAAGAATCATTTAAACAACAACGCCTTGCCATCCTGAGTACCAAAGATGTGGCTATCCCATTGAGTAAGCCAAAAAATTGGAATGAAGTGATGTGGTCGCGACCTTTGTTTTTATAGGCATGAATAATTTCCGTAATGTGCAGCTCTGTAAGATGGCAGAACGATTTCTATTGGCTACTCGAAATTTGCATGGTAGTATACAACTAATATCAAATATTCGCCTCCTGCGATATTATTCACAATAAAACATCGATGAAAAACATTTTGGTAAGTGGGGTTTTCGTGACTGCGTAAGGCACCTGCAGCAGAGATAAGTACTTGAAGACTTAATTTTTATCAAGATTTATAATTTGTTACATTACACAAGTTTACCACAGTAACACTCTTGCTTTTTAAAATATTTTTTGCGTATTGGATGATTATAAAATTATTACCGTGGGAGTCCTTTATATCTCTCAAAGTATTTATCGGGTAGGTTAAAATCTTTGAACTTTCTAATATTTGAAGTTTTCTACCAGCAAAGCAATTATTTATTCACAATAACATCAGAAATAACATATATTCGTATATATGTACGCATTCCGAGGTTTAAGCTCTTTAAGCAGATGTTTACCGCAAAAGTCCTGACTTTGCAATACAATTTCTTGCCAAGTTGGAAGAGAATGACGAATGGTCCAAAGTCCCGGATCTGCATGGTGTGGTAGCGCTGCTATTTTTGTTGTTATTATTGGGATAATTGCGTTTTGTTGTAGTAATCTGTACTAGTGCATGTACAGTATACATGCAAATCAGCAGTTTCCGTAGCCGAGTGGTCAGGAACTTGAGTGCATGTGCGCATCCCCTTTGAGTAGACCTGGGTTCAAGCACCTAAATGCGGTCGATCGGCTAACCCGCACTGGACCAGTGTGGCAGATTATGGTCCATTTCCCTCAAAACGAATCGTTGAGGAGGCTTCCATCCTGTAGTGCGTTGATAATGGCTGCAGTTTACACCTACATACAGATTCCAAATCGAATTTATATATAGGACAGTAATATAAAACGTCCACCATCTCACACATATATGCATCAACAATTCTGAAATATTTCCTTATAGATATAATTTACATTGGTCAACACATCCCTTCCTTCCTTTATATTTTCTTATTGGCAATCTCCGACACTAATCAAAAATTTCCAAACATTACTTCGAAAGAGGTTCTCTTCCTTTACAGATTTTTCGCACATATCACGTTATATCAGTAGGCTTACTACAAATCACCTAATTCTATCAAGTCAATTACTACTTATTATCTTACATCAGTAATAGTACAAACTCAACCATAATCATATGTGAAGAAAAAAGAAATACCTATTGAGAAACCTCGACATCAACCATAAGAATCTTTGTTACTTCGCTTTTCTCTCTACAGGCAGGATTCCCCCTTTCTCTCAAGGTTATTCAATAGATATTTCTTTTTTTCTTTCACACATTAACTCATTACCTAGAATTTTATGTGTTATAATAATATCACATTATCTAGAAAAATTATACATGTTGCCCACTTTCCTCTACTATGCTTATGATTAATATCATTATTTATTCCCTTATTTTTTCTTCTCCTTAACACTTTTAAGTAACCCCACATCATTTAATGGTTTTTAACTTAAGCTATATGCTTAATAATTTAATGACTCAACTTAATAACTGAACAGGACATTACAGTAAAAGTTCGTCTAAAGTTTGAGGAACATCGTCAGAACTATGTTCCTGAAACCAATCTTGCATAACAAGTGCCCGATGGCTCGGCGCATTGTAATCTTGGAAGACAACATCGCCATTCGGGGAAAAGTGTAAAGTAGCGGGTTGTACACAGTGAGCAAGCAGTTGACGATAGCGGAGACCAATGATACGTTGTTCCACATGCACATGCACCAGGGGTCCAAGTTCCTGCCAGTGAAACATGCCCCACACCATACAATCGCCTCTACCGGCCTGCAATTTTGATACCATGCATGATGGATCAAGAGCCTAATGTTGTTGACGCGCCAAATCCATACACGACCATCCACGGTGTGGAGTAAATATCGTGACTCATCCGACAAGCACACCGTCATCCAGTCTTCTAACGTCCGACTTGCATGCTCTTTGCACCAGGCGAGTCTTTTACGCCGATGAACCTTGGTTAGGACAGGATCCCCTACGGGTCGTCTGCTGGTATAGCACATGCTTGCGAGCTTGCGATGCATGGTCATGCTAGATTTTGTTCTGGGTTTGCCCATGTTCTATTGGGTAGTCAACTCTTCAACAGTGCTGCGCTTTTTTCGTCTGTACGAGTCGTCTGATCCAGCGCCCATCTCTAACATCAAATTTTCGCTGACCTTTGCGATTTTGCAGTCGGGTCGTTGTTTGACCATTTTGCCACTAGTCCTGGTACACTTTAACTACGGCGGCTCTAGAGCACCCCCAGTTCTGCCGTTTGGGAAATCGAGGCACCAGTTCGTCGTGCTCCACAAACTGTCCTTTATCAAAGTGCGATAAATCCTTCATTTTACCCATCGCGCTCGGAGGTTTGCTACCTGCTGAACCACTGACCCTTTTCTATGCTACATAGGTCTATGCTACATAGGTCGACTAACTGCGCACTCTCGTACCTCACGTGGGCAACTTGTCGCGTTCAATTTTCACATGGGTGGTCATAATTCAGTGAGTACTAAGTGTATATAAATAAATAAATAAATAAATTTATAACCTCACTATTTTTAATCCATATTTTCAAACCTTAATATTAATTCCCCAACATTCTCTGCCATTCATGAATTTATTTCAGATAAATAAATATTTAAATTTTATTTGTAAGATTGTACTTTTACATGGTATAACTGTGGGTTCTCTATTACAATTAGGGGAGGGGAAGGATACTGCTCACAATTTCTTCAGCAGTTAACACTTCCTCTGCGACTTAATTCTTGACAAATATGCTGCTCACAACGATTTTTGCATGGACTGAATCAATATCTTTCTATTTGTACATATCAGTGAGTTATCAATATTTATTTATCGCTTTGTTGTTTTAATTATTATTACAATAATACCATTATTTATTTATTTATTTATTTTTTTGAGAATGTGTATTTAATTTAATAAACAATTCGTGGAGTTTAAACTGCTATAGTCATTAATGTTACAGCGTTCAGGGTTGACACCAGATGGCAGGAGAGGCTTTTGTTATCAGCAAAGTGTTTAATCTGCATGTTTAAAACTGGATGAGTTTCTACTTATTGTTTAATGCAGAACGAAGTGTGAATTTGTTTTGATAATGATTTGTGGTTTTACACTAATTTTCAGCAAAAAAAACTGAAATATATATTTGAAACTGAACAAGCGTCTATCGGATTCTTAAATTTTTTATAAATATCTTTTATTGCAGGCAGTGATTGGATACATGCTTGCCTGATGCAATGTTACCCACAACAGCGACAATGCTAGGGGTTTCACATTAAATAACTAATACAGGTAAAATTACATAAGACAATAAACGTATAATTACGTATTTTACATTTAAAATTGATATTAACATGGGAAATGAAAACATATGAAAAGACGATGGCAGTCACTCGGTTGAAGACGAAAGCTGGTCCCTGATGATGCGTCTTCTATACGATTTGTCCTTTATGAACTTTTTGTAGTCCACATCTATCTCCTGGACGTTGTGGAGCATCTCCATGGGCAGGAATCTATCCCCTATTCTCAGCCTCCACGCCACAGACTGCAGAGAGGGGAGGGCTCTTAAGGGTTTTGGGGGGATCCTCCAATTGCACATCTGCCAAAAATTTGGCGTATTGACTTCCCCCGCTATCATTTTAATTGACACAAGCAAGCGGAGGTCAAATATCCGTTTGGAGACTTTTCTGTAGTTTAGTAGTTGGATGATATCTGAAGTATGTGTGAGTGGGGGCAGTTTATGTTTGAAGAGGACCCACCGAAGAAGCCAGTACTCATCAGATGCAATGATTTTTAGCGTGGTTTTCGTTGCCGACGCCCAGATTTCTGACCCGTAGGTGATGACTGGCTGCAGAAACCGGTATATGTATTGGAGCGTGTACTCAGGCTCTGTGACATGAAGGAGGTGTTGTTTGGCAAGCCATCTTGCCCTGCATACCTTGTTATGAATGTCTGCAACATGGTGTTTGAAACTGAGTTTAGGGTCGAATATAACGCCGAGATCTTTGTGCTTGATGACTGGGGTGATGTGGTTTCCGTGGATTTCCAGGTTTAGTTGCGTTGGGTTTGATTTGAGGGAAAATACCATTTGTGCAGATTTTTTTGGATTTATTTTAAGAGAGAACTGTGCCAAGTATGTAATCAGATTCTTAAGGCTGTTGATAATGGTTTCAGAAACAGAATCGGGGCGGGCGGTCCCGTTGATCCGATAGAGGAGCTTCAAGTCGTCTGCATAACTGATAAATTCTGTTTGCTGACACAGGAATGGGTGGATGGCAGCCGTAAAGAGGAGCCCTGAGAGAACTCCGCCCTGGGGTACACCTACACTAACTTTCCTTGTGAAAGATTTTTTATTCACAGTCAGGTGAAGGACCCTGGTCGTAAGTAGCGACTTCAAGAATTCAAGTATATTGCCTTTTATTTGGTATCCATCCTCACAAAGTTGCAGGAGGGGCTGGATGTCTATGCTGTCGAATGCAGACTGGAGATCCAGATACACAATTGCCATCTCAGCCCTATCTTGTAATGCCCCCAGAATGGTGTTGGTGGTTTGCAGTAGGTTGGTAGTAGTGGACCTGCGTTTCAAGGCATAGTGAATGTATGGTGATTCACATGACAGAACCTGGTTGGTTAGGATGGGAAGAAGGCACTTCTCCATGACTTTGAGGAGACATGAGGCTTTCATTATTGGCCTGAATTGTGAAATTGATGTCGCTCCTTGTGTTTTGGGGATTGGTCGGACAATATATTGATTCCAGGCTGTTGGGAAACTTTGCGTTGTGAGGATTCCATTGAAGATACCTAGGAGTGCATCAATGATGAATACACTAACGCTCTTAAGAATTGCTTTTCAGTCGTTTGCTTCTTGGGTTATGGATTCCCAAATTTTACATTTTATAGAGGAGCGTTTCACTGCCTATGCTATCACCATATTCGTGGTAGTGTTATGCGCGTGTTTTTTGATTCCTCGTAAAAATTGGAAACGTCGGCTTCCACCTGGCCCGATCTGCCTGCCTGTTGTCGGTTATTTTCCTTTTCTTAAAAGACAAGCGCATCTCCAAGTGATTAAACTGGCCAAGAAATATGGAAATATATTCGGGTAAGTACACCTGTGTATTTATTAACATCTGAGCTGTATCACTGGTGTTCGTGACTGTCGGAAAATAAAAACCAATGTGCATTTAGTGATGCGAAATAATAATAATAATTTATTTGTCCCTATTTTATGTTACAATTTTTTGGAAGATAACAGCAAAAAGGGAGGGAGACACATAAGCGAGTGGCTCTTTAGGGGGGGGTTCCCTTAAAAAAATTTTGAATATACAAATACTGTATACAATTTAAAAATGTACAGTTCTGAAATTGTAGAGGTAATGTTGAACAGAAAAGACATAAATAAATTGCAGTTTTTTTGTACATTTCTTTACAGAAGACTTCAAAAAGCATCACTACGTATAACATCATTGTGAACATTTTTACAATTAAATGAGGAGAGAAATGAAAGATGATGAGATACATGCACAGAAATTTACAAACTATTTGCCAACTGCTTCCTTTAACATTTGTACATTATTTCCATGTTGGGGTTTTTAAAATCCAGGATTTGAGTGGAAGGTAATTTGAATCAGACATCCCTGGTGATGTGTTCAATTTGTTTCTTGTAGTTTCTTGAATTGATTTAATGAAGTGACATTTTTGATTTTTGCAGGAAGTTTGTTCCAGGTCCTCTGTATTTTATGCTTTTCTGACCTATGACTTTTCTGAAAAGCGGAATCTTCAGGTTGGCTTCATTTCTTAGATTATATGATATTTCTTGTTCGTCTGTGGTTAGGAAAAAGGAGTGGGGAATTCTGGTGTCTTCAAAGCATTGTAAACAAATTTTATAAATAAAACATTTATAAATAAATGTTTTAGTTATAAAATATGCAGAGGATACAATTAAAAGAATAAATTTCGGACGGAAGATTAGTTGCAAAATATTTCATAGTGAAGATATTTTATCTTGAAGATCTTTCGCTTTGGAAAAGACGTCAAGGGTAGCTCATGCCCGATAGAGCTATTTCTAAATATGTAGAATGGTAGTCAAATTACGGATGACCTTGACGCTATCTGTTCACTGAGTTAAGTTGGAGGGAACCTAATGCTTATCTCGCACGGTCATCCCAATTGAACTCCCATGATTCCTTCGTATCACGTCATTTAAAGAGTTAGATCTATGATATGGAAATATCGCAAGACTGAAGTGTACATTAAGGGATTTAATGTACACCCTTTTTTTTTTTAAGTTTAAACTGATAACTCTAAAGGAAACAATTCGTTCATCCATTAATTAATTATTTATCTCTGTGCGAATACTGACATAATCCAGTTATTTCTGGATTATATCAATAACAATCTGTTTACTCAAATGATTTAGGCGTTCTTTTGGTTACTCTCACTAATAAAGGACTTCATTAAACCATACGGAAAAGGTTTATGGGTATTGTTTGTTTGTTTATTTTATAAAGAAATTTTAATAAACAAACTGTTTATACTTCGGGACGACAACACGGTCAAAGGAATTCACCAGATAGAAATAATATAAGGAACATCATCGTATTAAGTCACGGGCTGGAACCCCGTTTACTCAAAACACGTGTACCTGCGTACTTGACCACTCGGGTACTGCGACCACGATCAAAGGAACGGCGTCTATGAGGCGTCAATACGTAATGTTGTAAGTGCGTACATTCCTTGGTCAGTTTGCTGGACGACGAATCATAATTTATTAAGAAAACAAGGCCAGAGACCAACTAAGTACTGCGGGAAAAAAAAAAATGTATACAAATATCATAAAAATTCCTGGTCTCATTGAATGGATTCGAAACTCAAGCGATCTTACCATGTCGTGTGGTAGGCAGATGATTATATCCACTCTGTTATCCCTGAGCTCCAATGTCTTGGTATGTAATTCTGTGTATTCTTGTGCGGATTCGTATGTTTTGCTAGAAAATATCGAAAAGGTGTAAAATTGTGCAATCTCTCGCTAGAGGTCCACATCAGAGTGGATCAGAATGTAAAAAAGGCCGATATAGCTTACTGCTATCCAAATGGAATTCGAACACGCACCTTCGACGCTCTGGAAAGACATAACCATTAAAAGCGGTAATAACCATTGTGCAAGAAGATCCATAACCTTGAGAGGATTATGGATCTTCTTGCGTCTTTAATGAAACAGTCTTCAGATAAAGTTTCAAGGCTTTTAACTAGCGAACAGGCATTTTTACCATAGAATATCCTCAGTTTACGGATATCCACCAGATGACTATGTCTGATAGCTGAAGGGACCTAGAAATTTATTCTGTAGAACCGAACTTTAGGCTTTCCTTCATTTTGAATTTTTTTGTTTTATTTGTCCACAAAATATATTTCCGATTTCGTTTTTTGGGAAAACCAATTTATGCCATTATATTTTTGGGAAACTTCATTTAAATTAGCGTAGGTTCAATTAACCTCCTTTTTTTATTATTTTCAAGCGCATTTTTAAAATGTTAAATTAAACTTAAAATTAAACTTACTTATCATCTATAAAAGTAAATTGTAATACGTATTTCTATTATTATTTTTTTTTCATCCATTTCATACTCAGCAATTACAGAACTTGAGTACTATCGCCAATGGTATACGATTTAGTTTTAAATCATTAAGTTTCAGAAACATAATGCTGTGTGGGGGGGTTTTAATAATTGTGTATATATTTATTTATATTTATTTTAATTTATTCCCCTATTTAAACAACTCCCCTTTATAATATCTCCCCACTTGCGCATCTGACTTTACTTCTCAGAAAATTCTAAGTTCATAGGGGAGAAACTCTTATATATGTTTAATTCCCATTGGTTAGGCTTGTGTCCAGTACAACAATTACACACACACAAATGTTATACAAAAAAACCAAGTTTATTATGCATATTTACAGTTAAATCATAACAAATCTCATTAAGAATAGAATTTCACTGTTTCAACACCAAGGTACTTACAACATATCCAGTCTCTTCCTATCTAACAGGCTCCTTTACAGACTTGACCCCTTTTTTTTATCTCACCTTTCTCATTACACATACACAGGTTAAATAGTTATACTTTTTATATGCTCACCTTATTTCTGCTCCTATTACAACTCAATCAAATCATACCTCATAGGTGTCAATAACATTTTTTTTATCATTAAAGTTAAACATATCATTGATCATAATACTTTTATGTATCATCATAACTACCAATTTATTCTTTAATTCCATATTCCTCTTTCTTATATATTTCTTTAACCATTATCAGTTACAGAACTTGATCACCAAAATACAATATTACATTCAAACACACCTTCAAGGGTTGGCAATATGCATAAATTTTATCTCCACACATTTAATATTTCTATTTTTTTTACTACAATTCCTTCCGTTCACTTTCTCATCTACATTACTATCCTCCTTATTCCAAATTACTGCCTAAACTAACCATAATTGCCTTAGAGTAGATTTTACTCCTATTTGGTTCACCCATCTAATCTTATCTTTATCATTAAATTCCCCAATTATCGCACTACAGTCCTTTCTCTAGCTTTTAACTTACAGTATTCTCAAATTAACTTTCACTTACTTAATTTCTGTAATCAGGTGTCTTCATAAGGGCCTTCTATCCTATCCTTATCCAGAGCTGCTATCTTCTGCTATCCAGGGCAACATCTTACAGCTTCCAGGGCAACATCTTACAGCGTCCTGATCATCATCATATGTCGTTCGCAACTGCTACTCCGCTTTCAGGATCTGCTATTTTTCCTGTCAGGACGGCTACCTTCTGTTCCAGTTCATCTCCTAATTTCTCACTCACTACATTACTGATAACCCCACTTCGACTTTTTTTCGTCGGCTATTTCTTCATCATCTTTCAAGCCACTCTTCCCGACTCACCCTTCCACTAGCACCGCTCAAAAAATTCTCCTCTCCCCTTCTCTTCCTTTTCCACTCTCTCCCCTTGTGTCCATATCCATCCACAATTTTCTCCAGGAATTTTCCCCGCCTTCCCACAGTGTTTTCTTCCAATCACTCTTTCTTTTTCATTTTTTCTTTCTTTTCATTTGTTGGAAGGCCTAATTCAGCCTGCCCCGTAGCACTAGCACGTGATTCCCAATATCCCTCTCTTTTATTATTTTCAACTTGTTAACATGTGTTCTTTGATGTCGGCCGAATATTCCAAAACAACTCTTCCTGTCTCATAACAGCTTGTCTCTATTGCACTCAAAAAAAAACCACAAATTGTGACACTGGCTACTATAGCGTCTATTTTTAGAAACTAGTGTGTGTTGTACAGAATACATTTCCGGTGTGTGACCCCTCATATAAACCTTAAGTTGTTTTTGTAGCGCCGGACCCCCTGGTGGGTTTGTCTCCATCAGTTCCCAGTTTTAACGGAAGTAAAGCTAATGGCTCTGCTTTCGTTCCCGCTACTCTTTTAATTTTTATACCTCTTACCAGAATAATTCTTATTTCTGAAACTGCATATATTACCCATTTATCCTATTAACGGCAAGAATCAAAAGAAAACTAACTTTCAAAGTCTTAATAAAAAATATTTTATTTTTGTAAGATTTTTCAAATCTTACAGCTGTAAGATTGCTTGTCATTAAAGAATAAGCTCACACTTAAGGAAATGTCAACGTGCTCTTTGCATGTACAACTCAGATATCTTAAATTCGAGGTTTATAGTTGGTCAACTTTTCAGGCAGAAAGATTAATGCCATAACTTAATATAGGCGAAGTTTAATCATTTTTAACTGTTTAAAAACAGAAATCGACTTGAAAAAGAAGGGTATGAGTACAAATGTTCAAAACAAAATTCGGAAGTTTTAATTTAAGATATATTGATTTCATTTTTGTATTCTTATCAGCATGAAGGTCGGAAGTCGGTACGTTGTTTTCCTAAATGACTTCAAGAGCGTGAAAGAGGCATTGAACAAATCGGCATTCCTAGACAGACCACATTCAACCGCAATAGGTCTTCTTCTTGGAGGCAGAAGTAAGGAAAGCAGCCATTATTTTGATATTTTTATCGCAAGTTTTACGATATTAAAACTTTGTTTTTAAAATTAAAAATAACTTTAAATAAAGAAAAAGTCTAACGTATTCGTATATATTTATTCTATTATAGTTTATTAAGATTTCTGTGTACGGATGCTGTTCGCAACTGCTTTTCATAATTAAGGAGTAGATGTCGATTCTTTCCAAATGTTAAATCAGAGAATGCATCGAAACAGAATAAAGTTCCCAAACAATAATTTTGAATAAAGTGCTGTGATGAACTTTCAGCACTTAGATCTGAAGTCAGCATTTGACACTGTAATTCCTTAGCAGAGTGGTTACCACCATCATTCCACCACTTTGTGTAGAAATTGTCTAGGTTTTTGTCCCTTTAATACTTGGAACAACATGCAATGTGGGTGTTTTTGATTCAACTGATGCCATAGTTCTTGAAACCTGGATGGATGTTGACTTCTGCGACATTCTGCTCATTCTACCTCGTCCTCCATATCCTCAGTTGTTTTGAAATTTCATGATTTGGATCTACCACAGTAGGCGCAATTCACTCTTATGTTTTTTTGTAAATTGATAGAATTCAGTTGTCGATTTCCTGATTGCTGAACGAAAAACCGAATTATTGGGATTGAATCCACGGAACCTTCGCCTGAGACAGTCCAGCTCAGTCACGTTGTAACCGAGTTAATAACAATTGTTGTGAAGAACTTGTTCCAGGAATATGAGGGGTTCAGCCTATTGTGGTATCATCCTAATCTTCAGATCTCAAAACAAGTAACAAAATTCAGGATGAAATAAAACGAATCTTTGCAGTTGAAATCTGCATCGATCGGTTTTTGAAAAACTCTGACAAGCAATTGAGTCAGCATGGACCAGCATTCCTGTGCCACGGTTTTTAAACACATCTCATTGTGTCTAATTCGCGACAGATTAAGATTTTGCCGAGATTAAAGTGGGATCTACTCTGTATTAATTAGGTGTACCTAATAAAGTTCATTCTCGATGCATCATAATGAGTTTTGGCCTTATTGCAATTTGTCCATTAACTCTTATCTGTATCTTTTTCCGTTTTGAGCCCGCGAATAGTTGTTCGAATTAAGCCTGTAAACTTAAATGTAAGTTTACTGTCGATTTTATTTTATTTATTTTTATTTTTTTCTTTTTTCAATGTGAACTTAAAATAAGATAACGTTGAGTTCCATTTGACATTCTTTTCATAAATAATTTCCCTCTTCATGGGTATTCTGTTTTACCCTAAATTACTGTCATAATTATGGAAATAATTCAGCAATAATTCCTTTGTTTAACTTTTAATATAAATAATTCTTTATAGTCTTTTTAAATTTTAAAGCATTTCGGTTCCATGCGGATATTTTAGGTTAGCAGATGTATAGATAACAATTGCTACAATTTTTTCTTAAAGGTTTTATGACAGAAAATGGCTCTGCTTGGCAGGAACAACGAAGATTTGCATTACATATACTTCGTGATCTTGGGTTCGGCAAAGGCCAGATGGAAGAGAACATAAAGGTAATTATAATTGAGATTTCGATAAATTGTAACGCATTTACTGAATCTTTAGTTCTCTGAAACTTAGATGTATTTCACGTCTGTGTTTCTCAACGAAAAAGTACGAATGCAACATTTTACAAATATGACATAATGTAGGACAGTGATGATTTTTGGGTAGCAGTGTTTTCTAATTAGCGAAAGGTCGATTTCAAAAGAATGAATACAGTAAAATACATTCATCCAAATGAATAATGCATTTTCACCCAAATATCAATCAAGAAATCACATTCTTCGATTGTTGCAATTTCTGAAGAACTCTAGATCCCCTTTCTGATGTGGTAAAACCCTCAGCGGTATGTTGGCGACCAGTCCCTCGCTCTTGACCCAGTGTCGCGTCTCTTCTCTCGCGCTTGAACATTCAATTATGGCTGCAGGAGATTTTCTGATCCCCAGGACTGTATGTCCAACTTTGCAGACGTTCCTTTCCCTGGCCTTCCGTGGGCTCCCAGACCAGAGGTGAATCCTACTCCTCCCTTCCCAACTCTTCTCTCCGCTGGAGGATGCCTTCTTTCCTCATCCTCCTCCCTTTGCCTACTATAACCCCACCTATTGTGGATCTTCCTCACTCTCTTCCCCTCTTTTTTAATTTTATTTTTATTTGTTTATTTATTTGGTCTCCATCCAGATAGCTTAGGCGACCCTTGAAGAGATCAGCCAGAATTTGCGAGTAGCCTGGCTCACCTCCCAGTGGTGATGGCGGGCAACGTACGGTCCCATTAGGGTCCCTGCCGCCGAGTAGCTATAGAGACAACAACAGAACATAACCCAATATTGCATAAACCAGACATTTCTTTTTTTTCTGGCTTATGCAGTAATAATAATAATAATAATAAGATTCTTTATTAACATAAATTGTATACAAAAGTGATTCGTTACACAGAATGCCAGAGGAATCCTACAATATGTGGTTTAGACAAGTGATGTTTTTATTAGAAAAAAAAAATAAATAAATAAAACAAAATTAATAATCAAAGTGCAAAAATCAAATAGTAATTACAACGAAAAAGGGCTGCAAGTTGAGCAGAGCATGAAATGACATCGGATAGCTAAGACCGGCACTTACATGAGAGTCCTTTACAAACAGCAAGATAGGATAAGATGTCATCGCGATATGCCTTGTCTATAGTCCACAGGTCGATGTCGATGTTGAGAGTGTCCAGAGTCACATTTGGGATGTGTCTCTTGAAATTCTGCAACCTCTGGAACCTTGAGTACAAGTTGGGGGATACTGCGGAGATGTCTGCCTGGCAAACGCCCACCAACAGTGCTCCAGATGTTGATGTGATCCTGCTTAGCTGAGCACAGATGAAGGAATGCCTTTATTTTTAGCACATGGGCTCTGTGGACTGTGGGCGTGTATTGCAGGTTGGAGCAGAGTGCAGATTTAGATGTCGTGTAGATTATTATTATTATTATTATTATCATTATTGTGAGACATTTTTTTGATATTATCATATCAAAGAAATGTCTCACAAAATTTAAGGAATCCAAAAGCAATTACTTTGCCTCACCATAGGATACTATATAGATTTGGAGATAGGCACAGAATGAATATAATAAACAACTTGTTGGCTAGCATTGATTTCAGGCTCACCAGAAGTTACCCCATCTCGAAATTAAAATTCCTAATAAGAAAATTCTTGATACTCAATGACACAGTAGATTAGAATTGATATGCAGATAAACTACTACCTCTGTTTACAGTGTGGAATATATTATGTGTAGTGACTTCATAGTCTTTTCTGTAAGATAACAAATTTGTACAAAACTGTTGTAAAGGAAGAATTACAACTTGTTGTCAAGAAATGTACTTTTCTTTACAAGTTCATTTATTGTAAACGAATTCTCTTGATAAATAAAAGTGTATTGTATTGTATTATTATTATTATTATTATTATTATTATTATTATTATTATCAATTTATTTCTCTGTTGAAGAGACACCCCTCGGACAGATCTTGTGCGACCAGAAGTTGGCCTACTTCAGCACCTAGAATATGAAGCCCCATAGATTCCTGAGGATAGTGGATGGTGCCGCTGAGCAAACTTCCACGGCATTGGAGAGCACACTACAGAAGTAAGTTGCGAGGTATTTCCTGATTATTTGCTTATTGTGCGTTTTTCACAGATCTATTTTCATTCCCCAGAAGTCTCTCGGGGCTTTGGAATACTGAGCTTGTGTTTCTTTTTATAGATGAGGTTTGCATCAAGAATTACTCCTAGGAATTTGACACTGTCTGTGGGAGCAGAACATTTCCTGCCAATTCTGGACGTAGAGAAGATGCAGTATCAGCAGAAGTCATCCGACTTGGCATAAAGATGAGCTAGTTTGAATTCCCTGGATTAACTGACAGACCAAACAATTTGGCAAACTTACAGAATGTATTTATGTAGCTATTTACAGATTCAGAGAAGGTTTGTTTTTCTTTTGAGTCACCAACACGGCATTCGCATTGCAAATAGCGTACAATATCATCAGAATACGATAGGAACGCTGGAAAATGATCCATTAGTAGAAAGAATATTTCTGCAAATAGCAAAGCTGAGGGAGACCCACCTTGTGGGATCCTACCTCGATGCTTTTAGAGACTGAAATGCCATTGACTGTGAAATGAAGCATTTTCCTAGATAACATGTTATTCAGGATCTCGAGCATATTTCCGGATATCAAATTGTAGCAGTGTGCTTAATGATTTTGTAATAACTGAGAGCAAAGTGGAGGAGAAATTGTTGAAGTTAAGCATAAAAAGGCACCTGGGGTGGATGGGATCTATCCAGTTATATTAAAGGAGGCGGCAAAGCAACTAAGCAAACCCTTAGCCATAATTATGAGAGCATCCTTGGACTCAGGGGAGGTTCCCACGGATTGAAGATGTGCAAATGTATCCTCAATTCACAAAGGGGGATCGAAGGGTGACACGAGTAATTACAGACCAGTTAGTTCTGTTCCGGGTAAAATAATGGAGTCACTGGTTAAGGATGCATTGCAGGATCATCTAGACAAGACTGCAGCAATAATTCAGACACAGCATGGGTTTGTTAAGAGAAAGCCTTGTGTGACAAATTTGATTGGTTATTATGATGTGGTCACAAAGGAACTGGATGCAAAAAATAATTTTGATATCATATATTTGGATTTCAGGAAAGCTTTTGACACTGTTGCGCATGGAAGACTGGTGCACAAATTGGAGCAGCGTTGCACTGGAGGCACATTGCCGCTTTGGATAAAAGGATATTTGAGTGGGAGAAGACAGAGTTGTAATCAATGGATATTGCCCTTCCTGGTCTAATGTTATTAGTGGAGTCCCCCTGGGTTCAGTGTTGGGTCCATTGTTGTTTTCTGTATTTATAAATGATATTGATGATGGTATATCAAGCTTAATGTCGAAGGTTGCAGATGACACAAAGGTTGGCAGGGTTGTTAATGACAGTCATGGCAGTGTGCTACTGCAACAGGATCTAGATAATTTGGGCAGATGGGCTAAGAAGTGGCAACTGAAGTTTAACCTTGACAAATGCAAAGTACTGCATATGAGTAGAAATAACCCCAGAGAAACGTACCAACTGTGTGGTACTACACTTAAGGTGGTAGAAAATGAAAAAGACCTGGGAGTAATTGTGCAGTCAGATATGAAGTTTTCTGAGCAATGCAGACAGGCTGCCAGGGCAGGTCATGGGGTTTTGTCAATGATATATAGGAATTTTGCAAGCAGGGAAAAGAAGGTGATTGTCCCTCTGTATAAGGCAATGGTCAGGCCACGCCTTGAGTACTGCGTACAGGTCTGGAGGCCTCATTTTAGGAAGGATGTAGATTTGCTTGCGCGTGTACAGAGAAGAGCAACAAGATTGGTGAGGGGAATGAAGGGATCCTCTTACCAAGAGAGGCTTAAGTTCTGCAAATTGCAGTGGCTGGAGACTAGGCACCGGCGCGGTGATCTGATTGAGGTCTATAAGGCCTTGAATGGGTTGAGCACGCTGAATTCTGATGGGATCCTTCCACTTGTTCAGATTACGAATCTAAGGGGGCATAAATTCAAATTAAGAAAAGACAGATGTAGAATAGATGTGCGGAAATTTGCCTTTAGCCAGCGGGTAGTTAATTGCTGGAACAAACTTCCATCTGTCGTTGTGGAAGTTGATAGGTGAAATAAATTTAAGGAGGAACTGGACAGGCATTTGGAGGGAATGGTGTGATTTTTTTTTTTTTTTTTTTTTTTGGCTGATGCTGCATAAGCTCCTACACTTGCTTTCTTGCATCACGTGCCACTACTACTACTACTACTACCCCTATATCCCATAGAATCTTTCAAGTAAGGCAAGAAGGGACGTGATTTGGACTGAGTCGAAAGCAGATTTCATGTCTAGAAAAATAGTTGAAGATCTTCGCTGTCATTCCAGGCATGAAATATTTTCTGGTAAAAACTGTAGGCAGGTTACAATAGATCTATTAAGTATGTTCGAGCCTATGTGCAAAGATTGCGAGTGCCACATCATTATAGAAGAAACCATTCGAGGTATTTCAGGAAAGGAGAGACAATTGGTATTGGCTGAAGTCAGCCAGTGTCTTTGCATGCGGCTTCTTCGGAACTGTCACTACTCTGTACGACAACCAGTTGAAGGCACCTGTACATATTTAAGAACTTTGTTGTAGAGTTGAGTGAGCTCTTTGCTGATGAAATAAGAAGCAATTTTTAGACTAAAAATAGGTATTATGGTAATTCCTATGGTGGATTTGTCAGGTGGAGAATTTATTATTATTATTAGCTATTCTTCGGGAATTTCTGTATTACTAGTAGGTGAAGGAATGTTAAGCGCTTCGTTCCAAGGATATGCTTCGGACACACGGTGATCTCGCTTAAAACGCAGCACATGCTCACACCATTCTGTAAGATGTAAAATCTTACAAGTATAAATTTTTATAGAAAAGCGAGATTAATTTATTAAAAGTAAAACTTATAATATAGCAATATGGGGCAGCGAAACTTTACAAGTTGAGAATGTTACTAAGGTCACTCGCAAGGGATTAAATTAGACAACGTTTATAGATGGGGAGCGGTAAGCTTGACATCGGATATTAGCAATCTGGGTACACTTCGGTTCCCAACACACAGGAACAACCAAAACAATGGAAACTGGTTGCAGCTGCTGTTGGTAATAGGTGTTAACTCTGGAAAACAATGGTTTCAGTGGACCATGGTACTGTCGGGATATTTCTTTGATCGGTGACATCTGGAGAAGAGACGGGTAGTAAATACGGGACAAATGCTCGGGTGAGATTTGAGACTGGTGTCTGGCTGTCGGCGATGGCAGGTTTGGTAGATCTTGGGAAATAAATCTGCTAAGTTTAACCAGGGGTGACAAAAATGGTGGCGATCTTCAAAGGTACAGACAGCCTGAGAAATTTTACAAATTTCTAAAAATAAGAAGTTAGATCGAGCAATAAACAGACAGCTTGGGAAAAGATAACATGGACGAATTAGGACAGAGTGAAAGTTGATAAAATGAGAAAGATTGGTTAAGACTCAGAAGATGGGCGCACTTGACACATAGGGGCGATACGTAATTCAGTTGAACAAAAAGGAGTGAACAGGGGGAGAGACACACAGAACCCTGAGCTGAGTTTATGTGGGTGTTTATAGAAATGAGTTAGGGGGAGACAAATTTGAGATTCTGATCGGTGTTTGTAAAATTGATTTAGGGACACAGGACCCTGGGTTGAGTTTTATGTGGGTGTTTATGGAAATGAGTTAGGGTGAGACAAAGTAGAGATTCTTGTCGGTGTTTGGAAAAATGAGTTAAGAATGACAAAGTGGAGATTCTTGTCGGGGTTTGAGTAAGGAAGGACAGTTGAACTTATTCGTCGGTGTAAGTAATAATGAGTTAGTAACATGGACAGTTGAGTTTCTTGTCGTGTTAGAAAATATGGAGGGTAAGGAGAATAAGCCTGTCCGTCATTGGAAGGCAAGAGCAGTGGCCGTATGCTATAGTCTAATCCACATCAGCAGAAAGGCAAGGGTAGTGACCCGAATGCAAGGAGCGCTGTGAAATATTTCTTAATTTAATAAGAAGTTCTTAATAGGTGGACGGAGCAACGAGGGTGACATCCTATGAGCTCTCTCCTTGTGGATGAGCTTTAAAAAGTGGAGTGGAGAAGGAGGTAGTGAGAGATGCCCTGTGAGTTTTCTTTTTTGTAAATAAGTTTGAATAAGGTGGAGAAAGGACGCCAGACCCATGCAGCCAAGAGTTCTAATAAATTATCTGTAGCAGATTCAGGTGAACGCAGATGAAGGAGATCCTCAGAGAGCCAAAAATGGAAGTTTGAAACCTCCCCAGAAAGGAAAGAAAAAAGATAGAAGTAGGTGAGATAAATATAGTAGGTACTGTAAGTTAACGAGGACTGTTAGTGAAACAGTATAGTAATTAACTTAAAAAAAGGGTAGCACTAGAAGTAAAATGATAGATAAATTATCTCTGAAGTAAATTATATATACTGACAGAGTTATTAGGTTAAAAAAGGTTATTGTAAAATGCAAGAGAAACGAAGGATGAGTAATAGATTAAATTGTTGTTCAAATAATTATAATGTGTTAGAAGGGTAGTAAGGTTTATATGAGAAAATTTGAATACGTTTTAAGGATAGATAATTGAATTATGTTAGCTACTCTGAATATAGTGTTTGTATTGATGAAGAATTGTTGGTTTATCTGAAAGACTAATAACAAATAGAGACTTTAGGAAAGTTAAGATTGGTCTTCAGTGTATTGTAACAGAATGGCGAGAACACAGATTATAATGATGAAAGTAGCATATTGATTGTTAATAAATGAAACAGAATTCTATCTAGGAGTAAGCGAAATAGGTACAGTGAATGTATAAGTGTTAGAAGTTAGTCAAGGCAAGAAGAATGAATCAAATGTTTTCATATAAATTGTCAACTCAGATTAGCTAGTGTAGAGAAACAGGAATAAGATATCTTTGATTTAACTTTGTATGTCATATTACGATTTTTTATTCAATTGTATATTATGTTGTATAAATATGTGTAAATAAACTTTGTTGTCTATTAATTAGTGAGATTGTTATTCCTGAACACTCAGCCTTTCCGAAGGGAATTATATATAATTTAAAAGTTCCCTTGAATTTGGAATTCTCCAGTGAAGTAAAGTCAGATGTGTAAGTGGGGGGTATAAGGAAAAGAGGTCTATATAGTATATAAGGGAACTGAACAAATAAGAAATATTTAATAAAGAATCATTATTATTATTAATCAACAACACATATAACAAAGACTTTTCAATTCCCCCCCCCTCACAATTCAAGGACATCTAGAGACAGAGGAGTGCAAGTATGATATGTTGACACACACGTCACGTTTTCCCCTGGGTAGCGGACCGTTCATGAAATTACCAATAGCTGATTGCTTACTCTTCTGAAAATCCATCCTTGATTTGGAAAATTTGGCACATGAGCCGTGTGAAGGCGAACTTCTTGTAGGAGGTATGGTTGCCTGTTTTTCCTTAAAGGCCTTAGTCAGGAGGTCATTCCACCATTGTTTTGAGTGGGGACTAAGGATGCAAGTTTTGGACGTTGAATACCCTGGAATGAATTCCATCAATCTCGAAAGCAAGTAGCCTCATTGATATTAAGCTCATCCAGTATGTTCCATGGGTAAAGTTGGAAAAGGGTAGTAACTTTTCCAATGTTGATATATTTTGGATCGTATACTCTCCTGGCAGTGTTTGTAGTTTGTACTTGCGTACGTTCATCGTTAGGTGCCTGCAGTGATATCATCCTAACCGCTACGGGGAGAATGATGATTATATCTTCTGTTATCCGCGAATTTAGTCAAAAGACCAAAAACATCCACTTCCTGGCACAAAGCATCACTCTCAGGTCAGTGACATTTCCAAATTGTGACATATTTTTGTTTACACATATTTTCAGTGACATATTTTTGTTTACCATAGTCGTTAGGGGAAAATGTTTCGGGACCCATGATTGAGCTAATAACTCCTGTTTCTGATCTTCGATCTCAAAATCAAGAGAAGAAAACATTTTCATTTCCCTGCATTGAAAGGTTGCCGAGTCGGCTTCTCTTGTGTTTTTAAATTATTTCGTAACTTTTCGGCTGGACCACCATAAGCTTAACAATATAATGCAACTGGGCAGGGTTGATACCTGATGAGTTATCCTGCTCTACAAGTTAGTACTAGTATTCACCTATCCGTCCCCTCCATAGTTCTTCGTTGAATTTATTCAAACTATAAAATTCCACAAGGAATAGAAGTTTTTTCCAGCAATAAACCATCCATAGGCTGAAGGCGACTTTCCACATATCCATTCTGCAGATACCATTACACAATTTGAATTTATACCCCCTTATATGGGTAATTTCAGCAAGAGTGAGAATGCCACCAGCCATTCAAAGCCTTAAACACCTCAATAAGAACAATTGCATGCCTAGTCTTCGGAAGCTGCAAGTTGTTGAAGTGAAGCCCCTTTCTTGCTAAGCGCAACCTTTTTCTTTTCTCATCAGTCTCATTGCCCTTTTCTGTGTCCGTTCCAACAGATGTACAGTCTTCCTAATACGAGGCAGTTAAACCATATGCAGTACCCAATATGTATTCCCTGAGTGTAGTAATACAGATTTGGTATTACTCTGGGATTACTGCTATCCATACGCAGTACCTTGTATTTGTCAGTGGGAAACTTCAACTGCCATTTCTGAGTTCGTCTGCCTAATTTTTTAATATCTTGTTGCAGCAGCATAATTTCATTATCCACCCTGCCAACCTTTGTATCTCTGTAAACTTAGACCTTTAAGCATAATATACTTTCATCAGTATCATTAATAAATATGGAAAAAACAAATGGGTCCAACAATAAACGCTGGGGAATGCACTCAGTACAGTACAGTCTATCTTAATACTACGTATAATAAATATAGTATTTAGTTTTCATTAATTTTCGCCCATAATTAAGTAAAGTTTACGTATTGTCGATGGTTTTTTCTATATCTTTATTAATACTGAGTGCAGATTATATTAATACTATAATAAATATAGTATTTAGTTTTTTTTAACTTTCGCCCATATTTATGTAAAGTTTATATATTCTCGATGGTTTTTTCTATATCTTTCTGTTTTGGATGCGAAACTGATCTTTTTTTTTATTTGTATTGCAGGACGAAATCTGCGAGTTTATAAAAGGGATTGAAGCTCACAACGGAGCGCCTTTTGACCCGAAAGATGCCATTCTTTCTAGTACCGTCCACAATATCACTTCTTTGGTTTTCGGCAAACAGTTCACCAAAGAAAAATTAAAGTATATTAATGATATTTTCACAAAAGCAAACGAACACTTAGAAACGTTTGATTTGCCTACGTATTTTCCCTGGCTGTCGCCATTATTAAATTCAGTGCTAAGGTTTATGCCGATGGTAAAAGCATTTCGGGGATTCAATGAGTTTGCAGGGTAAGTATCAACTATGCAAGAACTGTTTATTTTTTATTTTTATTTCTTTAAGGCACAGGTATGTGAGACTAGAAATATGAATGCGGTAAATAATGCTACAGGAAATAGTGAAATCAGGATTTAAAAGATATTCTTATATCCGAAATAATCATAACCGTTGTGGTATGTACAGGGTTTATCTGTGTATCCTAGGCACATATTTGCCTATATTTCCTTAGAAATATAGGCAAACAGGTCATAATTTTGGATTATAATGTGTGTTATTTTTTAAATTATTATTAAAGTGTGATATAGGGCCCTTGGAAAATATTTTGCCTACGGTCCAAATACTCCAAAGATAGGCCCTAGGTATATATACTGCATTACCATTAATATCTGGACATATCTCCATGGATGGAGAAACAGGTCTTATGCATGCAATACGTCACAGAACCTGCTATAAATATGCACCCTGGGCTTCAAACAGACAATTGCAAAGGTGGGCATGCAAGATGACACGTTCAACAGAATTACCTCAATAGTTCAACAGAATTGATCACCTCAACAAATTCTAGACGCTAATTCATGTGGTGTAAGGAGCGTGAATCCTGGACTGTAGAGCAGTCGAAAGCAGTCCTATGGACAGACGAGTCAAGGTTCTCACTCTACCATTGTGATGGCCGTTCCTGGCGAATGCCAGGGGAACAATTCCTTCCTGATTGTGTCTTCACAACAAAGAAGTTTGGTGGAAGGAGTGTAATGGTTTGGCTTGGGCCCTATTAGTCGTCATCGACAAAATCATGGACCCTCACACCAATATCAGCCCGTTTTGCTGATATTGGTGTGAGAGTCTCGCATTTTTGTTGGCTCCAGATGAAATAAAGTATATAATCTGTTTAGGCTAAAACGGGACTCATCCGGAAACGGAACTGTAGCCCATATGTTTGGGCTCAAAATCACATGTTCATCGCACCACAGTCGACGATTTGTGATGTCGTTTTGGATTAATGGAATAAAAAGCACTAGCTTCCACGGGTAGTGTTCAATTGAATCAAGTCTTCTTAACGCACTCCGGTTGGAAATGTGTTTACTTTTTGATGCAGCAACCTGAAGTGACAGTTGATGACACGGCTGCCGTAGGGTTCTGTCTTGCTGTTAGAGCCAGATAGTGTTCTGTTCTGGTTGAAGTAGCCCTTGGAAGACCTTGAGCTTGGCCATCTTTCCTTGTAATGATTCCTGCCTCTTGAAACTGCTTCCATACTGCTTAGAAGACACTGAGTGACAGATTGAGACAACCTGCCAGTTTCGTCAGCGAGTGCCCGGCTTCAAGTCGTCCAGAGGCACGCCATCTTAAATCATCCTCTAAACGACGATGACTTGCCATCCTGAGTAGTCGAAGTGGGGTTATCCTCCTGAGCAAGCCTAGAAATGAGGATGATGTGATGTGGTGCAACTGTGTTATGTGGCAGATCGATTTCTATTGGACACTCGAAATTCGCAGGTCATGGTGTCTCTTATATCAAATATTCTCCGTTGGTGACACCGTTCAAATTAAAATATTCATGAAAATATTTTGTTCTGTTAATTTTGTCGAGTAGTGTATTGGACTGTCCCGGTTGTTCAGGCTTCCCGGATGATATCTAAGACGAATAAAGTATCCTTGGAAAATGGACGACGAATGTTGTGCATGCCTTGTAAATTGTAAAGTGAGTTTCTGCATAATAAGTGATTACAACGGTAAAATAATGCAGGTTGGTCAAAATTTAGTGAAATTGTAATTTCGCCTCTTCATTCAAATTTAATTACTTACGAATTCGCTCCTTAGCTAGTTCAAAAATAATGAAGAAAAAGTATTCTTATTTACTGTTAGTTTTATTTTAAATTTCTGTATATTTGAATTGTATTGATAACGCATTATTAGTTTTAGAGGAAAGAAAATAATTTGTGAGATGATTCAATTTTCAGAGCGTGATATGTATTTCTTAGCAGCTATATTTTATTTTCTCTTTTAATAGGAGGGAAGCCGAACCCATTAAAAAGAAAACCGATCCAGATAACGTCGTGAGTTATATCGAGGCATTTGTGGTAGAAATGAAAAAACGAGAAAATGAATTAAACAGTTCGTTCAATGGTAATTATCGCTCTCAAAAAATAATAATAAAATCGGATTTTGAAACTGCGGTGTACAAATAAATGCAAAACATCTTTGTGTTAGTTTATTTCTTTTAGGCGCATCATCAACATAGGCCATATTGCTCCTTATATATTATGTCTATTATATGCTATCTTCCGTTGAGGCCAACTGACATAGCCACCAAACGAAAAGATCCATAGAAATTCCTCAAGTAATCGCCGGGTTCGTTGTCGGTCTTTTCCTCAGAGTGTTAAGAAGATGGCGATTTTACCAACTGTCCTTTTCGCTAGGGTATTTGATTTAAAATTAAAAAAAAATTAAAATAATAAAAATAACCGAAAAATTAAATATTTTCACTTGTACTACAATTAAAATTTGTTACCAGAGACTTCTCCTTTAATCGAAGTGCAAATATCATTGCCAGTCAAGCAGATGAAGTGATTGCATCACACATTGGCATTGTGAAGAGTGACAGCATCGCACATTACCATTGTGAAGGGAATGAGAGCATCACGCATTGGCATGTGATGGAAAGAAAAGAAGTGATAACCTTTCAGGATGTGATGGGAAGAAAACAAGTGGTAGCCTACAGAAGTTGACTTCTCTTAATGTAAGGATCATGGAATCTCTGTGGAAGGGTGCAGTGCAGAGCCATCTCTTTGGGGACAATGTTATTAATGGATCGCAGCACGGGTTCTCAAAGGAGACGACTTCTCTGACCAGTTTTGTTAATTTTTATGTTGAGATCATATTAGAAACGAATACAAGAAGCAGCTTTTATATTATTTACCTTGATTCAGCAAAGCTATTAATACAGCTCCTCATGAAAGGCCATTGTAAGAAAGGCATAAAGTTGATTTTTGCGAAGATTCTTCATCGGGGCAGGAGCTGACTAAAAGAGGAAAGACAAAGAGTAGCCTAATCCTAAGTGACTATTCTTCAGAATGAGCATAGAAAATGGCATCTCTCAAGGAACAGGGCTGGGACCCTCCTCCTGCTTATAACCTCCTTTAAAGAGTTGATGAGAGAGTACAGGCGAAGCTCTCAAAGTTTGCTGATGATCTGAATGCTGAAAGGTTATTAATTATAACCAGGTCATTTTGCATCAAAATGAATAAGATCCGTTACAAATATGGTCAGAAATATGTCAGCTAAAGTTTATTGCTTCTAACTGGAAAATGTTGACCCTGGGAACACAAATCAAGGATTTAATTCTAAGTTGTGTATGAGGATTGAAAGTTATTCGGGGATAAAAGACTTAATGATAACTGAAATGCGACATTTACGGTGATGCAAAATGGCGAGACCAGCATAGCATCGTGTCCTCTCTATGAGTTTTAGTACTTCTTCTAAAAATTGTTCAAAGAAGAGCGACCAGATCGGAATAGGGGTATAATTAAGATATTGTTCCTCCCATGAGGCTTAGAAAGTGCACACTGCAAAGGTCCGCAACTTGACACGCTGCGGTTGGGAGTTCGAAACTTAAGTATGTAAAGAGCTGATGGGATCAGAAAAATGAATGGAAAAGATGAATCTTCAATGGCAGGGCAACCAAGAGTCAGCAGACACAAATATAAAATCCTATGGAGTAACAGAAGGCTGGATTTCATCCCACTAACCATCGAGCAACTTGCTGTAGATCATTGGAAATGAATTACTTATTAACGTGGCCCGGGGAGCATAATTCGATAAAATTCAAAGAAGAATTGGTCGGTCAATATTTGAATCCCTCTACCACTTAGTCTTTCTAATTCTAAAACTATTGTTAAAATTGATAAAAATCTGAGATATTGAAAACACTTTCCATTTTTTTAATTTTTAATTTATTTTCATTTCTTTTTACTTGATTTCATTTTTTAATTTATTTTCGGAATTATTACTAATCATATATATAGATAAACCTGAACAGAGTTCTGAAAATGGTTTGCACCATTTTCAAAATTTTGAATAATTTCAAGTTTTTGTTTAATTTAAAGTGCAACTGGTTTGCGTTTACCCATTATTTTTACGTAGAAAGGATGCTCACCGGAAACATAGCAGCAATATTTGGAGCTGGAAGCGATACTACTGCAGTAACACTTTCGTGGAGTTTTCTGATAATGGTGACATATCCCGATGTACAGCGACGTGTCCAAGATGAAATAGATGAAATCATAGGGAGGGAAAGGATGCCATCATGGGAGGATCGCCTTCAACTTCCCTACACTCAAGCAACATTACTAGAAATATCGAGATGGCAGACAATCGTTCCAATCAATTTACAAAGGATGTAAGTATGCAGTATTTATAACAATTTAAAAATTGATTAAGGGTTAGAAGTGTTCCTATTTACAAACTGTTTCTGATTGTAGATAAACTACATTTTGTTCATTCAGTTGTGCTTTTTCGTGCTTATTTTCTTGAATTTTTTTAATTAGTGTACCAGGATCAGTATGGTACATTTTCCGAACAGATGACTTCCACCTTCATATAGATTAACTATAAAATCTCGTACGTGAGGATTAGCACACTCAGTCCTTATATACCACATTGCTGGTAATATTTTAAAATTCTGTTTAGGATCTATGGCAAACAAAAAAAATGTTAGTTTTCATGTAACATGACGAAGGAATTCAGTGGTGTGAAAGCACCCATCTGTAGACAATTAGTGGTAGACGAACGCAGAAGAATGGAGCACTAAGAGAAAGAAATGATGCAGAAAGTTATTGGTCCAAGAACGAGCCAGCAGGAATTTGAACAGAATTCAGTGTCAGAATATAAGCCAACCCATGGAGTTTAGCAAATTACCAAAAAACTTTATTTAAAATTGGAACTGTTTAATAGTTAAAAGAGTTTTTTCGGTATTATGAGATATGTGAATTCAAATCATTTCAGAGTTATTTTCAAAAGACCATATTTTTAATAAATTCATTTTGCAACCTTCATGAAAGAGCAAGGAAATTACGTAAAAGACAAAAAAGCCTGCATGTTAAAATTCGATCAAACCCCAAAGACCTTCTGAGATAAATAAACATTCTCAGACTCAGTCTGCATTATACTCAAAAAGGGATTCATTAATAAAATTGCAGTTACAGTGATATGATCTTAATCTTAAAGGATATGGTAACGCTTCTTGACATTTTCTCTCATCAGTTATATTCAGGTTACTAGCAACATTCAATCAAGCTTTGTATACGCTGTCTTTAATTTTCAACCCTCCTATACCACGTTCCTACTTTAGTGGCCACCCAACAAACCTTTCATTAGAGGAATAACAACCAATGGTTGATCTACAAGCATAATCTCCAGATGTGTATTGGCTTTCTACTGAAAATATATGGAAGCTGGCAACGTTTGGCCACAATAACCATACTCCTTCTAATACGTTTCACCAATTAATTGTGGTAAAGAACAAATATTTTTCACTTCTGTAACACCATATCTATTGTCAATATTGTATACAAAAAGGAAATTTTGTTAGTGCCCTCATCTTCAAGCATTGAATTTCAAGGTTTGTTATGTTCATATTTATTCCGTTGAGCCAAAGCGTTATGACCACCTACCTAATATGATGTTGGTCCTCCGCATGCAGCCAAAACAGCGGCAAGGCATGGACTCTACAAGATTTCTAAATGTGTCTTGTGGTATCAGGTACCAAAACGTAACCGGCAGATCCTTTAACTCCTGTGAGGTCCGTGCTTGACACGCCGCAGATCGGAATTGCTGTTCCAACACAAACCGCAGATGCTCGATGGGATTGATGTTTGGGGAATACGGAGGCCAGGACAATACCTGGAATTCTTCCTCATGTTCCGAAAACCAATCTCAAACAATCCGGGAGGTGTGGTGTGGTGCATTATCCTGCCAAAAGACGGCAACGCCAGAGGGGAAGACCGTTGCCATGAAAGGGTGTACCTGGTCAGCAATGATGTTTAGGTAAGTACAGGTATACGTATGTTGAGGGTCAGACGGCTCCGGGGATTTCGCTCATTTCCGCGTATGTTTTATGTATCGAGTGACAGTACCCTGATGTTTAGGTAAATATAAGTGTAAGTGTATTTTTATAGTGTTTAACAGTATGCTGTAAATGCCAGAGATTTAAAAGTGTGTGGATCGTTTAGTGTCGTGCACCGTAGTTCCTCTGGTTGTTTAGCCGCTGGACCCCAACGTTGCCCCACTTACGCCTCGTGGAAGCAGACCAGGAACCCAGTAGCTTATGTATACTCTGGCAGGTGCTGCCACCTAATTTCCTGAGATTTCGGTGGCTAGGGCTTTAAAAAAAAAAAAAAAAAAACCTCGATAATGATGAGCTCTGGAATTGGCAAAGCCAAATGAGGTTTATGCGGTTTAATTTGGAAGAAATAAGTCTTTGCAGTTGGTGTGGGGTATACGCTGGCGTATTAGGCAAAGTCGGAGGGAAGACTAAAAACTGGGGGGTAAGCCAGAAGTATGGGGACAATAGAGAAGGCGACCCCGGATGTTCAGTGAGGCAGACCCTGCCCCACCAGGAGAAGGATAATGGTTGGCAGGGGAGGGAAGGAGACAGGACTGCTTCCTCCCTCCCACAGTCTGCGCGTTATCACAGTGGTATCGTCACCGTCCTCCCCACACGAGTTTGAAAAGGCCCAGGTTCGAATCCCGTCGATGACACGAAGAACGTTAGTTGGCTTTTTTCATTCTGTGGCTGAGTTAGTCAGTCTCAGGCGTAGATAGCAAAGTTCCTTCCCCAGACGCTGGGTTTTTTCGTCCAGCAAACAGGCAAATCGACCAGAGAACACACGCAATTTACATTTACAGACAAAACAAATATGGGTAGGTGTAATCCTTTACAGGAAACCCTAATATCATAATTGTTTTTCTCCCTCCCGCCGAGGAAAAGGAAGAAAATGGTACCAGCTAAAGGTGTCCAGTATACATCGCCATCAGGATTTGGCAGTAGAGAGCGCGTTGTCACTGTTCGTAAAGAGTCCAATTTGGGTATCTGGTCCGATTTGGCGTCATTCATGTGGCAGAGGTTCCGTCCGAGATAGGTTAATGATCAGGACAGTCTTCAAGTGGGTGGTAGGTACCAATCGTTTTCGATGGCAGAATACATTCCAATTCCCAGATCTATTACGTTCTGGGTAAGGTTTTTTGCCTCTGGAATAAGTCCTTTGTAAAGGTAGTGAAAGCTGTATATTCTTCAGCAGTGTCAAGCAGTTTGTTGCTCCATATTCATGAGGATGTAGTGAATTCTCGTTATAAGAGAACGCCTATGGTAGTCGTAAAGTCAAAGTGGCAGAGGTGATGCTCCCAGCCTCTGGGGAGCCACAATGGCAGTTTGGGTTTTCCACAATCCTAAACTCGGTCAATTTAGTTGGTGTCGGAAGCCACGTTAAGTGCAATGCGCCTAATGTAGCATCCAGCTCTTTCTTGGCCTCCCTGTGTTTCGGAAGAGGCAAATTAAAATCTCCCGCTATTATTGTGTTAGAGTTCGTTTCTTGTCTCCTTTGCGTGCTCAGGTAGGAGTTATATGATGAATAACTGTATTTTCACGTGCTCTTTTGAAAAGGTAACGCAAATCCCTTCAAAATTACATGAATTGGTTATTCGTTCTCTTATAGGCTGATATTTATTTTTATAGCAAATTATAACTCCCCCTCCTCGTCTAGCTATTCTTCCGGTTCCCATATATTTGTATGGGAACCGGAAGAACTGCGGTTCCCATATATTTGTATGGGAACCGAGGTTAGCCGATCTAACTGTTTTCCATTTCCCAACAAGGTTTCGATTAGGCAAATGAAATCCAGGTCCTCGCACATCATCGTCGTTTGTAAGGTGTGGAGCTTATTTGAGATGCTCCTCACGTTTTGTGCAAAGAAGTGAATATGATGTTCTGAATCTCCAGGTGGGGGTAGTTTTTTTGATTGCTATTGAGCCCGATTTCTTGCCTCATTGTTAACCAGTGGTCTGGCCTATCTGTCTCTGTAGGGCTAGACTAAGGTATCTACAGGTCAGGCGCTTACGTATGGGAATTGAAAGTAGGCAATGGGGTGACCCACCAGCAGAAGACGGTAGCCTACCACCCATGTGGTGGGAAAGAGGTGGCGGAATTGAGAGAACAATGGTAGGAATGACGGATCACGGGGAAAGGGTCCCAACCCTATGATGGAGTTCGTTTTTGGATACTATCCTACACTGACCAGGGATCAAGCCCTACTGACCAATGTCAGAATCCCACACCACGCCGGCTAGGTAACCACGGAGTCTGCTTGGATGAACATGGGGCCATAAATGGTCCTCCTGTCCACCAGTCAATCCAGGAAGGAGGGGTAGGAGAGACACATTTATTATTATTTTATGCTTTTTCTTAAGTTTTATGTTATATTATTATTATTATTATTATTCTTTTCTTTTCTGTTAAATAATATGTTTTTTTTTATGCATCCATCCTCTTTCTCACACCTGCGGGGAATGCAATGGGCAGAAGTGTATTAAAGATAATGTCACTTTAGGATTAGCCTCAATAAAATAAATTTATTTAAATTTAAAAACAGCTAAATTAAGAATTAGTATTAATACAACTTAAGAAGAATTAAATTTTTGTGTGCTTTCTCACTCACAACCATGCTTCCATTCATTCTTTGAAGCATTCTTTTCACTTATTCAACTCAATTCAATTTTCGCTTAAATGCGTCCTCTGGCACCACAACTTACTATTCCTGTTCAGTCGGCCGGCAGTCAGGGCTGGCATGTCTTGCATGCCAGGAAAGTATGCAGTGGGTGCATTGATGGTGTTAGTAACTAAGTTCATTTGTGTTAGTGTATATTGCTGTTCAGAACAGTGAGAATTCCACCTTCATTCATTTTACTAATCCCTATCAGAGCCTTATAAACTAAATCAGGTCACCTATGACATGCTTGGTTGCCAAGCTCTGTAGTCCACATAATCGGTGTCTTTCTTCATGTCTTTCGACAGAAGAATGCTGTCATTCTTCTGTCGATTTCATCATTTGAGTTGCCCGTCTTTTTGGAACCATTAAAGAAGCTCAATGTCTTTTTTCTGATTAGGTCTCCATAATTTAAGACACATTCCAAATGTAGCCTTACAATTGCCTTGTACAGTGGGATTATAACTTCCCCATCTCTACAGGATAGTGTTCGATAAATCACTGACAGGCCACCATGAACTGTATGGGCTGCCTGTTTTCACTGTTCAGAAAACTTCATATCTGCTGGTATTCTAACTGCTTAATTCCTTTCCTCATCCACTGTTTTTAATTCAACCCCACCAAGTGTTTATATTGATTTCTGGTTTGCTATTCCCCAAGACCTTGCATTTAGCAGTATTAAAACATAGCTGCCACTTCTCCGACTATCTTTAAAGTCTGTTCAAGTGATTCTGAAGAAGCGGTCCAATGAACTCATCTTTAGCGACTCTGAAAATCATATTAAATGGATCACTTCAAAAATTAATAATTAAATACATGAAAATTCCGATCCCTGTCTAAATTTTAGGGAAGTTATAACTTACCTAGTTTTTTTAATAGTACAGTGTTTTCTCTACTTTTTAATCGTTCGTAGAGGCTTCGGTCCGAATCCCGTCGATGACTGGAGCAATTTCTAAAGGTATCTAAATTCGGGGCTGCTTTGTTTCCCCCCCGTAGGCTTCTGGAATATTCAGCCTGCACGAAATGCAATCAACCGGCTAAAGTACATTTCTATAGACATAGAATGGAAATGAATACAGATATAAAATGGAAATTAAGTGAATTGCCTTAGCTACGACCCTTAAATAGGGTCACAACTAAGATAATTCATTGTTACATATTTCTGTAATTTATTTTGGATAATCTCTCTCAGTAGATTAAACCTTAACGTGAAGACAGCAATTTTCATGAAATTAAAATTAAATGACATTTCTAATATTTAATTAGTAGGGATATTTATTGTGCAGTTATAAACACAATATATTATTCAACATTATTTTATTTTATAATAGATAATTTTATACATTATATCATGATTTACTTTCATAAAAGCTGTAGAATTATAACTGTTGTGATTAAATACTTTCACTGTATTCGCTTGTATTATGCATTTACAGAGCAGGTGAAGATTCTACTATCGGAGACTATGACATACCTAAAGGAACGATGATTCTTGCCAACTTTTGGGCTGTGCATCGTGACCCTAAGTACTGGAAGAACCCAGAAAGTTTCATTCCAGAAAGGTTTTTATCTTCAGATGGAAAATCCGTCACAAAACCAGAATATCTTATTCCTTTTTCGATGGGTAAGTCAAAGAGTCACATTCAACCTATTTCAGTAAAATATGCCTTTCTCAAAGGGGTGTTCCTCAGTGATTTCCATTTTTTGTTATATATTCAGTAAATTTCCCCTACACTAGGTAGCTTAGAGTCAAAGGGGTTTCCAAAAATGACACGAGGAACACTGGGACTTTCATCTCACAAAACTGTTCTCAATTAGTGAAGTAACTTGAACAGAGGATTGGACAGATCAACAGGAATTTATTGATTCAGCCACCCAGGACAGATGCTCGATAGGTTACTTGTGGTCCTAATAACCATTTTTTCACAAATTTATCGCGGTATGAAACTCAGATCTCCTCCTTTTTCGAATTCAGCTGTTCTTCCTTAGTTCGAATATTCGTCCCTTTGTGCTAGCGTCAGTTAACACCATGAAAAGTATTCACTCTTTTGGAACATAAGTTTATGAAGTTCTCAAAGTTTCATATCTTGAAAACACAACATGTTATAGACAAATTGAATACACGATTTTATAGATATAGTTATATATTCCACTTTTTACGTTGAATTTCTATGTTCCCAAAAAATAATAAAACAGTTTCACAAAATGTTGAACAAAATGTATTTTGTGAAACTGTTGTGAACAAAATGTTCACAACAGTTTCACAAAAATTTGAAGCTATTCTTTGCTAGTTGAACAAAATATAAATGTAAATAGCAGTTAAATTCAACAAAGTACTAAAAGAGATAATTACAGTAAAATAATATACAATCAGTGATAATTGAATTAAGACCACTTACCTAACACAGTGTTTGCCCT
The DNA here is from genome assembly GCF_048544385.1 of Mastigoproctus giganteus. Classification (NCBI taxonomy): domain Eukaryota; kingdom Metazoa; phylum Arthropoda; class Arachnida; order Uropygi; family Thelyphonidae; genus Mastigoproctus; species Mastigoproctus giganteus. The sequence continues at coordinate 188,774,625 of NC_143577.1, forward strand.
CCGTTTGCACGGATAACAGCCGATATTATCCTCAGCATTGAATATATTAGATATCCCAAAACGTCCGGAGGGATCTGCAACCATGCTGCCATCAAGGATTGCACAGTGTCAGAAAAAATGACGGATGTGTGGTCATACGTCTCACTTCCCGTACCAAAACATCTTCAGGTGTCCAATTGGATTGAGGTCTGCCGAATTTACAGTCCAATCAAGATGGGTGATATCTTCACTGGTTCTCGAACCACTCGTGTACAGAGTGGGCCCGATGACACGGCACATTATCTTCCTGGAAGATCTCATTTCAGTCCTGAAAATATGCAGCTGTGCAGAGTGTACATGGCCTACAAAGAGCTGCCCACATTTACTTTTCATTTATTTACACACTCAAAAAATATATACAGTATCAAGATTTATGTACATCGAATTATATACAAGATTATTTCCATATATTTAAATGCTCTCTGTTAATTCAATGATCACTGATTGTATACTGGACCTATGGTGAGTATTGTCCTGGAAGACCTCACCAGTGTATCGTTGGTCAATACCCACCATAGGTCCCAGTTCATCCCAGCAAATCATATCCCATATTAAGCATCCACCGCCACCTCCCTGGATAGTTTTTCCCATGTATCTGGATCCATGGTGTCCGTCTTACGTCTGATTGTGCCGTTCATCGTCATTTCGGATATTTTTCTTGCATCCCAAAATTGGAATGCTAAGTCAACTGTCGTAGAGTGACCTTCCATTGAGGCAGTACCTACAAACTCACTCCGCTCTTTACTCACCTCGAATTCGTTTTCTGTACAGTTCTCTCGGACGGAGGTGATTTGATCCATTTGACACCATTCTTCGAATAACTTCGAACATTAGTCACCGCGTGATGTGAGCAACCGAAAAGATATGCCGTTTTTGAAATGAAGCATCTGACCCAAGAGCCCCCACAACTCCGTGATATCATTACTACGTTACATAGCTGCAACTTTACCACTTTGACTTCCACAAAGAAATGACATTGCCACTCCACTAGGGTACGAAGCCGTTAGCCTTTTATACAGCATAGTCGTTTATGGTCATAATTCAGTAATTACTGAGTGTATCTGAGCATCAAGTATAGCGATAAATTTTGTATACTGTATATGCTATGCTATGACGTAACTGTGGTATAAAATTATTATACATGAGATATTCATAAAGGAAATAGTTGAATTAAGTGAAAGCATACATTGTTGTGGAACATTCTGAAAGTATAAATATTTGAAAAAGCGTTTTCATTCATTACCCTTGAGCTGGTCTCCTTTCAACTCATACGTTAAAAACTTGGTTGGGGGTTGTCCTGATTCAGTTCTTCCCAGTTTTGTTAATTATGGATGGACTCAAGTGTAAACATTTCTTCAGGTACATTTGGATATTTCTGACGAGACGCTAACCATTTTATTATCATTATCCATCCATCATTACCATTTGGATGATATTTTTGTAATTTTCGAAAATAGCAGGTTCTGTTGGTCAGGTAAACCTGAGAATGAATTATTTCAAACTTGTACATATAATTTTCTAACTTAAGGGTGTCGGGTACGTGACAATCTCGCTGTTATACTTTACTAAAAGTTTAAATTTGTTGTCAGTTATTCTTAGCATTGATCATTCCTCCCTTCAGTCCTGGAAGAAATTCCTGTATGTAGTCCACACAGGAAACTCTCAATGGAATGAATACTGGGCAGCATTAAGAAAGAAAATAGTTTGAAAATGAATATTTTATAATAAAATTTAACCGAATCATTCAAAGTGTAGTTGGCATCACAAAAGCATGTCCAAGACAATGGAGTCAAATACCAAACACAAATAGGATGTCGCCATTGTAGTAGGAGTCCTGATAGATTTATACATGGTCAGCAACCCACCGCCGTTGGCCTTTGCAATTACAGATATCAGAGGTAGTCAATCGTGACACCCTCTTCAGGGCTCACCGGCCTAAATAATCCAATCGAAATCCGCAACTTAGGAATATAAAAATAAATTTAATTTTGTAATTTGTTTTATTTATTAATTATTTTTTATTTATTTTTAATTTTCAGGTAAAAGGTCTTGTCCTGGTGAAAAAATGGGGCTTGTTTCAGTTTTTCTTTATTTTGCCACAATTCTACAACAATTTGATATAAAGTTACCAGATGGCGTAGTTGCTGATTTAAATGGAGTTCTTGCCATCAGCTTGCAGCCTACCTTCCAGAAAGTGTGCCTCACAAAAAGAAAATGAAAACAACGCATGAAAAATTAATAATAATAAAAAAAACTTAACGCGTATAACTTTCATATTGCGTTAGTTTATACATTAATTATTTATATTTAATTTATATTATACACACAGAAAAATTCCGGTAAGAAATCTGTATTTATGTATCGATTTCACCATTTACAGTGCACGATTCCTATCTGTAGAAAATGTTTACAAATTCAAGATTTTAATTATGTCGATGAAGATTGTACAATGAATGAATAACAATGCCTTCGTAGTAATTTTAACATCAAATATTTTGGATGATCAAAAGAGAATAAAGATACATTTGAACATATGGTTGTATATTGCATTATCTTATGGTAGATTTAATCGATTTTACACTCGTAAATAAGTGAATTTATATTTGTACTACACTCTCATTTTTGTGTTTTTTTACGAATAATATTCATCTCGTAATGTATCAGCAATTTGAGACCTATAAAAACATTGTTTGAAATAATTTTTAATCATCGGCATATAAACAAATAAAGCAATTTTCTATTTTATACTCTCTAACCATATATCCTTAAATTCAAATCTATTTCATTTTAACCTTCTCTTATGTTCTTATGGCACTGAAGTGGTTTCAACCTTAGCTTCGATTTTACGAAGATCTCAGAAAATCATTCAACACTACAATCTGAAACTTTGATTTAGGAATGATCGCAAGTCAACCACAAACATTGCTAAAATCATTTTCACAAGACGCTGTATTTTGCAAACTCAAGCTGTACACTCTACAGAGGATTCTTTCTTCGGAAGGAATTTTACTGGTCCATCACAGTTATCTACCAACTCCAGTGTTTGTTGCTTTTGCTCCTGATGTCTTATGTTATAATATATCTTACGATTATTATTATGTCATTTTGCTTTGTTGGACTTCGGATTTCGTCTTCCACTTTCTGTTGTCTTCCTCCAGTTCCTTGATGCCTGATTCTGATATTGTTCTGGGATACTTGTGGTCAGGACATCAGCTGATGCTTCGGCCGATAGAGTGGATTCTCAGAATTTACGTTCCACTTCTCTTTTGTTTTCCTTTTACACCGTCCTAGATTTAAAAATACCCCACAGGAAAATATTACCAGAACACAGAAAAAATGGTGTAACTTGTGCGGGAGTAAATTTCATATGTAGGCGGCCTTCATAAAAAAGCGATGAAATGAGAAGACGACAAGAAGCTTCGGAATTACCAAAAAGGTCACTACCGAAGTCAATGCAAAGTGCTCGAAAATATGGTCACATGACATCAGTGCGGTGTTTGATTCCCTCCAACGGCTAAAAGGGCCTGACATCGGTGAACGCTCGACATATGGGTGTCTATAAGATTCTGTGACAATAAATTCCATTTCTCACCAGGGGAGACCTTAGCACGCCAAGAGAACAAAGTTTTGACATGCAATGCAACGCCAAAGGAAGCCCACACAAGTTCGATGGGATTTAAGTCTAGTTATCGTGCTGACCACGGCAGTCGTTGGATATCTTCAGTTTCAAGATATTCTTCGATCGCTTAAGCTCTTTGTGCTGTGGCATTATTATTGGCATGAAAAGAAAATCTGGACCAACATCACCACTAAAAAGTAGCATTTGGGTTCGAGAATTCGTTCTCGATCCATCTTCCCAATTACTGTATTCCTGTAAAAAATGAAGAGGTGTACGGCCTGTGAATATTATTCCACCCCACATGAGAATACCGCCTCCAAGCTAAGTAAGTGACTTTTTTTTATGTCGAGGGATGATACTACTTTTCTCATTTTCTACAGATGAAATAACGTCTTGAATACGTAGGCTAAAACGGGTCTCATCAGAGAACAGAATTGTAGCCAATATTTCAGGGCTCCAAGTCATATGTTCATGGCATCAGTTTCGACTTGCTGTGCGGTGGTTTGGAGTTAATGCAGTTAAGATATCAGGTATTTGGGATTAATGGGATTCAAATTTCAAATCATTTGAATAGTCACCCACAATTTCTTCCATATTACAAGAGTGCTGAACTGCACATGTCTACCCAGTTCGGCTTTAAGCCTGAGTCTTCGACAGTAGAGGCACTTAGACATCTGCTGCACGGTGTGGCCAGTTGCAACAATAAATACTACCTAATCATCTCCATAGATTTTGCCGGAGCTTTCGACACCATTTGGTGGCCAAGTGTCCTGGGAAGGCTAAAGCGGGCCAACCTTCCCTGCAATTTGTATCTCACTATCAAGTCTTACCTTACCGACAGGAGTATTAGTGTCGTGGCACCCAATGGTAGGGTAAACCGCCGTGTCTGCAGGGGTTGCCCCCAGGGTTCTGTCCTGGGGCCGCTGTTGTGGAACATTGTCTTGGATGAGTTCCTGGCCATGGACCTTGGTGACGTCCAAACCCAAGCTTTTGCCGACGACTTAACCTTGAAAATTGCTGCCGACAGTAGAACCAAGTTGGAGGTAAAGGCAAACCATGCTTTCAGGATACTACAGGACTGGACCATCTTACACTGCCTAAAAATCTCACCAACTAAGACATCCTCAATCTTACTGAAAGGCTCCCTTGACCTGCACAGGCCGCCTCAAATAAAGGTGAACAACACCACAGTGAAACTCCAAAGCCAGCTTAAGTACCTGGGGGTGATATTAGATTGTAATCTTTCCTTCAAGCAGCATCTCACACATTTAAGAACAAAGATAAGGAAGTACTCTGCACTGTTAGCACGTGTGGTTCGTCGTGACTGGGAACTTAAACGTCGCGTGCTCTCCTTATATTATAAAACGACATTCCTACCAGCTATAACATACGCCTCTGCGGTTTGGTATCACAAGGCATCAACCGCCGTAAATAGACGCTTAGTCGACTCAATCCATAGAACTATCTTGTTAACCATTACCAGAGCCTGTAGCACCACTAGCACTGTTGCCCTACAGGTTTTGGCTGGAGCCCTTGCCCTTGACCTGGACATCATACGTACTGGAATAGCCTATTATATAACCAAAGGAATGCCTTGCACCCACCAAGACTACACAGTGGATAACAATGCAACCCACAAAGCTGAAAAGAACAGGCTGCAGAAATACCTAAAAGAAATCTGGCAATACTGCTGGACAAACACAACAAAAGGGAATATCACCAAAAAGTTCATCCCGGACGTGGGCAGAGTATACCCCATTCTTCCAACCTGGCTGCAACCCGGACTTTACACGACCTACCTCCTTACGCGTCATGGGGCTTTCAATGCAAAGCTTACAGCATTGGGAATAGTGGAGGATCCGCGTTGTACTTGCGGGGAACAAGAAAGCTGGGTGCACATTATGTTTGAGTGTGTCCGATACGAAGACCTTAGATGCAGACTAATAACTAGAGTTCACTATCTACCGAGGGAAAAGCGCTCCTGGGAGCACCTAGTCTCCACAGTTGGAAATTCTGCTCCATGGGGAGTGGTTTACAGAGTAATCACAAACAAACTCCCCAGGGGAGAAGTCATCCCAGCCACCAAGACGCCACAAGGCACGTATACAAAGACATGGTCCGAATCTATAAATAACATCCTTGACGCCATGTTCCATCAACACATGCCACCAAGTACCCCAGAGCAAATACTACTATGTGAGGAAAACAGCACATACACCACGGCCCAAGTGGAAGACAGCTTCACCAAGGAAGAACTGGACTCCGCTGCAGCAAAAATAAAAAACAAGAAATCTCCAGGAGAAGATATGCTGGAGCCTGAGATCGTAAAGAAGGCTGTTGAAACCATCCCAAATGAGATCCTAAACCTCTTCAACCATTGCCTTGAAGCAGGCCATTTCCCAGTAGTATGGAGATCTGCAAAATTAAGGCTTATTCTCAAGAATCCGACAAAACCACAAGACCTTCCGGAGTCATACCGGCCCATCGCTCTTCTATCCATACTAAGCAAACTCCTAGAACATCTTCTAAGCAACAGAATAGAAATTCATTACTCCAAGGCTGGCCTTCACTCTGACAACCAATACGGCTTTAGAAGGGGATACTCCACGGTGGACGCCTTAGAGAATATCGTCAAAGCAGCTACCACTACCAGCCATAAATACTTCCTTGTCATTTCAGTGGATTTTGCCGGGGCGTTTGACTCCCTCTGGTGGCCAAGCGTCCTTGGCAGACTCCGGAAAGCAAAACTACCAGCTAATTTGTACAATTGTATAAAAACCTATCTTGCAAACAGAACAGTAACCGTCAGTGCTCCGTACTGTTCAGTCACACGACCAGTCTATAGAGGATGCCCACAAGGCTCAGTACTTGGCCCACTTCTCTGGAACGTGGTGCTCGACAGCTTTCTAAACCTCGACCTTGGTAATGTGCGATCGCAGGCCTATGCGGATGACCTGATCCTGATGCTGGCGGCAGACTCAAGAACTCAACTAGAGATCTCTGCAAACCGTGCTATAAATATCCTACAAGACTGGGCCACCCAAAACCACTTAAAGATATCCCCAACAAAAACCTGCTCCATCCTACTTAAAGGTTCTCTCAATATCAGAAGGCCTCCCCAGATAAAGATTCAGGAAACAACAATTAAGCTTTCCACTGAACTTAAATATCTTGGTATTCTGCTGGATAAAAATCTGTCATTCACACCCCATCTTACTTACCTCAGAAGCAAAATCAAAAAATACTCCGCACTAATAGCTAGAGTCACTCGTCGCGACTGGGGACTTAAGAAGAGGACCCTAGCCCTCTTCTATAAGGCAGTCTTCTTACCAGCAATAACATACGCATCAGGAGTCTGGTTCCACAAGGCGGTAACAGCAGTTAACAAAAGGAAGCTAGAGACCATTCAACGTTCAGTCCTACTAACAATCTCGAGAGCCTGCTGTACTGTAAGCACCCACGCCCTCCAGGTCCTCTTGGGTGCTCTCCCCCTGGACCTGGAGATCGTCCGCTGTGGGTTGCTTTATCAACTATCCAAAGGCAAATCAATCACCTGCCTAGACTACACAACTGATCCGGCGAACGATCGTAAACTAGAGAAAAAACGCCTTCTCACCCACCTACAGCAGGCCTGGCAAACCCGCTGGACGACTTCGACAAAAGGGGAAGTCACCCGAAGATTCATACCGGATAATCAACTAGTGTTTCCCCAAAGCCCAAACTGGTTTTCACCGGGTCTGCTGACATCTTACCTGCTCACGGGACATGGCGCAATAAGAGCAAAACTCTCCAGTTTCGGATTGAGTGACACCCCTCTCTGCCACTGTGGACAGCCAGAGACGTGGGAGCACCTCATGCACCACTGCCAACTATATGAAGACCTCCGCTGCCTCTTAATAACTAGAATACGTTTCTCACCAATAAACCAAGAACAATATCTCCTGGAGAGCGAGGACAACTATAAAGCCTTAACGCAGTTTGCGCAGGATCTTTTTACTAGAAGAAGAACATACCCACAACCTTAGCAGGAATTTTCCCACAAACTAACCACTCATCATCCATAATAAAGATCCTTAGATGTGTCAACCAAACAAAAACCTAACAGCTACAATCTGAAAAACTAATCATTAACTTAACCTGGATCTGACCACTGGCTTAAACTGGAGTCATTATCTGGATTTGACCACTCACACGGACGGAACAACATGTCCCAGGAATGGCGTACGAAGACCTGACAAAGACATTATGCAGTTTGCTGCCGAAACATCATTAGGCGATCTGAACCGGGTACCCTCATTCGGTTCACTTTCTTTCCCTTTCCTTGGCAGGGGATGGTTACTCTGTACCCTCCCCCCTGCCATCCCCTATCTTCACCTGGTGAGGCATGGGCCTGCCCCACCGACTTTTGGGGTTATCTTCACTATTGACTCCATATTTCTGTCTTTCACCCCCCAGTCTTCAGTCTCCCTTCCCTCTCTAGCTATCTTGCGACTAGCGTTTGACCCTTGCCAAAACTACACAAGCCCCACACAAAAATTTAAAAAAAAAAAAAAAATAATAAATAAATAATAATAATAATAAAAAAATGAACTATAACCCGTATAACTTATATCTCTTTCGGTCTGACCCAATTTCTAGCGTTTCTCCTCCCCCCTCCACTTTTTTTTTTTTTTTTTTTTTTTTTTAGGTCCTAGCCACTGAAATCTCAGGAAATTAGGTGGCAGGACCTGCCAGAGTAAATAGTAAATTTCTAAAATACTGGTGTACCTGGTCTGCCTCCACGAGGTATAGTGTGGGCAACGGTGGGTCTCATTTGAGACCCAACGGCTAAAAGACCAGATGAACAACGGTACAAAACATTACACACTACAATATCCATACACTTTTAAACCTCTGGCCTCTACAGTGTTCTGTATCACACCACAATGTATATTACGCGGAGATGGGGGAAACCCCTGGTGCCGTTAGACCCTAAAAACACTATACACTATACACTATACTATCTACCGAGGGATCTGGAGTCACATCTACTAGATACACAAGAAGAATATTTAGCCTTAACTGATTTTGCCCAGGGATTATTTAGCAGGCGCCAAACACTAGCCTCCATATACAGAAGATTTTAACGGAATGAAACAAAACAAACTGCAAATAGCAGCGAGACGACACAGAGGATTCGATTATACAGACCTTGGACTGACTACAAAATGCACTAGGAAAAGACAAGTGACAATAGATTGTCTAACTACAAGAGTCATGATTACCGCCAATAGAAGCGAAAAACGAAAAAACACCTTTAAATATTCGTGACATCAGAACAAAGGGACACTGCCCCAAGACCTTGCAGCATAGACCCACTACATAATGACAAAAGGTAGTGTAAGGAATAGCAAACATCACGGAAGGGATAAAACCCCATAATGACAGCCAGTAGACTTGATTATGACCCCAAGATAATGACCAGAAAATAGGCCCCAGGCCACATGCCGTCTGGAAGGATGGCATCCAGATTTAACTCCCTATTAGTGTCCCAAGTAGATGAGACTCAACGGCCAGTTTTTAGGGCCTGCAAACTGATGGACACGACATACGGTGGCACTCTCCCGCCGGAACAGCCTATTGGCGACCCAAATCCGCACTCTCTTGAGCGGATCTTTCTTTCCAAACTCCTGGGGAGGAGAGGCTTGCCTCTCCTTGCCTCCCCAATTTTCTCACTCTGGTGGGGCACGGGCATGCCTCACCACCTGCAGAGGCCATCTACTCTGTCGGCCCCTTATTTCCAATTTCTTCCCCCCAGTCTTCATCCTCCCCCCAAACTTTTGTCTTGCACAGCGTTTAGCCCTACATGTCAAAATCAAAAGAGAACATCAAAATTCTTGCCCGAACCTATTTGGTTTTTAAAACTCACTTTCACCGCACAGCCCCGCGTCGCATACTATTAATACTAACTTGTAAAGTATCACTAATATCAACCTCGATTTTTTTTTTTTTTTTTTCTTGGTCCTAGCCACTGAAATCCCAGGCAAGTAAGTGGCAAGACCAGCCAGAGTACAAATATTGGTAACACCCGGCCGGCCTCACTGTGGCGGGTATTGGTAACGTCGGGTCTCACTAGGGGCCCGGCGGCTAACAGGCCGGACGAACAATGGGCACAACAAACTACACAGTACATATCCCACACACGTTTAAATCTCTGGCTTGTCCGATACAGAGATCATATGCGGAGAGGGGAGAAATCCCAGGTGCCGTCAGACCCCGAACATACATAATACCTAATACATAATTTCTTCCATATATCCATTTATGTAATATGCCTGTAAATAGCGTGTGTTCTCGCACGTCAAGGGTGCCTTTCACTAAGATTGAATATGTCTTTGTCGGTGAGATTTTTAAGCAGTGTAACATGGTTCAATCCTGTAGTATCTTGTTGGCATGGTTTACTTTTACCGCAAACTGTGTTCTACTGTCAGCAGCAATTTTCAAGATCAGGTCGTCGGCACAAGCTTGAGTTTGAACGTCACCAAGATCAATGGCCAGAAACTCATTCAAGACAATGTTCCACAGGAGCAGCCCCTGCAGACCTGACGGTTTACCCTACCATCGGGTGCCACGAAACTAATACTCCTGTCGGTAAGATAAAACTTGATAGTAAAATACAAGTTGCAGGGAAGGTTTGTCCGCTTTAGCCCTGCCAGGACGCTTGGCCACCAAATGGTGCTGAACGCCCCGGCGAAATCAGTGGAGTTGTTTAGGCAGTATTAACTGTAGGAGTTGCCCACACCGTGCAGCAGATGTCGAAGTGCCTCTACTGTGGAAGACTTGGGCTTAAAGCAGAACTGGGTAGACATGTGCAGTTCAGCACTCTTGTAATGTGAACCAATTCGGGCGTATAGAATTCTCTGAAATAGTTTGCTGATTACTGGTAATAAAGCTATCAGTCTGTAGGTGGTTGGCTGTTATGGAGGCTTCATTTGGTTTTTTGGGATCAGCTTCTGTCCCGCGGTCTTCCAGTTTCTGGGAATATGCCTTGATCCAAATAGTTATTGAGCAGACTTAGGAGGAGTTCGGGGGTAAGTTCCGTTACTCCTTTGATGATTTTCGGCTCGAGGTATACGAGGTCAGGGCACTTTTTATTTCTTGTGTGATTTGCCAGGGATTTGATGTCATCTAGAGTAAAGGGGGGTTCACAGGAATCAGTGGTGTATGTATCATTTTCTAGGCATATTCTATGCTGTTCAAGCGATGTAGGCACAGTAGTCTCTGGGAAAATAGCACCCAGAATATTTGTGATTGAATGTTGCCATGTGGTTGTTTGGCTCCCTTGTGGTGCCAAACAACCACATGTCAATGTGGCAAAACTAACGGGAAATGGAATAAAAACCACTCTCTTCCTTGCATGAAGCTCTCATTATTTGAGCCTTCTTAACACAGTACGTTTGGAAAAGGTTTCACCTGTGACCACAAAAAACATCAAGAGTCAGTTGATGAGAAGATAGCCTTCGTGCGACCTTGACCAGCTGTTCTTGCATTGCATCCAGTCTCCTGAAACTAGTTTTATAGCCAGCGTGACACTGCGTGACACATTAAGCCAAAGTTCCACCTCCACCTCCACTATCCTTCTTCAAGGCTTCCAACGACCTGCCATCTCAAAGAATCATAACAATGATTATTTTCCATCAGGAGTACTGGAAATTCCACTGAGTGTGCCAAAAAACGGAAATGAAGTGATGTGGTCGCAACCAGTGTTTATAGGCACGAATAAATTGCAAAATGTTGGTATATCGATTCTATTGGATACACGGGATTTGCATGCCAATATGCCTTTGGTATCAAATATTCGCCTTCGGTGACACTGTTCACAATAAAATATACAAGAATAAATATTCATTAGTTCTGTCGAGAAGTGCATTTAAGTGTGTCCCATCCTTGCGAATACAGCCTCTTGTTAGCAAGCATAGATAATGATGAGAAATATTCAATCTCTCTTCTCTCTGTTGCAGGAATTTATTGGTAAGAGGAAAAAATATATTTTGAACACTTTAGACAAATAAAATGATGATTTAGCTAATTAAAGTGGAAAACGTCGAAATTAAGTCTTCCAAAATTTAAAGATGAGACTTTTCGGGTTCGCAAATTAGAAAATTATTGAATCATTGTAAATTGAAATTAAAAATGCCCCCATTCAATTAACCACTGTCTTTTAAATCCACAGTTCATAGGTAATGAAAAATATGATCATATGATAGAGAAGGATGCTTGGTTTAAGAGAAGGTTCATGTTTACTAAATATATGCGTCATGGGTAGAGAGGATTAGCAGATAAAACCTTTTTAAGGCGCCTATACTCCCTAGCATTTTAAAAGAACAGTTTGAGTTGGAAGTTGCTAGAGCAGACTTGAGAATACACGTCACTATCGAAAGAAACCTGGTAAGGGTTGGATGTTAGTCTGATATTTGGAGGAATGCATTTAGGTTCCTTTCTACTAGTTTTTCTCTAGAAGTCATTGGATGTCCAGCCTGTGAACGACATGATTAAGAGGTCTCGGTGAAAGTATTGTCGTATATTGTTACTTCCGATTTCTGCAATGAAAAATGCGTCAACTGACAATTTAGCTTTGACTTTGGTAACCCATCCTTGGATATTTAGTTGTAATAATAAAATAATTATAAATCTTTCTGTAGTTTGATCTGTTAATGTTAAATATTTCTTTCTCTGTCTTGAGTAACCGCACATTTTGGGAAAATCAGAAGCAAAAACAGCTTCATTTTATTATTATTATTTCATCATTTTTTCTTTCAGCAAAGATTTGCATTCACCCCAATTACAGAGCTATTCAGATAGAAGGAGTTAAAAAAGTAACATTTATTCACAATATTACAGTAATATTCACAGACCTATTTACAATATTTTACAAAAACTGTGGCTAGACATTAATTTCACATTAGTTGGTTTCAATAAGATTTGATTATGGTGTTATTATAATTCCTACTACACAATACTGTGTCTTCTGTCTTCTAATCTTAGGAGTTGATGTTGGACAAAGCTGAAAAAGATATGGAATTTCTTTTGGGATACTCTCGTTCTATAACTAAAATAAGCTCTGGGCTTATTTTAGTATTGCTTGCTTTAACAGTATTTCGCTGAATCTAATTTCAGTGATTTGAATAGTTTTCCTGGATAAAATCCTTTAGGCGGATGATGTATAGCAAAAATCGTAATGGTAAGTGGGGTGCCATGAGTGCGTCTGGCACTAGAGGTAGAAATCAGGACTTGACTTAATTTTTATAATGATTTATATTTGTTATATTTACACTTTTTAAATGTTTTCTGCGTACTGGATGATTATAAAATTACTGTGAAGGACCCTTACATCTCTGAAAGTACTTATTACGTAGATTAAAGTCTTGGAACTTTTAATCCACTTAATAACATTTCTATGGGCAGAAATCTCTCAGATATGTGTAGTCTCTCATGGGTTGAGCACAGCTGTGGCATTGCTCTCAGCACAGAAGGGGGAATTCTCCATCGGATCACATCCCAGATGTTGTGGACAGAGATCTTTCCCGTGAGCCTTTTTTCAGTGAAAGTTAGGAGTCTCTCTTCCCTCTTCACTTTCAATTGTTCCATCCCGAAAACCGTGTCTGGAACAGTTCTCTTCTTATTAAGCCTTCAGATATGTAAATCCTTGAGTGAGAAACTTCGGCATTGTCATTGGGTGCTTATCATTCTGATCAACTGTTCTGCGAGGTGTTCGTGGGTGCAAACGAGTTTTTTATACCAGTAATTGTGGAAGTAGACTCCACTACCCAAAAACTCTTACTAACGTGTCCGGACAAGTCGGAAACCTCAAGATAAATAAGGAAAGTAAAATTTCATAGATAGTGAAATATGGGAATTGGTAGGGAACTAACGCGGATAGAAAGAAAGTGGATGAAGAAGAAGAAGATATCTCCTGAAACAGAAAAAAAAAGGGTTAAAACAGAGAACTTAAACAAGTAAGAAGAGTATTAGTGGATAATTTGCACTGTAGCAAAATTAAATTCAACGTTATTTACAATTATTAGCATTAGGTTGAAGTCAGCAAACTAGGACAGACAATATTTAACGCTAAACATAAACATCTCGTGTATGTTAATAAGTGTTATACTCTGTAAGACCCTGAACCATTAGTGTGTGAATCACCACTTAATATTCAATTACTATCATCAAAGTGATTTCAACCAATCACACGGCATCATATCAGCATTGACAATCATTTACTTGCACAAAACAGGGTTAATGGGATAAAAATCTCTGACTTCCTTGTGTATAGTCCACTTGAAATGAGCCTGTGGGGGGGGGTTGGATTATTTTTATTTTAATGAAATTCCTATTCTTCAAAGGGGGCCTACAATTATATTATATTATGTTATATTTTTTTTTTTTTTTTTTATATCCCCTTATTTTAACCCCTCCCACTTTAACACCTGACTTGATTGATTTCAGAAAATTCCCAGACTCACGGGGACCCCAAATATATTAAGGTATTCTTCCACTGGACTGGCTGAGTTTAGAAATGACAGACACACACACAAGAATGTAGAATATACAATTTTTTTTTTTATTGTCATATCATATATAAGAAAATTACAATAACCTTTAACAGAATACAGTATTTAGTTTGACACTTGTTATTTTACTAATTTTTAAATGTGTATATATCTTGTAATTTACAGTCAACCTTGTTATCAAAAGAACTACTAAATCCTAATACTTATATATATCTACATATATATCACTGTGTCTCTTCATGTTGCTCTACAAAGATTTCAGTAGGTCCGGGCATTTATTACCCCTCACAACGCACAATCTGTCTCTTTGCTCCTTAACAGTCCATGTAAGTCAATAAACCACCATCAGCCAATGAACAGACAAAAATATAATTTCATAAGTGCTCGTTTCTCAACTTATTAGGAAATACATATATATTCATTCAAGAATCCTTCCTTGCAAACATGTCAACAGTCAACAATACCCAACCAATTTACTTAGTTACCTTTCCTTTCAATTAATCCACTATTTCATAATTAGGGCTAGATGCTCATTTAATTGTTTATCTGTTTAATCATTTTCTACCCCAAATAAGTCATACTCACAGCAATTTAACATTCACAATAATTCAAGGACAAAATTTTTACTTCCTACTACAGGTTAACTTACTCTTAAATTGCATTACTCTGATCTCTATACTAAATTGAATTATCACTCCTTAAGTATTACACTCGTTCAAATATATATGTATATATATTTAGTACTTTGACATTCTCTCTTAAAATTTATAGCGTCCTCCTAGAGTCCTTTTCATTATTAAATTAGTTCCCCTTTTTACAAATTATATTCTCAGTACTTATTCTAGCACTTACGCAATGGTCTGGTATTCCTCCCTGCTCGGTCTCTCTTCCTATCTGCTCGGGGTGAGGACTGGAAAGCGAAAGGTTGCTCATCCGGGGAACACAGTAATCTATCCTGGGTTTCTCTACCGGGTACTGCACAGCTGAAGATAATACCGGATCTTATCTCCTTTCTTCCTCCATCTGCGTTGCGTCCGAGGACTGGGATACCTTCCGGGTCGACTAGTCACTCAACTGCTCAATCGAGAAATTGGCCTCTAGGGCGTTTCACCATTCTTCCTCCATAGACTGCATTAACGTCTTCAAGGGAACGATACTTCCGACTCTAGACTTTCACAAAATAAATTCTTATAATAAATTCTCCCACTACAGCTTCCATCTCCCCAGGACTGCTTCCACCACCCAACTTAGATCACGACTCCTCTTCTCACTCTCTTCACCACAAGAACTCCTTTCCGAATGCTCCCAGTATCAATTTTTTTTTTCCCTTCTCTCCTTTCTCTCAAAATTCCCACCGCTTTCTTCCTGGCCAATCGTTGACTTCCCCATCCTTTCCTACGTGATCCTATTCGTCTCCCTTCATTTCCGTGGGCGTGTTTTCTTTTTCCTAGTGTGACCGAACTTCCGTTAGTCTGGAAATTACTGGTACATTCTAGAAATTAAACGTAAGTTCCGGTCAGCTAAGAGAGTTTCAGGCTTTCTTTGTGACCTCACCCCCATTACTACGTCGCCCACACCTGTTAGAGGTCGAACCGTGAAATTTATTAATAGGGCCACTTCCGCACTCAGTGCCCTTTCTATAGAGTATATGCTCCTGTCTTAAGTGGGATTTGTTTCGGTCCATTATAATTACTTTTACTGACTCCTTAAGGAATTCTTTACAACCGAGATTTAACTAACTGGGAGTGTTTGGACTAACCTTCGAATTTCAGTGTTTCTTAACAAATGATACTTGACTGAAACTAACTATATTCGCCACAATTAATTCTTCCAATATTTAACAAACTTTATAATTTATTGTAAGGCTGGGTCCTTACAAGCCTTCACAACGTAATCTGGTTGGAAATGTTGCTGCGGTCTGTGACTGCAGCAACTTCAAGATACAGGTGACAGCAGAACTTTGTAGGGTTTGATCTTGCTGCTAGGGCCAGATAACAGCTTGTTCTGGTTGAAGTACCCTTTCGGCGATAGTGGTCAGTTCTTGTAATTGTTCCTGTTCCCTGTAACCGCTTCCATTGCGCAGAGAAGACACTGCGTTATACCAAAATGCCACCTCGGCCTGCGACTGCCGGGCTTCAAGTTGTCTAACGACCCGTCATCTCAAAGAATCATTTAAACAATAACGCCTTGCCATCCTGAGTACCAAAGATGTGGCTATCCCATTGAGTAAGCCAACAAATTGGAATGAAGTGATGTGGTCGTGACCTTTGCTTTTATAGGCATGAATAATTTCCGTAATGTGCAGCTCTGTAAGGTGGTAGAACGATTTCTATTGGCTACTCGAAATTTGCATGGCAGTATACCACTAATATCAAATATTCGCCTTTGGCGGTTCTGTTAGCAATAAAACATCGATGAAAAACATTTTGGTAAGTGGGGTTTTCGTGACTGCGTAAGGCACCTGCAGCAGAGATAAGTACTTGAAGACTTAATTTTTATCAAGATTTATATTTGTTACATTACACAAGTTTACCTAGTAACGCTCCTGCTTTGTAAAATATTTTTTTGCGAATTGGATGATTATGAAATTACTACCGTGGGAGACACTTATATCTCTCAAAGTGCTTATCGGGGTAGGTTAAAATCTTTGAACTTTCTTATATTTGAAGTTTGCTAACACAAAGTAATCATTTATTCACAATACGAAAGGGGCTTAGAGGGGAACAGGTATCCTGTGTGTAATCAGACACTCAGTCTAAAACACTGATGGATCCAAGATCTCTCTACTACAGAAGATTTAGGAGAAGTCCGGTTGGCCTGTCTGTGTGAGTTGGAAAATCCACTCATGCACACCTTCTCGATGGTAAGCCCTGTTACGTCACTTAGGTGGCAACGAACGAGTAGAGTGGTTCTCTTCGAGACGCCTGGTCAGTGTGAAGAAGAAAAGACCAAACCCTCCAGAATATGACAGCACGAAAAAACAAATGGCGCTCAGTTCCCAGCAGCTTTCCCTCCCCCTCTTACGGCAGCGAGAGGATCAGAGTGGAAGCAGAGTGTGCTAAGAATCTCTGGGTACGACCAGGCTGCCATGCACGGAAACTGAACTTGGCCTGTTATACCGTAAGATCATCTGAGTGGGTAGCACAGTGGTATCGTCACCGTCCTCCCCACACCGGGTGGAAAAGGCCCGGGTTCGAATCCCGTCGATGACGCGAGGAACTTTAGTGGGCTTTTTTCACTCCGTGGCTGAGTTAGTCGGTCTCAGGCGTAGATAGCAAGGTTTTTTTTTCGTCCAGCAAAACAGCAAATCGACCAGAGAACACACGCAATTTACAGACACGAATACGGGTTAATGTAATCATTTACGGGTAACCTGAATATAGTTATTTAATTTAAATACCGTAAGATCACTCATCGGTGAAGACAGGATATTAGACCTGGAAAAGGATTTAGAAAATGTGAGTTGGAATATCATCGGTTTGGCTGAAACAAGAAGAAAAAATGAATCACTTATAAGTTTATCAAGTGGAAATCTGCTGTAAACCAATGGAAACAGTGAAAGGAGTGAAGGTGCAGTTGGGTTTCTGGTCCATAAAGATTTTAAAAACAACATTTTGGAATTCAAAAGTACATTACCAAGGGTGTCAAGACTAATACTCAAGATTTCTAAAAGGTACAAGCTAAAGGTTATAACGATCTATGCACCAACATCGAGCCACGATGATGAAGAGGTTGAAGAAATGTACACCGAAATTGAGAGTCTTCTAGATGAGCAGAAAACCAACTACACTATTATGGGGGGGGGACTTCAAAGCTAAGATTGAAAAAGACAAAACAGCGCAGAAAGGAGAACTATAGGAAATTTTGGAATTGGTGAAAGAAATGAAAGAGGTGAAAGACTTGGGGAATTTGCAGAATCTCAAGGACTATCAAAAATGAACACTTTTCTCAATAAAAGGGTGAACAGAAAGTGGACATGGAAGAGTCCAAATGGATTAACAACTAATGAAATCGACTTAATCCTCATTAACAGAAGATGTATTGTGAATGATGTTACCGTCCTGAATAAGTTAAATTTTGGAAGTGGTTACAGAATGGTAAGATCTTCAATTGATATAGATGTAGGAAAGGAAAGGGAAAAACTGACTCGAGTAAATAATACAAAGGTCTTTGAGATAACAGAAGAGGAGTAAAAGCAATATGTACTGGAACTTAAGAACAAGTTTGAGCTTCTGCAGACTGCTAGAGACCAAGACTCCGCCATGGACGGTCCCAAGCCCGGCTGCGAAAGGAGGACGGTGGTCATCCTGCCGAAATGACTAGAACCGGGAAACCGGGGAAACTAGGCAAGAAACCGCATGAAATTCGGAACAAGCTCTTACAACAATGTTACCGCATCCGGGGTAGCCGATGCGCCAGCACTGGGGACCCAGGGTACTGGTGTGAAGTGGATCACTGGCCACAGCAATAAGCTTACTACGCCGAAAAGGGCAATTAACATTGGCGAATGGAATGTTCGAACGGGGCACTACGTTGGACAAAAGGAAATCATTGCCCAAGAACTACTTAGGTGCAAGATATCAATCGCGGCATTATCCGAATTAAGGCTCACCGGGTCTGGAACGATGATCATCCAACCACCAGCACCTAACGAAGCGGTTATGCTATTCTACTCTGGTGGTGAGAAACGAGAAGCAGGAGTGGGCTTTATGGTCAGTGCTCAGGGCACCAGTAGTGTGATCGCTTTCCAACCAATATCGGACCGCCTGTCAGTCCTTACTGTCAAGGGCACCATCAAGACCCATATTATATCCGCCTATGCGCCAACTGAGCCTAGCCTGGACCCGACCAAGAATGACTTCTACAACCAGCTCCAACATACGCTGGATTCAATTCCACAGACAGAAGTGATCATCCTCGCAGGGGACTTTAATGCCCACATTGGCGTGGACAGATCTGGTTGGGAAATAAAAATGGGCAAGTTTGGCCATGGGAAGATCAATGACAACGGACTACGTTTGTTGTCCTTTGCCGCATCTAACAACCTGATCATTCGAAACAGCCATTTCCAGCACCCTCAAAAACATCAACTTATATGGCGAAATCCATCTGGCAAGGACTCAGCAATCCTGGACTACATTCTGATCAATGCTCAATTTCGCTCATCACTCATGGACGTTCGTGCCATGAGGGGACCTGATTGCGGATCTGATCACTACCTCATCCGGACTAAGGTGCAGCTCAAATTACGGCATGCAAAATGGTCATCTCGGTCAGCCAAGCTGGACTGGAGGCAGCTAATGAATGCTGCCAACAAACAGGCATATCAGATGGCCCTATCCAACCGCTTTGAGATGCTGGCCGCGCCCGAGGATATAAATGAAGAAGAAAAGCAGATCTCTGATGCCATCCTGGAATGTGCCAAGCCCCTATGTCCACCTGCCCGACGTCGAACGCAACCATGGATATCAGACGAGTGCCTCGACCTCGTGGACAAACTGAAACAGGCAAAGTTGGTCGACTTTGAACGGTACCGGCAGCTAAACCGAGAAGTCCGACAGAGGATGACAGCAGAAAGAGAAGCATACTGGAACCAAGTGGCAGACGATCTTGAAGTGGCGGCATCCAAGAACGAGTACCGCACTCTCTACCGCACCCTCAGATGTCTGAGTGGAAAGACCAAATTGACTAGTGACAACATCAAGAATGCTGATGGGACCTTCGTGCGATCACCGTCCGGAGGCCTGCAACGGTGGAGTGAATTCTTCAAAGCATTGTATAATCACGACCCACCTCAGGGACCGCCAGCAACCGCACTCTCGATCGACCCCCCTGAGGTCTCCATGGTCGATGTTGAGCCTACAGTAGAAGAAGTGAAAGCAGCCATACAATCCCTAAAGAATGGCAGGGCACCAGGAGTGGACCAAGTCACCACAGAAGCGATCAAACCCGGGGGAGATGTACTGCTTCGCCGACTACACTCACTCCTCAAAACCATCTGGTGCACTGAACAAATTCCACTAACATGGAGGAAAGCCATTATCGTACCGATCCACAAGAAAGGTGATAACCGGGATTGCAAGAACTACCGTGGCATCAGCCTCCTTTCCATCATCGGAAAGGTCTTTATGAAGTTCATCCAGTCAAGGCTGCAAAAACATCGGGAGCAAACCAGTCGAGAAGAACAGGCGGGATTTAGACCCGGGCGAGGATGCTGTGATCAAATCTTTGCCATCCGTCAGCTGATGGAGGAGAGGATCCTGTGTGGACAGCGAACCGTCATTGTTTTCCTTGACTTTAAGTCTGCTTTCGACTGTGTCCACCGGCCTGCCTTATGGAAACTACTAGAGGTCGAACATGTACCTCGAAAAGTCACCACACTCCTCCAAACTGCATACGGTTTAACTAGCCAGGTGCGCATCCAGAACGATTTATCTGAGGAATTTACCATCCAAACTGGAGTCCGCCAAGGGGACGTAGCCTCCCCGTTGCTTTTCAACATCGTGGGCGACGCCATTATGAGGCAAGCATTCAGAAACAGACGGGGCATACAATATGACAAGGATCACTATAACTGACCTGATGTTTGCCGATGATAGTGCTATCCTTGCCGGTAACGACGCTGAAGCCACGGACATCCTCTACGACACTGCCCGCATTGCCCGGCCATACGGTTTGAAGATCAATGCTGATAAGACAAAAGCCCTGACAACAGATGGGTCGCAAGCCACCATCTATCTCGAAGGCGTCCAGATCGAGCAAGTGCAGGACTTTAAATAACTTGGGTCGCTGGTCCAGGAGAAGAAAGTTGCATCTACCATGGAAATCCACAGCAGAATTGGACAGGCGGCCACTGCGTTCGCCTCGCTCAAATGGTGTCTGTGGAAGAGGACCAACATTTCCTCAAAGACTAAAATCCGACTCTTCCGGACTTTGATCCTGCCCATTCTCCTTTACGGATCGGAAACATGGATTTGTCTCAAGCTAGATTTAAACAAACTTGAGGTATTCCAAATGCGATGCCTGCGGCAGATCTTGGGCATCTCTCTTCGCGACCGCATCACTAATGATACCATCCGCGCCAGATGCCAACAGCAACCAACCATTGCCGACCAAATCCAGAAGAGAAGGCTTAGATAGTTTGGCCACGTATGTAGAATGGGCACGAACAGAATACCATCCACACTCCTTTGGAGACAACGACCCACCCAATGGAGCATCCAACGGACCGCGCCAAGGAAAACGTGGGCCAAGCAAGTGGAAGATGACTTGAAGAGCCGACGTCGCGACCTTAACCAGGCTAGGACTGACGCCATGGATCGTAAAGTATGGAAGAACATCACAGAGCAAGTCCGAAACCCTGCGGCACTTACAGCAGAATACTGGTTGCGTGGCCAACCGCCTCCCCCAGCTGCCAGCTAAGGACCAAA
Source organism: Mastigoproctus giganteus (assembly GCF_048544385.1). Classification (NCBI taxonomy): domain Eukaryota; kingdom Metazoa; phylum Arthropoda; class Arachnida; order Uropygi; family Thelyphonidae; genus Mastigoproctus; species Mastigoproctus giganteus. Next base: position 188,796,263 of record NC_143577.1, read on the forward strand.
GAAGAAGAAGAAGGGACCAAGATATTAACGAGGAATATTACAACTTTCTGGAAGTGATAAACCCAAGAAACCAATAGGGAAAAAGAAATCCAAAGAAGAAAAAAATAGTCAAGAAACACTTGTAATGATGAACCGAAGACGACAAATGAAAAGCAAGAAAAACACTGACAGGGAGAAAATTGAGTATACTGAGTTATGCAAAGCCATTAGAAAGAGACTCAGAGAGGACATAAGAAGATTTAACACAAGAAAAGTAGAACAAGCATTAAGGGAAAACAAAGGATTTAAATCAGCAGCCATGAGCAGTAATACAGAAAGACAAATGGTACTGAAACTGAAGAATAGCAATGGTGTACTTATAAACAGCAGAGAAGGCATAATTCAAATAGCAGAAGACTACTACAAAGAATCGTACAAGGAGCAAGGGAATGATGCCAGCAGTGGGGAAGTTGGATTGCAAAGTAGCAACACATACGACATACCCGATATTATTCCTGATGAGGTAGAACATGCATTGAAGAAAATGAAGAATCAGAAAGCCCCGGGGGAAGATGAAGTTACAGTAGAGTTGCTAAAATTGGGAGGAAGAGACATAACACAAAAACTGGCAAGGCTCTTCACAAAGTTCATTAGAAAAGGACTGACGCCTAAGCAGTGGAATAATGCAATCATAGTTTTGCTGCATAAGAAAGGAGATAAATCAGAAATTGGAAATTATAGACCAATTAGCTTGTTATCGCACATCTACAAGTTGTTCACAAGGGTCAATACTAACAGATTAGAAAGAATACTTGATGGGACTCAACCGAAAGAGCAAGCTGGCTTTAGGACAGGATTCTCAACTATGGATCACTTTCACGTAATATCACAGCTAATGGAGAAAGCAAAACAGCAGTATGCCCGGCATTTGTGGATTATGAAAAGGCATTTGACTCCATACAGCATAAGGAAATGTTTCGGGCACTGGAAAGAGAAGGCATAGATACCCCACATATTATGATTTTGAAGAACATATATATGAGAGTTCTACCTCCTTTATTAGACTAGACAAAGACAGTAGGAAATTTTAAATTGCGAAAGGAGTTCGACAAGCAGACACAAAATCTCCGAAGCTGTTTATTGCTGCCCTTGAGGAAGCTTTCAGAAGATTAGACTGGTCTCAGAAAGGAGTCAATATGAACGGAGAGTACGTAAACCATTTACGATTTGCAGACGACATTGTGGTCATAAGCCACGATCCCAAAGAATTAGAGGAAAATCTTGATCAGTTATGCAGAGTTAGTAAGGATTTTGGACTAAAGATGAATATGGCTAAAACAAAAGTATGCTATAGAAAGGGAAATAATGATTGATGGAGCAGTAATTGAAAAGGTGGAGTCATATACTTATCTAGGAAACGTTATTAGCTGTAATAATGATAAATGGCTGGAGTCAAGAGAAGAATAAATTTTGGGTGGATAGCATTCAGGAAATATAGTCACATACTGAGGAGCAATATCCCACTTTGTCTGAAACGTAAAATAATGAACCAATGTATACTCCCCACCATGACTTATGGAAGTGAAACTTGGGCACTCACCAAAAGAATGGAAGAGAAGCTGAGAACTACACAGCGAAGAATGGAACGAATTATATTGGGACTCAGACTGTTAGATAAGAAGCGTAACACATGGATTAGGCAGAAAACTCAAGTAAAGGACATTCTTATCAAAACAAAAGAACTAAAATGATCTTGTGCAGGACACATAGCTCGAAGACATGACGACAGATGGACTAAGAAAATAACAGAATTGTACCCAAGAGGAGCTAGAAGAAAACCTGGAAGACAAAGGCGGAGATGGATAGATGAAATTCATGAGTTTGTAGGTAGTAAATGGATGGCCAGTGCTCAAAACAGAAGGAACTGGAAAGTTGCTGGAGAGGCCTTCCATCCTACAGTAGATTGAAAATGGCTGATGATGATGATAATGAACATCAGAAATAACATATATTCGTATCTATATACGCATTATAAGGTTTATACTCTTTAGGCAGATGGTTACCGCATATATCCTGACTTTGCAATACAATTTCTTGCCAAGTTGGAAGAGAATGAGGAATGCTCCAACGTTCTGGATCTGCATGGTGATGGAAGCGCTGCTATTTTTGTTGTTATAATTGGGATAATGGCGAATTTGTGGGGATAATATCTACTAGAGCATGTACAGCATACACACAAATCTGCAGCTTCCGTAGCCGTGTGGTCAGGAACTGGAGTGCAGTGGCACATGCTTTTTGAGTAGACCGGGGTTCAAGCCCCTAAATGCGGTCGATCGGCTAACCCGCACTGGACCAGTGTGGCAGATTATGGTCCATTTCCCTCAACATGAATCCTTGAGGAGGCTTTCATCCTGTTGTGGATTGATAATGACTGCAGTTCACACCTTTTTCCTGCATACAGATTCCAAATTGAATTTACATATAGGACAGTAATACAAAAAATTCACCATCTCACACATATATGCGTCAACTGTTCTGAAATATTAACTTATAGATATAATTTACAATTGTCAACTTCCTTCTTTTATATGTTGTTATTGGCAATCTCCCACACTAATCAAAAATTTCCAAACATTACTTCGAAAGAGGTTCTCTTCCTTTACAGATTTTTCGCACATATCACGTTATATCAGTAGGCTTCCTACAAATCACCTATTTCTATCAAATCAATTACTACTTATTATCTTACATCAGTAATAGTACAAACTCATCCATAAGCATCTTTGTTACTTCGCTTCTCTCTCTCTCTACAGGGCAGGATACCCATTTCTCTCAAGGTCTCTCAATAGATATTTATTTTTTTCTTTCACACCTTAACTCATTACATAGAATTTTATGTGTTATAATATTATCACTTTATCTTGAAAAATTATATATATTGACCACTTCGTCAGAACCGTGTTCCTCAAACTATTCCTGCATAACAAATGCCCGATGGCTCGGCGCATTGTCATCTTGGAAGACACCATCGCCATTCGGGAAAAAGTGTAACATAGCGGGGTGTTCACATTGAGCAAGCAGTTGGCGATAGCGGAGACCACTGATACGTTGTTCCACATGCACATGCACCAGGGGTACAAGTTCCTGCCAGTGAAACATGCCTCACACCATACAATCGCTTCCACCTGCCTGCCCTTTTGATACCATGCATGTTGGATGAAAAGCCTCGTGTTGTTGACGCGCTAAATCCGTACACGACCATCCACGGTATGGAGAAAATAACGTGACTCATACGACAAGCACACCGTCTTCCAGTCTTCTAACGTCCAATTTGCATGCTCTTTGCACCAGTCGAGTCTTTTACGCGGATGAACCTTGGTTAGGAGAGGATACCGCAGGGGTCATCTGCTGAAATAGCCCATATGTGCGAGCGTGCGAGGCAGGGTCATGCCAGATATTGTTCTGGGTTTGTCCATATTGTCTTATGTAGTCAACTCTTCAACAGTGCTGCGCCTGTTTGATTGTACGAGTCGTCTGATACGGCGCTCATCTCTAACATCAACCCTTCGCTGACCTTTGCGATTTTGCCGTCGGGACGTTGTTTGACCACGTTGACACTATTCCTGGTACACTTTAACTACGGCGGCTCTCGAACACCTCACCTGTTCAGCCGTTTAGGAAATCGAGGCACCAGCTTGTCGTGCTCCAACAATCTGTCCTTTATCAAAGTGCGATAAAAACTTCCATTTACCCATCACGCTCGGAATTTTGTTACCTACTGAACCACTGACCCTTATATATGATACGTAGGTCGACTAACTGCGCACTCTCGTACCTCACGTGGTCAACTGGTCTCGTTCAATTTTCATATGGGTAGTCATAATTAAGTGAGCACTCAGTGTATATAATTAAATAAATAAATAAATTTATAACCTCACTGTTTTTAATCCATATTTTCAAACCTTAATATTAATTCCGCAATATTCTCTGCCATTCATGAATTTATTTCAGATAAATAAATATTTTAATTTTATTTGTAAGATTGTACAAATAAGATTGTACTGTGGGTTCTATATTACAATTAGGGGAGGGGAAGGATACTGCTCACAATTTCTTCAGCAGTTAACACTTCCTCTACGACTTAATTCTTGACAAATATGCTGCTCACAATGATTTTTGCATTGACTGAATCAATGTCATTCTACTTGTACATATCAGTGAGATTATATTTATTTATTTATTACTTTGTTGTTTTAATTATTATTATACTAATGCCATTATTTATTTATTTTTTTGAGAATGTGTATTTAGTTTATTAAACGATTCGTGGAGTTTAAACTGCGATAGTCATTAATGTTCCAGCGTTCAGGGTTGACACTAGATGGCAGGAGAGGCTTTTGTTATCAGCAAAGTGTTTAATCGGCGTGCATAAAACTGGATGAGTTTCTACTTATTGTTTAATGCAGAACGGAGTGTGAATTCGTATCGATAATGATTTGTGGTTTTACACTAATTTTCAGGAAAAAAACTCTGAAATATAGTTGAAACTGAACACGTGTGTATCGGATTCTTAAAGTGCTTCTCAGTCATTTTCTTTTAGGGTTATGGATTCCCAAATTTTACATTTTATAGAGGAGCGTTTCACTGCCTATGCTATCACCATATTCGTGGTTGTGTTATGCGCGTGCTTTTTGATTCCTCGTAAAAGTTGGAAACGTCGGCTTCCACCTGGCCCGATCTGCCTGCCTGTTGTCGGTTATTTTCCTTTTCTTAAAAGACAAGCGCATCTCCAACTCATTAAACTGGCCAAGAAGTATGGGAATGTATTCGGGTGAGTACACCTGTGTATTTAATAACATTTGAGCAATAATACTGGTGTTCGTGACTGTCAGAAAATAGAAACTAATGTGCACTTAGTGCTGCGAAATAAATCTTTTATTTATAAAATATGCAGTGGATACAATAAAAAGAATAAATTTCGGACGGAAGATTAGTTGCAAAATATTTCATAGTGAAGATATTTTATCTTTAAGATCTTTCGCTGTGGACAAGACGGGAAGTGTAGTTCATGCACGATAGAGCTATTTGTAAATATGTAGAATGGACGTCAAACGACGGATGACCTTGATGCTACCTGTTCACTGAGATAAGTTGGAGAGACCCTGATGCTTATCCAGCACAGTCATCCCACTTGAACTCCCATCATTTCTTCGTATCACATCATTTAAAGAGTTAGATCTATGATATGGAAAAATCGCAAGACTGAAGTGTACATTAAGGGATTTAATGTACACCCTTTTTTTTAAGTTTAAATTAATATCTCGAAAGGAAGCAATTCGTTCATCCATTAATTAATTATTTATCTCTGTGAGAATACTGACATAATCCAATTATTTCTGGATTATATCAGTAACAATCTGTTTACTCAAATGATTTAGGCGTTCTTTTGGTTACTCTCACTAACAAAGGACTTCATTAAACCATACGGAAAAGGTTTATGGGTAACGTTTGTTTGTTTATTTTATAAAGAAATTTTAATAAACAAAATGCTTATACTCCGGGACGACAACACGGCCAAAGGAATTCACAAGATAGAAAGAATATAAGGAACAGCATCGTATTAAGTCACGGGCTGGAACCCCAATTTACTCAAAACACGTGTACCCGCGGGCATGCACTCGGCAACTGCGGCAACGATCAAAGGAACGACGTCTACGAGGCGTCAATACAAAATGTTGTAAGTGCATACATTTCTTGGTCAGTTTGCTGGACGAAGACTCATATTTTATGAAGAAAACAAGGCCACAGACCAACTAAGTACTGAAGGAAAAAAAGAGAAATGTATATATACTGTATATATCCATAAAAATTCCGGTGTCGTTGAATGGATTCGAAACTCAAGCGATCTTACCATGTCGTGTGGTAGGTAGGTGATTATATCCACTCTTTTATTCCTGAGCTATGTCATGCCATGTAATTGTGTGTATTCCTTTGCGGATATCTATGTTTTGCTGGATAAAATAGAAAAGGTGTAAAATTGTGCACTCTCTCGCTAGAGGTCCAGATCAGAGTGTAAAAAAGGCCGATATAGCTTACTGCTATTCAAATGGAATTCAAATTCGCACCTTTGACGCTCTGGAAAGACAGTGGTCATAACCATTGTGCAAGAAGATCCATAACCTTTAGAGGATTATGGATTTGCATCTTGAACAAAATAGTTATTCTTCTGATAACGTTTCATGGCTTTTAACTAGCGAACAGGTATATTGATCATAGAATATCTTCAGGTTACGGATATCCACCACATGGCTGATAGCTGAAGGGACCTAAGAACTTTATTCTGTGGAACCGAACTTTAGGCTTTCCTTCATTTTGAATTCTATTTGAATTCTTTTGTTTTATTTGTCCACAAAATATATTTCCGATTTCGAATTTTGGGAAAACCAATTTATATCATTATATTTTTGGGAAGCTTCATTTAAATTAGCATAGGTTCAATTAACCTCTCACTTTTTATTATTTTCAAACGCATTTTTTAAAATTTTAAATTGAACTTACTTCTAATCATCTATAAAAGTAAATTGTAATATGTATTTCTATGTTATTTTTTTTCATCCATTTCATACTCAACAATTTCAGACCTTCAGTAGTGTGGCCTATGTTATACGATTTCTTTTTAAATCATTAAGTATCAGAAACATAATGCTGTAAGATTGCTTGTGATTAAAGAATAAGATCATACTTAAGAAAATATCAACGTGCTCCTTGCATGTACAACTCAGATATCTTAAATTCGAAGTTTATAGTTGGTCAACTTTTCAGACACAAAGATTATTGTCATAACTTAATATAGGAGAAGTTTAATAATTTTTAACTGTTTAAAAACAGAAATCAACTTGAAAAAGAAGGGGAGGAGTACAAATATTCAAAACAAAATTCGGAAGTTTTAATTTAAAGTATATTGGTTTCATTTTTTTATTCTTATCAGCATGAAAGTCGGAAGTCGGTACGTTGTTTTCCTAAATGACTTCAAGAGCGTGAAAGAGGCATTGAACAAATCGGCATTCCTAGACAGACCACGTCCAAGCTCAATAGATTTTATTGTTGGAGGCAGAAGTAAGGAAAGCAGCCATTATTTTGTTATTTGTATCACAAGTTTTACGATATTAAAACTTTTGTTTTAAAATTAAAAATAACTTTAAATAAAGAAAAAAAGTGTAACATATACGTATTCTATTATAGTTTATTAAGATTTCTATGTACGGATGCTCTTCGCATCTACTTTTCATAATTAAGGAGTAGATGACGATTCTTTTCAAATGTTAAATCAGATAATGCATCGAAACAGAATAATGTTACCAAATAATAATTTTGAAGAGTGCTGAGATGAACGTTCAGCATTTGCAATGAACACACGCAATTTACAGACACGAATACGGGTTAATGTAATCATTTAGGGGTAACCCTAATATAGTATTGTTTTGGTTATTTTCAGCACTTGGATCTGAAGTCATCATTTGACACTGTAAGTCCTTATCAGAGCGGTTACGATCATCGTTCCACCACTTTGTGTAGAAATTGAAATTATCTGCGTTTTTGTCCCTTTAACACTTGGAACAACATGCACAGCGGTCCTTTTTGATTCAACTGATGCCATAGTTCTTGTAAACTGTATGGATACTGACTTCTACGCCATTCTGCTCATTGTACCTCGTCCTCCATATCCTCAGTTGTTTTGAAATTTCATGAATTGGATCTACCAAAGTAGCCTCAATTCACTCTGTTTTTTTGTAAATTGCTAGAATTCTCTCTTTGATTTCCTGTATACTAAACGAAAAACCGAATTATTGGGATTAAATCCATGGCACCTTCGCCTGAGACAGTCCAACTCAGTCACGTTGTAACTGTATTAATAACAATTGGTGTGAAGAACTTGTTCCAGGAATGTGAGGGGTTTAGCCTATTGTGGTATCCTCCTAATCTTCAGATTTCAAAACAAGTATGAAAATTCAGGATGAGATAGAACGAATCTTTGCAGTTGAAATCTGCATATACCGATTTTTGAAAAACTGTGAGCAGCAATTGAGTCAGCATGGACCAGCATTCCTGTACCTCTCTTTTGACACACATCTCATTGTGTCCAAGTTGCGACAGATTAATATTTTGCCGAGATTAAAGTGGGATCTACTCTTTATTAATTAAGTGTACCAAATAGTGTTCATTTTCGATGCATCATAATGAGTTTGGGGGTTACTGCATGCCCAGATCTGAAGTCACCATTTGACACTGTAAGTCCTTAACAGGGCGGTTACGTGGTTACCAGAGTGGTTACGACCATCGTTACCACTTTGTGTAGGAACTTTCTGGGTTTTTGTCCCTTTAACACTTGGAACAACATGCATGGCGGTCCTTTTTGATTCAACTGATGCCATAGTTCTTAAAAACTGGATGGATGCTAACTTCTACGCCATTATGCACATTCTATCTTGTCCTCCATATATTCAGTTGCTTTGATTCATGAATTCGGTCTATCACAGTAACCTCAATTCACTCTTATGTGTTTTTGTAAATTGCTAGAATTCTGTCGGTGATTTCCTGTTTATTGAACGAAAAACTGAATTATTGGGATTAAATCCATGGAACCTTCGCCTAAGACAGTCCAACTCAGTCACGTTGTAACTGTGTAAATAACAATTGTTGAGAAGAACGTTTTCCAGGAATATGAGGGGTTCAGCCTATTGTGGTATCCTCCTATTCTTCAGATCTCAATACAAGTAAGAAAATTCAGGATGAGATAGAGCGAATCTTTGCAGGTGAAATCTGCATCGAACGATTTTTGAAAAACTGTGAGCAGCAATTGAGTCACCATGGACCAGCATTCCTCTACCTCTCTTTTGACGCACATCTCAATGTGTCCAAGTTGCGACAGATTAATATTTTGCCGAGATTAAAGTGGGATTTCTCTCTCCATTAATTAAGTAAACTTATAAAATTCATTCTCGATGTATCATAAAGAGTTTCGGGCTTACTGCAATTTGCCCAGGGACTCTCATTCCTCTACCTCTCTTTTGACGCACATCTCAATGTGTCCAAGTTGCGACAGATTAATATTTTGCCGAGATTAAAGTGGGATTTCTCTCTCCATTAATTAAGTAAACTTATAAAATTCATTCTCGATGTATCATAAAGAGTTTCGGGCTTACTGCAATTTGCCCAGGGACTCTTATTTGTATCTTTTTCCGTTTTGGGCCCGCGAATACTTGTTTGAATTAAGCCTGTAAAGTTAAATGTAAATTTACAGTCGATTTTGTTTTATTTATTTATTTTTTTGCTTTAGCATTAGCATTAACATTAGTAGAGGTATATGATGCAAGAAAGCAAGCTTATTCAGCATCAGCCTTAAAAAAAAAACAAAAAAAACTACCACTCCCATTTCACCCCTCCGTTCGTTCGAAATACCTGTCCAGCTGAGCCATAAATTTGTTTAGGCTATCAACTTCAACAACAAGTGATGGAAATCTGTTCCACCAACCAACTACCCGCTGGCTAAAGGCAAATTTCCTCACATCTATCCGACATCTGCCTTTCCTCAATTTGAATTTATGCTCTCTCAGGTGATTATTCTGAGCAAGAGGTAGAATTCCATCGGCATTGAGCATGTTCAAACCATTCAAGGCCTTATACACCTCTATTAGATCACCTCGCCGGTGCCTAGTCTCCAGACTCTGTAATTTGCAAAATTTAAGCCTTTCCTCGTAAGAGCAACCCTTTGTTCCATTCACTAATCTTATTGCCCTTCTCTGTACTCGTTCCAGCAGCTCTACATCTTTCTTGAAATGAGGCCTCCAGACCTGTATACAGTACTCAAGGTGTGGCCTGACCATTACCTTATAGAAAGCAATTATCACCTCCCTATCCCTGCTAGAAAATTTCCTGTATATCATTGACAAGACACCATGGGCTACTCTTGCAGCTCGTCTGCACTGCTCAGAGAACTTCATATCTGCCTGCACAATTACCCCCAGGTCCTTTTCATTCTCTACCTCTGTCAGTGTAGTACCGCAGAATTGATACATTGTTCTGGGGTTACTGTTTCCCATATGTACTACTTTACATTTGTCAATGTTAAACTTCATTTGCCACATCTCAGCCCATCTTCTCAACCTTTCCAGATCCTGTTGCGGCAGCATAGCATCAGTAGTGTCCATAACAACCCTGCCAACCTTTGTATCGTCTGCAAACTTGGACATTAAGCTTGATATACCATCATCAGTATCATTTATAAATACAGAAAACAACAACGGACCCAGCACTGAACCCTGAGGATCCACTAATAACATTAGTCCACGTTGAGCAGTGTCCATTGATTACCACTCTCTGTCTTCTGCCACTCAACCATCCCTTTATCCATAGCAGCAATTTGCCTCCAATGCCACACTGTTCCAATTTGTGCAGCAGTCTTCCATGTGCAACAGTATCAAAAGCCTTTCTAAGATCCAAATATATAATATCAAAGTTATTCCCTGCATCCAGTTCTTTTGTGACTACATCATAGTATCCAATCAAATTGGTCAGGCAAGACCTGCCCTTAACAAAACCATGCTGTGTCTGAGTTATAACTGAATTCTTGTCTAGATGATCCTGCAGTGCTTCTTTCACCAGTGCCTCCATTAATTTTCCTGGAACAGAAGTTAAACTAACAGGTCTATAATTACTTGGGTCAGCCTTTGATCGGCCTTTGTGAATTGGGGTTACATTTGCACATCTCCAGTCTATGGGTACCTCCCCTGAGTCCAAAGAACTTCTCATAATTATGGCTAGGGGTTTGCTTACTTCCTTTGCTGCTTCCTTTAATATAACTGGATAGATCCCATCCACTCCGGGTGCCTTTTTTATGTTTATCCTCAATAATTTCTCCTCCACTTTCCTCTCAGCTATTACAAAATCATCTAGCTCACTGCCAATATTTACTTCACCTACGACATTCCCCTTCCTGAATAACTCCTCATGTGTGAATGTAGATGCAAAATACTCATTTAGATTGTTAGCCACCTGAGCAGGATCCTCAACTGTTGAACCATCAATATCTAGTGGACCAATCTGATTCATCCCTTTCCTTCTTGAGTTTAAGTTGGTAAAGAACTCTTTTCTGTTTTTCTTTGCATCCTTTGCCAAAGATTTCTCATAATCTGCCTTCGCCTGCCTGATCTCCTTTGTGACTTGGTTACAGACCAACTTATATCTATCATAGGCTTCCATGTCAGCCATTAATTTGTATGTATCCCATGCATTTTTCTTCTCTGCCATATGTTTGATTAGTTCATCTGACAACCATTTAGGCCTGAACCTTGAACAATATTTCTTGGTTTGTATGTAAAGCCTGGTAGCTTCCAAGATTAGTTCCTTGAATGCTTCCCATTTTGAATTTTTTGTTGGTAACATCATCATCAGTTGGTCCCACTGTATAGAATTTAAATACTGCCTCAGACCATCATAGTTGCCTTTACGAAAGCAAAAACCCTTCCCTTTACCTCAGATGGTAAAGGGAAGGGGTTTTTTTTCAATGTGAATTTAAAATCAGATAAAATTGAATTCCATTTGACATTCTTTTCATAAATATTTTCCTCTTCATAGGTATTCTGTTTTACACTAATATTACTGTCATAATTATGGAAATAATTCAGAAAGAATTCCTTTGTTTAACTTTTAATATAAATAATTCTTTATAGTCATTCTAAATTTTAAAGCAATTCCGTTGCATGAGGATATTTTAAGTTAGCAAATGTATAGATAACAATTGCTACAATTTTTTCTTAAAGGTTTTTTAACAGAAAATGGCCCTGCCTGGCAGGAACAACGAAGATTTGCATTACACATACTTCGTGATCTTGGGTTCGGCAAAGGCCAGATGGAAGAGCACATAAAGGTAGTAATTGAGATTTCGATAAATCGTAATGCATTTACTGAATCTTTAGTTCTCTGAAACTTAGATGTATTTCACATCTGTGTTTCTCAACGAAAAAGTACGAATGCAACATTTTACAAAGATGACGGGCGTAGACGTGAGACAACACAATGACAAGCGTCATAATGAAGGTCAGAGATAATTTTTAGGTAGCAGTGTTTTATAATTGGCTAGAGCTCGATTTCATATGAAAGAATACAGTAAAATACATTCATCCAAATGAATAATGCATTTTCACCCAAATATTAATCAAGAAATTACATTCTTCGATTGTGGTAATTTCTGAAGAAGTCTAGATCCCCTTTCTGATGTGGTATAACCGTCTGCGGTATGTTGGCGACCAGTCCCTCGCTCTTGACCCGTGTCACGTCTCTACTCTCGCGCTTGAACGCTCAACTATGGCTGCAGCAGAGTTCTGATCCCCAGGACTGCCTGCTCAACTTTGCAGACCTTCCTGTCTCTGGCCTGCGGTGGGCTTCTACACCAGAGGTGAATCCTACTCCTCCATTCCCACCTCTTCTTTCCGCTGGAAGATACTTTCTTTCCTCATCCTCCTTCTTTTGCCTACTTTGACCCACCACTTGTACATCTTCCCCAATCTCTTCCCCTGTTTTTTTAATTTTATTTCTATTTATTTATTTATTTGGGCTCCATCCAGATAGCTCAGGCGACCCTGGAAGAGATCAGCCAGAGTACGCGGGTAGCCTGGCTCACCTCCCAGTGGTGATGATGGGCAACGCACGGTCCCATTAGGGTCCCTGCGGCCAAGTAGCTATAGACATAACAACAGAACATAACAAAATACTGCATAAACCAGACATTTCTTTTTCTTTTTTTTTTCTGGCTTATGTAGTAATAATAATAATAATAATAATATTTTTTATTTACATAAATTGTATACAAAAGTGATTCGTTACACAGAAAGCCAGGGGAATCTTACAATACGTTGTGTATACAAGTGATGTTTTTATTAGAAAAAAAAAATAAATAAAAAAACAAAGTTAATAATCAAAATGTAAAAATCAAATAGTAATTAAAACTAAAGAGGGCTGCAATTTGACCAGAACATGAAATGACATCGGTTTACTAAGACCAGCACTTACATAATTGTCATTTACAAACGGAAAGATAGGACAAGATGACATCGCGATATGCCGTGTCTAAAGTGCACTGGTCGATGTTGAGCGTGTGGAGAGATCCAGAGTCACATTTGGGAAGGGTCTCTTGAAATTCTGCAACCTCTGGAACTTTGAGCGCAAGAAGGTGGATGCTGCGGAGATGCCTGCCTGGCAAATGTCAACCAACAATGTTCCAGATGTTGATGTGATCCTGCTTAGCTGAGCACAGATGAAGGAATGCTTTTATTTTTAGCACATGGGCTGTGTGGTCTGTGGGCGTGTATTGCAGGTTGGAGCAGAGTGTAGATTTAGACGTCGTGTAGATTATTATTGTTTTTATTATTATCAATTTTTTTCTCTGTTGAAGAGATACCCCTGGGACAGATCAGGTGCGACTACAAGTTGGCCCATTTAAGCACCCAGAATTCGAGGCCCCATAGATTCCTGAGGCTGGTGCCGCCGACCACTTCTGTACTGTGCGCTCCACGGCATTGGAGCGCACACTACAGAAGTAAGTTGCAAGGTATTTCCTGATTATTTGCTTATTGTGCGTTTTGCACAGATCTATTTTCATTCCCCAGAAGGCTCTCGGGGCTTTGGAATACTGAGCTTGGATTTGTTTTTTATAGTTGAGGTTGGCATCAAGGATTACTCCTAGAAATTTGACACTGTCTGTGGGAGCAGAACATTTTCTGCCAATTCCGGAAGTAGAAAAAATGCAGTATCAACAGCAGTCAACTATCTCATCTTTACGACTTGTCGTAAAGAAGAGATAGTTTGGTTTCTCTGGATTAATTGACAGATCAAAACATTTGGCAAACTCACAAGAAAAACAAACCGAGAAGGTTTGTTTTTCTTGTGAGTCACCAACACGGCATTCGCATGGCAAGTAGCATACAATATCATCAGCAAACGACAGGAACGCTGGAAATTGATCCATTAGCGGAACGAATATTGCTGAAATAGCAAGGCTGTGGGAGAATCACCTTGTGGGATTCTACCTCGATGCTTTTAGAGATGTAATGTCATTGCCTGTGAAATGAAGCATTCTCCTAGATAACAGATTGTTGAGGATCTCGAGCATATTTCCGGATATCCCGTAGAATGTTTCAACTAAGGCAAGAAGGGACGTGATTTGGACTGAGTCGAAAGCAGATTTCAGGAAAATGGTGTGAAGATCTTTGTTGTCATTCCAGGCGTGGAGTATTTTCGACGATAAGGACTGCAGGCAAGTTTCAGTACATCTATTAGGTATGACATAATGGGTATGTTCGTGCCTATGTGCAAAGATTGAGAGTGCTACATCATTATAGAAGAAACTTTTCGAGGCATTTGAGGAAGGGAGAGGCAATTGATATTGGCCTGAAGTCAGCCGGTGTTTGCATGCGGCTTCTTCGGAACTGCCACAACTCACGACAACCCGATTGAAGGCACCTGTGAATATTTAAGCACTTTGTTGTACTTAAACTTGTTGTAGAGAGTTGAGTGAGCTCTTTGCTGATGAAATAAGAAGCAATTTTTAAACTAAAAAGAGTTATTACGGCAATTCCTATGGTGGACTTCTCAGGTAGTGAATTTATTATTTTTATTAGCTGTTCTTCGGAAATTTCTGTATTACTAGTAGGTGAAGAAAAGTTAAGCGCTTCGTTCTGAGGATGTGCTTCGAACACAGTGATCTCGCTTAAAACGCAGCACATGCTCACATGATTGCTAGACATATAGAGACAGAGGAATGCAAGTATGACTTGAGGACCCACACGTCACATTTTCCCATGGATAGCTAGCTGTTCATAAAATTGTCGTCAATAGCTGATTGCTTACTCTTCTGAAAATCCATCCTTGATTTGGGAAATTTGGCACATGAGTTTTGTGATGGCGACTTCTTGTAGGAGGCATGAGCTTACTGTTTTCCCTTAAAGGCCGTAGTCAGGAAGTCATTCCACCATTGCTTTGAGTGGGGACTAAGGTTGCAAGTTTTGGACATTGAAGACCCTGGAATGAATTCGATCAATCTCGAAAGCAAGTAGCCTCATTGATATTAAGCTCATCCAGTATGTTCAATGGATAAAGTTCGAAAAGGGTAGTAACGTTTCCAGTGTTGATGTATTTTTAATCCTATACTCTCTTGACAGTGTATGTAGTTTGTTCTTAGGTACGTTCATCCTTAGGTGCCTGCAGTGATATCATCCTCCCCGATACGAGGAGAATGATGATTATATCTATTGTGTTATCCACGAGTTTAGTCGAAATGCCATAAAACAGCCTCTTCCTGGAGCAAATCATCACTCTCAGGTCAGTGGCATTTAAACATTGTGACATATTTTTGTTTACATATATTTTCAGTTACATATTTTTGTTTACCATTGTGATTAGGGGAAAATGTTTCGGGTGCCATGATTGAGCTAATAACTCCTGTTTCTGATCTTCGATCTCAAAATCAAGAGAAGGAAACTTAGTTTCATTCCCCTGCATTGAAAGGTTCTCGAGTAGGCTACTCTTGTGTTTTTAAATTATTTCATAACTTTTCGGTGGACCACCATAAGCTTAACAATATAATGCAACTGGGCAGGGTTGATACCGGATGAGTTATCCTGTTCTACAAGTTTGTACTAGTATTCACCGATCCGTCCCCTCCAGTAGTTCTTCGTTGAACTTATTCAAACTATACAATTCCACAAGGAATGGAAGTTTGTTCCAGCAATAAACCGTCCATAGGCTGAAGGCAACCTTCCACATATCCATTCTGCAGATATCATTATACAATTTAAATTTATACCCCCTCATACGGGTAGTCTGAGCAAGAGAAAGAATGCCATCAGCATTGAGTTTGCCCACGCCATTCAAAGCTTTAAACACCTCAATCAGATCAAATACATGCCTAGTCTTCAGAAGCTGCAAGTTGTAGAAGTGAAGCCTCTTTCTTGCTAAGAGCACCCTTTTGCTTTCCTCATCAGGCTCATTGCCCTTTTCTGCGTCCGTTCCAACAGATGTACAGGCTTCCTAAAACGAGGCAGTTAAACCAACATGCAATACCCAATATGTATTCCCTGAGTGTAGTATTACATATTTGGTATTTCACTGGGATTGCTGCTACCCATACTCTGTACCTTGTATTTGTCAGTGAGAAACTTGAATTGCCATTTCTGAGCTCGTCTGCCTAATTTTGTAATATCTTGTTGCTGCAACATAATTTCATTAACCACCCTGCCAACCTTTGTATCTCTGAAAACTTAGACATTTAAGCATAATATTCTTTCATCATTATCATTAATAAATATGGAAAAAACAATGGGTCCAACCAAACTCTGGGGGAATGCACTCAGTATTTAGTACCTTCTATCTTAATACTAGTATAAATACAGTATTTAGTTTTCATTAATGTCCACCCATATTTATGTAAAGTTTATATATTCTCGATGGTTTTTTCTATATTTTTCTGTTTTGGATGCGAAACTAATCTTTTTTTTTTATTTGTATTGCAGGACGAAATCTGCGAGTTTATAAAAGGGATTGAAGCTCACAACGGAAAGCCTTTTGACCCGAAAGATGCCATTTTTTCTAGTACCGTCCACAATATCACTTCTTTGGTTTTCGGAAAACAGTTCACCAAAGAAAAAATAAAGTATATTAATGATATTTTCAAAAAAGCAATCGAACCCTTAGAAACGTTTGATCTGCCTACGTATTTTCCCTGGTTGTCGCCATTATTGAATTCAGTTCTAAGGTTTATGCCGATGGTAAAAGCATTTCGGCAATTGAATGGGTTTGTACGGTAAGTATCAACTGTTGAAGAAGTCTTTATTTTTATTTCTTTAAGGCACAGGTATGTGAGACTAGAAATATGAATGCGGTAAATAATACTACAAGAAACAGTGAAATCAGGATTTAAAAGATATTCTTATATCCGAATTAATCATAACCCTTGTGGTATGTACAGGGTGTATTTGTGTATTCTAGGCACATATTTCCCTATATTTCCTTAGAAATATATGCAAACAGGTCCTAATTTTGAATTATAGGGTTATTTTTTAAAATTATTATTAAAGTATGATATAGGACCCTCGGAAAATATTTTGAATACGGTCCAAACACTAAATAGGTCCTAGAAATATACACTGCATTACCATTAATATCCGGACACCTCTCCATGGATGGAGAAACAGGTCTTATGCATCCAATACGTCACAGAACCTGCTATAAATATGCACACTGGGCTTCAAACAGACAATTGTAAAGGTGGGCATGCAAGATGACACGTTCAAGAGAATTACCTCAATAGTTCAACATAATTGATCACCTCAACAAATTCCAGATGCCAATTTATATGGTGTAAGGAGCGTGAATCCTGGACTGTAGAGCAGTCAAAAGCAGTCCTATGGACAGACGAGTCGAGGATTTCACTCTACCATTCTGATGATTGTTCCTGCCGAATTCCAGGGGAACAATTCCTTCCTGATTGTGTCTTCACAACAACGAAGTTTGGTAGAAGGAGTGTCATCGTTTGGCTTGGGCCCTATTGGTCGTTATCGACAAAATCATGGACCCTCACACCAATATCACCCATTTTTCTGATATTGGTGTGAGGGTCTCGCATTATTCGTTGGCTCCAGATGAAATAAAGTATAGAACCTGTTTGTAGGCTAAAACGGGACTCATCCGGAAACGGAACTGTAGCCCACATGTTCGGGCTCAAAATCACATGTTCATCGCACCAGAGCCCACGATTTGTGATGTCGTTTGGGATTAATGGAATAAAAAGCTAGCTTCCACGGGTAGTGTTCAGTTGAGTTGAGTCTTCTTAACGCACTCCGGTTAGAAATGTTTTTACTTTTAGATTCAGCAACCTGAAGAGACAGGTGATGACAAGCCATTGTAGGGTTCTGTCTTGCTGTTAGAGCCGGATAGCGTTCTGTTCTGTTTGAAGTAGCCCTTGTAAGACCTTGAGCTTGGTCACCTTTCCTTCATCCTGAAACTGTTTCCTTACAGCATAGAAGACAATGGGTGACATATTAAGACAAGCTGCCAGTTTCGTCAGGGAGTGCCTGGTTTCAAGTCGTCCAGCAGCGCGCCATCTTAAATAATCATCTAAACGACGGTGACTTACCATCCTGAGTAGCAGAAATGGGGCTATCCCGCTGAGCAAGCCTAGAAATGAAGATGATGTGATATGATGCAACTCTGTAAGTTGGGAGATCGATTTCTATTGGACACTCGAAATTCGCATGCCATGGTGTCTGTTATATGAAATATTCGCCGTCGGCGACACCTTTCAAATTAAAATATTCATGAAAATATTTTGTTCTGTTAATTTTGTCGAGTAGTGTATCGGACTCTCTCGGTTGTTCAGGCTTCCCGGATGACATCAATGACGAATAAAGTATCCTTGGAAAACGGATGACGAATGAACTGCATGCCTTGTAAAATTTAAAGTGAGTTTCTGCATAATAAGTGATTACAACGGTAAAATAATGCTGGTTGGTCAAAATGTAGTGTTATTGTAATTTCGCCAGTTCATTCAACTTTAATTCGCTCCTTAGCTAGTTCATAAGTAATGAAGAAAAAGTATTCTTATATACTATTAATTTTACTTTAAATTTCTCTATATTTGAATTACATTGATAACGCATTATTATTATTTTTAGAGGGAAGAAAATAATTTGTGAGATGATTCAATTTTCAGAGCTAGATATGTATTTCTTAGCAGCTATATTTTATTTTCTCTTTTTACAGGAGGGAAGCCGAACCCGTTAAAAAGAAAACCGATCCAGATAAGGTCGGAAGTTACATCGAGGGATTTGTGGTAGAAATGAAAAAAACGAGAAAATGAATTAAACAGTTCGTTCAACGGTAATTATCCCTCTCAAAAGAATAATAATAAAATCGGATTTTGAAACTACAGTGTACAAATAAATGCAAAACATCTTTGTGTTAGTTTATTTCTTTTACGCGGATATTCAACTTAGGCCATATTGCTCCTTATCTATTATATGCTATTTTCTGTTGAGGGCAACTGACTCAGCCACCAAGCGAAAAGATTCATACAAATTCCTCAAGTAATCGGCGGATTCAGTGTCGGTCTTTTCCTCAGAGTGTGGAGAAGATGGCCATTTTACAAACTGTCCTGTTTGCTAGTGTATTTGATTTAAAATTAAAAAAAAAAATAAATAAGAAAATAATAAAATAATCGAAAAATTGAATATTTTCACCGGTACTACAATTAAAAATTGTTACCAGAGACTGTTCCCTTGATCGAAGTGCAAAAATCATAGCCGGTCCAGCAGATGAAGTGACTGCATCACACATTGGCATTGTGAAGAGTGACAGCTTCGCATATTGACATTGTTAATAATATTGTATACTGGAAAAAAAAAAAACACTTAGAAGTTCTAATTCCTCCAAATCAAAAAAAGGAGATGCAAAGAATGTGATGGGGAGAAAGGAAATGATAGCCTACGGAGGTTGACTTCTGTTAATGGAAGGATCGTGGAATCTCTGAGGAAGGATGCAATACAGGGCTCCTCTGGCCAGTTTTGTTAATTTTTATGTTGAGATCATATTAGAAACGAATACAAGAAAAGCAGCTTATTATTTACTTCGATTCAGCAACGCTCTTAATACAGCTCCTCATGAAAGGCCATTGTAAGAAAGGCATAAAGTTGTTTTTTTGCGAAGATTCTTCATCGATGCTGGGGCTGACTAAAAGAGGAAAGACAAAGCGTAGCCTAATCCTAAGTGACTATTCTTCAGAATGAGCTTAGAAAATGGCATCCCTCAAGGAATAGTGCTGGGATCCTACCCCCTCTTATAACCTATACTCTCTCATCAACTCTCCTTTGAAGAGTTGATGAGAGAGTATAGGCGAAGCTCTGAAAGTTTGCTGATGATCTGAAGACTGAAAGGTTATTGATTATAACCAGGTCATTTTGCATCAAAATGAATTACTGTATTTCTCCATGTATAAGACGCACCTTTTTTCGAAAAGTTTTCGGGTCTAAAAGCTGGGTGCGTCTTATACATTGGCTATAGATTTTTTTTTTACTTGCATTTCCAGCTTTTTCGTGCTTGTTGTCTTAGCGTTCATTGTTTCGCACTTGTTACCGGTATATTAGGTTATGCTTTCGCCACGTTCTGCCCAGAAATGGCTCAGAAAAGATTTTCGTACAGTGCTGAATTCATGTTAAAAGTGATGCAGTTTGCAAAAGTGAATGGAAATCGTGCCACTGAACGTAAGTTTGGTCCTCCTCCAACTGAGAAAACAGTCTGAGACTGGCTACGGGAAGGAGAAACCCTACTGAAAACGCCACGGCAGAAAAAGGCCATTAGAGGCAACTCAGAAAAATGGCCTGATTTAGAGAGGGAATTGAAGATATGGATTGAGAAGCAAAGGGAAATTGGAATTCCTATGTCCATAAAGATAGTTCAGCATAAGACAAGAAGAATTGCTCATGAAAATGAAGTTACTGATTAAAAAGGAGAACACAAATGGTGCTTCAGGTTCATGAAACGGAATGGACGAAGCATGCGTACACGCACCAGACTTTCCCAAAAGATGCCTGAAAGCTACGAACAGAAGGTCCTTGAATTTCATCGTTTTGTCATTCAATGTCGGAAGACACATCAGTTTGAGTTGGGACAGATTGCAAATATGGACGAAGTCCCCCTTAAATGTGATGTCCCACGTAACAGATCTGTTGATAAGTAGGGGGTGAAAAGCTAACTGTGAAGACAAGTGGATATGAAAAGAGCCATTATACGGTTGTTCTAGCTTGTTGTGCCGACGGAAGCAAGCTGCCTCCTACGTTGATTTTCAAACGCAAAACAATGCCAAAAGAAGACATTCCTCGAGGAGTGATTGTCCAAGTTCATGACAAGGGTTGGATGCATCAGGTTTGAAAAAGCCTGGAGTAGGAGACCAGGTGGGCTCTTAGGCAAACCTGCCCTAATGGTGCTTGATCAGTTCAGGTCACACAACAGAAAATACAAAGAAGATTGCTGCAGAGCAAAAAACAAAACTTGCCGTCATACCTGGAGACTTGACATCCCAGTTCCAACCACTTGATGTCAGCATTAAGAAACCCTTCAAAGGTGCCACGCGGGACGAATGGAACCAACGGATGAAGTCTTTTGGGGACAATTTGACACCAGCAGGGGAAGAAACCAACTATAGGAAAAATTTGTACCTGGGTGAAAATATCCTGGGATAATATCAATAATTAAGATGGTTGTAAAGTCATTTGAGAAGTGTGGCATTTCTAATGTCATAGATGGAACTGAGGACGAGGCAATATATGAAGACAGTGATTCGTCATCAGACACAGACGAGGACAAGCCAATGGATGGGAGTTTTGACAGTGATGAGTTGCATGAATTTTATGATGAATAAAACTTGAGTTCAATAACTTTATGTAATACATTTTTTTTTTCAAATTTCGGGCCCCAAATTTAAGGTGCGTCTTATACATGGGAAAATACGGTAGATCCGTTAGAAATATGGTCAGAAATATCTCAGCTAAAGTTTATTGCTTCTAACCGGAAAATGTTGACACTGGGAATACAAATCAAGGATTTAATTCTAAGTTGGGTATGAGGATTAAAAGTGATTTGGGGATAAAAGATTTAATGATAACAGAAAGCGACATTTACGGTGATGCAAATGGCGAGACCAGAATAGCATGGTGTCCTCTCTATGATTATTAGTACTTTTGTAAGAAGAGAAAACGATATTTTAATATTTGAAATATGTATTCAGGTGCAAAGAGACCTCACCTAGAACAAAAGGTCTTCTAAAAACTGTTCAAAGAAGAGCGACCAGATCGGAATAGAGGCACAATACAGATATCATTCCTACCATGAGGCTTACAAAGTGCAGACTGCAAAGGTCCGCAACTTGACACGCTGAGGTGGGGAGTTCGAAACTTAGGTGTGTAAAGCGCTGGAGGGATCAGCAAAATGAACAGAAAAGATAAATCTTCAAAGACAGGGAAACCAAGTGTCAGGCGACACAAATATAAACTCCTAGGGAGTAACAGAAGGCTGGATTTCATCCGACTAACCATCGAGCAACTTGCTGTAGATCATTGGAAATAAATTACCTTTTAACGTGGCCCGGAGAGCATAATTTGATAAACTTCAAAGAAGAATTTGATGGTCAATATTTGTATCCCTCCACCACTTAGCCAATATAATTCTAAAACTATAGCTAAAATTGATAAAAATCTGAGATATTGAGAACACTTTCCAATTTTTTAATTTTTAATTTATTTTCATTTCTTTTTAATTTATTTTCAGAGTTATTAATAATGATATATATAGATAAACCTGAACAGAGTTCTGAAAATCGTCATATTTTTACGTAGAAAAGATGCTGATCGGGAACATAGTAACAATATTTGGAGCTGGAAGCGATACTACTGCAGTAACACTTTCGTGGAGCCTTCTGATAATGGCGACAAATCCCGATGTACAGCGACGTGTCCAAGATGAAATAGATGAAATCATAGGGAGGGAAAGGATGCCATCATGGGAGGATCGCCTTCAACTTCCCTACACTCAAGCAACAATTCTTGAAGTATCCAGATGGCAAACCAACATTCCAATAAATGTTCAAAGGATGTAAGTGCGCAGTATTTAAAACAATTTAAAGAATTGATTAAGACTTAGAAGTGTTCCTATTTAGAAACTGTTACTAAATGTAGATAACTTGCATTTTGTTCATTCAGTTGTGCTTTTTCGTGCTTATTTCTTGAATTTTTTTTAATTAGTCTACCAGGATCAGTATGGTACATTTTCCGAACACATGACTTCCATCTTCATATAGATTAACTATAAAATTTCGTACGTGTGGATTAGCACACTCAGTCCTTATATAGCACATTGCTAGTAATATTTTAAAACTCTGTTTAGGATCTATGGCAAACGAAAAAAATGTTAGTTTTCATGTAACATGAAACGAAGGAAGTCAGTGGTGTCGAAAGCAACCATCTGTACACAATGAGTGGTAGACGAACGCAGAAGAATGCAGCTCTAAGAGGAACAAATGCTGCAGAAAGTTATTGCTCCACGAATGACACAGGAGGAATTTGAACAGAATTGAGTGTGAGAATATGAGCCAACCCATCGAGTTTAGCAAATTACCAAAAAACTTTGTTTAAAATCGGAACTGTTTAATAGTTAAAAGAGTTTTTTCGGTATTATGAGATATGTAAATTCAAATCGTTTCAGAGTTATTTTCGAAAGATCTTATTTTTAATAAATTCATTTTGCAACCTTCATGAAAGAGCAAGGAAATTAAGCAAAAGACAAAAAACGCCATCATGTTAAAATTCGATCAAACCCCAAAGGCCTTCTGAAAATAAATAAACATTCTCAGACTCAGTCTGCATTATACTCAAAAACGGATTCATTAATAAAATTGCAGTTACAGTGATATGATCTTTATTTTAAAGGATCTGGTAACGCATCTGGGCATTTTTTCTCATCAGTTATATTCAGGTTACTAGAAACATTCAATCAAGCTTTGCATACGCTGTCTTTAATTTTCCACCCTCCCATAACACGCTCCTACTCTAGTAGCCAGCCAACAATCCTTTCGTTAGAGGAATAGCAACCAATGGTTGATCTACAAGCATAATCTCCAGATATATGTTGGCTTTCTACTGAAAATATATGCATGCTGGCGGTTTGGCTACAATAACAATACTCTTTCAATAAGTTCCACCAATTAAATGTGGTAAAGAACATATATTTTGCTCTGCTGCAACACCATATCTATTGTCAATACTGTATGCAAAGAGGAAATTTTCTTAATGCCCTCATCTTCAAGCACTGAATTTCGAAGTTTGTAATGTTTATACATATATATACCGTTGAGCGAAAACATTATGACCACCTACCTAATATGATGGTGGTCCTCCGCATGCAGCCAAAACAGCGATGAAGCATGGACGCTTCAAGATTTCTAAATGTATCTTGTAGTATCAGGTACCAATATGTGACCGGCAGTCCTTTAACTCCTGATAGGTTCGTGGTTCACACGCCGTAGATCGGAGTTTCTGTCCCAACACAACACCACGGATGCTCGATGGGATTGATGTTTGGGGAATATGGAGGCCAGGGCAATACCTGGAATTCTTCCTCCTGTTCCGAAAACCAATCTCAAACAATCCGGGCGGTGTGGTATAGTCCATTATCCTGCTAACAGGCGGCACCGCCAGAGGGGAAAACCGTTGCCACGAAAGGGGGTAACTGGTCGGCAATGACGTTTAGGTAAGTATAGGTATACGTATGTTGAGGGTTATACGGCTCCGGGATTTCTGTCATCTTCGCGTATGTTTTATGTATGGAGTGACAGTACCCTGATGTTTAGATAAATATAAGTGTAAGTGTATTTATGGTAAAGTGGTACCAGGGATTTCCACAATCTCCATGTAGAGATAGTGGAAATCCCTTACATTGAGGTGTGTTACAGTATGCTGTAAATGCCAGAGATTAAAAAGTGTTTGGATCGTTTAGTGTCGTGGTCATTTAGCCGCTGGACCTCAGCTGGAGCCCAACGTTGCCCCACTTACGCGTCGTAGAGGTAGACCAGAAACCCAGTAGCTTATGTATACTTTGGCAAGTCCTGCCTACTAATTTCCTGAGATTTCGATGGCTAGGGCTTTATAAAATATAAAAAAAAAAAAAAAAAAAAAAAAAAAAACGCAGTAATGATGAGCTCTGGAATTGATAAAGCCAAATGAGGTTTATGCGATTTAATTTGGACGAAATTAAGTCTTTGCAGTTTGTGTGGGGTAAACCCTGGCATATTTGGTAGAGTCGGAGGGAAGACTAAAGACTGGAGTATAAGCCAGAAGCATGGGAGCGATATAGAAGGTGACCCCAGGATGTTCAGTGAAGAAGACCCTGCCCCACCAGGAGAAGGTCAATGGTTGGCAGGGGAGGGAAGGAAACTGGACTGCTTCCTCCCTCCCTCCCTCCCACAGTGCGCGAATAGCACAGTAGTATCGTCACCGTCCTCCCCACACGGGGTGGAAAAGGTCCGGCTTCGAATTCCGTGGATGACGCAAAGAACATTAGTTGGCTTTTTTCAATCTGTGGCTGAGTTAGTCGGTCTCAGGCGTATATAGCAAGGTTTCTTCCTCAGACACTCTGTTTTTTCGTCCAGCAAAACAGGCCAATCGACCAGACAGAGGAGTGACTGTCTGGTGAAATATGGGTAAAATAAATATGGGTAGATGTAATCATTTACAGGAGACCCTAATATCATAATTGATTTCCTCCCTCCCGCCGAGGAAAAGGGATAAAAAGGTACCAGCCAAGGGTGCCCAGTATAGATCGCCATCAGGATTTGGTAGTAGAGAGCACGTCACTGTTTGTAAAGAGTCAAAGTTGGGTATCTGGTCCGATTTGGCGTCATTCATGTGACAGGGGTTCCGTTCGAGACAGATTAATGATCAGGACAGTTTTCAAGTGGTTGGTGGGTACCAATCGATTTCGATGGCAGAATACATACCTATTCCCAGATCTATTACGTTCTGGGTAGGGTTTTTTGCATCTTGAATAAGTCATATGTAAAGGTGGTGAAAGCTATGTATTCTTCAGCAGTGTCAAGCAGTTTGTTGCTCCATATTCATGAGGATGTAGGGAATTCCTGTCATAAGAGACTGCCAAAGGTCCTCGTAAAGTCACAGTGGGAGGCGGTGCTCCCAGCCTGTGGTGAGCCACAATGGCAGTTTGGGTTTCCACAATCCTAAACTCGGTCAATTTAGCTTTGAAAGACCACTGCCTCGTGAGAAGGAAGGTGGCGTGGAGTCTTGTTGAGAAATATTTGCGCAGCGCTCGGTGTAGATTCTTGAGAATTCAGGATGAATTTATTGGTGATGGATCCCTTTGTGGTTTGGTACCATCTCAGTTGCCATGTCCTAATATTTAGGTAGGTGGTAGACGTCAGATTACCTGGCACATGGATAACTGGATTCAGGGTATCCCAGCAGAACATCGCCCTAACGCATGACTCCTCCGTTACCGACTTGTTTTCGTCCCACGGTGCATCCAGCCGCTATCATTTCCCCAGGTAAATGACGCAGACATACCCGGCCGTCCACATGGTGCAACAGGAAACGTGATGGGTGATTCATCGGACCAAACGACCTTCTTCCAATCACTCAAGGTCAAGTTTCGGTGCTTGTGTGCCCATTGTAGGAGCTGTTGCCGGTGAACCGTGGTTAGCATGGGCACTTGGAGGGGCTGGGCTACACAGCCCAGCCCCTCCAAGTGCCCATGAAATGGAAGATTGCTTTCCATTGAAATGGAAGATTGCTTTATTGAGGCTAATTAGGAAGCCTGGGAAACCTTTAATTGAGGCTAAGTCCTACCGTCCAATTGCTTTGTTGGCTAATCTGGGGAAAGTGTTAGAGAGGTTAATGGCAATACGTTTACAAGAATTGCTAGAACGCCATGACATGATTACACCTAATCAGTATGGTTTTACACCGGAGAAATCGTGCGAGGATGCTCTTCTGGACTTTCATACATACATTTCAAACTCTGATTCAAAATGTGAACTTGCTATATATATAGATTTTGAAGGTGCGTTCGACTCAGTATGGTGGGAGGCAGCTCTTTCTCAACTGTGTCGTGCTGAGTGTTCTAAGCAGTTATACAGTCTGTTCAGGAGTTATTTTTCTGAGAGATATGTGACTGTAAGGTCTAAACATTTTCTCCTTCAAAGACAAATCACGCGAGGTTGCCCTCAGGGCTCTGTATTAGGTCCTTCAATTTGGAATTTGGTGCTACAGAACTGGCTGGTTCGACCACAAGTAAATTGTCACGTGATAGCTTTTGCTGATGATGTCACATTAATTGTGGCAGGTCGATCACGACACGATTTGGAGCAAAATGCAAACCGTGTAATAAATGATATTAATACCTGGGCACAAGGATTTAAGCTTACCATTAGCCCCCAAAAGACCAAAATGATGCTTTTTAAAACAAAACTTGATTTGGGACGACCGCCGCAAATAAAATTAAATGGGAGACAGTTGACTATGGTTTCTGAAACTAAATACTTGGGGCTCCTTATTGATCACAAGTTGTCTTATTATGCGCATATAACACATCTACATAGCAAGATCAGGAAATTTGCCGGCTATATTATAAGAGTATCAAGAAGAGATTGGGGAGTGTCCAATAAAACTTTATTTTTATATTATAAGGTGGTGTTTCTGCCTATGGTTACATATGCAGCGGGAGTTTGGTCTCACAGAGTGGCTCTTGTTAGATTTCAGGCTAAATTAAACTCACTACAAAGAACAATGCTTCTCAGTATATTAAGGGTATGTAGAACTGTAGCTACGACTGCACTTCAAGTGATGGCTGGGGCAGTCCCCTTGGATTTGTTCGTGGCTTATCGAGGGCTGTGCTATGGCATTAAGAAGAAAATATCTACTAGACTTGTTGGCATAGAAGTTGACATAAATTCTGACATTAAGAGGGAGAAGAGAAGATGTTTAAACGAGATTGTTAACTTGTGGCAAACAAGATGGGACACTGTATCTTCTGGTCGAGTGACAAAGAAATTTATTCCTGATGTTACCTTTTTAAGTGACAGAACAGTTCGAAGTTGGTTTACACCAAGTTTACAAACATCATTTTTAGTAACAGGTCACGGCTCGATGAAAGCGAAATTATTTCAGTTGGGACTTTCGGATACAGATCTCTGTTTTTGTGGTGAGGTTGAAAGTTGGCACCATATATTATATGTGTGTACAATTTATGATAATGTCAGGGAAATAATCAGGGAAATCATTGCTGAAAATGAGTTAGGTCGGGAAGAGGTGTTCTTATCTAATAGGAGAGTATTTCAATTATTCCAGGAGTTTGCAAAGGGAGCCTTTGAACTGAGGAAACGCCTGTTAAACACTTGAACCAAAATAATGTGTTGAAAACATTACCGAAGTGTGTCCAGAATGCCCAAGAAACTAATGGTGATGATGAGGAGGATTTTTATTATTATTATTATTATTATTATTTATTTATTTTTTTTAATTTTTTTTATTTTATTTATTTATTTATTTATTATTATTTTTTTTTAATTTTATTTATTATTATTATTATTTTTTTTTAATTTAATTTTATTTATTTTATTATTATTATTATTATTATTTTTTTTTATTATTATTATTTTTTTTTCTTTTTATTTATTTATTTATTTATATATATGTATATATATGTGTGCATATATATATATATATATATATATATATATATATTTTTTTTTTTTTTTTTCTTTTTTCTAGCTCTGGATTGGGCCCCCAGAGGTTTTTTTTTTTTTTTTTGTTTTTTTTTTTAAAGTGTTGTTGTCTCATAACCTGAGACCTTATGCGTCCCATCTACTGGAACTGGCCCACCTTCCCGTGGTGTGGACGAGTATCTAGAAGCAGCCTTCCTGGTGATAGCTGCTTCTGGGTAGCCAAGAGGTCAGCATAACACAACAACATAACATGCATTAAACTACACGAACATTGCACTATATTACACGCTGGCCTGTTTTGCAGAGTCTGTTCAACCTACAAAGAAACGAGGTGGATTTGAACGGACGTTCTAGGAGCCACCCTACCTATACACACACATGTCCACACATGTCCACATGTGGTTTGGTACCATCTCAGTTGCCATGTCCTAATATTTAGGTAGGTGGTAGACGTCAGATTACCTGGCACATGGATAACTGGATTCAGGGTATCCCAGCAGAACATCGCCCAACGCATGACTCCTCCGTTACCGACTTGTTTTCGTCCCACGGTGCATCCAGCCGCTATCATTTCCCCAGGTAAATGACGCAGACATACCCGGCCGTCCACATGGTGCAACAGGAAACGTGATGGGTGATTCATCGGACCAAACGACCTTCTTCCAATCACTCAAGGTCAAGTTTCGGTGCTTGTGTGCCCATTGTAGGAGCTGTTGCCGGTGAACCGTGGTTAGCATGGGCACTTGGAGGGGCTGGGCTACACAGCCCCATTTTCAGCTGGGTTCGATATACTGTACTGTGTTGAGACACATTACTCCCGTCATTAGCATTCAAATTACAGGCAAGTTTCACTACAGTCGCCATTCTTTTGCCACGTACCATCCGGGATATCCTTCACTGACCTTGAGCATCGATGAGCCGTGGTCATCCAATACCTCGTCGGCAGTTCGTGGGTTCCCTCCTCGGACCATTTTCTGTAGGTATTAACCACGGCTGACCGTGAGCATCCCACAAGCCGTGTCGTTTCGGATATTCTCTGACCCAGTCGTCTGGCCATTACAATTTGGCCTTTGTCAAACTCGCTTAAGTCCGCTGCGTTTGCCATCTGAAGAACAAGAGCAACACTGATTAACGGAGCTCTGTATCAGGTGTTTTTATACCGTGTCCAGACCAGAGTACGCGCCGTAGTTCACCTGCAGTTGCTTCGATTTGCATAACGACTCGCTGGTTATAATGTTTTGGCTCATCGGTATATATATATATATATATATATATTTTTTTTTTTATCACGCCATGGCTGATTTAGCGATATCACGCGAAGATTGCTAATCGAAATATTAACCATCATCTGAAGAATCGACTATTAGAAAGATCTAATCATAAATTATGCATAGAGAAGAGCATGCGAAACTGTTACTAAAAGTTTACTGGTTAACAATATTAATAATAATAGCAAATTAATAATATTTGCCATATAGTGTAAGGAAGCCACACACTTTTTGTTGCACTGCAAAAAAAACACCAACCAATCAGATAAGAAAGCAGAAATTATATGCTTTGCTTTCCTCCTCACGGTGGTACGTGTCCAGCAGACCTTTAAATTTATTCAAAGTGTCAGCCTCAACTACATGCGAAGGAAACTTTAGTGTGCTTTCTCCACACTAATGCTTCCATTCATTCTTTCAACAGTTATTTTCACTTATTCAATTCAATTCTCTCTCCAATGCGTCTTCGAGCACCACAAGTCACTATTCATGTTCACTTGGCAGGGAGTCAGGGCTGACTTGTCTTGCATGCCAGGACGGTATACAGTGTGTTTATTGATGTTGTTAATAACTAAGTTCATTTGTGTTTGTGTATATTGCTGTTTAGAACAGTGAGAATTTGACCTTCATTCGTTTTACTAATCCCTCTCTAAACTAAATCAGGTCACCTGTGACGTGCCTGTTTGCGAAGCTCTTTAGTCCACATAATCGGAGTCTTTCTTCATACTGTCATTCTTCTGTCGATCTCATCATTTGAGTTGTCTCTCTAATGACCTTTAAAGAAGTTCAATATCTCTTTTTCAGATTAGATCTCCATAATTTAAGACACATTCCAAATGTAGCCTTACAATTGCCTTGTACAGCGGGATTATGATCTCTCTATCTCTACAGGATAGTGTTCGATAAATCACTGACAGGCAACCATGAACTTTATCGGCTGCCTGTTTTCACTGTTCAGTAAACTTCATATCTGCTGGTATTCTAACTGCTTAATCCCTTTCTCCTCCTCCACTATTTTTAATTCAACTCCACCAAGTGTATAATTGATTTCTGGTTTGCTCTTCCCCAAGTGTAAGACCTTGCATTTAGCAGTATTAAAACATAGCTGCCACTTCTCTATCTTTGAAGTCTGTTCAAGTGATTCTGAAGAAGCGGTCCATGGAACTCATCGTTAACGTCTCTGCCAATCATTCTAAATGGATCACTTCCAAAATTAATAAATAAATAAATGAAAATTTCGATCCCTCTAAATTTTAGGGAAGTCATAACTTACCCAATTCTTCTTAATAGGACAGTACTTTATCTACTTTTTAATCGTTTGGAGAGGCTTCGTTCCGAATCCCGTCGATGACTGGAGGAATCTCTAAAGGTAGCTAAATTCGGGGTGCTTTGTTTCCCCCCCACGTACGTTTCTGGAATTTTCAGACTGCATGAAATGCAATCAACCGGTTAAAGTTAATTTCTACAGACATAGAATGGAAATGAATACAGATATAAAATGGAAATTAAGTGAATTGATTTAGCTACGACCCTAAAATAGAATCACAACTAAGATAATTCATTGTTACAACCTTTTCTGTAATTTATTTCAGATAATCTCTACCAGTAGATTAAACCTTACCTGATTGTTATTTATGTTTTTTAGAAGCATTAGCAGCTAAGACCATATTGCTCCGGGGATATGCGGTGGTCATTCCCTGACCTTTCCGCATCCTCCGTATTTGGTGGTTACGGGCTCGAACCCCGTTCTAATCAAGAAGCGTGTACTGCGCACTGCTGCTCCTTCCCATCTGGCTAAGGAGGCGCCATCTTACCTGAAGACAGAGCAATTTTTATGAAATTAAAATTAAATGACATTTCTAATATTTATTTAGTAGGAATATTTATTGTGCAGTTATACACATAATATATTATTCAACATTATTTTATTTCATAATAGATAATTTTATACATTATATCATGATTTACTTTCATAAAAGCTGTAGAATTATAACTGTTGTGAGTAGAGGCTTTCCCTGTATTCGCTTGTATTATGCATTTACAGAGCACGTGAAGATTCTACTATCGGAGACTACGACATACCTAAAGGAACGATAGTTCTTGCCAACTTTTGGGCTGTGCATCGGGACCCTACGTACTGGAAGAACCCAGAAAGTTTCATTCCAGAAAGGTTTTTATCTTCAGATGGAAAAACCGTCACAAAACCAGAATATCTTATTCCTTTTTCAATGGGTAAGTCAAAGAGTCGCATTCAACCTATTTCAGTAATACATGCCTTTCTCAAAGGGGTGTTCCACAGTGATTTCCATTTTTGTTATATATTCAGTAAATTTCCCCTACACTAGGTAAGTTAGAGTCAAAAAAGTGTCCAAAAAATGACACGAGGAATACTGGGACTTTCGTCTAACAAAACTGTTCTCAATTAGTGAAGTAACGTGAACAGAGGATTGGACAGATCAACAGGAACTTGTTGATTCAGCCACCCAGGACAGATGCTCGATAGGTTACTTGTGGTCCTCAAAACAATTTTTTCACAAAT
The DNA here is from genome assembly GCF_048544385.1 of Mastigoproctus giganteus. Taxonomy (NCBI): domain Eukaryota; kingdom Metazoa; phylum Arthropoda; class Arachnida; order Uropygi; family Thelyphonidae; genus Mastigoproctus; species Mastigoproctus giganteus. Next base: position 188,828,379 of record NC_143577.1, read on the forward strand.
TTATCGCGGTATGAAATTCAGATTTCCTCCTTAGTTCGAATTCAGTTGTTCCTCCTTAGTTCGAGTATTTATTCCTTGGTGCTAGTGTCAGCTAACACCATGAAAAGTGTTCATTTTTGAAAACATAAGTTTGTGAAGTTTTCAAGGTTTCATACTTCGGAATTAACACAATATTTAATAGATATAATTATATATACAACTTTCTATGTTGAATTTCTATATTCCCAAAAAATAATGTCCAATTTATATTCCCAAAAAAATAATAATACAGTTTCACAAAATGTTTTTTTTTGAAGCTATTCTTTGCTAGTTGAACAAAATTAGCATTAGCATTAATAGAGGCATATGATGCAAGAAAGCAAGCTTATTCAGCATCAGCCTAAAAAAAAAAAAAAAGGAAAAAAAAACCACCACTCCCATTTCACCCCTCCGTTCGTTCAAAATACCTGTCCAGCTGAGCCTTAAATTTGTTTGGGCTATCAACTTCAACAACAAGTGATGGAAGTCTGTTCCACCAACCAACTACCCGCTGGCTAAAGGCAAATTTCCTCACATCTGTCCGACATCTTTCTTTCCTAAATTTGAATTTATGCCCTCTCAGGTGATTATTCTGAACAAGAGGAAGAATTCCATCGGCATTGAGCATGTTCAAACCATTCAGAACCTTATACACCTCTATCAGATCACCTCGCCGGTGCGTAGTTTCCAGACTCTGTAATTTGCAAAATTTAACCCTTTCCTCGTAAGAGCAACCCTTTATTCCATTCACTACTCTTGTTGCCCTTCTCTGTACACGTTCCACCAGCTCTACATCTTTCTTGAAATGAGGCCTCCAGACCTGTATACAGTACTCAAGGTGTGGCCTGACCATTACCTTATAGAAAGCAATTATCACCTCCCTATCCCTGCTAGAAAAATTCCTGTATATCATTGACAAGACACCATGAGCTACTCTTGCAGCCCGTCTGCACTGCTCAGAGAACTTCATATCTGCCTGCACAATACCCCCAGGTCCTTTTCATTCTGTACCACTGTCAGTGTAGTGCCGCACAGTTGATACATTGCTCTGGGGTGACTTTTTCCCATATGTAGTACTTTACATTTGTCAATGTTAAACTTCATTTGCCACATCTCAGCCCATCTGCTCAACTTTTCCAGATCCTGTTGCAGCAGCGTAGCATCAGTAGTGTCCTTAACAACCCTGCCAACCTTTGTATCGTCTGCAGACCTGGACATTAAGCTTGATATACCATTATCAATATCATTTATAAATACAGAACACAACAACGGACCCAGCGCTGAACCCTGAGGAACTCCACTAATAACATTAGTCCACGTTGAGCAGTGTCCATTGATTACCACTCTCTGACTTCTGTCAGTCAACCATCCCTTTATCCATAGCAGCAATTTGCCTCCAATGCCACACTGTTCCAATTTGTGCAGCAGTCTTCCATGTGCAACAGTATGAAAAGCCTTTCTAAGATCCAAATATGTAATATCAAAGTTATTTCCTGCATCAAGTTCTTTTGTGACTACATCATAGTATCCAATCAAATTGGTCAGGAAAGACCTGCCCTTAACAAATCCATGCTGTGTCTGAGCTATAACTGAATTCTTGTCTAGATGATCCTGCAATGCTTCTTTAACCAGTGTCCCCATTAATTTTCCTGGAACAGAAGTGAAACTACCAGGTCTATAGTTACTTGTGTCAGCCTTTGATCCGCCTTTGTGAATTGGGATTACATTTGCACATCTCCAGTCTATGGGTACCTCCCCTGAGTCCAAAGAAGCTCTCATAATTATGGCTAGGGGTTTGCATACTTCCTTTGCTGCCTCCTTTACTATAACTGGATAGATCCCATCCACCACGGGTGCCTTTTTTATGTTTATCCTCAACAATTTCTCCTCCACTTTCCTCTCAGTTATTACAAAATCATCTAGCTCACTGCCAATGTTTACTTCACCTACGACATTCCCCTTCCTGAATAACTCCTCATGTGTGAATGTAGATGTAAAATACTCGTTTAGATTGTTAGCCACCTGAGCAGGATCCTCAACTGTTGATCCATCAATATCCAGTGGACCAATCTGATTCATCCATTTCCTTCTTGAGTTTAAATAGGTAAAGAACTCTTTCCTGTTTTTCTTTACATCCTTTGCCAAAGATTTCTCATAATCTGCCTTTGCCTGCCTGATCTCCTTTGTGACTTGGTTATTTTATATAATTATGGCTCGGGGTTTGCTTATTTCCTTTGCTGCCTCCTTGAATATAACTGGATAGATCCCATCCACCCAAATATAAATGTAAATAGCAGTTAAATTGTACAAAGTACTAAAAAAGATCAATATATTGAAATAATATACAATCAGTGATCACTGAATTAAGACCACCTACCTAACACAGTGTTTGCCCACCGTTTGCACGGATAACAGTCGCTATTATTCTCGGCAGTGAATATATTAGATGTCCGAAAGCGTCCTTAGAGATCTGCAACCATGCTTCCTTCAAGGATTCCACAGTGTCAGAACATATGACGAATGTGTGGTCATATGTCTCACTTCCCGTACCAAAACATCCACAGGTGTCCAATTGTATTGACGTCTGCCGAATTTAGAGTCCAATCAAGGTGGGTGATATATTCACTGGTTCTGGAACCACTCGTGTCCAGAGTGGGCCCGATGAGACGGCACATTATCGTCCTGGAAGATCTCGGTTCAGTCCTGAAAATATGCAGCTCTGCAGAGTGTACATGGCCTACAAAGAGCTGCCCACATTTACTGTTCATTTATTTACACACTCAATATATACAGTATCAAGATTTATGTACATCGAATTATATACAAGATTTATTTCCATATATTTAAATTCTCTCTGTTAATTCAATGATCACAGATTGTATACTGGACCTATGGTGGGTATTGTCCTGGACATGTGGACATGTGTTTATGTAAGAGGCGGCTCCTAGAACGTCAGTTCAACTCCGCCTCGTATCTCTGTGAAGAACAGTATCACTACAGATGGGCCAGATGTGTGTGACGTCGGTTTGTGTGTATTATGTGTGTGTTTTGTTGTTGTGTTCTGACCGCTTGGCTGTCCAGAAGCATCAGTCACCTGTACAGATGATTCTGGGTACTCGTCCACACCACCGGAAGGTGGGCCAGTTCCAGTAGATGGGACACCTATGGTCTCAGAGTATGAGACAAAAAAAAAATAAAATAAAATAAAAAATAAATAATAATAATAAAATAAATAAATAATAATAATAAAATAAATAAATAATAATAATAAAATAAATAAATAATAATAATAAAAAAAAGGGTAAATAAAAATAATTAAATAGAAAATAAATAAATATATATATATATATATATTGGTTTTTAGCATATATACGCAAACATATTTACATATATATATATACCAAAAAGTGAAAAGGGAAAAACCAAGGGGGGAAGAGAGAGATCAAGAAAAGGGTAGATCTTCCAGTTGTGCAGCCAGTAGGAACGGCAGCATCAAAACATTTCGGTGCCTCCAGCCAGATGGATTTGATCAACCTCGTATCACTGGAATCATACTTTTCCTTAGTTCAAATACTTCTTTAGCAAATACCTGGAGCATCTCAAACTTACTACAGTCTCTTAAAAATATAGCTTCTTCTCCTGGAGCTATACTCTCAAGAATTTCACGTATCGCTGTCCTGGCATTGTCATATATTCGACAATCATATAGATGTGCCGCCAGCCTTCACTGGCCCCGCAAAAACAAAGGTCCGTGTTACTTAGTCCTAATGCATATAATTTTTCATTCATTGACCAGTGCCCTGTTAACAAAAATGATGACTGTAAACTAGGTGTAAACCAATTGCGAACCTTTTTATCATTCAGAAAAGTCACGTTCGGGTTAAACAAGTTGGTCACTCTTCCAGTAGTTATGGTATCCCATCTTGTCTGCAATAAATTGATTATTTCATTCATACATCTTTTCTTTTCGCCTATGCAGTCAGAGCGAATATTTATCTCTATACCAAAAAGTTCTGTAGGAATTTCCCTCTTAATACGGTAGCAAAAACCACGATACAACAAATGTAGATCCAAGGGTAGCGCTCCGGCCAACACCTGCAGCGCGGCAGTGGACACCGTTCTGCGCACTCTTACAATACCAAGAAGCATGATGCGTTGTATGGAATTTAGTTTAGCAGGAAACGTACCTATTTTAACTCTATGGAACCAGGCTCCTGCAGCGTAAGTAGTTATAGGAAGGAATACTGCCTTGTAATACAGAAACACCTCACCAGTGTAATGTTAGTCAATACCCACCATATGTCCCAGTTCATCCCATCAAATCATATCCCATATTAAGCAACCTCCGCCACCTCCCTGGATCGTTGTTCCCATGCACGTGGATCCATGGTCTCCGTCTTACGTCTGATTGTGCCGTTCATCGTCATTTCGGATATTTTTCTTGCATCTCCAAATTGGATTGATAAGTCAACTGTCGTACAGTGACCTTCCGTTGAGCCTGTACGTACAAACTCACTGCGCTGTTTACTCACCACGAATGCGTTTTTTTTGTAAAGTTCTCTCGGACGGAGGTGATTTGATCCATTTGACACCATTCTTCGAATAACTTCGAACATAATCACAGCATGGTTTGAGCCAACCGAAAAGACATGTTTTCGAAATGAAGCATTCTGACCCACGAGCCCGCACAACTACGTGATATCATTACTACGTCACATAGCTGCAACTTTACCACTTTGATGCACGAACAAATGCACATTGCCACTCCACTAGTGTACGAAGCTGTTTGCTGTTTATACCTGAGATATTCATAAACGAAATAGATAAATTAAGTGAAAGCATACGTTGTTGTGGAACCTTCTCAAAGTATAAGTATTTGAAAAAGCGTTTTCATTCATTACCGTTGAGCTGGTCTCCTTTCAACTCATACGTTAAAAACTTGGCTGGGGATTGTCCTGATTCAGTTCTTCCCATGCTTGTTTATTATAGATGGACTCAAGTCTAAACATTTCTTGATGAACATTTGGATGTTTCTGACAAGACACATCATTATCCACCCATCATTACCATTTGGATGATATATTTTTGATTTTCGAAAATGGCAGGTTCTGCTGGTCAGGTAAAACTGAGAATGAATTATTTCAAACTTGTACATATAATTTTCTAACTTAAGGGGATCAGATACGTGACAGTCTCGCTGTTATAATTTACTAAAAGTTTAAATTTGTTGTCAGTTATTCTTAGCACTGACCATTCCTCCCTTCAATCCTGGAAGAAATTCCTGTATGTAGTCCACACAGGAGACTGTTCATGGAATGAGCACATGCTGGACAGCATTAGGAAAGAGAAAAGTTTGGAAAATATGAATATTTTACTATAAAATTTAACTGAACCATTCAAACTGCAGTCGGCATCATAAAAGCATGTCCAACACAATGGAGTTGGATTCCAAACAGAAATAGGATGTTGCCATTGTAATAAGAGTCCGGATAGATTTATCCATCGTCTGCAACCCACTGCCGCTGACCTTTGCAATTAAAGATATCAGACGAGACGCTTACCACTTTATTATTCATTTTATTATCGTTATCTATCCATCATTACCATTTGGACAAGCGCGATACCCTCTTCAGGGTTCACCGGCCTAAATAATCGTATCGAATCCGCAATTTAAGTATTAAAAATAAATTTCATTTTGTAATTTGTTTTATTTGTTAATTATTATTTTATTTATTTTTAATTTTCAGGTAAAAGGTCTTGTCCTGGTGAAAAAATGGCTCTCGTTTCAGTTTTTCTTTATTTTGCAACAATTCTACAACAATTTGATATAAAGTTACCAGATGGCGTAGTTGCTGATTTCAATGGGGTTCTTGCAGTCAGTTTGCAACCTATCTCTCAGAAAGTGTGCCTCACAAAAAGAAAATGAAAACAATGAATGGAAAAATAATAATAAAAAAAAAACGTAATGCGTATAACTTGCTTATTGCATTAGTTTATACATTAATTATTTATATCAAATTTATATTATACACACAGAAACATTCCTGTAGGAAATCTGCTGTATTTATGTACGATTTCACCATTTACAATGCATGATTCCTATCTGTAGAAAATGTTTACAAATCCAAGATTTTAATTATGTCGATGAAGATTGTACAATGAATGAATAACAATGCCTTCGTAGAAATTTTAACATCAAATATTTTGGATGATCAAAAGAGAATAAAGATACATTTGAACATATGGTTGTATATTGCATTATCCTATGGTAGATTTAATCGACTTTACACTCCTAAATAAGTGAATTTATATTTGTACTGCAGTCTTCTTTTTGTATTTTTTTATGAATAATATTCATCTCGTAATGTATCTGCAATTTGAGACCTAAAAAAACATCGTTTGGAATAACTTTAAATCATCGACATATAAACAAATAAAGAAATTTTCTATTTTATACTCACTAACAATATATCCTTAAATTCAAAGCTATTTCATTTCAACATTCTCTTATGTGCTTATGGCACTGAAGTGGTTTCAACCTTACCATCGATTTTATGAAGATTTCAGAAAATCATTCAACACTACAATCTGAAACTTTGCTTTAGGAATGATCGCAAGTCAACCACAAACATTGCTAAAATCGTTTTCACAAAACGAGAGCACAAAGAGATTTGAGATTTTGGAAACTTAAGCTGTACACTCTACAGAGTATCTTTTCTTCGGAAGGAATTTTACTGGCCCATCACAGTTATATACTCACTCCAGTGTCTGTTGCTTTTGCTCCTGATGTCTTATGCTGTTATATATCTTCCGATTATTATTATGTCATCTTTGCTGTTTGGACTTCGGCTTTCTTCTTCCACTTCCGGTTGTCTTCCTTCAGTTGCTTGATGCCTCATTCTGATATTGTTCTGGTTTACTTGTCGTCAGGACATCAGATAATGCTTCCGCCGAAAGAGTGGTTTCTCTGAATTAGCATTCCTGTTCTCTTTGTTCTTCCTTTTACACCGTCCTAGATTGAAAAATACACCACCCGAAGAAATTACCAGGACACAGAAAAAATGGTGAACTTGTGCAACTTCCGATGAAGCGGGAGAAAACTTCATATGTAGGCGGCCTTCATAGAGAAGCGATGAAATGAGATGACAACAAGAAGCCTCAGAATTAACAAAAAGGTCACTACCGAAGCCAATGCAAAGTGCTCGAAAATATGATCACATGACATCAGTTGGGCGTTTTGTTCCCTCTAACCGCTAAAAGGGCCTGACATCGGTGAACGCTCGATATATGTGTATCTATAAGATTCTGTGACAATGAATTCCATTTCTCACCAGAGAAGACCTCAGCACACCAAGAGAACAAATTTTTGACGTGCAATGCAACGCCAAAGATATCCCACACATGTTCGATGGGATTTATGTCTATTTATCGTGCTGACCACGGCAGTCGTCGGATATCTTCAGTTTCAAGATATTCTTCGATCGCTTAAGCTCTATGTGCTGTGGCATTATTATCGGCATGAAAAGAAAATCTGCACCAACAGCACCACTAAAAAGTACCACTTAGGTTCGAGAATGCGTTCTCGATACATCTTCACAATTACGGTACCCCTGTAAAAAAATGAAGAGGAGTGCTGCCTCTGAATATTATTTCACACGAGAATACCGCCTCCAATCTAAGTAAGTGTCGTTTTTTTTATGTGGAGGGATGATACTGCGCTTCTCATTTTCTCCAGATGAAATAACGTTTTGAATATGTAGGTTAAACGGGTCTCATCAGAGAAGAGAATTGTAGCCCATTTTTCAGAGCTCCAAGTCATATGTTCATGGCACTAGTTTCGACTTATTGTGCGGTGGTTTGGAGTTAATGGAGTTAAGATATTAGGTATATGGGATTAACAGGATTCAAATTTCAAATCATTTGATTACAGTCATTCACAATTTCTTCTATATACCGATTTATGTAATCTGCCTATAAATTGCGTGTGTTCTCTGGTCGATTTGCCTGTTTTGTTGGACGAAAAAACCTCAGTTTGTGGTGTAAAAAACCATGATGTCAATACCGGAGACCGACTAGCTCAGCGAAAAAAGTACATTAAAGTTCCTCGCGTCATCGTCGGAATTCGAATCCGGGATTTTTCCACCCGATGTGGGGAAGATGGTAACTATACCACTGTGCGAAGGACTGAAAGCTCCTGGGATTTTTCCCATCTCTGCGTATGTTCTATGTATCCGAAAAGCCAGGGATTTAAAAGTGTGTGGAGTATGTACTATGTAGTACGTGTGCCCATTGTTCTTCCGGCCTCTTAGCCGCCGGGCCCATGGTGAAACCCGACGTTACCAACATCAGCCACGGGGAGGCCGGCCGGGTGTTACTAATATTTGTACTATGGCAGATCCTGCACGTACTTTCCTGAAATTTAAGTGGTTCGGAGAAAAAAAAAAAAAGGATCGCTTTTGGATTTAGTGATACTTAACAAGTTGGTATTAATAGTATGGGACCTGGGGCTGTACGGTAAAAAAGTGAGTTTTAAATGCCAAATATGTTCAGGAAAGAATTTTGATGTTTTTCTTTAATATTTTGACGTGTAGGGCTAAACGCTGTGGAAGACAAAATTCTGGGGGGTGGATATAGACTAAGGGAAGAATTTTTGTAGTAAGGGGATGTAGAGTAGATGGCCACTGCAGGCAGTGAGGCATGCTCTTGCCCCACCAGAATGAGAAAATTGGGGAAGCGAGGAGGAAGGAGGGGGAACGTCGTCTCCCCCCCTCCTCAGGAATTTGGGAAGTAGGTTCGGCTCAAGAGAGTGCGGATATAGGCTATCCCGGCGGGAAAGTGCCACCGTATGTGGTCTCTGTTAGTTTTGCAGGTCCTGAAAAACGGGCCATTGAGTCACGTCCAGGTAGGACACTAACAGATGGCTTAAATCTGGGATGTCATCCTTCGATACTGCATGTGGTCTTGGCCTTATTATCTGGTCATTATCTTGGGATCATAATCAAGTCAACTGGCTCTCACTATGGGGATTTATCCCTTCCGTGATTTTTACTACTCTCTACAATACATGTTGTCGTTTTGTAGTGGGTCTATGCTGCAAGGTCTTTCAGCAGTATCCCTTTGTTCTGAAGTCCTGACTATTTAAACGTGTTTTCTGCTTCCATTAGTGATAATTATGCCTCTTCTAGTTACACAATATATTGTCACTTGTTTTTTTCAGTGCATTTTGTAGTCAGTCCAAGGTCTGTACAATCGACTCCTCTGTGTCATCTCACTGCTCTTTGCAGGTTTGTTTGTTTCATTCCGTTAAGGTCTTCTGTATATGGCAGTTAGGGTTTGGTGCCTGGTAAATAATCCTCATGCAAAATCAGTTAAGGCTAAGTATTCCTCCTTCGTATCTAGTAGATGCGCCTCAAGGTCCCTCGGTAGAGAGTGAAATCTAATCATTAGTCTGTATCTAAGGTCTTCGTATTGGGTACACTCAAACATAATGTGCACCCAGCTTTCTTGTTCCCCACTCTTCCCAATGCTGTTAGCTTTGCATTGAAAGCCCCATGACCCGTAAGGAGGTAGGTCGTGTAAAGTCTCGGTTGCAGGCAGGTTGAGAGAATGGGGTATACTCTGTCTAAATCCGGGATGAACTTTTTGTTTTAGGTACTTCTGCATTCTGTTCTTTTCAGCCTTGTGGGTTGCACTGTTATCCACTGTATAGTCTAAATGGGTGCAAGGCATTCCTTTGGTTATATAATATGCTATTTCAGTGCATATGATGTCCAGGTCAAGAGGAAGGGGTATGGCCAATATTTGTACGGCAACACTGCTAGTGGCGCTGCAGTCTCTGGTCATAGGTAACAGGATTGTTCTATCCTGATTGAGTCGATTATTCGTCTATTCACGACGGTTGATACCGTGTGATATCAAACCTCAGAGGCCTATCTTATAGTTGGTAGGAATGTTGTTTTATAATATAAGGAGAGTATGCGATGTTTAAGACCCCGGTCACGACGGACTACATGGCTAAACAGTGCAGAATATTTTCTTTTTCTTTGTCCTTAGGTATGAGAGACGCTGCTTGAAGGAAAAATTACAATCTTATATCACCCCCAGGTACTTAAGCTGGCTTTGGAATTTAATTTTGGTATTATTCCCCTTTATTTCCGACGGCCTGTGCACGTCAATGGTGCCTTTCAGTAAGATTGAAGATATCTTAGTTGGTGAGAATTTTAGGCAGTGTAAGAGGGTTCAGTCCTGTAGTATCTTGTTAGCGTGGTTTGCTTTTACCTCAAACTGTGTTCTACTGTCGGCAGCAATTTTCAAGATCAGGTCGTAGGCAAACGCTTGGGTTTGAACGTCACCAAGATCCATGGCCAGGAACTCATTCAAGATAATGTTCCACAGGAGCAGCCCTTGCAGGCTTGGCGGTTTGCCCTACCATCGGGTGCGACGACACTAATACTGTTGTCGGTAAGATGAGAGTTGATAGTAAAATACAAGTTGCAGGGAAGGTTGGCCCGCTTTAGTCCTGCCAGGACGTTTGACCACCAAATGGTGCTGAACTCCCTGGCGAAATCAGTGGAGATGATTAGGCAGTATTTACTGTTGGAACTGGCCACACCATGCAGCAGATGTCGTAGTGCCTCTACTGTGGAAGACTCGGGTTTAAAGCCGAACTCGGTAGAGAAGTGCAGTTCAGCACTCTTGTAATGTGAATCAATTCGGGCGTATAGAATTCTCTGAAATAGTTTGCTGATCACTGGTAAGAAAGCTATCAGACTGTACGTGGTTGGCTGTAATGGAGGCTTCATGTGGTTTTTTGGTATCAGCTTCAGTCCCGCGGTCTTCCAGTTTCTTGGGAATATGCCTTGATCCAAATAGTTATTGACCAGATTTAGGAGGAGTTCAGGGGTTAGTTCCGTTACTCCTTCGATGATTTCCGGCTCGGTGTAATCGAGGTCGGGGCACTTTTTATTTCTAGCGTGATTTGCCGCGGATTTGATGTTATCTAGAATGAAGGGTGGTTCACAGGAATCAGTGGTGTATGTGTCATTTTCTAGGCATATTCTATGTTGTTCAGGCAAAGTAGGCACAGCAGTCTCTGGGAAAATAGCACCCAGAATATTTGTCATTGAACGTTGCCGTGTAGTTGTTTGGCTCCATTGTGGTGTCAGTGTGGCAAAAATAACGGGAAATGGAATAAAAACCATTGGATTCCTTTTATGAAGTCCTAATCATTTGAGCATTCTTTACACAGTCCGTTTGGAAAGGTTTCACCTGTGACGACAAAAACATCAAGAGACAGTTGATAAGAAGATAGCCTTTGTGCGACCTTGACCAGCTCTTCTTGCATTGCTTCCAATCTCCTGAAACTGGTTTCATATTGCCAGGGTGACACTGCGCGACACATTAAATGCTGTAGAGTGAACTACAGCATTTAGTTCAGATGAAGACTGCCTAATCTTGTGCTCCTCAAGTTTACAGTGATTACATGTATTTATTTCGCGAGTTACACTAGTTTTTTTGTTTAGTGACCTGCCTAGTGGTAATACTGTGCATCCTGTGGAAAATCATTACTCTAACATTCTAGGTAATTATGTTTTTGCATGATATGTTTCTATCCGTATATTCACATTTGCCAGCGTTGCTTGTCTCCGAGGCCTGAATTCAAACTTCACTTCTGTAGGCTTACTCGGCTGGATGACCACTGTCCGCTTCGGGCTATATCACAAGGTCAAGCAGTTCCTCTGCGGTGGGAGCTCTCCGGCAGTTGACCGCTTGTAAGGTGCGACTTTTATAACTCTGACCTACTTATGCATCTGTTTAGCTTAAGAGATTGCATGTTGACAGCGAGTTAGAAGGAACTCAGCAAACTTAACCCTGATTATTTTTGTCTACTTCTGTCTGGCAATCAAGTATACGATAAGATGACCGCTTTTGCTGGACCCACTCATCAACAGGTCTCAGATGGCCCAGCTGCTCTTTCAAAACTTACTTAATTTGTGCATCTCCGGAATTTAGCCTACACTTCAAGCTAGTAAGCTGCCCAATTGCAGCAAGACTTTGTTGCTTCCTGCTTTTCACCCACCCGATTACTGCCTTTCTCGACGTGCCATCCGCCCCCTTTTTCAGCTCAGATCCTTCGACTATAATTCAGCTGTATACAATGAAGGATAGAACGGGCGTTCAGCAAAAGTCCTGTGCCGAATGTGGGTTCAAACCCGAGGCTCCGGCATTACTTTGTGTTACGTGTCGTAGAATCTTCTGTCGTGATTGCCAACCACCTAAAGCTAAAAGGCTGAACAAACAACGGAGAAGAAAATGGACCTGCCACCTTTGCGCAAGTAAACCAAAAAGCGCGGACACTTCGAAGGAAGAGATATCCACTATCACTCTTGCAGAAGAAACCCCATCCAACCCCCCTGGCCTTCTTGATGTGCACAGTTCGATTGATGGTAGTATTGTGTCGTCTGCGTTGAGAACACTTGGAGATTCAAACCTATGCTTTGGGAAAGACGTTGCTTCTTCGGATAGTGAGTTTGATACCGCTCCTGCCGCCTCCGCAAAGGACTTGCAAGTTAATAGCCCCTTCGATAGTTTGTCAATTAAAAGCGCTGTAAGGGACAACACGTCCATACTCAATGCCCTCCCTGAAAGATTTAAGAACACTTTCGGGGAGATTCTGTCCCCAATAATCGACTCTCTTGCCTTTCTTAATGACGAAAATAGAAAACTCAGAACCCAAAATACGGAAATTCTCGACCAAGTGCTCGTAATGAATGAACAACTCAGGGATCTCAAAATCTTTATAAGTGAATGCTGTTTTCCCTCTAGTCAGACGACAGTGATAGACCATCTGGAACCTCAGGAGCATTCACAGGATGCAGATGATGCACTTCCAAGACCTCCAACTCAAACTGAGCGCGTCCAGCAAAGAACAAGAGATCTCCAAAATCTGCAAAGTTCGCCTCTTTTTGCAGACAGAACAACTGAACAGATCGTAGCCCCGGCCGTGATGTTGAACCCTATGGGTACTCATCCCCCTTACACCGCTCTCCATCAGCGCGATCCGACCTTCGAGGCTGACAGACCTTTTATCCAGGACAAGTGTGTGATTCCTGGTGAATCTAATCTGCACCAACCTTGCAAAAGACGTCAGGAGAAACCTGGTGGCCAGGCTCATCACTGTTACAACAGGATGGAGATGAAAAAAACCCCACGCCTAAACAGGGAGGAGCGGATTTATGCGCAAGCAGATGCTTTCTGTCTCTCTGATCAATTTAACCATCATGCGCAATTTCCCAGGCATAACCCACAAATGGCTTGCCCTCAAAGTGTTTTGACTGTGAAAACACAAGGTAACAGAGTTCCATGCGAGGAGCCTAATATGTCGGTTCCTACTGAACCTACCTCGGTCCCGCTGTCGCGGAGACTTGAGGAAATATATAATATTTCTGCTGTCCAGACCCGAGAGAGAATTTTTGTTTCCAGACTGGGACCAGCAACAAAAGCGGAAAATATCAGGGCACTCTTTGCCCAAGAACATGGGATCAACTTAGATGCAAAAGCTATCAAAACTAGACACCCAACCTATTCTTCCTTTATCATCTCCTGCCCTGCGAATGCAAAGCATATCGTCTTGGATTCTAGCTGCTGGCCGGTAGGCACCCTTATAAAGCCGTTCCAAGAGAGGAGTAGATCGATCGCTTACAGCGGATCCAGGCGAGATAAACAACCATAGCTACAAAAGGATGACTTGCTACCAGGTTCACACGAACGAGAAATTCTTTGGTTTATGCAGAATGTACGCAGCCTAAAAAACAAGCTTCATTGTCTTCAGACCCTCCTATTGCTTAATGAGTTTGATGTCATCTGCCTTACAGAAACATGGTTAACGGCGGATAGACAGCTTGATCTTGCCCATTTTAACACCCCTTACAAACACATTGGGAATCACAGGATTAACGGGCGAGGCGGAGGTGTTGAAATCCTGTTCAACGATCGATTCCAGCCAATACGGACACGAGTGAGCCAGTCTAACAACTTTGAGGCAGTCTCCCTGACGCTGAGGAGTCCTCTTCTTCAAATCCAATGCTGCCTGGTTTACCTTCCTCCAGACCACAATGAAAACTCTAGAGCTGAGCTGCTCACGTGGTTAGCAACCAACTTAGTGCCTAAAATTCCAACTGTTGTAGCAGGCGATTTTAACTTGCCACTGCCCAGGCATGGGAATGCACTTGAGGGCCTTGAGGTCACTCTTCGTGCCTTTAACCTTACACGGTTAGTGACGCAACCAACTAGAGCGTGTCAAGCGCTGGACCTAATCTTCCACAACTTGCAAGATATCAAACTCCTACCTAGCAACTTTCGATTCCAATCTGATCACTCGCCAATTGCATGTAAACTATCCTTACCGAGCAACTCCCTTGGGTTACCTGACGAGTACTCTGCTGAATTGCCTAGGATAGCCTTCTCTACCAAATATCTGAAGCCAGAGATCATTCTCCAACGCTTGATTGGGTTTGACTGGGAGCGTCTCTATTCTGAGCCGTTGGAGGATGCCGTTATGCTCTTGTCGGAACAACTGAAGCTAATTGCACTACATGGTGCAGCCAGAATCACCAGGATTGTTAACAGGTCGAATCGGGGTTTCAATAAGGAAACTAAGATGGCTTTCATCAAGAAGCAGAAGGCCTACCGGAAATGGCAGAAAACTCAACTTCCCTCAGACCGTTCCATCTTTAAGAAAGAAAGAGCTTGCTTCTTGAAAAAGAAAAGGCAGGTCCTTAACGAAGCGGTTCTCAATAGGTTGAAGAGTGGTAGAAGGATCCTTTCACATCATCATCATCTAGCCATTGACAAAAAGCTTGTCGAGGAATGGGCACAGTTCAACATACTGCAGGCAGATTTTCCTGACTCTGATTCCTCTCTCTCTCAGGAGGACTGGTTACCTAGGGCACACCTGTCTGAAATAGAAATAACTAGAGAGACCCTAATCGATGTCATCAATAAGCTACCCAACAAAGCCACTGTAGGTCCAGACGGTTTCCCACTCTTTATTATCAAAATTTGCAGCCCATATATAATCGACCTTCTCCTTCACCTTTTCCGACAAATTCTGCAATCTGGAATAGTTCCTTCAATTTGGAAAACCTACCATGTTAAGCCCATTCCAAAGATCAAGAAACCCAAATCTCCTAAAGATCTGCGACCAATATCCATCAGTTGTTCTTTACTCAAAATTTTTGAAAAAGTAATTCAGCCAACAATTGCCCAGCATTGCTTTGCACACAGGCCCGAGTACCTGCATACCGTTCTACAAAGGAGATCGACAACTACCAATCTTCTTGATACCCTCTTCAGAATTCAGCGCACCCTCAACAACAAATCACAGATTGATATCATATTCCTCGACATAAAATCGGCTTATGACAGAATACACCTCCCAGCCCTTTTTACCATTCTGAAACACTACTTCGGCCTGGCAGATACTTTACTTCAAATTCTGAAGTCTATTTTACTTCCTAGACATCTGTCTGTGACCCACAATGATTTTCAAGTAACTATTGACGTCTCAAGAGGCATTCCACAAGGAAGTGTACTGTCAGCTATCCTGTTTGCAGCAGTTTTGGAACCTTTCCTTGCTCAGAATCCGAACTTTGTCTCTTATGCCGACGATCTGAAGTTCTACGTGAGCTCAGATCATAGTCATCAGATTCAACATATCAACGAACAAGCTTCTAGGCAGATATTAAGCTTGGAAAGTTATCTTGCCACAATTGGGCTGCATCTGAGCCCTTCCAAATCAGCGCAACTGACGATAACCAAGAAGAAAGTCAAAAATGATATCCAAATCTTTGTGAGTGGGGAACCGGTGCAAAAGGTGACCTCTCATACTGATCTTGGCCCCACCTGGGATGTTGGACTCACTTTTCAGCCTCACTTTGCCAGAATGAGGCAGAAGACGTACGGTGCTCTTTGGGCAGTGCGTCAAGAACTCGTTGGTGTGCATCAGCCAGCGCTGCTTGTTCGGCACATCCTGAGGTGTATTTCGCCGATTCCTCTCTATGCTTCAGAAATTTGGTCATCCGCCCCTGCCTCATACCTTCAGAAGTATCTCAGTTTAGAGTACTGGTTGCTTAGATGGATGAACAGGGTGGTAGGCCACCCCCTAACTATCTCCAGATCTATCCTACAAGCAAATCTAGGCACCACTCCGTGGAGACATATCATCATGACAAAAAATGTCTTCACGCTCGCACGGCTTCTAACGAGGCGAATTGATGCTCCATCGGTATCCACATTAATCTCTGGCCCGAGGAGAGCAAGGGGGGAGCACCCCGACTGTGTCCCTCTACGTCTTATGCTGTCAAACATTGATTCCCTGAGGAACATGTTTCCAGCGAATTGTCTTCGGATCTTCAATAAATTTAGGATCCACCCTGATAGGTTCTGTGAAGACAAGCCCTACAGGAAGGAAATCCTGAAGAACTGCTACCAGATTATGAAATTATAATAATCACCTGCTCCTGGATATGACAGACTGTTTGTTTTTTTTTTGTTTTTTTTTTATTACTGTATATCTTGTATATTATTGTATATTTAATCCTGTAAATATCTCGGGTCGAGCACGCATGTACTCTTGTTTATTGTACATTGTGTTCCTCGCACCTTAGTGTGTAAATATTCACACCCTTCTGGCACAGAGCCGTCCCAGGGTGACCCAAGGTTTCTTGGGAAATAAACTGATTTAATAAATAATAAATAAATAAATTAAACTAACGTTCTACCTCCGCCTGCCACTGCCCTGCTTCAAGACCTCCAACGACCTGCCATCTCAAAGAATCGTAACAATGATTATTTTCCATCAGGAGTACTGGATATTCCACTGAGTGTGCCAAAAAACCGAAATGAAGTGATATGGTCGCAACCAGTGTTTATAGGCACGAATAAATTGCAAAATGTTTGCAATTTATGATTGTATATCGACTCTATTGGACATGCGGGATTTGCATGCCAAGATGCCTATCGTATCAAATATTCGCCTTCGGTGACACTGTTCTCAATAAAATATACAAGAATAAATATTCGTTAATTCTGTCGAGAAGTGCATTTAAGAGAGTCCCATCCTTGTGAGTACAGCCTCTTGTTAGCAAGCATAGATATTATGAGAAATATTCAATCTATCTTTTCTCTGTTGCAGGAGTTTATTGTTAAGGGTAAAAAATATATTTCGATCACTGTAGACAAATAAAATGATGATTTAGCTATTTAAAGTTGAAAACTTCGATATTAACTTGCAAAATTTAAAGATGAGATTTTTCGGGTTGGGAAATTAGGAAATTATTCCATCATAGTGGATTGAAACTAAAAATGCCCCCTTTCAATTAACCACTGTCTTTTAAATCCACAGTTCACAGGTAATGAAAAATATGATCATATGATAGAGAAGGATGCTTGGTTTAAGAGAAGGTTCATGTTTACTAAATATATGCGTCATGGGTAGAGAGGATTAGCAGATAAGAAATTTTTAAGGTGCCTGTTTTCCCTATCGTTTTGAATGAACAGTTTGAGTTGGAAGTTGCTAGAGCAGACTTCCCAATACACTTCACTATCGAAAGAAACCTGGTGACAATTGGGTATTAGTCTGATGTTTGGAGAAATGCATTTAGGTTCCTTTCTACTAGTTTTTCTCTAGGAATCATTGGATATCTAGCCTGTGAACGATATGATTCACAGGTCACGGTGAAAGTATTGTCGTATATTGTTACTTCCGATTTCCGCAATGAAAAATGCGTCAACTGACAATTTAGCTTTGACTTTGGTAACCCATCCTTGGATATTTAGTTGTAATAATAAAATAATTATAAATCTTTCTGTAGTTTGATCTGTTAATGTTAAATATTTCTTTCTCTGTCTTGAGTAACCGCACATTTTGGGAAAATCAGAAACAAAAACAGCTTAATTTTATTATTATTATTTCATCTTTTTTTCTTTCAGCAAAGATTTGCTTTCACCCCGATTACAGAGCCATTCAGATAGAAGGAGTTAAAAAAGTAACATTTATTCCCAATATTACTGTAATATTCACAGAACTATTTACAATATTTTACGACAACTGTAGCTAGACATTAATTTCACATTAGCTGGTTTCAATAAGATTTGATTATGGTGTTATTATAATTCCTACTACACAATACTGTGTCTTCTGTGTTCTAATCTTAGGAGTTGACGTTGGACAAATCTGAAAAAGATATTGAATTTCCTTCGGGATACTCTCGTTCTTTAACTAAAATAAGCTCTGGGCTTATTTTAGTATTTCTTGCTTTAACAGTATTTCGCTGGATCTAATTTCAGTGAATTGAATAGTTTTACTGTATTCCCAGGATAAAATCCTTTAGGTGGGTGATGTATAACAAAAAACGTAATGGTAAGTGGGGTGCCATGAGTCGTCTGGCACCAGGGGTAGAAATCAGGACTTGACTTGATTTTTATAATGATTTATATTTGTTATATTTACACTTTTTAAATATTTTCCGCGCACTACATGATTATGAAATTACTGTGAGGGACCCTTATATCTCTCGAAATACATTTTAGGTAGATTAAAATCTTGGAACTTTTAATCCACTTAATAACATTTCTATGGGCAGAAATCTCTCAGACATGTGTAGTTTCTAATGGGTAGAGCACAGTTGTGGCATTGCTCTCAGCACAGAAGGGGAAATTCTCCATCGGATCACATCCCAGATGTTGCGGACAGAGATCTTTCCCGTGAGCATTTTTTCAGTGAAAGTTAGAAGTCTCTCTTCCATCTTCACTTTCAATCGTTCCATCCCGAAAACCGTGGCTGGAACGGTTCTCTTCTTCTTAAGCCTTCAGATATGTAAATCCTTGAGCGAGAAACGTCGGGATTGTCATTGGGTTCTTATCATTCTGATGAACTGTTCTGCGAGGTGCTCGTGTGTGCAAGCGAGTTTTTTATCCACTACCCAAAAACTCTTACTGACGTGTCCGGACAATATGGAATCCTCAAGATAAATAAGGAAAGTAAAAATTCATAGACAGAGAAATATGGGAATTGGTAGGGAGGGAACGCGGCTAGAAAGAAAGGGGAAGAAGAAGGAGATATCTGCTGACACGGAAAAAAATGGTTAAAACAGAGAACTTAAACAATTTAGAAGAGTACTAGTGGATAATTTGCTGTGTAGCAAAATTAAATTCAACGTTATTTACAATTATTGGTTCAAATTAGCAACCAAGGACAGACAATATTTAACGTTAAACATAGAGATCGCGTGTATGTTAACAGGTGTTATACTCTGTAAGACCCTGAACCATTGGTGTGTGAATCACCACTTAATATTTAATTACTATCATCAAAGTGATTTGAACCAATCACACGGCATCATATCAGCATTGACAATCATTTACTTGCCCAAAACAGGTTTAATGGGATAAAAATCACTGACTTCCTTTCGTACAGTCCACTTGAAATGAGCCTTCACAACGTAATCTGGTTGGAAATGTTGCTGTGGTCTGTGACCGCAGCAACTTCAAGAGACAGTTGACAACAGAACTTCGTAGGGTTTGATATTGGTGCTAGGGCCAGATAACAGACTGTTCTGGTTGAAGTACCCTTTCGGCGATCGTGGCCAGTTCTTGTAACGGTTCCTGTTCCCTGTAACCGCTTCCATTGTGCCGAGAAGACACTGCGTGACACATTATACCAAAATGCCACCTCGGCCTGCGACTGATGGACTTCAATTTGTCTAACAGCCCGTCATCTCAAAGAATCATTTAAACAATAACCCCTTGCCATTATGAGTACTAAAGATATGGCTGTCCCATTGAGTAAGCCAAAAAATTTGGAATGAAGTGATGTAGTCGCGACCTTTGTTTTTATAGGCATGAATAATTTCCGTAATGTGCAGCTCTGTAAGATGGCAGAACGATTTCTATTGGCGACTCGAAATTTGCATGGTTGTATACTACTAATATCAAATATTCGCCCTCTTGCGATATTATTCTCAATACAACATCATTGAAAAACATTTTCGTAAGTGGGGTTTTCGTGACTGCGTAAGGCACCTGCAGCAGAGATGAGTACTTGAAGACTTAATTTTTATCAAGATTTATATTTGTTATATTACACAAGTTTACCTAGTAATGCTCCTGCTTTGTAAAATATTTTTTGCGTATTGGATGATTATAAAATTACTAACCTGGGAGACCCTTATGTCTCTCAAAGTGCTTATTGGGTAGGTGAAAATCTTTGAACTTTCTTATATTTGAAGTTTTCTACCAGCAAAGCAATCATTTATTCACAACAAGAACGGGGCTTAGAGGGGAACAGGTATCCTGTGTGTTATCAGACTCTCAGCCTAACACTCTGATGGATCCAATATCTCTCTAATACAGAAGATTTAGGAGAAGTCCGGTTGGCCTCCCTCCCTAAAATCCACTCATGCACTCCTTCTCGATGGTAAGCCCTGTTACGTCACTTAGGTGGCAACGAACGTGTCGAGTGGTTCCATTCAAAATGCCTGGTCAGCATGAAGAGGAAAAGACCAAACCCTCCAGCTTATGACAGCACGACAAAACAAATGGCCCTCAATCCCCAGCAGCTTTCACTCCCCCTCTCTCGGCAGCGAGAGGATCAGAGTGGAAGCAGAGCCTGCTAAGAATCTCTGGGTACGACCAGGCTGCCATGCACGGAAACTGAACTTGGCCTGTTATAAAGTAAGCTCACTTATCGAGGAAGACAGGATATTAGAGCTGGAAAAGAATTAGAAAATGTGAATTGCATTATATCATCGGTTTGGCTGAAACAAGAAGAAGAAATGAATCACTTATAAGTTTATCAAGTGGAAATCTGCTGTACACTAATGGAAACAGTGAAAGGAGTGAAGGTGGAGTTGGGTTTCTGGTCCATAAAGATTTTAAAAATAACATTTTGGAATTCAAAAGTACATCACCAAGGGTGTCAAGACTAATACTCAAGATTTCTAGGAGGTACAAGCTAAAGGTTATAATGATTTATGCACCAATATCGAGCCATGATGATGAAGAGGTTGAAGAAATGTACACCGAAATTGAGAGTCTTCTAGATGAGCAAAAAACCCACTACACTATTATTATGGGGGACTTCAACGCTAACGTTGGAAAAAGACAAAACAGCGCAGAAAGGGGAACTATAGGAAATTTTGGCATTGGTGAAAGAAATGAAATAAGTGAAAGACTTGTGGAATTTGCAGAATTTCAAGGACTGTCAGTAATGAACACTTTTTTCAAGAAAAGTGTGAACAGAAAGTGGATATGGAGGAGTCCAAATTGATTAACAACTAATAGAATTGATTTCATCCTCACTAACAGAGGATATATTGTGAAAGAGAATGATGATAACGTCATGAATAAGGTAAATGTTGGAAGTGATCACAGAATGGTAAGATGTACACTTGATATAGATGTCCGAGAGGAAAGGAAAAAACTGACTCGAGTAAATAATACAAAGGTCTTTGGGTTAACAGAAGAGGAGGAAAAGCTGTATGTACTGGAACTTAAGAACAAGTTTGAGCTTCTGCAGACTGTTCAGGACGAAGATATTGACGAGTAATATTACAACTTTCTGGAAGTGATAAAGCCCAAGAAAACAATAGGGAAAAAGAAATCCAAGGAAGAAAAAATTAGTCAAGAAACACTTTTCATGATGAATCAAAGACGACAAATGAAGAGCAAGGAAAACAATGACAGAGAGAAAATTGAGTATACTGAGTTATGCAAAGCCATTAGAAAGAGATAAGAAGATTTAACACATGAAAAGTACAACAAGTATTAAGGGAAAACAAACGATTTAATTCAGCAGCCATGAACAGTAATACAGAAAGACAAATGATACTGAAACTGAAGGGCGATGGTGTACTTATAAACAGATGAGAAGGAAGGCATAATTCAAATAGCAGAAGACTACTATAGAGAATTATACAAGGAGCGAGGGTATGATGCCAGCAGTAGGGAAGATGGATTGCAAAGTAGCAACACATACGACATACCCGATATTCTTCCTGATGGGATAGAACATGAATTGAAGAAAATGAAGAATCAAAAAGCCCCGGGGGGAAGATGAAGTTACAGTAGAGTTGTTAAAATTGGGAGGGAGAGACATAACACAAAAACTGGCAAGGCTCTTCACAAAGTGCATTAGAAAAGGCGTGACGCCTAAGCAGTGGAATAATGCAATCATTATTTTGCTGCATAAGAAAGGAGATAAATCAGAAATTGGAAATTATAGACCAATTAGCTTGTTATCTCACATATACAAGTTGTTCACATGGGTCATTACTAACAGATTAGGAAGAATACTTGATGAGAATCAACCGAAAGAGCAGGATGACTTTAGGACAGGATTCTCAACTTTGGATCACCTTCACGAAATATATCACTGCTAATGGAGAAAGCAAATGAATACAAAACATCCTTTTGCCTGACATTCGTGGATTATGAAAAGGCATTTGACTCCATACAGCATAAGGAAATATTTCGGGCACTCGAAAGACAAGGCATAGATACCCCGCATATTATGATTTTGAAGAATATATATGAGAGTTGTACCTCCTTTATTAGACTAGGCAAAGGCAGTCGGAAATTTAAAATTGAGAAAGGAGTTCTACAAGGAGACTCAATATCTCCGAAGCTGTTTAATGCTGCCCTTGAGGAAGCGTTGAGAAGACTAGACTTGTCGCAGAAAGGAGTCAATGTAAATGGAGAGTACCTAAAATATTTACGATTTGCAGATGACATTGTGGTCATAAGCCACGATCCCGAAGAATTAGAGGAAAATATTAACCAGTTATGCACAGTTAGTAAAGATTTTGGACTAAAGATGAATACAGCCAAAACAAAAGTAATGATGAACAAGTATGCCACAGAATGGGAAATAATGATTGAAGGAGCAGTAATTGAAAAGATGGAGTCATATACGTACCTAGGACAAGTTATTAGCTTTAATAATGATAAATGGCTGGAAGTCAAGAGAAGAATAAATTTTGGATGGATAGCATTCAGAAAATATAGTCACATACTGAAGAGCAATATCCCAGTTTGTCTGAAACGTAAAATAATGAACCAATGTATATTCCCCACCATGACTTATGGAAGTGAAACTTGGCCACTCACCAAAAGAATGGAAGAGAAGCTGCGAACTACACAGCGAAGAATGGAAAGAATTATATTGGGACTCAGACTGTTAGATAAGAAGAGAAACACATGGAGTAAGCAGCAAACTCAAGTAAAGGTCATTGTTATCAAAACTAAAGAATTAAAATGGTCTTGGGCAGGACACATAGCACGAACACATGATCACAGATGGACTAAGAAAATAACAGAATGGTACCCAAGAGGAGATAGAAGAAAACCTGGAAGACAAAGACGGAGATGGATAGATGAAATTCACGAGTTGGTGGGTAGTAAATGGATGGCCAGTGCTCAAAACAGAAGGAACTGGAAAGTTGCTGGAGAGACATTCATCGTGCAGTGGATTGAAAATGGAATATCAGAAATAACATATATTCCTATCTATGTACGCATTCCAAGGTTTAAACTCTTTAGGCAGATTGTTACCGCATATGTTCTGACTTTGCAATACAATTTCTTGCCAAGTTGGAAGAGAATGACGAATGGTCCAAGGTTCTGGATCTGCATGGTGATGGAACCGTTGCAATTTTTGTTGTTATTATTGGGATAATGGCGAATTTGTGGTAGTAATCTCTACTGGTGCATGTACAGTACCCCCAAATCAGCAGCTTCCGTAGCCGAGTGGTCAGGAAGTGGAGTGCAGTGGAACACGCTCTTTGTGTAGACCGGGATTCAAGGCCCTAAATGCGGTCGATCGGCTAACCCGCACTGGACCAGTATGGCAGATTATGGTCCATTTCCCACAACATGAATCGTTGAGGAGGCTTCGTTCCTGTAGTGGATTGATAATGGCTGCAGTTTCCCCCTTTTTCTACATACAGATTCAAAATCGAATTTACGAAATGACAGTAAAACAAAAAAATTCACAATCTCACACATATATGCATCAACTATTCTGAAATATTTCCTTATAGATATAATTTACATTGGTCAACACATCCCTTCCTTCCTTTATATGTTCTTATTGGCAATCTCCCACACTAATTAAAATTTTCCAAACATTACTTCGAAAGAGGTTCTCTTCCTTTACAGATTTTTTGCCCATATCACGTTATATCAGTAGGCTTACTACAAATCACCTATTTCTATCAAGTCAATTACTATTTATTATCTTACATCAGTAATAGTACAAACTCAACCATAAGCATGTGAGAAAGAAAAAAAGAAATATCTATTGAGAAACCCTGAGATCAACCATAAGCATCTTTGTTATTTCACTTTTCTTGCTACAGGGCAAGATTCCCCATTTCTCTCAAGGTTTCTGAATAGATATTTCTTTTTTTCTTTCACACCTTAACACATTACCTAGAATTTTATGTGTTATAATAATATCACGTTATCTAGAAAAATTATATATGTTGCCCATTTTCCTCTACTATGCTTGTGATTAATATCATTATTTATTCCCTTATTTTTTCTTCTCTTTAACTCTTTTAAGTACCCCTACATCATTTAATGGTTTTTAACTTAATCTATATGCCAAACTTAATAACTCAACAGGACATTACAATAAAAGTACCTCTTTTATTGTAATGTCCTGTTGAGGAACATATTCAGAACTATGTTCTTGAAACCAATCCTGCATAACAAGTGCCTGATGGCTCGGCGCATTGTAATCTTGGAAGACGCCATCGCCATTCGGGGAAAAATGTAAAGTAGCGGGTTGAACACAGTCAGCAAGCAGTTGACAATAGCGGAGACCAATGATACGTTGTTCCACATGCACATGCACCAGGGGTCCAAGTTCCTGCCAGTGAAACATGCCCCACACCATACAATCGCTTCCACCGACCTGCACTTTTGATACCATGCATGGTGGATGAAGAGCCTCATGTTGTTGACGCGCTAAATCCGTACACGGCAATCCACGGTTTGGAGTAAATAACGTGACTCATACGACAAGCACGTCGTCTTCGAGTCTTCTAACGTTTAACTTGCATTCTCTTTGCAGCAGTCGAGTCTTTTACGCCGATGAACCTTGGTTAGGAGAGGATACCTAACGGGTCATCTGCTGGTATAGCCCATACGTGCGAGCGTGCGAGGCATGGTCATGCCAGATATTGTTCTGGATTTGCCCATGTTGTCTTGGGTAGTGAACTCTTCAATAGTGCTGCGCGTGTTCGTCTGTACGAGTCATCTGATTCGGCGCTCATCTCTAACATCAACCTTTCGCTGACCTTTGCGATTTTGCCATCGGGTCGTTGTTTGACCATTTTGACAATAATCCTGATACACTTTAACTACGGCGGCTCTCGAACACCCCCACCAGATCAGCCGTTTGGGAAATCGAGGCACCAGCTCGTAGTGCTCCAACAATCTGGCCTTTATCAAAGTGCGATAAATCCTTCCTTTTACCCATCACGCTCGGAATTTTGCTACCTACTGAACCACTGACCCTAGCATAGCTACGTACGTCGACTAACTGCGCACTCTCGTACCTCTCGGAACTGGTCGCGTTCCGTTTTTTTATGGGTAGTCATAATTCATGGAGAACTCAGTGTATATAAATAAATAAATTTATAACCTCACTATTTTTAATCCCTATTTTTAAACCTTAATATTAATTCTACAAGATTCTCTGCCATTCATAAATTTATTTCCGATAAATAAATATTTTAATTTTATTTGTAAGATTAAACTTTTACATAGTATAACTGTGGGTTCTCTATTACAATCAGAGGAGGGCAAGGATACTGCTCACAATTTCTTCAGCAGTTAACATTTCCTCTACGACTTAATTCTCGACAAATATGCTGCTCACAATGATTTTTGCATGGACTGAATCAATGTCATTCAACTTGTATATATCAGTGAGATTATCAATATTTATTTATTACTTTGTTGTTTTAATTATTATTATACTAATGCCATTATTTATTTATTTATATTTTTTGAGAATGTGTATTTAGTTTACTGAACGATTCGTGGAGTTTAAACTGCGTTGGTCATTGACCTTCCAGCGTTCATGGATGACACCATTTGGCAGGAGAGGCTTTTGTTATCAGCAAAGGTTTTAATCTGCGTGTTTAAAACAGGAATGAGTTTCTACTTATTGTGTAATGCAGAACGAAGTGTGAATTTGTATTGATAATGATTTGTAGTTTTACACTAATTATCAGCAAAAAAACCTGAAATATAGTTGAAACTGAACAAGTGTCTATCGGATCCTTAAATTGCTTCTCAGTCATTTGCCTCTGGGGATATGGATTCCCAAATTTTACATTTTATACAGGAGCGCTTCACTGCCTATAATATCATCATATTCGTGGTAGTATTATGCGCGTGTTTTTTGATTCCTCGTAAAAGTTGGAAACGTCGGCTTCCCCCTGGCCCGATCTGCCTGCCTGTTGTCGGTTATTTTCCTTTTCTTGAAAGACAAGCGCATCTCCAATTGATTAAACTGGCCAAGAAATATGGAAATATATTCGGGTAAGTACACCTGTGTATTTAATTACATCTGAGCAGTAAGATTGTTGTTCGTGACTTGTCAGAAAATAAAACCCAATATGCACTTAGTGCTGCGAAATAATAATAATAATAATAATAATTTATTTATCCCTATTTTATATTACACTTTTTTGGGAGGTAACAGCAAAAAGGGAGTGAGACCACATAAGCCACTGGCTTTTTAAGGGGGTGTCCCTTAAAAATATTTTGAATATACACATATACAATTTAAAAATGTACAGTACTGAAATTGTTCAGGTAATGTTCAACAGGAAAGACATAAATAAATTGGAGTTTTTTTGTACATTTCTTTAGAAAAGACTTCGAAAAGCATCACTACTTATAACACCATTGTGAACATTTTTACAATTAAATGAGGAGAGAAATGAAAGATGATGAGATATATGCACAGAAATTTACAAACTATTTGCCAACTGCTTCCTTTAACATTTGTACATTATTTCCATGTTGGTGTTTTTAAAATCCAGGAGTTGAGTGGAAGGTAATTTGAATCAGACATCCCTGGTAATGTGTTCGATTAGAAGTTTCTTGAATTGATTTAGTGAAGTGACATTTTTGATTTTTGCAGGAAGTTTGTTCCAGGTTTCAGCACCTCTGTATTTTATACTTTTCTAAACTATGGCTTTTCTGAAAAGCGGAATCTTCAGGTTGGCTTCATTTCTTAGATTGCATGATATTTCTTCTTCATCTATGGTTATGAAAAAGGATCTGAAGAGGGGAGGAAAGTCTGCTGACTTTAGAGCATTGTAAACAAGGATCGTCTCGGCTTTCTGCAATAGCTTGTAGATGCTTAGGAGTTATCTCGAACTAAGCGATGCGTCCCAGGGAAGGCCCAAAATTGAACGAACGCATCGTTTGAGAATGGAGTTGATTCTCGCGAGGTTTTGTTGGCTGATGGTACCCCTTCAGTTGACTCCATAGGTGAGGTGCGGCTGAATTAAACAAAGGAATATTTCTCTTAGAATTGACGGAGACACTCAGGCAGAGGCCCTGGCGAGTATTCCCGCTAGTGACGAAGTTTTCGTTCGTAGGGTTTATCATTTGTTTTGCCGAACTTAGATTATCATCTAGCCAGATTTCGAGAAACTTGGTTTCATTCACTCTTTCAAGTTGTTTTTCTTTGTATGTTACGTCTAAATCTATATTTAGTGGTTTGTTTTTCGTTCTAAACACCATATATTTTAATTTTTCTGGATTCAGTATAAGCTAATTCTTTTGAAGGCAATTATGCATCATAGAAAGCAAGGCAGTGATTTTGAGTTGGAGCTCATTTATTTTATAAATAAATGTTTTATTTATAAAATATACAGAGGATACAATTAAAAGAATAAATTTCGAAAGATCTTCAAGATATTTTATCTTGAAGATCTTTCGCTTTGGACAAGACGTGAGGTGTAGTCCATGCATGATAGAGTTATTTGTAAATATGTAAAATGGTGGTCAAACGACGGATGACCTAGACGCAACTTGTTCACTGAGATAAGTTGGAGAGACACTAATGCTTATCAAGCACGGTCATCCCACTTGAACTCCCATGATATTTTCCAATCACATCATTTAATGAGTAAGATCTATAATATGGAAATATCGCAAGACTGAAGTGTCCATTAAGGGATTTAATGAACACACTTTTTTTTAAGTATAAACTAATAACTGTAAAGGAAGCAATTCGTTCATCCATTAAAGAATTATTTATCTCTGTGAGAATACTGACATAATCCAGTTATTTCTGGATTATATCAGTAATAATCTGTTTACTCAAATGATTTAGGCGTTCTTTTGATTACTCTCACTAATAAAGGACTTTATTAAACCATACGGAAAAGGTTTATGGGTATCGTTTATTTGTTTATTTTATTAAGAAATTTTAATAAACAAACTGTTTATACTTCGGGACGACAACACGGTCAAACGAATTCACAAGGTAGAAAGAATATAAGGAACAGCATCTGCATTAAGTCACGGACTGGAACCCCGTTTAATCAAAACACGTGTACCCGCGTGCCTGACCCACTCGGCTACTGCGGCCACGATCAAAGAAACGACGTCTATTAGGCGTCAGTACATAATGTTGTAAGTGCGTACATTCCTTGGTCAGTTTGCTGGACGAAGAATCATAATTTATTAAGAAAACAAGGCCAGAGACCAACTAAGTTCTGCGGATAAAAAATGTATATATACTGTATATATACTGTAT
Source organism: Mastigoproctus giganteus (assembly GCF_048544385.1). Classification (NCBI taxonomy): domain Eukaryota; kingdom Metazoa; phylum Arthropoda; class Arachnida; order Uropygi; family Thelyphonidae; genus Mastigoproctus; species Mastigoproctus giganteus. Next base: position 188,857,246 of record NC_143577.1, read on the forward strand.
ATATAATCATAAAAATTCCTGGTGTCATTGAATGGATTCGAAATCCAAGCGATCTCACCATGTCGTGTGGTAGGCAGGTGATTATATCCACTCTGTTATCCCTGAGCTCGAATGTCATAATATGTAATTGTGTGTATTCCTGTGCGGATTTCTATGTTTTGCTGGATAAAATAGAAAAGGTGTAAAATTGTGCAATCTCTCGCTAGAGATCCAGATCAGAGTGGATCAGAGTGTAAAAAAGGCCGATACAGCTTACTGCTATCCAAAGGGAATTCGAACTCGCGCCTTCGACGCTCTGAAAAGAGAATGGTCATAACCATTGTGCAAGAAGATCCATAACCTTGAGATGATTATGGATTTGCATCTTGAACAAAATAGTTAGTCTTCTGATAAAGTTTCATGGCTTTTAACTAGCGAACAGGTATATTGACCATAGAATATCCTCAGGTTACGGATATCCACCAGATAGCTATGTCTGATAGCTGAAGGGACCTAGAACTTTATTCTGTGGAACCCAACTTGAGGCTTTCTTTCATTTTGAATTCTTTTTGAATTCTGTTTGTTTTATATGTCCACAAAATATATTTCCGATTTCGTTTTTTGGGAAAACCAATTTATATCATTATATTTTTGGGAAGCTTCATTTAAATTAGCATAGGTTCAATTAACCTCTCTTTTTTATTATTTTCATACGCATTTTTAAAATTTGAAATTAAACGTAATTCTAATCATCTATAAAAGTAAATGTAGTACGTATTTATATTATTATTATTTTTTTTTCATCCATTTCATACTCAGCAATTTCAGACCTTCAGTACAGTGTCCAATGGTATACGATTTCTTTTTAAATCATTAAGTTTCAGATATATAATTCTGGAAGATTGCGTGTGATTAAAGAATAAGATCATACTTAAGGAAATGTCAACGTGCTCCTTGCATGTACAACTCAGATATCTTTAATTCGAGGTTTATGGTTGGTCAACTTTTCAGACACAAAGATTAATGCCATAACTTAATATAGGAGAAATTTAATCATTTTTAATTATTTAAAAACAGAAATCAACTTGAAAAGAAGGGTAGGAGTACAAATGTTCAAAACAAAATTCGGAAGTTTTAATTTAAACTGTATTGACTTCATTTTTTTATTCTTATCAGCATGAAGGTCGGAAGTCGGTACGTTGTTTTCCTAAATGACTTCAAGAGCGTGAAAGAGGCATTGAACAAATCGGCATTCCTAGACAGACCACGTCCAAGCTCAATAGATTTTATTGTTGGAGGCAGAAGTAAGGAAATCAGCCATTATTTTTATCCCAAGTTTTACGATATTAAAACTTTCGTTTTAAATTAAAAATAACTTTAAATAAAGAAAAAAGTGCAACGTATACGTCTATTTTATTCTATTATAGTTTATTAAGATTTCTGAGTACGGATGCTGTTCGCATCTGCTTTTCATAATTAAGGAGTAGATGACGATTCTTTCCTAATGTTAAATCAGAGAATGCATCGAAACAGAATAAAGTTCCCAAACAATAATTTTGAATAAAGTGCTGTGATGAACTTTCAGCACTTAGATCTGAAGTCAGCATTTGACACTGTAATTCCTTAGCAGAGTGGTTACGACCATCGTTCCACCACTTTGTGTAGAAACGTTCTGGGTTTTTGTCCCTTTAACACTTGGAACAATATGCATGGCGGTTCTTTTTGATTCAACTGATGCCATCGTTCTTGTAAACTGAATGGATGCTGACTTCTACGCCATTCTGCACATTCTACCTCGTCCTCCATATCCTCAGATGTTTTCAAATTTCATGAATTGAGTCTACCACAGTAGGCTCAATTCACTCTTATGTTTTTTTGCAAATTGCTAGAATTCTGTCATCGATTTCCTGTTTGCTGAACGAAAAACCGAATTATTGGGATTAAATCCCTGGAACTTTCGCTTGAAACAGTCCAACTCAGTCACGTTGTAACTGAGGTAATAACAATTGTTGTTAAGAACTTTGTGCGGTTGGGGTTGTCTTTATTATTATTATTATATTTATTTGAAATCCCCTTTTCTTATTTATTAATATTTATATATTCTTACTATAGCTACTTATTATTTATTTCCCCACTTTGCATCTGACTTGTGTGTATCTCACAGAAGAATTCCGGTTCTGAGGGATTTCCTATATTAGTGTACTCCTCCTTTGGATTTTGCTGTGAGTTCAGAAATGACCAAACACTATTTGCATTAAGTTAAATACAATTAATTTATTATACATACTTACAAATAAAGAAATCTAGCAAATCATTACACGTTATTCACTTGAAATAATTAAGTGGCATGGATTACGTTCCTGGTCATTAGGCTCTCCTATCCATCATCTTCTTATTAATAATGGGCCACTAACACTCCTACAATCAGTTTAACTTAACTCTTTCTTAAATACAATTGACATTTTATTTATTATTCATACTCATCTAGCACAATCCTACATTCTTCTTCATAGTTAATACAATTCTTCTTCTGGAATGTAATGTCCACTTTACAAATTATTTTAAGCTAGTCTCACCCTAACACAATCAAATTGCCCGTTAATGAAATATACATTGGTGTATTTATTTCCTGATTTTCTCAGGTAATTTCAGCATTTAGCGACTAATTGCACCACTTCTCTACTTCAGTAACATTATACAAGTTAACATACAACTCTTAATGCTCTATAGGTTAACCCGTCCAAAATTATTACTTTCCCTCCATTAATTAATCAGTAAATAAACCATAACTATAAACAATCCTTCGTTAAACTAATTCTAAAATATTTCTTTACTGAACTATAGAATATGACTGAGTTTAGTGATGTTGTTCTTACAATCTCAGTCAATAATTTCCTAATCTTCCCTACAGTCCTTTGGAATATATAGAGGTACATAAGCTGTTTCAACACTTACTTCTGGGGATTTGAATCCTTCCGCTAATACAATGCTTGGCCTGTGACTTTCTGCTCTGCATCGGTGTCCACCATCAGTCTGAGATCGCTCTTCTTCAGCTTCGGGACTGCTAACATCTGCCTGGGATACTATTCGCTTTGCCGATCATTCCTGGTATCATATCTTTCTTCGCTATGCCACATCATTCAAAGTTTCAAAGTGTATTTGTAAGTTAATGGCGGCTTCCAGGGTGTCCCCTATATCCGCCGTTTGTTAGGCTTTTTCGCCAATTGCCGGCTGAAAAAAAAAAAAAAAAAAAAAAGAAACAAAGTCGGTTCAAATTTGAATTTTGGGAAAGAAAAAAAAAAAAAAAAAAAAAAATTTAAATTTTTGAATTTTGAAGAGAAAAAAAAAAAAAAAAAAATTTTGCATCTAATAGATGAAATTTTGAGTTAGGTGTGCAGTAGTGTTGTGTTTGCGTTGTGTGTTAGCCGGCACCTGGCATTTAGCAGTAAGGGCCTGCGGGCAGAGTTGTGTCCCAGCCCCCCACTCCCATCCCTAGCCACGTGGAGGCAGCCAGGATCTACTTTCTATTTATAAACTTATGAGGACGCTGACTAGGCCTGTCAGTCCTATTGGTAGACTCTGTGTTGCCGGGCAATTCCCCGGGGAAGATCCCCCCGGGAATCACCAGGCCACACTTTAGCATTGTTTTCTTTCCTAAGGTACAAAGTTTTTGGCCCTTGGTGTAATTTGTGATGTCAGTGTTGCAGTCAACCTGCTTTGTTCTCATTGGCACTTAACTGCTTGCAGGGTGAGATGTCTGAGGCATGGGCACTGGGAATGTGATTCAGTGACCTGCCCCTTGATTTTATTCTGTCTCTCTTCTTCCCCTTTTCCTTCTATTCTCTTTCCTTCCCTTTCCTCCCTTCTTGTTGTCTTCTATGCCTCAATCATTCCTTCTTGTTCTTGCAGTGCTACTGTGATCTGGGACAAATATTCACTACTTCCTATACCTACCAGATGAGCCTTGGGCCCAGGCACTGGCAGGGTTAACTGGTCTTAGTGAGCTTGGCACTAATAGTTTGTGGTTCATACTGTGATCTAGGACACTTATTCACTACTACCATGATCTAGGACAATTATTCACTGCTACCTATACCTACCAGATGTGCCCTAGGCCCAGGCACTGACAGGGTTAACTGGTCTGAGTGAGCCTGGTACTGATAATTTGTGGTACACATAAGGTTTATGACCGTTGTTGAGGTTCCCTAAGAAGGTACTATTGTAGTCAACATGTATTTTCTTAATGGTGCTAAACTACTTGTGTGGTAAGTGCACCGTGTGAAATGCAGTCTGAAACATGGGCACTGAGGATGTAGTTCAGTACCATGCCCTTGAATTTATTTTTGTTGTTTTCCATGTTGCAATCATTACTTCTTGTTATTGTTATATTTCTGTGGCATAGGGTATAGTCTCCATTTCCCTTACTCACTTGTTGTGTCTTAGACTTTTGCCATGTTGGGGTTGACTGGTCTTTTGTTCCTGGTACTGTTTATTATGGTACATGTACAGTTTATGTCCATTGTTATGACTATCTGAAATGACAGTGCTGCAGTCAGCATGTATTCCTTTTTATTGTGGTATTTTTAGCATGGGTACTGAGAATATATATCAGTCCCTTTCCGTAGGTTAGTCTCCATCCATGCTGTGTCCTCTCTCCCAATTTTAGGTATGGGCTTGTGTGTTGCCTCTTGCTTTACTCCGGCATACCGAGGAGGGTTCTTCTTCTTTTGAATGCACTTGTTGCAAAGTTTACTAATGCTTGAAAGTTATCTGGTGATTCCAGCACTTTGGGGAAATCCTCAATGTGATACACTTCTGTTACAAGCTGGAATGGTTGTCTCAGGTCTGTGTAGTTTATGCATTCGAGCTGTGGGGGTGGCGTTTTAATGATGTAACAATCTATCTCTATTTATCCCTGGCTGGGTCGCCAATTGTGGGGGTGGCGTTTCTTCTTATATATATATTTATATTACTTATATTCTTAAAATTCCCCACTTGCATCTGACTTGTTATCTCACAGAAGAATTCCGGTTCTGTGGGAGTTCCTATATTAGTGCACTCCTCCTTTGGACTTTGCTGTGTGTTCAGAAATGACCAAACTCCATTTTCATTAAGTGAAATACAATCAGTTTATTATACATACTTACAAATAAAAGATAAGACAAATCATTACACATTATTCACTTCATATATAGGTACAAAGCATGGATCACGTTCCTGGTCATTAGGCTCCCCCATCCATCATCTTCTTCTTACTATAGGCCCACTAACATCTCATACAATCAGTTTAATTTAACTCTTTCTTAATTACAATTGACATTTATTATTTATCTATTTATATATTTCTTTTTCATACCTATCTAGCACAATCCTACATTCTTCTTCATGGTTGATACAATTCTTCTTCTGGAATTAAATGTCCACTTTACAAACTATTCTATTCTATTCTCTCCCCAGCACTTTAAAGTTACATGTAAATGAAATATACATGGGATTATTTATTTCTTCATTCCCTCAAGTAAACTCCAGCATTTAGCGACTAATTTCTCTACATCAGTGACATTATGTAAGTAACATACATCTGTACCTGCTCTATAGGCTAACCCGTCCAAAATTATTACTTTTACTCCATTGATTAATCAGTAAATAAATCATAACTGTAAACCATCCTTCATTAACTATTTCTATGATATTTCCTTACTTATCTATACCTTAACTTAACTCTTAACTGTATGCTTCCCTAAATCTCCCTTAATATTTATCTATCTTCCCTGCAGTCCTTTGCAATTACATAGAGGTAACTTCGTTGTTTAACCACTTACTTCTGGGGATTTGGATCTTACCGCTAATACAACGTGTGGCCAGTGACTTTCTACTCTGCATCGGGTCCTCCATTGGTTTGGGAACGTTCATCTGGAATGCTAAACTCTGCCAGGGATACTTTTCTCCTTGGCGATCATACTGGTCTCGTATCCTTCTTTGCTGTGCCGGATCATTCAGTAGGGGCCGCTTCCCATCGCTTTATTTCCACAGGACGGTACGGTGTTCTTCTCGCTGTCCTCCTTTCAAATATATCTCTCGGTGGACGCTTTCGGACTTCTGTGATTCGTCTCGAGAAAGTTCCCCTTTCTGTAACTCATCTATACTTCATTAAAACTATCAGAATTTAGTGAACTCACCATAACTGGTTCTACTGGTGGATCGCTTCCGGGGACTGTTTCCTGGGCCTATCTTTCCAAAAAATCACTCTCGAAGAAAACTTTATCATCTTCCGAAAAACTTTATTATCTCCAAAAAAACTTTATCACATCTCGAAAAATCATCTCCGAAAAACTTCATCACATATCTAAAACATCTTATCACACTTTTCACTTTTTCCACACACCGTTTTGCATGCGCTCTTCCCCTTTTATTTCCCAAAATTTAGTAACGCCCCTCCTTTCCTCAACCAATCACTTCTATCTGACCATCATCGTCCCCTTCCGGTGTAGAAATAACTTCCGTTTCTAGAGAATTCTCGAATGTTCTGGAAATGACCAGAATTTTCTGGAGCTCGGTACCCATCCGGAAAACATCTGCGTCCATTTTCTTGATTCGTCTCGCCTTATTATAAAAATGACCACACCTGCTCTGTTTGCAGTAAACAAGAGCGCCCCCGCTGGTACCCCTATTGTCATCTCTGGACCAAACCGTCCCTTGCCATACTATCAGTTGACCCCCCACTGTTCCGTCTTGCTATCTTCGCTTGCTATTTCCGGTGTGGGCACTGATCGTATATCTGTTTCTAATGTTTTTCTTCAAGGTATATTTGCTTGTACATTAAATTTAACCTTCTCTTAAATTAATTCCATTAGCGCGAGACCCATTATCTTAAACAATATTAGTGACTTTAAGTGTTTTCTTTTGTGGTTTACAATATCACTATCTAGCGTTCTTTCTTAAATTATATTTAAATTTAACTTGTAAGACTTTGTGTCTTACAGAGCATTATATGTTGTACGGTTTCCAGTGACCCGCATCTGCAGTTGGGGGAATCAGCCAGCCCCAGAGCATGCAGTCTTGCATTTATGCTTCCATGACCCGACAGGAGGAAGGTAGTATATAATAGATATGCTGAAAGTGAGAACTATGTTCCTCAAACTATTCCTGCACCAGTGCCCGATGGCTCGGTGCATTGTCATCTTGGAAGACACCATCGCCAATCGGGGAAAAGTTTAACATAGCGGGGTGTACACAGTCAGCAAGCAGTTGACGATACCGCAGACGTTTTTATTTTATTTATTTGTTTTTATTATTATTTTATTATTATTATTTATTTATTATTTTGTTTTTATTATTATTTATTTATTATTTTGTTTTTATTATTTTTTATTTATTTATTTTGTTTTATATATTTTTATTTTTTTTTTTAAAGGTCCAAGCTGCCGAAATCCCAGGAAATTAAGCGGCACGACCTGCCAAAGTGAATCTACAGCTACTAGGTTCCTGGTCTGCCTCCAGGGGGCGTAAGGGGGACAAGGTTGGATCTCCATAGGGGTCCAACGGCTAAATGACCAGATGAACAACGGTACAGAAAACAACACATGAACAATTCCCACACACTTTTAAATCTCTGGCATTTCCCAGTGAACTGGTTCACTACAATGAAAGCAACGCGGAGATGGGGAAAACCCATGGTGCCGTAAGACAACAACACACATTTACACTTACACTTACCGCACGCGACTGATACGTTGTTCCACATGGACATGTACAAAGGGTTCAAGTTCCTGCCAGTGAAACATGCCCCACACCATACAACTGCCTCCACTGACCTACCATGCGCGATGGATGAAGAGCCTCATGTGTTGACTTCAAATCCGTACACGACCATCCACGGTGTGGAGTAAATAACGTGACTCATCCGACAAGCACACTGTCTTCCAGTTTTCTAACGTCCAACTTGCATGCTCTTTGCACCTGGCTAGTCTTTTACGCCGATGAACCTTGGTTGGGAGAGGATGCCATAGGGGTCGTCTGCTAGTATAGCCCATAATTGCGAGCTTGCGACGCATGGTCAAGCCCCATATTGTTCTGAGTTTCCCATGTTGTATTGTGTAGTCAAGTGTTCAACGGTGCTGCGCCTGTTCTTCTGTACAAGTCGTCTGATCCGGGGCTCATCTCTAAAATCAACCTTTCGCTGACCTTTGTGATTTTGCCGTCGGGTCATTGTTTGACCATTTTGACACTAGTCCTGGTACACTTTAACTACGGCGGCTCTCGAACTCACGCACCAGTTCAGCCGTTTTTGAATTCGAGGCACCAGTTTGTCGAGCTCCAACAATCTGTCCTTTATCAAAGTGCGATATATCCTTCCATTTACCCAACACGCTCGGAATTTTGCTACCTACTGAACCACTGACCCTTATCTATGCTACGTAGGTCGATTGACCAACTGTGCGCCCTCGTACCTCACGTGATCAACTGTTCGCATTCAGTTTTCATATGGGTAGTCATAATTCAGTGAGCACTCAGTGTATATAAATAAATAAATAAATAAATTTATAACCTCATTGTTTTTAATTCATATTTTCAAACCTTAATATTAATTCCACAATATTCTCTGCCATTCATAAATTTATTTCAGATAAATAAATATTTTAATTTTATTTGTAAGATTGTACAAATAAGATTGTACTGTGGGTTCTCTATTACAATTAGGGAGAGGGGAAGGATAGTGCTCACAATTTCTTCAGTAGTTAACATTTCCTCTACTTAATTCTTGAAAAATGTGCTGCTCACAATGATTTTTCCATGGACTGAATCAATATCATTGAACTTGTACATATTAGTGAGATTATCAATATTTATTTATCACTTTGTTGTTTTAATTATTGTTATACTAATACTATTTTTTGTTTATTTATTTATTTTTTTGAGAATGTGTATTTAGTTTAATAAACGATTCGTGGAGTTTAAACTGCAATAGTCATTAATGTTTCAGCATTCAGGGTTGACACCAGATGGCAGGAGAGGCTTTTGTTATCAGCAAAGATTTTAATCTGCGTGTTTAAAACCGGAATGAGTTTCTAGTTATTGTGTAATGCAGAACGAAGTGTGAATTAGTTTGGATAATGATTTGCGGTTTTACACTAATTTTCAGCAAAAGAACTCTGAAATATAGTTGAAACTGAACAAGGATTGTTAAAAGGATTCTTAAAGTGCTTCTCAGTCATTTGCTTCTAGGGTTATGGATTTCTATATTTTACATTTTCTAGAGGAGCGTTTCACTGCCTATGCTATCACCATATTCGTGGTAGTGTTATGCGCGTGTTTTTCGATTCCTCGAAAAAATTGGAAACGACGACTTCCACCTGGCCCGTTCTGCCTGCCTGTTGTCGGTTATTTTCCTTTTCTTGAAAGACAAGCGCATCTCCAACTGATTAAACTGGCCAAGAAGTATGGGAATGTATTCGGGTAAGTACAACTGTCTATTTAATAACATCTGAGAAGTATCATTGGTGTTCGTGACTGTCAGAAAATAAAAACCAATGTGCACTTAGTGCTGACAAATAAATGTTTTATTTATAAAATATGCAGAGGATACAATTAAAAGAATAAATTTCAGAAGGAAGATTAGTTTCAAAATATTTCATAGTGAAGATATTTTATCTTGAAGATCTTTCGCTTTGGAAAAGACGTGAAGTGTAGTTCATGCACGATAGAGCTATTTGTAAATATGTAGAATGGACGGTAAACGACGGGCGACCTTGACGCTACCTGTTCATCGAGATAAGTTGGAGAGACCCTGATGTTGGAGAGACCCTGATGCGGATGACCGATCGTGCTATCTAGCACGATCATCCGACTTGAACTCCCATGATTTCTTCCTATCACGCCATTTAAAGAGTTAGATCTATGATATGGAAATATTGCAAGACATTAAGGGATTTAATGTACACCTTTTTTTAAAGCTTAAACTAATAACTCGAAAGGAAGCAATTCGTTCATCCATTCGTTCATCCATTAAAGAATTATTTATCTCTGTGAGAATACTGACATAATCCAGTTATTTCTGGATTATGTCAGTAACAATCTGTTTACTGAAATGATTTAGGCGTTCTTTTGGTTACTCTCACTAACAAAGGACTTTATTAAACCATACGGAAAAGGTTTATGGGTATCGTTTATTTGTTTATTAAGAAATTTTAATAAACAACCTGTTTATACTTCGGGACGACAACACGGTCAAAGGAATTCACAAGATAGAAAGAATATATAAGGAACAGCATCACATTAAGTCACGGACTGGAACCTCGTTTACTCAAAACACGTGTACCCGCGTGCCTGACCCACTCGGCTACTGCGGCCACGATCAAAGAAACGACGTCTATTAGGCGTCAGTACATAATGTTGTAAGTGCGTACATTCCTTGGTCAGATTGCTGGACGAAGAATCATAATTTATTAAGAAAACAAGGCCAGAGACCAACTAAGTACTGCGGAAAAAAATTCATATATACTGTATATATCCATAAAAATTCCTGGTGTCATTGAATGGATTCGAAACTCAAGCGATCTTACCATGTGGTGTACTAGGCAGGTGATTATATCCACTCTTTTAGCCCTGAGCTCCAATGTCATACTATGCAGTTGTGTGTATTCCTGTGCGGATTTCTATGTTTTGCTGGATAAAATAGAAAAGGTGTAAAATTGCGCAATCTCTCGCTAGAGTTCCAGATCAGAGTGGATCAGAGGGTAAAAATGGCCGATATAACTTACTGCTATCCAAAAGGAATTCGAACTCGCACCTTCGACGCTCTGGAAAGACAGCTGTCATAACCGTTGTGCTAGAAGATCCATAACCGTGACAAATTTATTCTGTGGAACGCAACTTTAGGCTTTCCTTCATTTTGAATTCTTTTTGAATTCTATTTGTTTTATTTGTCCACAAAATATATTTACGATTTCGTTTTTTGGGAAAACCAATTTATATCATTATATTTTTGGGAAACTTCATTTAAATTAGCATAGGTTCAATTAAACTCTCTTCTTTATTTTCAAACGCATTTTTAAAATGTGAAATTACACTTAATTCTAATCATCTATAAAAGTAAATTGTAATACGTATTTATATTATTATTATTATTTTTTCATCCATTTCATACTCAGCAATTTCAGACCTTCAGTACTGTGGCCAATGGTATACGTTTTCTTTTTAAATCATTATGTTTCTGAAACATAATGGTGGAAGATTGCTTGTGATTAAAGAATGTAATCATGCTTAAGGAAATGTCAACGTCCTCCTTGCATGTACAACTGAGATGTCTTAAATTCGAGGTTTATAGTTGGTCAACTTTTCAGACACAAAGATTAATGCCATAACTTAATATAGGAGAAATTTAATCATTATTAACTATTTAATAACAGAAATCGACTTGAAAAAGAAGGGTAGGAATACAAATGTTCAAAACAAATTTCGGAAGTTTTAATTTAAAGTATATTGATTTAATTTTTTTTATTCTTATCAGCATGAAGGTCGGAAGTCAGTACGTTGTTTTCCTAAATGACTTCAAGAGCGTGAAAGAGGCATTGAACAAATCGGCATTCCTAGACAGACCATTTCCAGCCTCATTTGATCTTCTTGTTGGCAAAAGTAAGGAAAGTAGCCATTATTTAGATATTTTTATCAAAAGTTTTACGATATTAAAACTTTCGTTTTGAATTAAAAATATCCTTAAACAAAGAAAAAAAGTGTAACCTATACGTCTATATTTATTCTATTATAGTTTATTAAGATTTCTGTGTACGGATGCTGTTTGCAACTGTTTTTCATAATTAAGGAGTAGATAGCGATTCTTTCCAAATGTTAAATCAGAGAATGCATCGAAACAGAATAAAGTTCCTAAACAATAATTTTGAATAAAGTGCTGAGATGAACTTTCAGCACTTAGATCTGAAGTCAGCATTTGACACTGTAAGACCTTAGCAGAATGGTTACGACCATCGTTCCACAACTTTCTGTAGAAAGTTTCTGTATTTTTTTTGCCCCTTTTACACTTGGAACAACATGCATGGCGGTCCTTTTTGATTCAGCTGATGCCATAGTTCTTGAAACTGGATGGATGCTGATTTCTACGCCATTCTTCTCATTCTATCTCGACTTCCATATCCTCAGATGTTTTGAAATTTAATGACTTGGATCTACCACAGTAGGCTCAATTCACTCTTATGTTTTTTTGAAATTTGCGAGAATTCTGTCGTCGATTTCCTGTTTGCTCAACGAAAAACCGAATTATTGGTATGAAATCCATGGAATCTTCGTTTGAGACAGTCCAACTCAGTCACGTTGTAACTGTGTTAATAACAATTGTTGTGAAGAACTTGTTCCAGGAATATGAGGATTTCAGCCTATTGTGGTATCCTCCTAATGTTCAGATCTCAAAATAAGTAAGAAAATACAAGATGAGACAGAATGAATCTTTGCAGTTGAAATCTGCATCGACCGAATTTTGAAAAACTGTGAGCAGTAATTGAGTCAGCATGGACCAACATTCGTGTGCCACTATTTTGGCACACATCTCATTGTGTCCAAGTTGTGTCCAAGTTGCGACAGATTAAGATTTTGCCGAGATTAAAGTGGGATCTATTCTCTATTAATTAACCGTACCTAATAAAGTTCATTCTCGATACGACATAATGAGTTTGAGGCTTACTGAAATTTGTAAATTTTTTCTTATCTGTACCTTTTTCCGTTTTGGGCCCTCTAATATTTGTTTGAATTAAGCCTGTAAACTTAAATGTAAGTTTACTGTCGATTTTATTTAATTAATTTATTTTTTCTTTTTTCAAAATGAACTTAAAATAAGATAAAATTGAGTTCCATTTGACATTCTTTTCATATATAAATTCTCTCTTCATGGGTATTCTGTTTTACCCTAATATTACTGTCATAATTATGGAAATAATTCCTTTGTTTAACTTTTAATATAAATAATTCTTTATAGTCTTTCTAAATTTTAAAGCATTTCGGTTGCATGAGGATATTTTTGGTTAGCAAATGTATAGATAACAATTACTACAATTTTTTCTTAAAGGTTTTTTGACAGAAAATGGCACTGTCTGGCAGGAACAAAGAAGATTTGCCTTACACGTACTTCGTGATCTTGGGTTCGGCAAAGGCCAGATGGAAGAGCACATAAAGGTAATTGTAATTGAGATTTCGATAAATCGTAATGCATTTACTGAATCTTTAGTTCTCTGAAACTTAGATGTATTTCACATCTATATTTCTCAACGAAAAAGTACGAATGCAACATTTTACAAAGATGACGGGGATAGACGTGAGACAACATAATGACAAGTGGCATAATGAAGGACAGAGATAATTTTTAGGTAGCAGTGTTTTATAATTGGCTAGAGGTCGATTTCAAAAGAATGAATACAGTAAAATACATTCATCCAAATGAATAATGCATTTTCACCCAAATATTAATCAAGAAATCACATTCTTCGATTGTGGTAATATCGAAGAACTGTAGATCCCGTTTCTGATGTGGTATAACCTTCTGCATTATGTTGGCGACAAGTCCCTCGCTCTTGACCCAGTGTCACGTCTCTACTCTCGCGCTTGAATGCACAACTATGGCTGCAGCAGATTTTCTGATCCCCAGGACTGCCTGCTCAACTTTGCAGACCTTCCATTCCCTGACCTTCGGTGGGCCCCCAGACCAGAGATGAATCCTACTTCTCCCTTCCCACCTCTTCTTTCCGCTGAAGGATGCTTTCTTTTGTCATCCTCCTCCTGTTGCCTACTTTGACTCCACCACCTGTACATCTTCCCCAATCTCTTCCCCTCTTTTTAAAATTTTATTTCTATTTATTTATTTCTTTATTATTTATTTATTGCTCCAACCAGATAGCTTACGCGACCCTGGAGGAGATCAGCCAGAGTATGAGGGTAGCCTGTCTCACCTCCCAGTGGTGATGGCGGGCAACGTACGGTCCCATTAGGATCCCTGCTGCCAAATAGCTATAGACACAACAACAGAACATAACACAATACTGCATAAACCAGACATTTCTTTTTTTTTTCTGGCTTATACAGTAATAATAATAATAATAATAATAATAATAATAATAATAATAATAAGATTCTTTATTAACATAAATTGTATACAAAAGTGATTCGTTACACAGACAGCCAGAGGAATCTTATAATACGTGGTTTAGACAAAAGATGTTTTTATTAGAAAAAAAAATAATAAATAAATAATCAGAATGTAAAAATCAAATAGTAATTAAAACGAAAACGGCCTGCAAGTTGAGCAGAACATGAAATGACATCGGTTATCTAAGACCGGCACTTACATAAATGTCCTTTACAAACAACAAGATAGGACAAGATGCCATCGCGATATGCCTTGTCTATAGTCGATGTCGATGTTGAGCGAGTTGAGTGTATCCAGAGTCGCATTTGGGAGGGAAGTGTCTCTTGAAATTTTGCAACCTCTGGAACTTTGAGCACAAGGAGGGGGATATTGCGGAGACGTCTGGCTGGCAACGTCCAACCAGCAGTGTTCCAGATGCTGATGTGATCCTGCTTAGCTGAGCACAGATGAAGGAATGCTTTTATTTTTAGCACATGGGCTCTGTGGACTGTGGGCGTGTATTGCAGGTTGGAGCAGGCTGCAAATTTAGATGTCGTGTAGATTATTATTATTATTATTATCAATTCATTTCTCTGTTGAAGAGACACCCCTGGGACAGATCTTGTGCGACCAGAAGTTGGCCTACTTCAGCACCTAGAATATGAGGCCCCATAGATTCCTGAGGCTAGTGGATGGTGCCGCCGACCAAACTTCCACGGCATTGGAGAGCACACTACAGAAGTAAGTTGCGAGGTATTTCCTGATTATTTGCTTATTGTGCGTTTTTCACAGATCTATTTTCCTTCCACAGAAGGCCCTCGGGGTTTTGGAATACTGAGCTTGTGTTTCTTTTTATAGATGAGGTTCGCATCAAGAATTACTCCTAGGAATTTGACACTGTCTGTGGGAGTCAAAACATTTCCTGCCAATTCTGAACGTACAGAAAATGAAATATCAGCAGAAGTTATCCGACTTGGCGTAAAGATGAAATAATTTGAATTCTCTGGATTAACTGACAGACCAAAAAATTTGGCAAACTTATAGAATGCATTTAGGTAACTATTTACAGATTCAGAGTAGGTTTGTCTTTCTTGTAAGTCACCAACACGGCATTCACATTGCAAGTAGCATACAATATCATCAGCATACGATAGCAACGTTCTAGTTTGATCCATAAGTGGAACAAATATTGCTGCAAATAGCAAGGCTGAGGGAGACCCACCTTGTGGGATCCTACCTCGATGCTTTTAGAGACTGTAATGCCATTGCCTGGGAAATGAAGCATTCTCCTAGATAGCAGATTATTGAGAATCTCCTGCATATTTCCGGATATCCCGGAAATATGCAGGAGATCCTCAATAATCCCGTAGAATCTTTCAAGTAAGGCAAGTAGGGACGTGATTTGGACTGAGTCGAAAGCAGATTTCATGTACAGAAAAATAGTGTGAAAATCTTCGTTGTCATTCCAGGCGTGAAGTATTTTCTGTGATAAGGACTGTAGGCAGATTACAATAGATCTATTAGGTAATGCATAATGGGTATGTTCATCCTATGTGCAAAGGTTGCTACTGTTACATCATTATAATAGCAACTTCTCGAGGCATTTTATCAAGGGAGAGGCAATTGATATTGGCCTGAAGTCAGCCGATATCTTTGAATGCGGCTTCTTCGGAACTGCCAAAACTCTGTACGACAACCAGCTTGAAGGCACCTGTGCATGTTAAAGTACTTTGTTATAGAGTTGAGTGTGCTATTTGCTGATGAAATAAGAAGCAATTTTTAGACTAAAAATAAGTATTGCATGAATTCCTATGGTGGACTTGTCAGGTAGTGAATTTATTATTTTTATTAGCAGTCCTTCGGATATTTCTCTATTATTAGTAGGTAAAGAAACGTTAAGCGCTTCGTTCCGAGGATATGCTTCGGATACACGGTGATCTCGCTTAAAACGCGGCATATGCTCAGATCTAGAGACAGAGGAGTGCAAGTATGACTTGTGGACCCACACGTTACGTTTTCCCCTGGTTAGCCGACCGTTCATAAAATTGTCAATAGCTGATTGCTTGCTCTTCTTAAAATCCATCCTGATTTGGAAAATTTGGCACATGAGCCTTTTAAAGGCGACTTCTTGTAGGAGGCATGGGCTGCCTGATTTTCCTTAAAGGCCTTAGCCAGGAGCTCATTGCACAATTGCTTTGAGTGGGGACTAAGGATGCATGTTTTGGATATTGAAGACCCTGAAATTAATTACATCAATTTCGAAAGCAAGTAGCCTCATTGATGTTAAGCTAATCCAGTATGTTCCATGAGTAAAGTTAAAAAATTGTAGTAACTTTTACAATTTTGATGTATTTTGGATCGTATTCTCTCCCGACAGTGTTGTAGTTTGTACTTGCGTACGATCATCCTTAGGTGCCTGCAGTGATAACATCCTCCCCGGGACGGGGAGAATGATGATTATATCTACTGTGTTATCCGCGAATTTAGTCAAAAGACTAAATCCGCGGATAATTAGTACTACAAGTTAGTACTAGTATTCACCTATCCATCTCCTCCAATAGATCGTTGTATTTATTAAACCTATACAATTCCAGAAGGAATGGATGTTTTTTACAGCAATAAACCATCCATAGGCTGAAGGCGATTTTCCACACATCAATTCTACAGATATCATTATACAATTTGAATTTATACACCTTCATATGGGTAGTCTGAGCAAGAGAAAGAATGCCATCAGCATTGAGTTTGCTCAAGCCATTCAAAGCCTTAAACACCTCAATCAGATCAATTACATGCCTAGTCTTCAGAAGCTGAAAGTTGTAGAAGTGAAGCCCCTTTCTTGCTAAGAGCACCTTTTTGCTTTCCTCATCAGTCTCATTGCCCTTTTCTGTGTCCGTTCCAACAGATGTACAGTCTTTTTAAAACGAGGCTGTTAAACCAACATGCAGTACCCAATATGTGTGCCCTGAGTGTAGTACTACATATCTGGTACTACTCTGGCATTACTGCTACCCATACCCAGTACCTTGTATTTTTTTTTTTATTATTATTATTAAAATCCGTTTATTAAAAAATACAAGTGTTTGCTTTCACCCCTTATACACCCCTTATATTTGTTAGTGGGAAACTTCAATCGCCATTTCTGAGCTCGTCTGCCTAATTTTTTAATATCTTGTTGCAGCAGCATAATTTCATTAACCACCATGTTAACCTTTGTATCTCTGAAACCTTAGACATTTAAGCATAATACACTTTCATCAGTATCATTACTAAATAAGGAAAACAAGAATAGGTCCAACACGAAACGCTGGTGGAATGCACTCAGTATTTAGTACAGTCTATCTTAATACTACGTATAATAAATATAGTATTTAGTTTTCATTAATTTTCACCCAAATTTATGTAAAGTTTATATATTCTCGATGGTTTTTTCTATATCTCTCTATTTTGGATGCGAAACTAATCTTTTTTTTTATTTGTATTGCAGGACGAAATCTGCGAGTTTATAAAAGGGATTGAAGCTCACAACGGAGCGCCTTTTGACCCGAAAGATGCCATTCTTTCTAGTACCGTCCGCAATATCACTTCTTTGGTTTTCGGAAAACAGTTCACCAAAGAAAAGTTAAAGTATATTAATGATATTTTCACAAAAGCAAACGAACACTTAGAAACATTTGATTTGCTTACGTATTTTCCCTGGCTGTCGCCATTATTAAATTCCGTGCTAAGGTTTATGCCGATGGTAAAAGCATTTCGGGGATTTGATTTGATTTGATTTGATTTGATTTTTAATGGCGCATTGGCAGCTAAGGCCATAATGCGCCAAGACAAATTTAAAATCTTGTTAAACATTTTGGTAGCAAAGGCTACCACGTCAAACAATTAATTATTATGTTTAAAAAGGTATAAAAGTAAAAGCATAAAAAACTTAGATCTTTGTATAAACATTAAAAAATTGTAAAAAGTTAAAAACATCACACATATTCTGTCTGTCACCTATAATCTGACTGAGTGTAAATGGCTCAGTCAAATTATTAAAAGTGGTAAAATACAAGCGTCGGGCTTCTATAAAAACAGGACATTCTATTAAAATATGACGAACGGTTAAAATAACATTACAGATCTCGCACATAGGTGGGTCATCCGCCCTCAGCAAGTAGGAATGCGTTAGATGACTATGACCTATGCGGAGCCGAGCAAGAACAACTTCCTCTCTTTGGTCCCTGCGTAGACTGGACTGCCATTGCGCAATTACAGGCTTAATACGATGTAATTTATTTGTGGCCTGTCTGTGCCAAGAATCTTGCCATTGGGAGAGTAATTTAGAACGTATTATTTGCCTGTAGTCTGTATAGGGGACTGACAGGCAATGGTTATCCAGGGAAACAGCCGATTTTGCAGCCGTATCAGCTAATTCATTTCCCCGGATCCCAACGTGGCTTGGGATCCAGCAAAAGCGAATATCAAATTCTAATTCCAAGAGAGGAAGAAGAATCTGCCGGATCCTGGACAGGATCGGATGAGGATTAAACCTCACCGACACTAGAGCCTGTAACACGCTCAAGGAATCACAATAAATCATATACCTTTGGTAGTCGCTATTTTTAATGTGATATAGGGCTGTTTCTATTCCACGCAACTCTGCAGTATAAATGCTAGTTTCTTGTGGGATCTGATTGGATAAAGTTTTGTTAGGGAACACGACAGCATATCCCACATAGCTTTCTAACTTTGAGCCGTCTGTATAGACTGGCAGAAAGTCAGAATACTGCTGTCTATGTGATGCAAAGAGTTGCTGGTAGACAGATGGCGGTGTAGCAGCCTTCTCCCAGATCTTAAGGGAGAAGTCACAAGGTGGAGAATAAGCATGCCAGGGTGGAAAGAATTGCCTTGGTGATTGGGCAACATTGTCTACCGTCAAGTTCAGCTCATTCAGCAGCCCTTGAATGCGAATACCAAAAGGTTTGTTGGCAGTCCGACGGGAGTTGTAGAGGTTTTCCCAGCGCGGCTCAAAAACGGATGGCCACGTGGGATGATCGGGCAGGGACTTCAATTTGAAAGCGTACTGTAAGGACAACTGCTTACGTCGAAGAGACAGAGATGGTTCATTTGCTTCAACGTAAAGGCTTTGGACAGGAGATGTGCGAAATGCTCCAGTGGCTGTCCGGATGGCTTGATGGTGGATTGGATCTAACCACCGAAGTGCACTATCTCTAGCAGAACCGTAAACCTGAGACCCATAGTCGAGTTTGGAACGGACAAGTGCCCGGTAGAGACGAAGAAGGGTAGTACGATCTGCGCCCCATGAGGTTGACGAAAGGGCACGAAGGATGTTAAGCCCTTTTACACACCTTGTCCTAAGCTGGCGAATGTGTTTTAAAAATGTCAGCTTCTTGTCGAAAATAAGTCCCAGGAATTTGAATTCTGCCACAACTGGAATGTTATTTTGCCCAAGCCTTAATTCTGGGTCAGGATGAAGATTACGTTTGCGACAGAAATGCACACAAACAGTCTTCTGTGATGAAAATCTGAACCCATTAGCCAAAGACCAAGCTGTAAGATGGTCAATGGTTTTCTGCAGTTGCCTTTCAATGACCCTCATATTGCATGAATTGCAAAATATGGCAAAGTCGTCTACATAGAGGGCATTGTTTACAGTGGGTGGAAGTTGTTCTGTGATAGAGTTTATTTTAATTGCGAAAAGCGTAACACTTAGAACGGATCCTTGTGGGACTCCCTCTTCCTGAGAGAAAACTCGAGAGAGGGTGGATCCTAAACGGACTTGAAACTGGCGATTCGAAAGAAAGTTTTTAATAAAAACAGGAAGGTTACCTCTAAGACCAAAGTTATAGAGGTCTTTTAAAATTCCAAATCGCCAGGCTGTGTCGTACGCTTTTTCAATATCAAAGAAAACTGCTACCAAATGCTCGGATTTAATAAAAGCATCACGAATGGACGTTTCCAATCGGATTAAATGATCCAGAGTGGATCTATTTCTTCGGAAGCCGCACTGTGTCCTGGAAAGCAGACCATTTGTTTCTAAATACCATACGAGGCGTGCATTAACCATTCTTTCCAGGACTTTGCACAAACAGCTTGTCAGAGCGATAGGACGATAATTACTTGGATTGCTAGGATCCTTTCCTGGTTTTGGGAAGGCAAGAACGATTGCTTTCCGCCAGGAGTCCGGGAATTGTTTATTAAGAAAAATTCTGTTAAACAGAATTAAAAGGTGATCCTTACATTGTGGTGTGAGGTGTTTCACCATTTCGTAGTGGATGTCATCGGGCCCCACAGCACTTGCGTGCGTGAGAAAGAGTGCAGCATTTAACTCCTCCTGTGAAAAGGGCTTGTTATAGGATTCAAGCCCTTTTGAATAGAAGTTCAGGGGGTTTTTCTCATTTTTCTCTTTCAGGGCCAAAAACTCTGCGGGAAAAGATGTTATTGCAGATATTTTTGCAAATGTTTCCCCTAGAGTATTTGCTACTGCAGTTCGATCTGCAATTGGACATCCATTATACTCGAGGATCACAGAAGGGCATGGTGGATATTTTCCCTTCATTTTCCGGATCTTATCCCAGACTACTTTTGAGCTAGCAGCCTGAGTTATGGAAGATGTAAAACGAATCCAAGATTTCCTTTGGCTCTGACGTCGTACATAACGCGCTTTCGCACGTGCACGTTTAAATGTTATTAAATTTTCAGTTGTGGGATATCGGCGGAATATCCCCCAGGCTTTGTTTTGTGCTTTTTTTGCTGCTGTGCATTCGGAATTCCACCAAGGTTTCGGATAGAGTGGGAACCGGCTAGATGATTTTGGGATTGCAATTGCAGCTGCTTGGACAATTGTTTCTGTGACGTACACGACTGCATCATTGATTGGCACCTGACTGACTGTAGCGATGTCAAGATTTGCCAGATGTTGGAAGGCATTCCAGTCAGCCTGATCAATCTTCCACCGCGGTAAACTAAATGGAAGACACGGTCTACCACTAGTTAGGGTGATTATCACGGGGAAGTGATCGCTTCCATATGGGTTCTCCTCTACCTCCCAAGCAAGTGAAGGAAGGAGAGAAGGGGTGCAGATAGAAAGATCAATGGCAGAGAAAGTTCGGGTAGGCATGTGGAAGAAGGTGTTTGTTCCCACATTTAGGAGGGAGAGATCATTGTCAGTGAGCATATGCTCTATGACTCGTCCCCTTCCATTGATGTCAGCACTACCCCACAGAGTGTTATGTCCATTGAAATCCCCAAGAATTAAACAAGGGGAAGGCAATTGCAAGATAAGATCATCAAGGTCTTTCTGGGGGATGTCCGTCCCAGGTGGCAAATAAACAGAGCAGACAGTTAATAAGAACCCCACTGTAAGGCGAATTGCTACAGCTTCAATGCTAGTTGTAAGCTGCAAAGGCTGAAATGGGATCTGGTTGCCGATGAGGATTGCGACTCCTCCGTGGGCAGGACCATCCACAATTCTATCCTTACGAATGATGGTAATGTTATGCATGGTGGGGTCATCATTTGCCTTTAAATAAGTCTCCTGTATGCAAAAGCAAACTGGTTTGTGCTTTTGCAGGAGTGCCTTGATGTCGTCAGTATTTTGCCGGAATCCACGACAATTCCACTGTAGAAATTTAGCCATTATTTGGACTTGGTGGGTCCATCAGGCGGCTTCCGAGGTGCTGAGGGCTTAAGTTTGTCAGTCTTGGATTTCTCTTTCTTGGGGAAGTATGGACGCTGTCCTGTGTCCATTTCTTCCTCAGCGAAGAGTTCCAAAACTGACTCATCATGTACCTCCTTCTGCTCGACATCCATGTTTTCCTGGGTACTAGGTGTTACTTCCCCTTTCTTATTCTTTTCTTTTGCTTTTGTTACTTGTGGAGCATTAGGAGGTATCGATATAGGAGTGGCAGCTGATTGGTCCTTCTGTGCAGGTTTTTGGGAGCTTAAAAGATAACGTGCAATGGGAGTAAATGATTCTTTTGGAGGGACAGACATGTCCGTCTGAGTCCCAATCGAACATCTCCCTGCTACCTTCTGGGCGTAGGTAGGTTTTTTGATGTTAAGAGGTTTCACTGCTTTTCTTGCCTCCTGGTACGATATGTTTAGCTCTGCCTTCAGCCGTTGAATCTCTTTTTCTTCTGTCCACCTCTGGCATGCTCTTGAATAGGCTGGATGTTCTCCCTCACAGTTAATGCAGGTGGGTTTAGTGGCTGAACATGCTGTTGTTTCGTGGTCCTTTGCACCGCACCGGGCGCATGCAAGGACTCCACGGCAGGCCATTTGAGAATGTCCATACTTCTGACATTTAAAACACCGTAATGGGTTCGGAATGTATGGACGTACTGGACAGTTGATGTATCCAGCTTTAATCTCATCAGGAGGTTTGGGAGAGTTAAAAGTCAGGATAACACTCCTGGTTTTAACAGTTTTCCCATCCCTTCGCGCAGTGATTCTCTTGACGGCAGTAACTCCCTGTGGTTTTAATTCGGAGCAGATTTCCTCCTCGGTGACGTCGAGAAGGTCCCACTCCGAAATGACACCTCTCGATGAATTTAGTGTTCTGTGTGGTGTCACTGTTATGGGTATACCTCCGATTGATGTTACTCGGAGTAGATGTTCAGACTGCCCGTCATTTTTTGTTTCAATCAAGAGGTCCCCAGAACGGAGCCTCTTAACTGACTTGGGTGTACCTGCTAACCCATCCAACCCTTTTTGTATAAAAAAGGGCGACATTTTACCAATCGGTGTTTCATTGGTGGAATGCATTATTAAGAACCTTGGGACAGGCCCTGATGGTAGTTCGGTTCGCTGCCTCTTTGTAGCAATAATGCTATCTGCCTCTCCGTCATTATTTTCAGATAGGGACCGGGTTGGGGCCCCTGAAGGAATACGTTTATCAGGATTCATGAAGTTATTTAAATTGTTCAGTGCCCGGGCTCCCCACCCACCACGGAGCCCAAAGGGACGCCCACTACCCGGCATGCAATAAATGCGCTCGGGAGTGGGACGCCAGGGCTACCCAGACACTATACCCGCACCGCCGCCAGCCTGAATCCTGTCCCTCGGACCATGAGGGTAGGGGCGTGGCATTGACACGGTTGATCCTCGCAGGCGAGCCTACTAGCCGATTGATCCTAGCCGGGCCTTCCAGGACCACCCGTCTTGTCGAAGCAGGGACCAAAGTGGTGTATTGAAGCTGGGCCCCTCAACCACCAGGATCCCCCTTTCCGAATTTCCACGGGTCGCAGCGCACGGCAAACACGCCGGATTCCATTGATGTAAGCCTGGAACCTGGGCTGTGGGCGTTGGATCCCAGTGATGCTAGTCTGGGAGTCCAGCAGCGTCACTGGGAGGTCCCCTCACCACGTACAGGTGCCCACGTCGAGGGGATTTCGGGGATTAAATGAGTTTGTAGGGTAAGTATCAACTATGGAAGAACTCTTTATTTTTTATTTTTATTTCTTTAAGGCACAGGTATGTGAGAATAGAAATATGAAAGCGGTAAATAATACTACAGGAAATAGTGAAATCAGGATTTAAAAGATATTCTTATATCCAAAATAATCATAACCCTTGTGGTATGTACAGGGTGTATTTGTGTATTCGAGACACATATTTGCATATATTTCCTTAGAAATATATGCAAACAGGTCCTAATTTTGGATTATAGTGTAATTGTTTTAAATTATTATTAAAGTGTGATATAGGGCCCTTGGAAAATATTTTGCCTACAGTCCAAATACTCCAAATAAAGGCCCTACGTATATACACTGCATTACCATTAATATCTGGACACCTCTCCATGGATGGAGAAACAGGTCCTATGCATTCAACACGTCACAGAATCTGCTATAAATAGTAGTAGTAGTGGCATGTGATGCAAGAAAGCAAATGTATGAGCTTATGCAGCATCAGCCAAAATAAAAAAAAAAAAAAAAATCACACCATTCCCTCCAAATGCCTGTCCAGTTCCTCCTTAAATTTATTCAACCTATCAACTTCCACAACGACAGATGGAAGTTTGTTCCAGCAATTAACCACCTGCTGCCTAAAGGCAAATTTCCGCACATCTATTCTACATCTGTCTTTTCTTAATTTGAATTTATACCCCCTTAGGTTCGTAATCTGAACAAGTGGAAGGATCCCATCAGAATTCAGCGTGCTCAACCGATTCAAGGCCTTATATACCTCAATCAGATCACCGCGCAGGTGCCTAGTCTCCAGACACTGCAATTTGCAGAACTTAAGCCTCTCTTGGTAAGAGGATCCCTTCATTCCCCTCACCAATCTTGTTGCCCTTCTCTGTACACGCTCAAGTAAATCTACATCCTTCCTAAAATGAGGCCTCCAGACCTGTACGCAGTACTCAAGGCGTGGCCTGACCATTGCCTTATACAGAGGGTTAATCACCTCCTTTTCTCTGCTAGCAAAATTCCTATATATCATTGACAAAACCCCATGACCTGCTCTGGCAGCCTGTCTACATTGCTCAGAGAACTTCATATCTGACTGCACAATTACTCCCAGGTCTTTTTCATTTTCTACCACCTTAAGTGTAGTACCACACAGTTGGTACGTATCTCTGGGGTTATTACTACCCATATGCAGTACTTTGCATTTGTCAAGGTTAAACTTCAGTTGCCACTTCTTAGCCCATCTGCCCAAATTATCCAGATCCTGTTGCAGTAGCACACTGCCATTACTGTCATTAACAACCCTGCCAACCTTTGTATCATCTGCAAACTTCGACATTAAGCCTGATATACCTTCATCAATATCATTGATAAATATACAAAACAACAGTGGACCTAACACCGAACCCTGTGGGACTCCACTAATAACATTAGTCCAAGAAGAGCAGCACCCATTGATTACCACCCTCTGTCTTCTCCCACTTAACCATCCTTTTATCCATTGCGGCAACTTACCCTTAATACCATTCTGCTCCAATTTGTACAGTAGTCTTCCATGCGCAACAGTGTCAAAAGCTTTCCTGAAATCCAAATATATAATATCAAAATTAATTTTTGCATCCAGTTCCTTTGTAACCACATCATAATATCCTATCGAATTTGTCAGACAAGACTTTCCCTTAACAAACCCATGCTGTGTCTGAATTATTGCTGCAGTCTTGTCTAGATGATCCTGCAAATGCATCTTTAACCAGCGACTCCATTATTTTACCCGGAACAGAAGTTAAACTAACTGGTCTGTAATTACTCGTGTCACCCTTCGAACCCCTTTGTGAATTGGCGATACATTTGCACTTCTCCAGTCAGTGGGAACCTCCCCTGAGTTCAAGGATGCTCTCATAATTATGGCTAAGGGTTTGCTTAGTTGCTTTGCCACCTCCTTTAATATAACTGGATAGATCCCATCCACTCCAGGTGCTTTTCTTACGTTTAACTTCAACAATTTCTCTTCCACTTTGCTCTCAGTTATTACAAGATCATTAAGCACCCTGCTACAATTTGATAACCTTCTGCCATTTTCAAACCTTAATAACTCCTCATGTGTGAATGTAGATGCAAAATACTCATTCAGTTTGTTTGCTATCTGAGCAGGATCATCAACAGTCGAACCATCGATGTCAAGTGGACCAATCGGATAAACCCCCTTCCTTTTAGAGTTTATATAAGTAAAGAAATCCTTGCTGTTTTTCTTAGCATCTTTTGCCAAGGATTTCTCGTAATCTGCCTTCGCCTGCCGAACCTCCTTTGTGACCTGATTGGAGATTAACCTATATCGGCCATAGGCTTCTGAGTCGCTTGATAATTTATAGCATCCCATGCATTTTTCTTCTCTGTTACGAGTCTCATTAGTTCATTTGACAACCATTTAGGCCTAAACCTTGAACAATATTTCTTAATGGGTATGAAACTTTTAGTAGCTTCCACGATTAATTCCTTGAATGCTTCCCACTGAGAATTTACTGTTGGTAACATCGCCAGTTGATCCCACTGTACAGAATTTAAAAACTGTTGGAGACCACTGTACTAGCCTTTACGGAAGCAAATATGCACGCTGGACTTCAAACAGACAATTGCAAAAGTGGGCATGCAAGATGACACGTTCAACAAAATTACCTCAATAGTTCAACCGAATGGAACACCTCAACAAATTCTAGATGCCAATTTACATGGTGTAAGGAGAGTGAATGCCGCACTGTAGAGCAGTCAAAAGCAGTCCTATGGACAGACGAGTCGAGGAGAGAGAGAGAGAGAGAGAGAGAGAGAGAGAGAGAGAGAGAGAGAGAGAGAGAGAGAGAGAGAGAGAGAGAGAGGGATAATCTTTAATGCCCTTCACGGCCAAAAAGCCAGGGGTTTACATTTTTGCAGCCTCCCGAAACTTCCGGGAAAATAGAACAATTAATTTACAAAAACAGGCAATTTTACAAATGAAAACATATTTTAATGCAAAGGAGAGAACTCCTTACGAGAGTATGAGCTGGCTTAACATCGATGTAAGAGTACCAGCTCAATCAGACAGGAATAGATGCAAGGTAAACACGTCATTGCTGATTAGTCCTACTAGTCATAATTTTTTTTCCCGTAAGTCCGGTCAATAGCGAATTTGTTCAGGTCGGCGTCAAGTGTCCGGATTTGCTTCAGCATCTGCTGAGGGAGGAACCTATCCGAGAGATGGATGGAGTCGTGCTGATTGCGAGTAGAGCTCGGGATTGGCTCTAAGGGAAGCAGGGGGAATCCTCCAGCCAGAGGTATCCCAGAATGAAGGTGATGCGATTATGCCTGTTATCATCTTGACTGTTGCTAGGAGGAGTTTGTCGTCGACTAAGGTGGGAAGCCGTGGAATTCCGAGCGAGTTGGCAAGCTGCGTGGTACGAATCAGAGCTGGAAGGTTGTGCTTCCTGTTGGCCCACTTTAGGAGCCAGAATTCTGTGGCAAAGAGTGGTTTCTTTATTGACGGCCGCTGACGCCCAAATTTCAGCAGCATAGAGTAAAGGTGGAAAGATGATTGTTCTTATGTACCTCACGGTTGTCTTTTTATTTGTGATATGAAGGAGATGCTGTTTTGCTATCCACCGGAGTCTTGAAGCACGTGTGAGGAGCATGTCTATGTGAGCGTTGAATCGAAGTTTGGAGTCGAATACAACGCCCAGATCACGATGGCTGAACACAATTGGGATGAGGGTGTTGCCGACCGAAGGCTGCAGAGAAGAAGGAGTTTGCTTCAATGAATACACCATGAATTCGGACAGCAGGATTGATCTTGAGCTCAAACTGGCAGAGGTAAGATGTGACTGCAGTGAGTGTTGTTAATTTCCGTTTTTACCAAATCAAGGTCTTGACCAGGGATGATGGGAGTGAGTCTCTTGATATCATCTGCATAGCTCAGTAGACATCGAGAATGTGCAACCAGTGGCAAGATAATAGATGAGAACAGAAGGCCGGAAAGGACCCCTCCCTGTGGGACTCCTGCGGTGACGGCTCTAGTAAGGGTGCGATCTTCTGTATGAAGCTTTATAACTGTTATTCAGAAGAGAGGAAAGAAAGCATAATATGTTCCCTGTGATCTGGAAGTGGCATTCCAGGAGAGTGATTAGTTGGTTTACTTGGACGGCATCAAATGCAGCCTCAATGTATAAGTAAGTAACAGCTAGTTCGTGCCTTTTCTCGAATGCTGACAAGATAGTATTCGTTGTGGCTAGCAGATTGGTGATCGTTGATCTGTTTGGAAGAGAATAGTGAATTTGGGCTGGATTACTGGGCAAGATCTGCTTGGTGAGAATGGGGAGTAAGGTCTGCTACAGGAGCTGCAGCAGGCTGGAGGAGTTGGAGATGGGTCGAAGTGTTTAGGTTTCGATGGCGACTGAACTTTGGCTAAAGGTTTGATGAGATAGTTTTTCCATTGCTGTGGGAAAGTCTGGTTCGAGAGTAACTGGTTTAAGATAATTAAAAGTGGCTGAATAATGTACGGACTTCGGCATTTGAGCATGAATTGAGGAACTCCATCATCACCAGTGGTTGACGAGGCAGGTAAAGAATTGATGGCGACGATCAGCTGTTGTTTTGTGATTTGAATGGTGTTCAACACTTCTTGCTGTGTGGGCTCTGTTAGTAGAGCCAGATCTGAGTTTGGCATAGGATTACGATTAAATCTTGTGACGAAATCCAGCAACAATTCAGGATCAAGTTGCAAAGGAAAATGAAGGTTCACTTTCTTGTATGGAATTTTCCCTTTGGCCAGAGATCGGTTAACGTATAATTTGTTTGCCTCAGATTTCAGGCGATTAAATTGAGTCCGTGCCCTTGAATAAACCATACGATCCTTGGCATTTTGCGACTGTTTCCATGTGCGATGGAGCTGTTGCTTCAGCTGGAAACTCATTTTGAGTTCTGAATTCCAACAAAGTCTTGTCAATGGACTGATTGTGATTTTTTTAGAGGCAGCCTATTTGGCAGCCGTGTTGATCCAGTTTGTGAGAATGTTCACAGCTAGTTCTGGGTCACAAGTCTCTAAGGTCACCCAGGGAATGAGAGAGGTGGCTCTGATGCACTTATCTACATCTAGTAAGTTGGGACTAGTGATGTCAAACTTTTTTGTTGTCCTTCTGGCTTCTAATTTGTGGGCTGGTAGATATGCAGTCGCATGTGTTGGGACATGATCAGAGTCAAATCACGTTTCTGAGATGTAATCAAGGGTGCAAGGGATAGAGGTTAGAACTAGATCTAAGAGGTTATTCCCCCTGGTTGGAGCTTCATTAATAAGTTGTAGATTTCTTGATTGTGTCTTCAGAACAATAAAGTTTGGTGGAAGGAGTGTTATGGTTTGGCTTGGGCCCTATTGGCCGTTATCGACAAAATCATGGACCCTCACACCAATATCAGCCCGTTCTGCTGATATTGGTATGAGGGTTCGCATTCTTCGTTGGCTCCAGATGAAATAAAGTATAGAATCTGTTTGTAGGCTAAAACAGGACTCATCCAGAAACGGTACTGTAGCCAATATGTTCGGGCTCAAAATCACATGTTCATCGGACCAGAGCCGACGATTTGTGATGTCGTTTGAGATTAATGGAATAAAAAGCACTAGCTTCCACGAGTAGTGTTCAATTGAATTGAGTCTTCTTAACGCACTCCGGTTGGAAATGTTTTTACTTTTAGGTGCAACAACCTGAAGTGACAGTTGATATGACAAGGCATTGTAGGGTTCTGTCTTGCTGTTAGAGCCGGATAGCGTTCTGTTCTGGTTGAAGTAGCCCTTGGAAGACCCTGAACTTGGCTACTTTTCCTTTCTTGTGAAACTGCTTGCATACTGCATAGAAGACACTGTGTGACAGATTAAGACAACCTACCAGTTTCGTCAGCGAGTGCCGGGCTTCACGTCGTCCAACGGCCCGCCATCTTTAGGAATCATCTAAACGACGATGACTTGCGATCCTCAGTAGTAGAAATGAGTATGATGTTATATGATGCGACTCTGTAAGGTGGCAGATCGATTTCTATTGGAAACTCGAAATTTGCATTCCATGCTTTCTATTATACCAAATATTCGCCGTTGGTGACACCGTTCAAATTAAAATATTCATGAAAATATATGGTTCTGTTAATTTTTTCGAGTAGTGTATTAGACTCTCTCTCGGTTGTTCAGGCTTCCCGGATGACATCTGTGACGAATAAAGTATCCTTGGAAAATGACGAATGAAGTGCATGCCTTGTAAATTGTGAAGTGAGTTTCTGCATAATAAGTGATTACAACGGTAAAATAATGCTGGTTGGTCAAAATTGGTGATATTGTAATTTCGCCACTTCATACAACTTTAATTACTTACGAATTCTCTCCTTAGCTAGTTCATAAGTAATGAAGAAAAAGTATTCTTATTTACTCTTAGTTTTACTTCAACTTTCTGTATAATTGAATTATATTGATAACCCTTTTTTAGTTTTAGAGGAAAGAAAATAATTTGTGAGATGATTCAATTTTCAGAGCTTGATATGTATTTCTTAGCACCTATATTTTATTTTCTCTATTTACAGGAGGGAAGCCGAACCCGTTAAAAAGAAAACCGATCCAGATAACGTTGGAAGTTATATCGAAGGATTTGTGGTAGAAATGAAAAAACGAGAAAACGAATTAAACAGTTCGTTCAATGGTAATTATCCCTCTCAAAAGAATAATAATAAAATCGGATTTTCAAACTGCGGTGCTCAAATAAATGCAAAACATCTTTGTGTTAGTTTATTTCTTTTACGCGGATATCCAACTTAGGCCATATTGCTCCTTATATATTATATCTGTTATTATGCTATATTCCGTTGAGGACAACTGACTTAGCCACCAAGCGAAACGATCCATAAAAATTCCTCAACTAATCGGCGGATTCGGAGTCGGTCTTTGCCACAGAGTTGGGAGAAGATTGCGATTTTACCAACTGTCCTGTTCGCTAGGGTATTTGATTTAAAATTTAAAATATATATAAAAATAAAAATATATATAAAAATAACCGAAAAATTAAATATTTTCACTTGTATTACAATTAAAAATTGTTACCAGAGACTTCTCCCTTGATCGAAGGACAAAAATCATAGCCGGTCCAGCAGATGAAGTGACTGCATCACACATTGTCAATGTGAACAGTGACAGCATCGCACATTGACATTGTGAGGGGAATGAGAGCACCACACATTGACATTGTTAATAAGATGGTATACTGGAAAAAAAACCTTTTAGAAGTACTAATACCTCCAAACCAAAAAGGAGATGCAAAGGATGTGATGGGAAGAAAAGAAGTGATGGTGTACGGAGGTTAACCTCTGTTAATGGAATGATCATGGAATCTCTGAGAAAGGATGCAATACAGGGCCATCCCTTTGGGGACGATGTCATTAATGGATCACAGCACGGGTTCCCAAAGGAGAAGACTCCTGTGGCCAGTTTTGTTAATTTTTATGTTGATATCATATTAGAAACGAATAAAAGAAGCAGCTAGTATATTATTTATTTCGATTCAGCAAACTCTTAATACAGCTTCTCATGAAAGGCCATTGTAAAAAAGGCATAAAGTTGGTTTTTGAGAAGATTCTTCATAGGATCAGGGGCTGACTAAAAGAGGAAAGACAAAGAGTAGCCTAATCCTAAGTGACTATTCTTCAGAATGAGCATAGAAAATGGCATCCCTCAAGGAACAGTGCTGGAACACGCCTCTTCTTATAACCTCCTTAAAGAGTTGATGAGATAGTAAAAGCGAAGAACTCAAAGATTGTTGATGATTTGAACACTCATAGTCTATTGATTATAACCAGGTCATTTTGCATCAAAATTAATTAGATCAGTTACAAATATGGTCAGAAATATGTCTGCTAAAGTTTATTGCTTCTAACTGGAAAATGTTGACT
Source organism: Mastigoproctus giganteus (assembly GCF_048544385.1). Classification (NCBI taxonomy): domain Eukaryota; kingdom Metazoa; phylum Arthropoda; class Arachnida; order Uropygi; family Thelyphonidae; genus Mastigoproctus; species Mastigoproctus giganteus. Next base: position 188,888,713 of record NC_143577.1, read on the forward strand.
TTGGGAACACAAATCAAGAATTTAATTCTAAGTTGGGCATGAGGATTAAAAGTAATTCGGGGATAAATGATTTAATGATAACAGAAATGCGACATTTACGGTGATGCAAAATGGCGAGACCATCGTAGCATGTTGTCCTCTGTATGATTTTTAGTACCTTTGTAAGTAGAGAAAACGATATCATTATAATATTTGAAATACTGGGTGATTCACTACCAGTGCGACAAACTTGCAGGAGGTGAAGGGAGCACAAAGACGAATCGGAATCACATAGCATTGCAGGGTCCGAAATGCCTTCGTCATGCGGTAGAAGACGTTGATCGTGAACAGCGATCCCGCTGGAAGTCAGCATTTGCGTACCGTTTCTGTTGAAGAAACCAAGCAGCAAAAGTCCTGCGGAGTGGATAATCCGCAGGCTCCAATGATTGGACGCGTTGCAAATGGTATGAACTCATTTGGTTTGTTGACAGTATCCTCCATGCAGTGGTTGGGAAATCCAATCGTTGGCCTATCGCTCGAGTACTCGTACTCGGATTGCCTTCTGGAAGACGTGGGATATTCTCCTCATTGTCTGGCGTCTTCATCGTTCGCTCTTGATTCATGGTACCTCTCGTGAAACAACCAGTCTCGCGTAACCTTATGTGCACACGTGCGAAAATCGTATGATAAGGAGCACGCTTGTGTGGGAATCGTTCCTGGTACAAATGCAGAGCGGCGCGCCCGTTACAGTCCGCAGATCCATACGCGAGGTGCATGTCGGCCAGTTCAACGTTTGAATACTCGTCTATCTTACTGCCTCGGGAACCGGTTCGCAAATGCTGACTCCCAGCGGGATCACTGTTCACGCGACCTCCCGTTCAACGTCCTCTACCGCATGACGCAGGCATTTCGGACCCTGCAATGCTATGTGATTCCGATTCGTCTTTGTGCCTCCTACACCTGCTGCAAGTTTGTCGCACTGGTAGTGAATCACCCTGTATATATTCAGGTGCAGAGAGACCTCACCTAGAACACAAAAGGTCTTCTAAAAAGTGTTCGAAGAAGAGTGACCAGATCGGAATAGAGGCACAATATAGATATTGTTCCTCCCATGAGGCTTAGAAAGTGCAGACTGCAAAGGTCCGCAACTTGACATGCTGAGGTGGGGAGTTCGAAACTTAGGTGTGTAAAGCGCTGAAGGGATCAGTAAAATGAACGGAAAAGATGAATCTTCAATGGCAGGGCAACCAAGGGTCAGGAGACACAAATATAAAATCCTAGGGAGTAACAGAAGAATTGGTCGGTCAATATTTGAATCCCTCTACCACTTAATATTTCTAATTCTAAAACTATTGTTAAAATTTATAAAAATCTGAGATATTGAAAACACTTACCATTTTTTAAATTTTTAATTTATTTTCATTTCTTTTTTATTTATTTTCTGAGTTATTAATAATCATATATATAGATAAACCTGAACAGAGTTCTGAAAATGGTTATATTTTTACGTAGAAAGGATGCTCATCGGGAACATAGCAGCAATATTTGGAGCTGGAAGCGATACTACTGCAGTATCACTTTCGTGGAGTTTTCTGATAATGGCGACAAATCCCGATGTACAGCGACGTGTCCAAGCAGAAATAGTTGAAATCGTAGGGAGGGAAAGGATGCCATCATGGGAGGATCGCCTTCAACTTCCCTACACTCAAGCAACGATTCTAGAAGTATCCAGATGGCAAACTAACGTTCCAATCAATGTGCAAAGGATGTAAGTGCGCAGTATTTAAAACAATTTAAAGAATTGATTAAAGCTTGGAAGTGTTCCTATTTAGAAACTGATAGTAATTGTAGATAAACTGCATTTTGTTCATCAGTTGTGCTTTTTCGTGCTTAGTTCTTGAATTGTTTTAATTAATGTACCAGGATCAGTATGGTACATTTTCCGAACACATGACTTCCACCTTCATATAGATTAACTATAAAATGTCGTACGTGTGGATTAGCACTCTCAGTCCTTATATACCACATTGCTAGTAAAATTTTTAAACTCTGTTTAGGATCTATGGCAAACGAAAAAATTTCAGATTTTATGTAACATGAAACGAAGGAAGTCAGTGGTGTCGAAAGCAACCATCTGTACACAATGAGAGGTAGACGAACGCAGAAGACTGCAGCCCTAAAAGGAAGAAATGCTGCAGAAAGTTATTGCTCAAAGAACGAGACAGCAGAAATTTGAACAGAATTGAGTGTCAGAATATAAGCCAATCCATGGAGTTTAGCAAATTATCAAAAAACGTTGTTTAAAGTCTCAACTGTTTAATAGTTAAAAGAGTTTTTTCGTTATTATGAGATATGTAAGTTCAAATAATTTCAGAGTTATTTTTCAAAAGACGTTAATTTTAACAAATTCGTTTTGCAACCTTTATGAAAGAGCAAGGAAATTACGCAAAAGACAAAAAACGCCTGCATGTTAAAATTCGATCAAACCCCAAAGGCCTTCTGAGAATATATAAACATTCTCAGACTCAGATTACATTATACTCAAAAACGGATTCATTAATAAAATTGCACTTACAGTGATATGATTTTATCCTAAATGATTTGGTACCGCTTCTTGACATTTTCTCTCATCAGTTATATTCAGGTTACTAGCAACATTCAATCAAGCTTTGTATACGCTGTCTTTAATTTTCAACCCTCCCATACCATGTTCCTACTCTAGTAGCCACCCAACAATCCTTTCATTAGAGAAATAGCAACCAATGGTTGATCTACAAGCATAATCTCCAGATATATGTTGGCTTTCTACTGAAAATATATGCATGCTGGCAATGTTGGTCCACAATAACGATACGCCTTCTAATAAGTTCCACCAATTAATGGTGGTAAAGAACATATATTTTGCTCTGGTGCAACACCATATCTATTGTCAATATTGTATGCAAAGAGGAAATTTTCTTAGTGTCCTAATCTTCAAGCACTGAATTTCGAAGTTAATATATATGTTTATACATATATATACCGTTGAGCCAAAACATTATGACCACCTATCTAATATCATGTTGGTCCTCCGTATGCAGCGAAAACAGCGGCGAGGCATGGATGCTAAAAGATTTCTACAAGATTAAAAGATGGTGGAAAACTCTTACATTGTGGTGTGTTACAGTATGCTGTAAATGCCAGAGATTAAAAAGTGTGTGGATCGTTTAGTGTCGTGAACGGTTGTTCTTCTGCTTGTTTAGCCGCTGGACCTCAGTTGGAGCCCAACATTGCTCCACTTACGCCTCGTGGAGGTAGACCAGAAACTCAGTAGCTTATGTATACTCTGGCAGGTGCTGCCACCTAATTTCCCGAGATTTCGATAGCTAGGGCTTTATAAAAAAAAAACACTCCGTAATCATGAGCTCTGGAATTGATAAAACCAAATGAGGTTTATGCGGTTTAATTTGGACGAAATTACGTCTTTGCAGTTTGTGTGGTTTATACGCTGGCGTATTAGGCAGAGTCGGAGGGAAGGATAAAGACTGGAGGATAAGCCAGAAGTATGGGGACGATAGCGAAGGCGATGCCAGGATGTTCAGTGAGGCAGACCCTGTCCCCATCAGGAGAATGATAATGGTTGGCAGCGGAGGGAAGGAGACAGGACTGCTTCCTCCCTCCCACAGTCTGCGCGTGTAGCACATAGTGTGTGCATAGTGTTAGGGTCGGGCGCCACCTGTGGTTTCCCACATCTGCGCCATATGTACACTGTGAAGAAATACAGAACACTGTAAATGCCAGAAAAAGTGTTGTGTGTTGAATGTGTGGTTTTGTGTTGGGTTCTGTTGTATGTCCTGGCATTTGGCCGCAGGGCCCCTGATGGAACCCCACGTTGCCCGCACACACCACTAGGAGGTAGCCAGGCTGCCCATAGTTCTCTGGCTAGTCTCCGTCAGGGTCGCCTCAGCTTCCTGAGCGGAGACCAAGTTAAAAAAAAAAAAAATAAATAAAAAAAAAAAAAAAAATAAAAATAAAAATAAATAAATAAATAAAAAAAAAAAATAAAATAAAATAAAAAAAAAAAAAAATTAATTAAAAGAAAAAATAATAATAAATAATTAATTAATTAAAAAAAAAAAAAAAAAACACAGCGATTAGATAGAGTGAGGTAGTACAGGGTGTACAGAAGAGGGGGAATGAAAGTAAGAGTAAGGGGATATAGGCGAAGGCGTCCCCAACCAGTCAATGTACACTCAGTCAATCAGGTGAAGGCGAAGAAAGGGGAAGGAATGGGGTCGAAAGTGACTGTACAATTGAGCACAGATAGGATCGCCATTTGGCGCCTCTGTCATCGACATCGGGTGGTGTCCAATCCAGGGGTTTAATTCGATCCAATGGTAGCTTTCAAACTTCAATCATCAGATAGTTGTCCGTTTGATGGTGTGGCGGTCAAGTTCATGACTGTCTAGTCTGGATGAAAGTCCATCATGGTCTCAAACCGCCTGTTGTCTTCCTTGGGACTGCTATGGCGCAGGTACAGGAACTGTAGAAAAGGATTTCCTTCGGCTGAAGAGCTCTTGTGCGAAACGCGTAAAAGCTGTATATTCCTCCCTACTATCAAGCAGGTGTGTTTCTTGGTCTTTGGGTATGTAGGTCAAGGTAGTGATGAAGGTGCAGCGAAGATCCTCATACAGGGGGCAGTCATACATAAGGTGCGACCAACTCTCAGTCCCACCACAGGTGCAAGTGGGATCATCGATGATTCCCAGGGCCGTCAGTTTGCCTTTTAATGATCCATGGCCAGTTAACAGGTATGTAGCATAAAGACCAGGTGAAAACCAGGGGGGAAGCCTGGGGAACACCCTGTTAATGTAAGGGAAGAACTTTCTAGTGATTTCGCCTTTGTTGGAAGTAGTCCATCTCGCTTGCCACGCCTGCTGCAGATGCGTGAGGAGACGCTTCTTTTCTGCTGTTCTGTCGTTTGCGGGGTCTGTTGTGAATTCGAGGATGGTCTTGGAATTTGTTTTGGAGAGGTGGAAGAGTAGTCCACAGCGGACCACCTCCAGGTCCAGTGGCATGGCGCCGATTTGCAGAGCATGGGTACTGACAGTGCAGCAGGCACGGGTAGTAGCAAGCAGGATGTTCCTTTGCAGAGAGTCGAGGATTCTTCTACCACTAGCAGTGATTGCTTTCGGGTACCAAATGCCTGCTGCGTACGTTATAATCGGGGTAAATATCACTTTATAGAATAAGGACAGAGTGTGCCTATTGAGTCCCCAGTCCCGTCTGGAGACCCTGGCGACAAGGGCGGTGTAATTACGTATCTTTCTTCTTAGGTATTTAAGATGTGGCTGGAAATTCAGTTTGCTGTCAAGTATAACTCCTAGATACTTGAGATGAGTGGAGAATTTTATGGTCCTGTTGTCGATTTTTATCTGTGGCGGTCTGGCTTCATTGAGACTTCCTTTGAGAAGAATAGAATCTGTTTTGGCGGCAGAGATGGTGAGGTTATGGTGTTTAGCCCAGTCCTGTAGCTTCTGTAGTGCATTATTCGCCAAAATCTCCAGTCGGGCCCTAGAATCGCCGGTAACGGTGATAATAAGATCATCTGCATAGGCTTGAGAGGTGACCTCTCCCAGGTCCATGCCAAGGAATTCATCAAGCACAAGATTCCACAAGAACGGTCCCAAAACCGAGCCCTGTGGGCATCCTCTGTAGACCTGTCTGGTGATTTTCATATATGGAGCATTGACAGTGATTGATCTGTTGGAAAGGTAGCTTTTGATGGAGTTATATAGGTTTACTGGAAGCTTTGATTGACGCAGTCTGCCTAGGACGCTCGGCCACCAAAGTGAGTCGAACGCCCCAGCAAAGTCGACAGCGATGACCAGAAAGTATTTCTTTTGGGTAATTCCTACTGCTTCAAGGAGATTGTGGAGTGCATCTACAGTGGAGTGCCCCGTTTTGAATCCAAATTGTCTGTGAGAAGCCATGTTTGCATTGTTGTAGTGTTTGAGAAGTCTGTAGTAGAGTAGCCTTTCATAGAGTTTACTAAGTACCGACAGGAGAGCGATGGGACGGTAGGAGTTTGGGAGTTCAGGTGGTTTCGTCGGGTTCTTCAGGATCAGTTTTACGTTGGCCGACTTCCAATCTGTTGGGTAGTGACCATCACGTAGACAGGTATTGAATAGATGAAGTATTAATTCGGGGACACACTCCACTGTTTTCTTTATAATCTCAGGCTCCAGCAGGTCCGATCCTGGACATTTCCTATCTTTGATCAGGACCGCAGCAGTTTGTAGTTCTCCTAAGTCAAAGGGAGATTCCTGCTCTTCAGTGTGGTAAGTCTCATTCTCTGCACAGAGGGATTTTTGTTCCTGAGTGATTGGATTTGTTGCTGGTTGTAGGATGGCGTCCAAAATGTTTGTTATGGATTGCTGCCAGGTGGTTGCTTCCGTACCTTGTAATGACTTGGTTGAAGTGGTGACCTCTCCCCTGGGTAGTTTGTTTGTGGTGATCTTGTACACCACTCCCCAGGGGTCGGTATTGCCAGTGGTGTTGACCAGGTGTTGCCAGGATTCTTGTTTTCGTTTGCGGATCAGGGCCGTGTACTGGTTTCGCACTTCCCTGTAGTTCTGTCTGAGCGCCTCCACTTCACGTGCCGGCCAGGTCCTCCGGGAACGCTGGAAAGTCTTTCTTCTTATAATTACTTCTCGGCGCAATCTATGCAACTCTGGGCTCCACCAGGGCTGTGCGCCTGGGACAGGGTTTTTCCTTTTGATTGCCAAGTTGCTGGCCGTTGTGATCAGATCAGTGACTTGTCTTTGGAGGGCATCTGCGTTGTCGGGAAGTAGGTGGGGTTGGGTCTCATTAGTTAGGGTTGTCCTGAAGACGTCCCAGTTCGCCTTTTCAATTGCATATCTATTTAACATGACTCGTATGGCTGGGGATCTAGCTAGAGATCGATTTAGCTGGAAGGAAATAACCCTGTGATCCGAAGTAGTCCACGCCTCGTTGACCTTCCAGTTGGAAATGTTGCCGACAATGTTCCTTGAGGCCATAGTGATATCAATAGTGGCCTCCCATAGGGTGTTTGAGAAGGTGGTAGGATTGTTCGGTTGGTTAATGACTGTCATAGTCGAGTTTGCCAGGAAGTCTTCCAGGCGTTGGCCATTTGCAGTGCTCCGCCTGTCTGGTGTCAAACTATGCCAGACCGGTGATCGGCAATTGACATCGGCTCCGATGATGATTTTTGCGTTTGGCAGAGTTCTCAGGACATCTTCCAGGTATCTGATAGCATAGGTAATCTCTTCGCCTGGTCTACAGTATAGGGATATCACGTAAAAGGATCCCATGGAGCTGATCAGGTGGGCACAGGCAGCCCAGGCTGTACACAGTGCTGAGATTTTAGTTGCTGTGATTTCTGGATTTCGAATGACTATTGCAGCCCAGGGCGTATCCTGATCTGTTTGAATTATTTTGTAGGTCAGGGGGTAACCTCTCACCTGCCTCGTGTGAGTGTACGGTTCCTGTATAATGAGAATATCTGCATTTTCTTCGTCTGCCTTGATTCTTATCTGATCGGCCACCGCCCTGGCCCGCTGTGCGTTGATTTGAAAGAATTTATTAACTCCGTAGTTATATCTTTTAGGCTGTGAGCCCATAATCGGTTTTCATCTGGTATAAACACTTGGCGCTTATATAGGACGGACACGTATTATCCCGAATAGAGTGGTGGTGGTCTTGTTTATTACTTTTACAATTTGCACAGACAGGCTCAGATTCTTTGTTAGGGCATGTGTTGTATTCATGTCCTTTCTCAGCGCAGTGGCCACAGGTCCTGACAGCCTGGGCACAGGTGTGTGAAGTGTGCCCGAACTTGCAGCATTTATAACATCTTGGTACAGCCACGTGCTCCCTGAAGCGGTGACTGCCCCAATTGATATAGATTCTCATTTGATCTTTTAAGATAGGCCAGACAATCGGCGCTAGTTCCACTATCCAGTTTACTCCATTTCCGACTCTTGGCTTGGTTGAGTATCTGGGCATAATAAGGTCACTCTTGTCCAGGTCCGAGAGATGTCCATGTACATTACGTCGGTATATTTCATCGGTGATCTCGGAGGGGGTGATGTCTTTATCTACGTCGAAGATGACAATTGACGGCCCTTTTCTTTTGGGGGCCGCAGCAGTGAGGCCTAGAGTTTGGATCTTTGGGTTTTCCATAATTTCTTGGGCTTCCTCCCTGGTTTCAGTCTCTATGACCACTCCGACGTTTCTGGTTTTCCTTATACTTTTGATTTTAGTATTTTTCAGTTCTTCATTTAGATTTTTCATAACGTGGTTTTTGATTTCTTCGCTTGTTTGCGCAGTATCCTGCGTTGTTGGTCTTAAAACGACCAGGTTTGGCTGTTTGATCAGTGTCTTCTTCCCCAAGGGGGGTCCACTTGCTTTTGGTAGTTGTGTCGCATTGGGTGCAGTCCTCAGCGCGTCTACGTACGAGGGGGCGCGCTGTGGCATTTGGTTGCCCCGCTCATCTAGGTATGCCTCCAACTTGGCCTTAGCCCTTTCCTGTTCTACGTGCTGGTTTACTATTATAGTCTCCAGTTTTGTCCAAATTGTCACGATTTCAAAACGGAGACCGGTGGTGATTCTACTGTTTGATTTGGACATTAAATTCTCTAGTTGAGTGCGCAGGGCAAACATCTGTTCGAGAGCTGTTCCTTCCGGTGGTGAAGTGCCCAGGGGTGGGATAGAGTCTTGCTTTGTCCCCTTCTCAGCGTTTTCCGTTTGTGAGCACTGGTTGTCTTGTACTTCTCTTAATCCACTAGCACTCCTACTCTCTCGGTCAGTCTTAGAGGCAGGGCCTGTCTTTGCATCTTCATTATTATCTGGATCATCGTCGAGGGTTATATTTACCTGAACTGAGTACTCTTCTTGCTTAGTGCCAGCTTCAGCTTGGCTTTGTTTACCAAGCTGGCTGATACATAAGTGACTGTCACTGACGTGTCGCCTTCTAATCCCGTTATTTAAAACTTGCTGTCTTGAAGCAACTAAATTAATGGATGCTACTTCGTAGTTGTCATTAATTTCGGTTATGTCATTTGCAGGCGATTTTACCTGCGTGATATAATTGTTATCCTGAATTAGTTTGGAGGAGAAAGGTGTTTTATGCTCGCTGGCTATTTTCGCTATCTCGTGATTGCTGCGTGATTTTTCTGCCGTCTGGTCCTTTAGTGTAGTTCCGTCCGCAATATTGTTGTGGTTGTTTGGCACCCCACACCGTATTTCATTGCCATTACTTTCCCCTAAGTTCCCTTGAGGCAGATCCTTAGTTCGGAGTGTCATGGACTTAGAGGCCTGGCAGGTGTTAGTTTCTGGCAATTCAAGAGATGATACCGAATTTTTCGAGGGTTTGCAGCATTCCCCTAAAAAAGAACTCCGGGATTTTGCTGGCAGTTTATTTATGTGCGCGATGTTGCTGCAGGAACGGCAAATAAGGTTATTGCACCCTGTGCATTTGATGTGTGAGTTTGAATCTACGTTTCTTTCCGTTCTACATAGGTGACAGATACCAGACTTGTTATTGCCACGTATACGTTTGTTTACACTTGACATTGTTCAGCTATATATTTGAACGCGGCTAAAGGCAGGGACAATGAGTCAAACAAGAGAGGGTACAATAGAAGAAAAGTTATGTACGTTTCAAAATTTTCTTAAAAGTGGCAAATTTTTCCAGGATGAAAAACTGGTTTTACATCCAGCCTTGGAACTCATGAAATTATGGACGGAAAAAGCTGAAACTCATAGGGAATATAGAAATGTCTGTAAGCTATCTGGTACAGAACCTCGCCAGAAGTTTCGGAGCACCAGAACAAAGTTATTTACGATCTCCGTACATTACCACCAGGGGGAGCTATAAACCCTTGTGAATGAAAGAGAAGGATAGGTTATAACCAAAGAAACAAAGACTATAACTGTACACCCCCTAGAAGCCAAGATATATCAAAAAGAAATTGTAGCCCAAAAATAGCCCAAAACCCTAGCAAAGCACCCCTAATGAAAGAGACACCAATATTTTGATATAGACATACATAAGACAGTCCTTTATGGTAACATATATAATATAACACTTCAATTTTTTTAATTTTGAAAAAGTGTGTCTAATTTTTTGCTCCAAAGATACATATATATAATAGAAAATGGCCGACCATAACCATAAACCCAGAAGTATATATATTTTCAGTAGCGTTAGTTTTAACAATGGCAGCCTCCACTGTAGGCTACCAGGTTTATCCAGAATGCAACTGTATCAATAAGTAGCACTAGGGACCAGCCCTTGCAAGTAGGAAGCAAACCCCAAAGAAAATTACTTATATTTTTCCCTCCAAAAAATAAGCAATGAATTTCATTGGCCACCAAACTGAGGGAGACAAGATGGCTAAGCAAAACAACAAGACATAATAAAATCCAATATTACTATTAATTAAAAGTTCAATTTCTTTTTTCAGCAATTAAGAGGCCAAAAGACAAAATTAAAATGTCCCAAAGACACCCACTGGTTCCCCAAAATGTCCGGATCACGAATGCTATAATTAGAAGATCCACTACACCTTAGGCGAGGTGTATTTGACCAAAACAAGAAATTAAAACAGCCAGTGAAGAAGTTATATAATAAGTGGCATCCATCTTGTTATTATTTCACAACGATGATTTCAATTTTGCAAGCAATTCAGATAAAACGTTGAGCATAGCGCAACCCCTTCTCTGGCAGCCAAACAAAAGGTATCAATCGACTCACCAATAAAAACTCTATCACAGGTATATATTTTCACTTAAGGGGGGATGGTTAAATCACACAATTTAAAGATAAATCCAGAGACTGAATATCACACGTCTTAACACATTGAAAGCATTTTGGCACAGTGGTATCATCACCGTCCTCCCCACCCTGGGCATTGATAGTATGGTTACTTCCTCAGACACTCAGTTTTTTCGTCCAGCAAACAGGCCAATCGACCAGACAGAGGAGTGACTGTCTGGTATAATATGGGTAGCTGTAATCATTTACAGGAGACCCTAATATCATAATTGATTTCCTCCCTCCCGCCGAGGAAAAGGGAGAAAAAGGTACCAGCCAAGGGCGCCCGGTATAGGTCGTCAGGACTTGACAGTAGAGGGCACGTTATCACTGTTTGTAAAGAGTCCAATTTGGGTATCTGGTCCGATTTGGCGTCATTCATGTGACAGAGGTTCCGTCCGAGATAGATTAATGATCAGGACAGTCTTCAAGTGGGTGGTGGGTACCAATCAATTTCGATGGCAGAATACATTGCAATTCCCAGATCTATTACGTTCGGGGTAGGATTTTTTGCCTCTGGAATAAGTCCTTTGTAAAGGTGGTGAAAGCTATGTATTCTTCAGCAGTGTCAAGCAGTTTGTTCCTCCATATTCATGAGGATGTAGTGAATTCTCGTCATAAGGGAGCGCCTAAGGTCCTCGTAAAGTTACAGTGGCAGAGGCGATGCTCCCAGCCTCTGGGGAGCCACAATGGCAGTTTGGGTCTTCCACAATCCTAAACTCTATCAATTTAGCTTTGAAAGATCCGTGCTTAGTGCGAAGGAAGGTGGCGTGGAGTCTTGAGAACTATGTGGGTTACGCTCGGTGTAGATGCTTGAGATTTCAGGAATGAATTTCTTGGTGATGGATCCCTTTGTGGTTTGGTACCATCTCAATTGCCATGTGCTAATGTTTAGGTAGCTGGTAGACGTCAGAGTGCCTGGCACATGGATGACTGGTTTCAGGGTATCCCAGCAGTACATCGCCCAAAGCATGACACCGCCGTCACAGACATGTTTTCATCCCACGGCGCATCCATGCGCCATCATTTCCCCAGGAAAATGACGCACACCTACCCGGCCGTCCACATGGTGCAACAGGAAACGTGATGGGTGAGTCATCGGACCAGACGACATTCTTCCAATTACGCAAGGTCCAGTTTCGATGCTTGCGTGCCCATTATAGGTGCTGACGCCGGTGAACCGTGGTTAGCATGGGCCCTTGGAGCGGCCTGTGGCTACACAGCCCCATTTTCAGCTGTGTTCGATATACTGTACTGTGTTGAGACACATTACTCCCGTCACTAGCATTCCAATTACCGTCAAGTTGCGGCACAGTCGCCCTTCTGTTGCCATGTTCCATCCGGGGAAGCCTTCACTCACCTTGAGCATCGATGAGCCGTGGTCGTCCAATACCTCGCCGGCAGTTCGTGGCTTTCCCTCTTCGGTCCATTTTCGGTGGCAACTAACCACGGCTGACCGTGAGCATCCCACAAGCCGTGTCGTTTCGGATCTAACACAGTTGTCTGGCCATTACAATTTGTCCTTTGTCAAACTCGTTTAAGTCCACTGCGTTTCACATCTGAAGAACAAGAGTAACACTGATTAACGGAGCTCTGTATCAGGTGGTTTTATACAGTTTCGCGACCCGAGCACGCGCCGTAGTTCATCTATTGTTGCTCCGATTTGCATAACGACTCGCTATTCATAATGTTTTGGCTCATCGGTATATATATATATATATATATATTTTTTTTTTTTTTTTTTTTCGCGATGGCCTATTTTAGCGATATCAAGCGAAGATTACTAATCGAAATATTATCCACTACATGAATAATCGACTATTAGAAAGATCTAATCAAAAATTATGCATAGAGAAGAGCATGCGACACTGTTATTGAAAGTTTACTGGTTGACAGTATTAATAATAATAGCAAATTAATAATATTTGCCATATAGTTCAAGGAAGCCACACGATTTTTGCTGCACTGCAGAAAAAAGCAACAACCAATTAGATAAGAAAGCACAAATTATATGCTTTGCTTTCATCTTCAAGCTGGTACGTATTCAGTGCACTTTTAAATTTATTCAAACTGTCGGCCTGCGAGGGAAACTTGTTCCAGCCATCAACGACTCGCTGGATAAAAGAAAACTTCCTACAATCTAATATAATCCTCAAGCCCTGTAATTTTAATTTATGATCTCTACTGAAATTTTTTAGAACATACATAGTGTTCAGTGTTAATTGCAATGTGACTCCAGGGGTTCCCTCCCCAAGGGGCGTAAGGAACGTGTGAATACAAACTGTGTGAAGGATTTTTTAAAATTTTTTTGTAGTTGTTGGCGCATCGGCTGCTGTGGCCATAATGCACCTCCCAAGGTTTTTGCAGTGATCCAAGCCCGAGGCGGGATTCGAACCCGCGACCTTTGGGTTGCTAGTCAGGCACTTTACCCACCTGGCTAGCCCGGTCGGCTCTGTGAAGGACATGTAGGTTATGTAGGTTAGTGAGTGTTCGTGTAGTATTATTGTGGATGAGTTGATTTTGTTTTTCATCTGGCCTCTTAGCCTAGGAACTTGTGTTTTCACAAAGAAATCTCTAGTTTACCTTCCGGCCCACGAAGAGGGGGTGCCGGGCAGTTCGGAGTATAAAGCACTGGCGGGCGAACGCTGAGGTAAGTAGCTAAGGCTACAGGCAGAGATAGCACAGTAAAAGTTAAAAAAAAAGTAGGCAGAAAATGAAAGTGAGAAGAGATAGTGGGGCGATAGGAAGTAGGGCGGGGTATAAAGGAGTAGAAGGAAAGAAGGAGCAGTAGAAAAGGCTCCCGCCTGGTTGAGAGGAGTGGCAGAAGCCCAGGGCAGGGTGCCCGTCCTACTCCAGCAATGGGAATTAAAAGTAGGCAGTGGGGTGACCCACCAGCGGAAGAGAGTAGCCTGCCACCCATGGTGGGAAAGCGGTGTCGGAATTGGGAAATCAGTCACCCCAGGTGGTAGGAATGGACGGATCATAGAGTGAGGGTCCCTTTCCTATGATGGAGTGCGTTTTTGGATACTATGCCACACTGACGAGGGATCAAGCCCTACTGATCAGTGTCAGAATCCCACTCTACGCTGGCTAGGTAACTACGGTGTCTGCTTGGATGGATATGGGGCCACAAATGGTCACATAGGAAGTAGGAGATACACATTTATTATTATTTTTTGCTTTTTTTTTCTAAAGTTTTATGTTATATTATTATATATTTTTCTTTTTCTGTTAAATTATATGCATTTTTTTCATGAATCCATCCTCTTTGTCACACCTGCGGGGAATGCAATGGTCAGCAATGAATAAAAGATAATACTTTAGGATTAGCCTAAATGAAATAAATTTATTTAAATTTAAGAACAGCTAAATTAAGGATTAGTATTAATACAACTTAATAAGAATTAAAATTTTGTGTGCTTTCTCACTCATACCAATGATTCCATCCATTCTTTCAAGCATTATTTTCACTTATTCAATTCAATTCTCTCTGCAATGCGTCCTCGGGCACCACAACTTACTATTCATGTTCAGTCGGCCGGTAGTCAGGGCTGGCATGTCTTGCATGCCAGGAAGGTATGTAGTGGGTGCATTGATGTTGTTAGTAACTAAGTTCATTTGTGTTAGTGTATATTGCTGTTCAGGACAGTGATAAGTCCACTTTCATTCATTTTACTAATCCCTCTCTAAACTAATTCAGGTCACCTGTGAAGTGCCTGGTTGCCAAGCCGTGTAGCCCACATAATTGTAGTCTTTCTTCATGCTGTCATTCTTCTGTCGATCTGACCATTTGATTTCTCTCTATTTGGAACGTTTAAAGAAGCTTAATATCTTTTTTTCAGATTAGGTCTGCATAATTTAAGACACATTCCAAATGTAGCCTTACAATTGCCTTGTAAAGTGGGATCATGACCACCCTATCACTACAGGATAGTGTTCGATAAATCACTGACATGCCACCATGAACTTTATGGGCTGCGTCTTTTCACTGTTCAGTAAACTTCATATCTGCTGGTATTTTAACTGCTTAATCCCTTTTCTCCTCCTCCACTGTTTTTAATTCAACACCACCGAGTGTATAATTGATTTCTGGTTTGCTATTCCCCAAGTGTAAGACCTTGCAATTAGCAGTATTAAAACATAGCTGCCACTTCTCTGACTATCTTTGAAGTCTGTTCAAGTGATTAGGAAGAAGCGATCCATGGAACTCATCATTAACAAATCTGCCAATCATATTAAATAGATCACTTCGAAAATTAATAAATAAATAAAAATTTCGATCCCTCTAAATTTTATGGAAGTCATATCTTTTCTAGTTCTTCTTGATAGTACAGTGTTTTCTCTACTTTTTAATCCTTTGTAGAGGCTTGAGTCCGAATCCCGTCGATGACTGGAGGAATTTCTAACGGTATCTAAATTCGGGGCTGTTTTGTTTCCTCCCCTCACGTACGCTTCTGGAATTTTCAGCCTGCACTAAATGCAATCAACCGGTTAAAGTACATTTCTACAGACATAGGATGGAAATGAATACAGATATAAAATGGAAATTAAGTGAATTGCCTTAGTTACAACCCTTCAATATAGAATCACAACTAAGATAGTTCATTGTTACATATTTCTGTAATTTATTTCAGATAATCTCTGTCAGTAGATTAAACCTTAACCTGAAGACAGAGCAATTTTATGAAATTAAAATTAAATGACATTTCTAATATTTATTTAGTAGGAATATTTATTGTGCAGTTATACACATAATATATCATTCAACATTATTTTATTTTATAATAGATAATTGTATACATAATATCATGATTTTCTTTCATAAAAGCTGTAGAATTATAACTGTTCTTAGGTTTTTAAAGGCTTTCACTGTATTCGCTTGTATTATTTACAGAGCAGGTGAAGATTCTACTATCGGAGACTATGACATACCTAAAGGAACGATAGTTCTTGCCAACTTTTGGGCTGTGCATCGGGACCCTACGTACTGGAAGTACCCAGAAAGTTTCATTCCAGACAGATTTTTATCTTCAGATGGAAAAACCGTCACAAAACCAGAATATCTTATTCCTTTTTCGATGGGTAAGTCAAAGAGTCACATTCAACCTGTTTCAGTAATATATGCCTTTCTCAAAGGGATGTTCCTCAATGATTTCCATTTTTTGTTATATATTCAGTAAACTTCTCCTACAGTAGGTAGCTTAGAGTCCAAAAGGTGTCCAAAATTGACACGAGGAACACTGGGACTTTCATCTAACAAAACTGTTCTAAATTAGTGAAGTAACTTGAACAGAGGATTGGACAGATCAACAGGAATTTGTTGATTCAGCCACCCAGCACAAATGCTTGATAGGTTACTTTTCCGCAAAACCATTTTTTCACAAATTTATCGCTCTATGAAACCCAGATTTCCTCCTTAGTTCGAATTCAGTTGTTCTTCCTTAGTTCGAATATTTGTTCCTTGTGCTAGCGTCGGTTAACACCATGAAAAGTATCCACTCTTGAAAACATAAGTTTATGAAGTTTTCAAGGTTTCATACTTCGGACTTAACACAACATTTTATAGATATAATTATATATTCTACTTTCTATGTACAATTTCTATGTTCCCAAAAAAATAATAAAACAAAAATAATAAAGCAGTTTCACAAAATGTTCTTTTGAAGCTATTCTTTGCTAGTGAACGAAATATAAATGTGGATAACAGTTAAACTGAACTAAAAAAGATAAATATAGTGAAATGATATACATTCAGTGATCATTGAATTAAGACCACCTAACTAACACAGTGTTTTCCCACCGTTTGCACGGATAACAGACGCTATTATCCTCTGCCTTGAATATATTATATATCCCAAGACGTCCGTAGGGATCTGCAACCATGCTTCCATCAAGGATTCCACAGTGTCAGAACATATGGCGAATGTGTGGTCATACGTCTCACTTCCCGTACCAAAACATCCAAAAGTGTCCAATTGGATTGAGGTTTGCCGAATTTAGAGTCAAATCAAGATGGGTGATATCTTCACTGGTCCTCGAACCACTCATGTCCAGAGTGGACCCGATGACACGGCACATTATTGTCCTGGAAGATCTCGTTTCAGTCCTGAATATATGCAGCTCTGCAGAGTGTACATTACTTTAAAAGAGCTGCCCGCATTTCCTTTTCATTTATTTACACACTCAATATATACAGTATCAAGATTTATGTACATCGAATTATATACAAGATTTATTTCCATATATTTAAATGCTCTCTGTTAATTCAATGACCACCAATTGTACACTGGGCCTATGGTGGGTATTGTCCTGGAAGACCTCACCAGTGTAACTTTGGTCAATACCCACCATATGTCCCATGTTCATATCAGCAAATCATATTATATATTAAGCAACTACCGCTACCTCACTAGATAATTGTTCCCATGCACCTGGATCCATGGTGTCCGTCTTACGTCTGATTGTGCCGTTCGGATATTTTTCTTGCATCCCCAAATTGGACTGCTACGTCAACTGTCGTACAGTGATCTTCCGTTGAGCCTGTACCTACAAACCCACTGCGCTCTTTACTCACCACGAAAACGTTTTCTTGTACAGTTCTCTCGGACGGAGGTGGTTTGATCCATTTGACACCATTCTTCGAATAAATTCGATCATAATCACAGCGTGATGTGGGCCAACCGAAAATACATGCCGTTTTCGAAATGGAATCATCTGACCCACGAGCCTCCACAACTCACTGATATCATTGCTACATCACATAGCTGCAACTTTACTACTTTGACTTGCACTAGCAAATGAATATTGCCACCGCACTAGGGTACGAAGCTGTTTGCTATTTATACAGCATAGTCGATTATGGTCATTATTCAGTAATTACTGAATGAATATGAGCACTAAGAATAGCGATAATTTTACATACTCTATATATACTATGCTATGATGCAACTGCGGTGCAAAATTATTATACATGAGATAGTCATTAACGAAATAGTTGAATTAAGTGAAAGCATACGTTGTTGTGGAATATTCTCAAAGTATAAATATTTGAAAAAGCGTTTTCATTCATTACCGTTGAGCTGGTCTCCTTTCAACTCATACGATAAAAACTTGGCTGGGGGTTGTGCTGATTTAGTTCTTCCCATTCTTGTTAATTTTGAATGGACTCAAATCTAACCATTTCTTCAGGAACATTTTGATGTACCATTTTATTATCATGATTCACCCATCATTACCATTTGGATGATATTTTTGTAATTTTCGAAAATGACAGGTTCTCTTGGTCATGTAAACCTCAGAATCAATTATTTCAAACTTGTACATATAATTTTCTGACTTAAGGAGATCAGATACGTGACAGTCTCGCTGTTATACTTTACTAAATGTTTAAAATTGTGAGTTATTCTTAGCATTGATCATTCCTCCCTTGAGTCCTGGAAGAAATTCCTGTATGTAGTCCACACAGGAGACTGTACATAGAAAGAACACATGCTGGGCAGTATTAAGAAAGAAAAAAAGTTTGGAAAATATGAATATTTTACAATAAAATTTAAAGGAAGCATTCAAAGTGCAGTTGGCATCACAAAAGCATGTCCAACACAATGGAGTTGGATACCAAACAGAAATAGGACGTTGCCATTGTAATAAGAGTCCGGATAGATTTATCCATCGTCTGCAACCCACCGCCGTTGGCCTTTGCAATTACAGATATCAGAGGTAGTCAATCGTGACACCCTCTTCAGGGCTCACCCGCCTAAACAATCAAATCGAAATCCGCAACTTAGGAATATAAAAATAAATTTCATTTTGTAATTTGTTTTATTTATTAAATATTTTTTTATTTATTTTTCATTTTCAGGTAAAAGGTCTTGTCCTGGTGAAAAAATGGCTCTTGTTTCAGTTTTTCTTTATTTTGCAACAATTCTACAACAATTTGATATAAAGTTACCAGATGGCGTAGTTGCTGATTTCGATGGAGTTCTTGCAATCAGCTTGCAGCCTGCCTCCCAGAAAGTGTGCCTCACAAAAAGAAAATGAAAACAACGAATGGAAATATAATAATAATAAAAAAAACTTAATGCGTAAATCTTGCTTATTGCGTTAGTTTATGCATTAATAATTCATATTAAATTTATATTATACACACAGAAAAATTACATTAGAAAATCTGTATTTATGTATCGATTTCACCATTTACAATGCACGATTCCTATCTGTAGAAAATGTTTACAAATTCAAGATTTATTTATGGGGATGAAGATTGTACAAGGAATGAATAACAATGCCTTCGTAGGCACTGTTATTCATTTTAACATCAAATATTTTGGATGATCAAAAGAGAATAAAGATACATTTGAACATATGGTTGTATATTGCATTATCTTATGGTAGATTTAAACGATTTTACACTCGTAAATAAGTGAATTTATATGTGTACTACTGCCTTCTTTTTGTGTTTTTTTATGAATAATATTCATCTCGTAATGTATCAGCAATTTGAGACCTAAGAAAACATCGTTTGGAATAACTTTGAATCATCGGCATATAAAGGAATTTTCTATTTTATACTCTCTATCCATAGATCCCCAAATTCAAAGCTATTTCATTTTAATCTTCTCTTATGTGCTTATGGCACTGACATGGTTTCAACCTTACCCTCAATTTTACGAAGATCTCAGAAAATCATTCTAAACTAGAATCTGAAACTTTGCTTTAGGAATGATCGCAAGTCAACGACAAACATTGTTAAAATCGTTTTCACAAGACGTTGTATTTTGCAAACTCAAGCTGTACACTCTACACAGATCCTTTCTTCGGAAGGAATTTTACTGGTCCATCACAGTTATCTACCAACTCCAGTGACTGTTGCTTTTGCTCCTGATGTCTTATGTTATAATATATCTTCGGATTATTATTATGTCATCTTTGCTACTTGGGCTTTGGATTTCTTTTTATACTTTCTGTTGTTTTCCTCCAGTTCCTTGATGGCTGATTCTGACATTGTTCTGGTTTACTTGTCTTAAAGACATCAGCTGTTGCTTCCGCCGAAAGAGTGGTTTCTCTGAATTTGCATTCTTGTTCTCTTTTGTCTTCCTTTTACACCATCCTAGATTGAGAAATACACCACCCGAAAAAATTACCAGGACACAGAAAAAATGGTGTAACTTGTGCAACTTCCGATGAAGCAGGAGAAATTTTCATATGTAGGCGGACCTCATAGAGAAGCGATGAAATGAGAAGAAAACAAGAAGCTTCGGAATTACCAAAAAGGTCATTACTTACCGACGTCAATGCAAAGTGCTCGAATATATGGTCACATGACATCGGTGCGGCGTTTGATTCCCTCCAATGGCTAAAAGGGCCTGACAGTGGTGAACGCTCGACATATGGGTGTCTATAAGATTCTGTGGCAATAAATTCCATTTCTCACCAGGGGAGACCTTAGCACACCAAGAGAACAAAGTTTTGACGTGCAATGCAACGGGAAAGGAGGCCCACACATGTTCGATGGGATTTAAGTCTAGTTATCGTGCTGACCACGGCAGTCGTTGGATATCTTCAGTTTCAAGATATTCTTCCATCACTTAAGCTCTATGTGCTTTGGCATTATTATCAGTATGAAAAGAAAATCTGGACCAACAGCACCACTAAAAAGTAGCACTTGGGTTCGAGAATTCGTTCTCGATACATCTTCATAATTACTGTACTCCTATAAAAAAACTTGAAGAGCAGTGCCGCCTTTGAATATTATTCCACCCCATATGAGAATCCCGCCTCCAAACTAAGTAAATGACCTTTTTTATGTCGAGGGATGATACTGCATTTCTCATTTTCTCCAGATGAAATAACGTCTTGAATATGTAGCCCAATACGAGTCTCATCAGAGAAAAAAATTGTAGCCCATTTTTCAGGGCTCCAAGTGATATGTTCAAGGCACCACTTTCGACTTGCTGTGCGGTGGTTTGGAGTTAATGGAGTTAAGATATTAGGTATATGGGGTTAATGAGAATAAATTTCAAATCATTTGATTAGAGTCACCCACAATTTCTTCTATATACCCATTTATGTAATGTGCGTGTAATTTGCGTGTGTTCTCTGGTCGATTTGTTTGTTTTGTTTGACGAAAAAATACCAGTTTCTGGTGTAAAAAACCATGTTATCAATACCTGAGACCGACTAAATCAGGGAAAAAAACAGTACATTAAAGTTGCTCGCGTCATCGAACGGATTCGAATCTGGGCTTTTTCCACCCGGTTTGGGGAAAATGGTGATGATACCACAGTGCGTGCAGCCTGGGTTAATGGAATTTTAGGTATTAGGTATGTTGAAGGTCTGAAAGCTCCTGGAATTTCTCCCATCTCTGCGTATGTTCTATGTATCGGAAAAGTCAGGGATTTTAAAGTGTGTGGGGTATGTACTATGTAGTACGTGTAGCCGCCGGGCCCCTGGTGAAACCGACGTTACCAATATCAGCCGTGGGGAGGCCGGCCGGGTGTTACCAATATTTGTACTCTGGCGGGTCCTGCACTTACTTTCCTGAGATTTCAGTGGCTCGGAGAAAAAAAAAAGATCGCGTTTGGAATTAGTGATACTTCACAAGTTCGTATTAACAGTATGCGACGTGGGACTGTACGGTAAAAATTGAGTTTTAAATGCCAAATATGTTAGGGAAAGAATTTTGATGTTTTTCTTTAAAATATTTGACGTGTAGTGCTAAACGCCATGGAAGACAAAAGTCTGGGGGGTAGATGAAGACTGGGGGAAGAAATTGGAAGAGATGAAGACTGGGAGAAGAAATCGCCTCTGCAGGCAATGAGGCATGCCCTTGCCCCACCAGAGTGAGAAAATTGGGGAAGCGAGGAGCAAGGAGAGAGAACGTCTCTCCCCCCCCTCCTCAGGAGTTTGGGAAGAAGGTTCGGCTCAAGAGAGTGCGGATTTCGGTCACCAATAGGCTTTCCCGGCGGAAGGGCGCCACTGTATGTGGTCTCTGTCTGTTTTCGAGGTTCTGAAAAGTGGGCCATTGAGTCACGTCCGGGTAGCACACTAACAGATGGTTTAAATGTGGGATGTCGTCCTTCCATACTACTTGTGGTCTGGGCTTTTTTATCCGGTCATTATCTTGGGATCATAATCA
Source organism: Mastigoproctus giganteus (assembly GCF_048544385.1). Taxonomy (NCBI): domain Eukaryota; kingdom Metazoa; phylum Arthropoda; class Arachnida; order Uropygi; family Thelyphonidae; genus Mastigoproctus; species Mastigoproctus giganteus. The sequence goes on from NC_143577.1 coordinate 188,910,666, forward strand.
AGTCAACTGGCTCTCACTATGGGGATTTATCCCTTCCGTGATGTTTACTAGGCTTTACAGTACGTTTTATCCTTTTGTAGTGGGTTATGCTGCAAGGTCTTGAAGCAGTGTCGCTTCAAGACCTTGCAGCATAACCCACTGCAATAGTCGTGACAACAGAACATTTGTTCTGTTGTCACGACTATTTAAAGGTGTTTTTTGCTTCCATTGGTGATAATTATGCTTCTTGTAGTTATACAATATATTGTAACTTGTTTTTTCCAGTGCATTTTATAGTCAGTCCTTGGTCTGTATAATGAACTCCTCTGTGTCGTCTTGTTGCTATCTGCAGGTTTGGTTTGTTTCATTCCGGTTTGTTTGTTTCATTTCATTTAAGGTATTCTGTATATGGCGGTTAGTGTTTGGTGCCTGGTAAATAATCATCGGGCAAAATCATTTAAGGCTAAGTATTCCTCTTTCGTATCTAGTAGATGCGTCTCAAGTTCCCTCGGTAGATAGTGAACTCTAATCATTAGTCTACATCTAAGGTCTTCGTATTGGGCACACTCAAACATAATGTGCACCCAACTTTCTTGTTCTCCGCTATTCCCAATGCTGTTAGCTTTGCATTGAAAGCCCCATGACCTGTAAGGAGGTAGGTCATGTAAAGTCCAGGATGCAGGCAGGTTGGGAGAATGGGGTATACTCTGTCTACGTCCGGGATGAACTTTTTGTGTTAGGTATTTCTGCATTCCGTTCTTTTCAGCCTTGTGGTTTGAACTATTATCCACTGAAATAATATGTTATTTCAGTGCATATGATGTACAGGTCAAGGGGAAAGGGTCTGGCCTGAAAGGTCTGGAAAGGGCAACACTGCTAGTGGTGTGCAGGCTCTGGAAATGGATAACATGATTGTTCTGTCCTGATCGAGTCGATTATGCCTATATTTACGACAGTTGATGCCTTGTGATACCAAACCTCAGAGGCCTATCTTATAGTTGGTAGGAATGATGTTTTGTAATATAAGGAGAGTATTCGATGTTTAAGTCCCAAATCACGACGGCCTACATGGCCAAACAGTGCAGAATATTTCCTTATCTTTTTCCCTAGATATGTGAGACGCTGCTTGAAGGAAAAATTACAATCTTATATCACCCCCAGTTACTTAAGCTGGCTTTGGAGTTTAATTGCGGTGTTATTCCCCTTTATTTGGGGCGGCCTGCGCACGTCAAGGGTGCATTTCAGTAAGATTGAAGATGTCTTAGTCGGTGATATTTTTAGGCAGTGAAATAGAGTTGTCCTGTAGTATCTTGTTGGCATGGTTTGCTTTTATCTCAAACTGTGTTCTAATGTTGGCAGCAATTTTCAAGATCAGCTCGTTGGCAAAAGCTTGGATTTTAACGTCACCAAGATCCATGGCCAGGAACTCATCCAAGAGAACGTTCCACAGGAGCAGCCCCTGCAGACCTGGTGGTTTACCCTACCATCGGGTGCCGCGACACTAATACTCCTGTCGGTAAGATAAGACTTGATAGTAAAATACAAGTTGCAGGGAAGGTTGGTCAACTTTAGTCCTGCCAGGACGCTTGGCCACCAAATGGTGTTGAACCCCGCGGTGAAATCAATGGAGATGATTAGGCAGTATTTATTGTTGGAGCTGGCCGCACCGTGCAGCAGATGTCGAAGTGTGTCTAATGTGGAAGACTTGGGCTTAAAGGCAAATTCGGTAGACATGTGCAGTTCAGCACTCTTGTAATGTGAATCAATTTGGGCGTATAGAATTCTCTGAAATAGTTTGCTGATCACTGGTAAGAAAGCTACCAGTCTGTAGGTGGTTGGCTGTTATGTAGGCTTCATGGGGTTTTTTGTAATCAGCTTCAGTCCAGCGGTCTTCCAGTTTCTTGGGAATATGCCTTGATCCAAATAGTTAATGATCAGATTTAGGAGGAGTTCGGGGGTAAGTTCCTTTACTCCTTTGATGAATTCCGGCTCGAAGTAAGCGAGGTCAGGGCACTTTTTGTTTCTTGTGTGATTTGCCGCGGATTTGATCTCATCTAGAGTGAAGGGTGGTTCACAGGAATCAGTGGCGTAGGTGTCATTTTCTAGGCATATTCTATGCTGTTCAGGCAAAGTAGGCACAGTAGTCTCTGGGAAAATAGCGCTCAGAATATTTGTGATTGAATGTTGCCATGTAGTGGTTTGGCTCCCTTGTGGTGTCAGTGTGGCAAAAATAACGGGAAATGTAATAAAAACCACTCGCTTCTTTGCATGAAGTCCTCATCATTTGAGCCTTCTTAACACAATCCTTTTGGAAAGGTTTCCACCTGTGACCACAAAAACATCAAGAGACAGTTGACTAGAAGATAACTTCATGCGACCTAGACCAGTTGTTCTTGCATTCCTTCCAGTCTCCTGAAACTGGTTTCATATTGCCAGTGTTACACTCCGTAACACTTTAAGCCAATGTTCCACCTCCGCCTGCCACTGCCATATTCAAGACCCCCAACGACCTGCCATCTCAAAGAATCATAACAATGATTATTTTCCATCAGGAGTACTGGATATTCCAATTCGTGTGCCAAAAAACGGAAATGAAGTGATGTGTCGCAACCAGTGTTTATAGGCACGAATAGATTGCAAAATGTTTGCAATTTATGGTGGTATATCGATTCTATTGGATACTCGGGATTTGCATGCCAAGATGTCTAACGTATCAAATATTCGCCTTAATAATTTATTAAATCAAGAATAATTTATTCTTAAGGGTAAAAAAATATATTTCGAACACTTTTATCAAATAAAATGGTGGTTTAGCTATTTAAAGTGGAAAACTTCGAAAGTAAGTCGTACAAAATTGAAAGAAGGGATTTTTCGGGTTCGCAAATTTGAAAATTATTGCATCATAGTAGATTGAAACTAAAAATGCCCCCATTCAATTAACCACTGTCTTTTAAATCCACAGTTCACAGGTAATGAAAAATATGATCATATGATAGAAAAGGATGCTTGGTTTAAGAGAAGGTTCATGTTTACTAAATATATTCGTCATGGGTAGAGAGGATTAGCAGATAAGAAATTTTAAGGCGCCTATTTTATACTAGCATTTTGAAAGAACAGTTTGAGTTGGAAGTTGCTAAGAACAGACTTGCGAATACATTTCACTATCGAAAGAAACCGGGTGACAATTGGTTGTTAGTCGGATGTTTGGAGGAATGCATTTAGGTTCCTTTCTACTAGTTTTTCTCTAGGAGTCATTGGATGTCTAACCTGTGAACGATATGATTAAGGGGTCATGGTGAAAGTATTGGTGCTTCCGATTTCCGCAATGAAAATGCGAAAACTGAAAATTTAGCTTTGACTTTGCGTAACCCATTCTTGGATATTTGGTTGTAATAATAAAATATTTATATTTCTTCCGTTAGTTTGATCTGTTAGTGTTAAATATTTCATTCTCAGTCTTGAGTAACAGCACATTTTTGGAAATTCAGAAACAAAAACAGCTTCATTTTATTATAATTATTTCATCTTTTGTTTCTTTCAACAAAGATTTGCTTTCACCCCGATTACAGAGCCATCCAGATAGAATGAGTAAAAAATGTAACAATTATTCACAATATTCACAGAACTATTTACAATATTTTACAAAAACTGTGGCTAGACAAATTCACATTAGTTGGTTTCAATAAGTTTTGATTATGGTGTTATTATAATTCCTACTACACAATACTGTCTTCTAATCTTAGGAGTTGATGTTGGACAAAGCTGAAAAAGATATGGAATTTCCTGTAGAATACTCTCGTTCTATAACTAAAATAAGCTCTGGGCTTGTTTTAGAATTGCTTGCTTTAACAGTATTTCGCTGAATCTAATTTCAGTGAATTGAATAGTTTTAATGTATTCCCTGGATAAAATCCTTTAGGCGGATGATGTATAGCAAAAAACGTAATGGTAAGTGGGATGCCATGAGTGCGTCTGGCACCAGGGGTAGAAATCAGGACTTGACGACTTGATTTTTATAATGGTTTATATTTGTTATATTTACACTTTTTAAATATTTTCCGCGTACTGGATGATTATAAAATTACTGTGATGGACCCTTACATCTCTCAAAGTACTTATTAGGTAGATTAAAATCTTTCAACTTTTAATCCACTTAATAACATTTCTATGAGCAGAAATTTCTCAGACATGTGAAGTGTCTCATGGGTCGAGAACAGCTGAGGCATTGCTCTCAGCACAGGAGCGGGAATTCTCCATCGGATCACATCCCAGATGTTGCAGACAGAGATCTTTCCCGTGAGCCTTTTTTCAGTGAAAGTTAGGAGTCTGTCTCTTGCATCTTCACTTTCAATCGTTCCAACCCGAGAACCGTGGCTGGAACGGTTCTCTTCTCCTTAAGCCTTCAGATATGTAAATCCTTGAGGAGAAACTTCGGAATTTTTATTGTGTACTTATCATTCTGATGAACTGTTCTGCGAGGTGTTCGTGAGTGCAAGCGAGATTCTATACCAGTAGTTGTGGTAGTAGACTCCACTACCCAAAAACTCTTACTGACGTGTCCGGACAAGATGGAAACCTCAAGATAAATAAGGAAAGTAAAAGTTCAAAAATCGAGAAATATGGGAATTGGTAGGGAAGGAACGCGGATAGAAAGAAAATGGATGAAGAAGGAGATATCACCTGAAACAGAAAAAAAGGGTTAAAACAGAGAACTTAAACTAGTCAGAAGAGTACTAAGGGGTAATTTGCAGTGTATCAAAATTAAATTCAACGTTATTTACAATTATTGGCATTAGGTTCACGTTAGCAACCTAGGACAAGGGACAAGGTATTCTTGTATTGATTGCGGCCTCCAGGGTTACCCCTATATTTCGCTGTAGCATCTGTAGGTTATTTATAGCCGGCAAGTGTGTGTAAGTATATATGTGTGTTGTGATGGTTGTTGTTTGCCGGCCCTGGAGTCTTAGCAGCCGGGAGGCAGGGAGCAAGCTACCTGCTTCCTGACTCCCGTCCCTAGCCACGTGCGGGCGCTCCAGGAACTATCTAAATTACACTAAGTGGGATTCCAACAATTGGAATCCCGGTTATAATAAATAAGGAATAGGGAGGAGAAAGTGGGAGAAAAAAAAGTAGAAGAAGTAAAGAGAACAAAACTCTCTCTCAGGAAAAAGAAGAAATAGGAAAGAGGAAAACACTAGTTGGAAAATCTAATGAGCGAGAGAACTTGAAGAGGTAAAATTTTGAAGCCCGAAGGCTTGTAATTTTGAAAGAAAGATTCTTCTAGCCGGGAAGGAAGCCCAACCTGCACCGACAAGGGGAAAAAGAAAAGTCTCAAGGAAAGAACATAGGTAATGTACAAGTGGCTATTAGATAGCCACTTAAAAGAATAAATCAAGATAAATATACTTATGTCACCGATATGAAACATAGCAGTAAACATATTAACAAATTAGACTGCATAAGCAGAGAGTAAAATATACAATATTTACAAAATAAGTAATTAAAAGATTAGCTGAAAAACCAGTCAAACAAGAAGTTAAGAGAAATAGTCAACCAGAAGAAATGCAGAAACACAAAGAGACAAACAGCACTCACGCAAGGCAAAGATATGCCAAAGGCAAAAACAATAGTAAAGTGAAGTGCAGCCATTATCAACTCACTGCAAGATGGAAGCCTGCTCAACAATTCATGCTGAAGGAAACAGACCATAATCTACCACACTGGTCCAGTGCGGGTTGGCAGATCGACCGTATTCAGCAGTCAAGGGCTTGACCCCCGGTCTACCTCAAAGAGGACAGTGTACTACTGCATTCCCGCTCCTGACCACTCGGCTACGGAGGCCTGAATACTGTACAAATAAATTGGTTAACCAAATCAAAAGCAATTCTAAATTTAAATCTAAGTATAACAAATCAAAAATAATAAGTTAAGTATTAAACAATAATTAATGAATATGCAGAGAAAATGTCTCTGCACAAGTAATCTAATCTATATACATATGAACATAACCAGCAAGTGCAAAGCTGCAACCACAAGCTGCGAAAAACAAAACTTTTTTCAAATAACATGCAGTATTAAAATTAATACATAGATAAGCATTAAAAAAAAAAAACTCAACCTTCAGCGCTGAACAAAAGCTAAAACTATACATTTCCACTTCAACTGACAGTAGAAAATAAAATCATGGCAAGACTGGGGGAGGAGAACAATGCCGCCAACCAGTCAGCCAACAAAGCAATTGGAACTGAGAGGGCAGGGAGAGTTCCATTCCACCCCTCAGGACCAAAACCCATTTACAACTAAAAATGCTAGACCAAGAACTATATGGGACTAGCAAAAACCCAACTGACTGCAGCTGCAATCAGGCACGAAAGAAAAATATAACAATTAATCAGCCCCGCAGGAAAAGAAAATTAAATCAAAACACAAGCAGCAAGAGAAGCAGCCAGCAGATCCAGCAGTAAAACAGTCTAGAGAGGAAAATCATCTCACTCAACCAGAACAGACAACTGAAGGTTGGATCTGAGGGAGCAGGGACAGGTCCATCCCACTCATCAGAGCCAAACACACAACGCAAGAAGAGAAAAACTGTCTCTTCAACATAATAATGAGCTAACTACACAAGTCATGTACAATATAAATATTTAAGATTAACAACTGCTGATTCAAAAACACAATAAAATCAGTTACTCTCAATTCTGAGAGCAAACAGCAAATCAAACAAAAGCACCATTATATTAACAAGATAATTAGAGTATTTACAAAATACATACAATTCACAGAAAATCATTTCAGGCAGCCCGGATAGAGTTCGAAGTGAGAGAGCGGAGGTCCATCTCTCCCACTCGGCCAGGCGAAACCTGAGGGACAGACAATATTTAAGGCTAAACATAAACATCTCGTTTATGTTCATAAGTGTTATACTCTGTAAGACCCTGAACCATTGGTGTGAATTACCACTTAATATTCAATTACTATCATCAAAATGATTTGAACCAATCACACGGCATCACATCAGCATTGAAAATCATTTACTTGCACAAACAGGGTTAATGGGATAAAAATCACTGACTTCCTTGTGTACAGTCTACTTGAAATGAGCCTTCTCAACCTAATCTTGTTGGAAATGTTGCTGATACAGTTCAAGATACAGTTGACAACAGAACTTCGTAGGGTTTGATCTTGCCGCTAGGGCCAGATTACAGCCTGTTCTGGTTGACGTACTCTTTGGGAGATCATGGTCAGTTCTTCTAACGGATCCTGTCCCCTGTAACCGCTGCCATTGTGCCGAGAAGACACTGCGTGACACATTATACCAAAATGCCACCTCGGCCTGCGACTGCCGGGCTTCAAGTTGTCTAACGGCCCGTCATCTCAAAGAATCATTTAAACAACAACGCCTTGCCATCCTGAGATGTGGCTATCCCATTGATGTGGCTATCCCATTGAGTAAGCCAAAAAATTGCAATGAAGTGATGTGGTCGCGACCTTTCTTTTTATAAGCATGAATAATTTCCGTAATGTGCAGCTCTGTAAGATGGCAGAACGATTTCTATTGGTTACTCGAAATTTGCATGGTAGTATACCACTAATATCAAATATTCGCTTTCGGCGATACTGTTCACAATAAAACATCGATTAAAAACATTTTGGTAAGTGGGGTTTTCGTGACTGTGTAAGGCACCTGTAGCAGTGATGAGTACTTGAAGACTTGTCTGCGAGTGTAGCACAGTGGTATCGTCACCGTCCTCCACACACCAAGTGGAAAAGGCCTGGTTTCGAATCCGATGACGCGAGGAACTTTAATGGGCTTTTTTCACTCCTTGGCTGAGTTAGTTGGTCTCAGGCGTAGATAGCAAGGTTTTGCTCCCCAGTAACTGGAGTTTTTTCGTCCAGCAAAACAGGCAAATTGACCATAGAACAGACGCAAAATACGGGTTAATGTATTTAATTACGGGCAACCCTAAAATAATAATAATAGTACTTGAAGACTTAATTTTTATAATATTACACAAGTTTACCTAGTAACGCTCCTGCTTTGTAAAATATTTTTTGCGTATTGGATTATTATAAAATTATTATCGTGGGAGACCCTTATATCTCTCAAAGTACTTATCGGGTAGGTTAAAATCTTTGAACTTTCTTATATTCGAAGTTTGCTACCAGAGAAGCAATGATTTATTCACAATAACATCAGAAATAACACATATTCGTATCTATTTCCGCATTCCAAGTTTTAAACTCTTTAGGCAGATGGCATATATCCTGACTTTGTAATACAATTTCTTGCCAAGTTGGAAGAGAATGAAGAATAGTCCAACGTTCTGGATCTGCTGGAAGTGCTGCTATTTTTGTTATTATTATTGGGATAATGACGAATTTGTGGTAGTAATCACTACTAGTGCATGTACAGCATACACACAAATTAGCAGCTTCCGTAGCCGAGTGGTCAGGAACTGCGGTGCAGTGGCACACGCTCTTTGAGTAGACTGAGGTTCAAGCCTCTAAATGCGGGCGATCGGCTAACCCGCACTGGACCAGCGTGGCAGATTATGGTCCATTTCCCTCAAAATGAATTGTTGAGGAGGTTTCCATGCTGTAGTGGATTGATAATGGCTGCAATCTCCCCCTTTTTCTACATGCAGATTCCAAATTGAATTTACATATAGGAGAATAATACAAAAAATTCACCATCTCACACATATATGCATCAACTATTCTGAAATATTTCCTTATATAATTTTCATTAGTTGACACATCCCTTCCTTCCTTTTTTGCCAATTTTCTTATTGGCAATCTCCCACACTAATCAAAAATTTCCAAACATTACTTTGAAAGAGGTTCTCTTCCTTTACAGATTTTTCGCACATATCACGTTATATCAGTAGGCTTACTACAAATCACCTATTTCTATCAAATCAATTACTACTTATTATCTTACATCAGTAATAGTACAAACTCAACCATAACCATCTTTGTTACTTCGCTTTTCTCGCTACAGGGCAAGATTCCCCATTTCTCTGAAGGTTTCTCAGTAGATATTTCGTTTTTTCTTTCACACATTAACTCATTACCTACAATTTCATGTGTTATAATATTATCACGTTATCTAGAAAAATTATATATGTTGCCCACTTTCCTCTACTATGCTTATGATTAATATCATTATTTATTCGCTTACTTTTTTTTATCCTTAACTCTTTTAAGTACTTCTACATTATTTAATAATATTTAGCTTAATCTATATGCTCAACTTAATAACTCAACAGGACAGTACATTAAATTTCTGTTGGAAGATCAACCGATATATCAGAGTTCACCTTATAAGTCTATAATTTTGGAGTTCAATAAAATTGGAACACACCGGACTGTTACTTCCAATTTCCTTTCACTCTTTCGGCTGGGTTCTTCTCCCTTGCAGGCACGCATCCCACATTCGTTTCCATTTCTTTTTTCCCTTGGCGATATATCTCTTCTTAGAGGACTCTTGGACTAGATACTCTTTCTGGATGGATTTCTTCGCCCACACGCATGCATAACTGGCTTATTATAGGCGTGACTGGTTCTAGTTCGTCTAGGAAGCTGCACATTTGTGTGAGAAACGTGTGTATACACGGAGTGATCACTAAATTATGACCATCTACCTAATATTTCGTAAGTCCTCCTTTTGCCCTCAGTACAGCAGCTATCCGACGTGGCATTGATTCAACAAGATGTCGGAAGCATTCGGGAGGTATGAACAACCAAACTCTGTGTAACGCGGTCAGCAATGCAAGGGGGAGGGGGGGGGGGGTGTTTGGTGTATTCAGACGCCTGATATGCCTTTCCATAGTGTCCCACAAGTGCTCTAAGGGATTGATATCGGCGGAGTTCGGAGGCTAATAGATATTCCATTTTTTTTCCATTTATTTGTACACACAGTTATTTAGAAATTATATACAAAAACTTACAAAGAAGATATATATACAGCTTTATATTCATTAGCATTCTCATTATACATATATAAAAAAAAACTATGTTATATATGAACACGTGTGTGTATGTGTGTGTGTTTTACCTGTATCAAGGGTGGCTCCTAGGCCTAAGCCCATCTCCACCTTGAACGTCTGTGTTGGTGCAGAAACTCTGCAAAGCTTTTTATCGCTTGCGTACGTCCACCCTGGTGGCAAGTTGGACGTTCGCTTGCGTACGTCCACCTTGCCACCAGGGGGCAGCCAAAACCTAGGCGGCCGCTGCCCGCCCCCAGGCACAAGCAGCCAAGCCTGGGTCTACTGTCACCTTTAGTGCCTTGTGCACAAATCCCGCACCCACCGGAGATAGTGCAATACCGGTGGGTTCCAGCAATCCCGTCACCAGGTTGCCCAAACCTGGAAACCAGCAACAAAAAAAAAAAAAAAAAAAAAAACAAGGAAGAATATCCAAGCCTCAGCAACAGCAGTTACAAGTCAATTTGGAAAACTCCAATAAACTTAGCGAATAAACTTATTTACATATTTGAACAAGATAATAGAATTTTAACTCTAAATCCTAGCAATACAATTAAATTTACATAACTTAACTTACAACAAGTCATTCTATTTATATATAATGGGATACAAACATATATTAACTTCTCAGCTGTCACATTTATATTCGATTTTGGATTTGAGTTCTTAGTTCAAGTCTTTTCTTAAAGACCGATTCTGCAAAGGTCTGGAAAGTCTCGAAGTTTGTTTTGTTCTCAACTAGTATTTTTACATTGTCCTCAGCTAGACCTGGAACCTGATTAAGTAGCAATACTCGATGGTCTGTGTATTGCGGACAAAACAGTAAAACGTGGATCTAGTCTTCCATTCGACCACAGGTGCAAAAGGATCCGGCTCCAAATCTCTGTCGAAAAGTTTGGCCCTCAAAGATCCATGGCCTGTTAATAAATACGTCATGCTTGGTGCAAACCATGAAACAGAAGGTTGAGTAGAAGCAAACTCAACATTTTCAATATACTTCTTTGTGACTTCACCATGCACAGACTCATTCCATCTACTTTGCCAAATACTAACCATTTCACTTTCCGTTTCACTAACCATTTTCCGTTCTGTCTTCAAGTTATTAACTGAGTCTGTTGTAATTCTTATAATAGATACCTGCATTCCTTTCTTATGTTTATAAATCATGCCACGGTATAAGATAAATAAATCTAAAGCCAGTTCTCTTCCAAGGATTTGGAGGGCATTGTTTGTTACTGTACGAGGGCCATTATTTAGTGCCAGAAGCACTGTCCTTTGAATTGATAGTAGCTTATTTTTGATTTTCACCTTAACGATGTTCTGGTGCCAAATGCCTGCTCCGTACGAAACTATAGACAGTAATATTGCTTTATAATATAGTTTCATGGTCTTTTTATTCAAACCACAGTCTCTTTTGGAGATTCTTATGAGTGAAGCAGTGAATTTTCTAATTTTTTCCTTCAGTTTTGTGACATGAGGGAGAAAGGTTAATTTATCATCGAGGATTATGCCAAGATATTTCTTTTGAGGAACATAAGGTATCTATGAACCATTCAGTTGAATTCTTGGTGGTCTTCCATAATTAAAGTGGTTTTTAAATGTCATGAAATTTGTTTTACTCGGAGATATCTTGAGCTTTGATATCAGCCCATGCCACCAAATCATCTAAGATGGGTTGAATTTTGTCCTCTAATACCTTACGTGACCTTCCTTCTATGGCAATAACGAGATCATCGGCGTAGGCCACCTTTAGAGAATCCTCGTGTGTTCTCGTGAGCCACTGATCTAATACGGCATTCCAGAGGAGAGGCCCCAACACCGACCCCTGGGGGCATCCTCTCGAAACCTGGGCCTTATAAGTCAGATGCTTTGCCATGACCATGATGTATCTCTCATTAAAGTATGATCTCAGTACCCTGTACACATAATTATCACATTTAGCCAGCCTTAAAAGACCTGAGGGCACTCTCCCACCAGAGGGAGTCAAAAGCGCCCTCAAAATCCACAAAAATTGCCAAAACATATTTAGAAGATGAATTCTGGATAAAGTTAGTCAATGTAAGAATAGCATCGTCAGTGGACCTCCCTTTTTTGAAGCCAAACTGACAGCTTGAGCATAATTGGTTTTCCTCAAATTTCTTTAGTATTCTGGGAGCCAGAAGATGTTCGAATAACTTTCCCAGATTAGCAAGTAAGGAAATTGCCCTGTAAGCACGGGGATCGGATGTGTTTTTCCCTGTCTTGTGACGAATCTTGAGCAATGCCCATTTCCACTGATTTTGGAAGTATCCTTCCAGGAGGCATTTGTTCAAGAGATTTAGCAGTACTTGTGGGTATAAGTTGAAAACTTCACGATAACAAGATTCTCCACAAGGTCAATTCCGGGGCATTTCTTGCTGTTTAGTTTAGCTATGGCAGGACCCAACTCCAACAGATTAAAACACATAGATATTTTTCATTATTATTATTATTATTTTAGGGTTTCCCGTAATTAAATACATTAACCCGTATTCGTGTCTGTAAATTGCGTGTGTTCTCTGGTCGATTTGCCTGTTTTGCTGGACGAAAAAACCCCAGTTTCTGAGGGAAAAAACCTTGCTATCTACGCATGAGACCGACTAACTCAGCCACGGAGTGAAAAAAACCCACTAAAGTTCCTCCCGTCATCGACGGGATTCGAACCCGAGCCTTTTCCACCCGGTGTGGGGAGGACGGTGGCGTACAAAAAAAACACATAGATATGCTGGAAGTGAGAACTATGTTCCTCAAACTATTCCTGCACAAGTGCACGATGGCTCAGGGCATTTTCATCTTGGAAGACACCATCGCCATTCAAGGAAAAGTTTAACATAGCGGGGTGTACACAGTCAGCAAGCAGTTGACGATACCGCAGAAGTTTTTATTTTTTATTTTATTTATATAATAAATATATAATAAAAAATAATTGTTTTTATTATTATTTTATTATTATTATTTATTTATTATTTTATTTTTATTATTTTTATTTATTTATTTATTTATTATTTTATTTTTATTATTTTTATTTATTTATTTATTTATTATTTTATTTTTATTATTTTTTTTATTTATTTATTTTTATTTATTTATTATTTTATTTTTATTATTTTTATTTATTTATTTATTTATTTATTTTTTATTTATTTATTTTAAGGTCCTAGCTGCCGAAATCCCAGGAAATTAAGCGGCAGGACCTGCCAGAGTGAAACTAAAGCTACTGGGTTGCTGGTCTGCCTCCACGGGGCGTAAGTGGGACAAGGTTGGACCTCAATAGGGGTCCAACGGCTAAATGACCAGATGAAAACGGCATAGAACACAACACATGAACAATTCCCACACACTTCTAAATCTCTGGCATTTCCCAGTGAACTGGTTCACTACAATGAAAGCAACGCGGAGATGGGAGAAGCCCATGGTGCCGTAAGACAACAACGCCCACTTACACTTACACTTACCGCAGACGACTGATACGTTGTTCCTCATGCACATGTACAAGGGGTCCACGTTCCTGCCAGTGAAACATGCCACACACCATACAACTGCCTCCACTGGCCTACCATGCACGATGGATGAAGAGTCTCATGTGTTGACGCCACATCCGTACACGACCATCCACGGTGTGGAGTAAATAACGTGACTCATCCGACAAGCATACCGTCTTCCAGTTTTCTAACGTCCAACTTGCATGCTCTTTGCACCTGGCTAGTCTTTTACGCTGATGAACCTTGGTTAGGAGAGGATGCCGTAGGGGTCGTCTGCTAGTATAGCCCATAATTGCGAGCTTGCGACGCATGGTCATGCCACATATTGTTCTGGGTTTCCCATGTTGTATTGTGTAGTCAAGTCTTCAACAGTGCTGCACCTGTTTGTCTGTACAAGTCGTCTGATTCGGAACTCATCTCTAACATCAACCTTTCGCTGACCTTTGCGATTTTGCCGTCGGGTCGTTGTTTGACCATTTTGACACTAGTCCTGGTACACTTTAACTACGGCGGTTCTCGAACACACTCACCAGTTCAGCCGTTTGGGAATTCGAGGCATCAGCTTGTCGAGCTCCAACAATCTGTCCTTTATCGAAGTGCGATAAATCCTTCCATTTACATAACGCGCTCGGAATTTTGCTACCTATTGAACCAATGATCCTTACTTATGCTACATAAGTCGACTAACTGCGCGCTCTCGTACCTCACGTGGTGAACTGGTCGCATTCAATTTTTATATGGGTAGTCATAATTCAGTGAGCACTCAGTGTATAAAAATAAATAAATAAATAAATTTATAACCTCACTGTTTTTAATTCATATTTCCAAACCTTAATATTAAATCCGCAATATTCTCTGCCATTCATGATATTATTTCAGACAAATAAATATTTTAATTTTATTTGTACGATTGTACAAATAAGATTGTACTGTGGATTATCTATTAGAATTAGGGAGAGGGGAAGGATAGTGCTCACAATTTCTTCAGCAGTTAACACTTCCTCTACTTAATTCTTGAAAAATATGCTGCTCACTATGATTTTTGCATGGACTGAATCAATATCATTCAACTTGTACATATCAGTGAGATTATCAATATTTATTTATCACTTTGTTGTTTTAATTATTATTATACTAATGCCATTATTTATTTATTTATATTTTTTTTGAGAATGTGTATTTAGTTTATTAAACGATTCGTGGAGTTTAAACTGCGATAGTCATTAATGTTCCAGCGTTCAGGGTTGACACCAGATGGCAGGAGAGGCTTTTGTTAACAACAAAGCTTTTGTTATCAGCGAAGTTTTTAATCGGCGTGCGTAAAACTGGATGAGTTTCTACTTATTGTGTAATGCAGAACGAAGTGTGAATTGGTATCGACAGTGATTTGTGGTTTTACACTAATTTTCAGGATAAAAAACTCTGAAATATAGTTGAAACTGAACAAGTGTCTAACGGATTCTTAAAGTGCTTCTCAGTCATTTGCCCCTAGGGTTATGGATTCCCATATTTTACATTTTATAGAGGAGCATTTCATCGCCTATGCTATCACCATATTCGTGATACTTTTATGCGCGTGTTTTTTGATTCCTCGTAAAAATTGGAACCGACGACTTCCACCTGGCCCGTTCTGCCTGCCTATTGTGGGTTATTTTCCTTTTCTTGAAAGACAAGCGCATCTCCAACTGATTAAACTGGCCAAGAAGTATGGGAATGTATTCGGGTAAGTACAACTGTCTATTTAATAACATCTGAGAAGTATCATTGGTGTTCGTGACTGTCAGAAAATAAAAACCAATGTGCACTTAGTGCTGACAAATAAATGTTTTATTTATAAAATATGCAGAGGATACAATAAAAAGAATAAATTTCGGAAGGAAGATTAGTTGCAAAATATTTCATAGAGAAGATATTTTATCTTGAAGATCTTTCGCTTTGGACAAGACGTGAAGTATAGTTCATGCACGATAGAGCTATTTGTAAATAGGTAGAATGGACGTCAAGCGACGGATGACCTTGATGCTACCTGTTCACTGAGATAAGTTGGAGAGACCCTGATGCTTATCCAGCACGGTCATCCCACTTGAACTCTCTTGATTGCTTCGTATCACGTCATTTAAAGAGTTAGATCTATGATATGGAAATATCGCAAGACTGAAGTGTACATTAAGGGATTTAATGTACACCCTTTTTTAAAGTTTAAACTAATAACTCTAAAGGAAGCAATTCATTCATCCATTAATTAATTATTTATCTCTGTGAAAATACTGACATAATCCATTTATTTCTGGATTATATCAGTAACTATCTGTTTATTCAAATGATTTAGGCGTTCTTTTGGTTACTCTCACTAATAAAGGACTTTATTAAACCATACAGAAAAGGTTTATGGGTATTGTTTGTTTATTTTATAAAGAAATTTTAATAAACAAACTGTTTATACTCCGGGACGACAACACGGTCAAAGGAATTCACAAGATAGAGAGAATATAAGGAACAGCATCCTACTAAGTCACGGACTGGAACCCCGTTTACTCAAAACACGTGGACTCGCGTGTTCACCACTCGGCTACTGCGGCCACGATCAAAGGAATGACGTCTATGAGGCGTCAATACATAATATTGTAAGTGCGTACATTCCTTGGTCAGATTGCTGGACGAAGAATCGTAATTTATTAAGAAAACAAGGACAGAGACAAAATAAGTACTGCGGGGGAAAAAAAAAAGTATATATACTGTATATATCCATAAAAAATTCCTGGTGTCATTGAATGGATTCGAAACTCAAGCGATCTTACCATATGGTGTACTAGGCAGATGATTATATTCACTCTTTTATCATTGAGCTCCAATGTCATGCTATGTAACTGTGTGTATTCTTGTGCGGATTTCTATGTTTTGCTGGATAAAATAGAAAAGTTGTAAAATTGTGCATCTCTCGCTAGAGGTCCAGATCACAGTGGATCAGAATGTAAAAAAGGCCGCTATAGCTTAGTGCTATCCAAATGGAATTCAAACTGGCACCTTCGACGCTCTAGAAAGACAGCGGTCATAACCATTGTGCAAGAAAATCCATAACCTTGAGGGGATTATGGATTTGAGCCTTCTGATAAAGTTTCATGGCTTTTAACTAGAGAACAGGTATATTGATCATAGAATATCCTCATGTTACGGATATCCACCAGATGGCTATGTCTGATAGATGAAGGGACCTAGAACTTTATTCTGTGGAACCGAACTTTAGGCTTTCCTTCATTTTGAATTCTATTTGTTTTATTTGTCCACAAAATATATTTTCGATTTCGTTTTTTGGGAAAACCAATTTATGTCATTATATTTTTGGGAAACTTCATTTAAATTAGCGTAGGTTCAATTAACCTCTCACTTTTTATTATTTTCCAACGCATTTTTAAAATGTTAAATTAAACTTACGTCTAATCATCTATAAAAGTAAATTGTAATACGTATTTCTGTTAGTAAATTTTTTTTCATCCATTTCATTCCCAGCAATTTCAGACCTTCAGTACTGTGGCCAATGGTATACGATTTCTTTTTAAATCATTAAGTTTCAGAATCATAATGCTGGAAGATTTCTTGTGATTAAAGAATAAGATCATACTTAAGGAAATGTCAACGTGCTCCTTGCATATACAACTCAGATATCTTCAATTCGAAGTTTATAGTTGGTCAACTTCTCAGACACAAAGATTAATGCCATAACTGAATATAGGAGAAGTTTAATCATTTTTAACCGTTTAAAAACAGAAATCGACTTGAAAAAGAAGGGTAGGAGTACAAATGTTCAAAACAAAATTCGGAAGTTTTAATTTAAAGTATATTGACTTCACTTTTTTATTCTTATCAGCATGAAGATCGGAAGTCGGTATGTCGTTTTCCTAAATGACTTCAAGAGCGTGAAAGAGGCATTCAACAAATCGGCATTCCTAGACAGACCATTTTCAGCCTCATTTGATCTTCTTGTTGGAGGCAGAAGTAAGGAAAGCAGCCATTATTTTGATATTTTTATCACAAGTTTTACTATATTAAAACTTTCGTTTTAAAATTAAAAATAACTTTAAATAAAGAAAAAAGTGTAACGTATACGTCTATATTTATTCTATTATAGTTTATTAAGATTTCTCTGTACGGATGCTCTTCGCATCTACTTTTCATAATTAAGGAGTAGATGACGATTCTTTCCAAATGTGAAATCAGACAATGCATCGAAACAGAATAAAGTTACCAAACATATAATTTGAATAGTGCAGAGATGAACTTTCAGCACTTAGATCTGAAGTCAGCATTTGACACTGTAAGTCTTTAGTAGAGTGGTTAGGTGGTTAGCAGAGTGGTTACGACCATCGTTCCACCACTTTTTGTAGAAACGTTCTGGGTTCTTGTCCCTTTAACTCTTTGAACAACATGCATGGATGTCGTTTTTGATTCAACTGATGCCATAGTTCTTGAAAACTGGATGGATGGTGACTTCTACCTCATTCTGCTCATTCTACCTCGTCTTCCATATCCTCAGTTGTTTTGAAATTTCATGAATTGGGTCTATCACAGTAGCCTCAATTCACTCTTACGTTTTTTTGTAAATTGCTAGAATTCTGTCGTTGATTTCCTGTATACTGAACGAAAAAGCGAATTATTGGGATTAAATGCATGTAACCTTCGCCTGAGACAGTCCAATTTAGTCACGTTGTAACTGAGCTAATAACAATTGTTGTAAAGAACTTGTTCCAGGAACATGAGGGGTTCAGCCTATTGTGGTATCCTCCTAATCTTCAGATCCCAAAACAAGAGAGAAAATTCAGCATGAAATAAAACGAATCTTTGCAGTTAAAATCTGCATCGACCGATTTTTGAAAAACTGTGAGCAGCAATTGAGTCAGCATGGCCCAGCATTCCTGTGCCACACTTTTGACGCACATGTCATTTTATCCAAATCGCGACAGATTAATATTTTGCCGAGATTCAAGTGGCATCTACTCTCTATTAATTAAGTGTACCTAATAAAGTTCATTCTCGATGCATCATAATGAGTTTGGGGATTACTGCAGTTTGCCCAGGAACTCTTATCTGTATCTTTTTCCGTTTTGGGCCCGCGAATAGTTGTTTGAATTAAGCCTGTAAACTTAAATGTAAGTTTACTGTCGATTTTATTTTATTTATTTATTTTTTTCTTTTTTTCAATGTGAACTTAAAATAAGATAAAGTTGAGTTCCATTTAACATTCTTTTCATAAATAATTTCCCCCTTAATGGGTATTCTGTTTTACCCTAAATTACTGTCATAATTATGGAAATAATTCAGAAATAACTCCTTTGTTTAACTTTTAATATAAATAATTCTTTATAGTGTTTCTAAAGTTTAAAGCATTTTGGTTGCATGAGGATATTTTAGGTTAGTAAATGTATAGATAACAATTGCTAAAATTTGTAGCAATTTTTTTCTTAAAGGTTTTTTCACAGAAAATGGCACTGCCTGGCAGGAACAACGAAGATTTGCATTACACATACTTCGTGATCTTGGGTTCGGCAAAGGCCAAATGGAAGAGCACATAAAGGTAATTGTAATTGAGATATCGATAATCGTAATGCATTTACTGAATCTTTAGCTCTCAGAAACTTAGATGTATTTCACATCTGTGTTTCTCAACGAAAAAGTATGAATGCAACATTTTACAAAGATGACGGGGACATACGTGAAACAACATAATGATAAGTGTCATAATGAAGGACAGAGATGATTTTTAGGTAGCATTGATTTATAATTGGCTAGAGGTCGATTTCAAAAGAAAGAATACAGTAAAATACATTCATTCAAATGAATAATGCATTTTCAGCCTAATATTAATCAACAAATCACATTCTTCGATTGTGGTAATATCTGAAGAACTCTGCGGTATGTTGGCAACCAGTCCCTCGCTCTTGACCCAATGTCACATCTCTACTCTAGCGTTTGAATGCTTAACTATGGCTGCAGCAGATTTTCTAAACCCCAGGACTGCCTGCCCAACATTGGAGACCTTCCTTTCCCTGGCCTTCGGTGGGTTCCCAGACCAGAGGTGAATCCTACTCTCCCTTCCCATCACTTCTTTCCGCTGGAGGATGCCTTCTTTCCTCATCCTCCTCTTTTTGCCTACTTTGACCCCATCATTTGTACATCTTCCCCACTCTCTTCCCCTCTTTTTTAATTTTATTTTTATTTATTTATTTAATTTTTTATTTGGGCTCCATCCAGATAGCTCAGGCGACCCTGGCGGAGATCAGCCAGAGTATGAGGGTAGCATGGCTCACCTCCCAGTGTTGATGGATAAACACAACACAATACTGCATAAACCAGACATTTCTTTTTTTTTTTCTGGCTTATGCAGTAATAATAATAATAAGATTCTTTATTAACCTAAATTGTATACAAAAGTGATTCGTTACACAGAAAGCCAGAGGAATCTTATACTACGTTGTTTATACAATGATGTTTTTATTAGAAAAAAATAATAATAAATAAATAAAAAAACAAAATTAATAATCAAAATGTAAAAATAAAATAGCAATTAAAGCGAAAAAGGGCTTCAAGTTGAGCAGAACATGAAATGACATCGGTTAACTAAGACCGGCACTTACATAATTGTGATTTACAAACGAAAGATAGAACAAGATGCCATCGGAATGTGCCTTGTCTATATTCCACAGGTCGATGTCGATGTTGAGCGAGTTGAGAGTGTCCAGAGTCACATTTGGATAGTGTCTCTTGAAATTCTGTAACGGCTGGAACCTTGAGCACAAGGAGGGGGATACTGCGGAGATGTCTGCCTGGCAAACGCCAATCAACAGTGTTCCTGATTTTGATGTGATCCTGCTTTGCTGAGCACAGATGAAGGAATGCTTTTATTTTCAGCACATGGGCTATGTGGACTGTGGGCGTGTATTGCAGGTTGGAGCATACAGCAAATTTAGATGTCTCGTGTAGATTATTATTATTATTATTATTATTATTATTATTATTATTATTAATTTATTTCTCTGTTGAAGAGACAACCCTGGGACAGATCTGGTGCGACCACAAGTTGGCCCTTCAGCACCTAGAATTCGAGGCCCCATAGATTCCTGAGGCTGGTGGGTGGTGCCGCCGACCAAACTTCCACGGCATAGGAGGGCACACTACAGAAGTAAGTTGCGAGGTATAGCAGGCCGTTTTGCACAGATCTAATTTCATTCCCCAGAAGGCTCTCGGGGCTTTGGAATACTGAGGTCGGATTTGTTTTTTTATAGGTGATGTTGGCATCGAGAATTACTCCTAGAAATTTGACAGCGTCTGTGGGAGTCAGAACATTTTCTGCCAATTCCGGAAGTAGATAAGATGCAGAATCAGCAGAAAACATCCGACTTGGCGTAAAGATGACATAATTTGACATCTCTGGATTGATTGAGAGTCCAAAAAATTTAGCATACTTACACAATGTATTTAGGTAGCTGTTTACAGATTCAGAAGTTTGTTTTTCTTGTGAGTCACCAACACGGCATTCGCATGGCAAGTAGCATACAATATCATCAGAATACGATAGCAAAGCTGGAAATTGATCCATTAGCGGAACGAATATTGCTGCAAATTGCAAGGCTGAGAGAGAACCACCTTGTGGGATCTTACCTCGATGCTTTTAAAGATTGTAATGCTATTGCCTGTGAAATTAAACATGCTCTTAGATAACAGATTATTGAGGATCTCGAGCATATTTCCGGATATTCCGTAGAATCTTTCAAGTAGGGCAAGAAGGGGTTTTATTTGGACTGAGTCGAAAGCAGATTTCATGTGCAGAAAAATGGTGTGAAGATCTTCGTTGTCATTCCAGGCTTGAAGTATTTTCTGTGATAAGGACTGTTGGCAGGTTACAGTAGATCTATTAGATAGAGCATAATGGGTCAATTCAGAAACTGATCAATTCATATTGGCCTGAAGTCAGCTGGTGTCTTTCCATGCGGCTCCTTCGGAACTGCCACAATTCTGTACGCGAACCAGCTTGACTGCACCTGTGCATATTAAAGTACTTTGTTTTAGAGTTGAGTGAGCTGTTTGCTGATGAAATAAGAAGCAATTTTTAAACTAAAAATAGGTATTACGGCAATTCCTATGGTGGACTTGTCAGGTAATACATTTATTATTTTTATTAGCTGTTCTTCGGAAATTTCTGTATTACTAGTAGGTGAACAAACGTTAAGCGCTTCGTTCCAAGGATATGCTTCGGTCATACCGTGATCTCACTTAAAACGCAGCACATGCTCACACTATTCCTGGATATCTAGAGACAGAGGAGTGCAAGTATGACTTGTGTACCCACACGTCACGTTTTCCCTGTATAGCAGGCCGTTCATGAAATTGTCAATAGCTGATTGCTTACTCTTCTGAAAATCCATCCTTGATTTGGAAAATTTGGCACATGAGCCTTGTGAAGGCGACTTCTTGTAAGAGGCATGGGCTACCTGTTTTTCCTTAAAGGCCTTAGTCAGGAGGTCATTCCACAATTGCTTTGAGTGGTGACTATGGATGCAAGTTTTGAACATTGAAGACCCTGGAATGAATTCTATCAATCTCGAAAGCAAGTAGCCTCATTGATGTTAAGCTCATCCAGTACGTTCCATGGGTAAAGTTGTAAAAGGGTAGTAACTTTTCCAATGTTAATGTATTTTGGATCGTATTCTCTCTTGACAGTGTTTCTAGTGTATACTTGCGTACGTTCATCCTTAGATGCCTGCAGTGATATAATCCTCCCCAGTACGGGGAGAATGATGATTATATCTACTGCTTTATCCGCGAATTTAGTCAAAAGGCCAAAAACAGCCACTTCCAATCGCAAAGCATCACACTCAGGTCAGTGACATTTCCAGATTGTGACATATTTTTGCTTACACATATTTTCAATGACATATTTTTGTTTGTGTGGTAAGGGAAAAATATTCCCCATGCATTAAAAGGTTGTTGAATCGGCTTCTCTTGTGTTTTTAAATTATTTCATAACTTTTAGGCTGGACCACCATAAGCGTAACTGGGCAGGGTTGATACCGGATGAGTTATCCTGCTCTACAAAGTATCCTACTCTCTGAATTTATTAAAACTATACAATTCCACAACGAATGGAAGTTTGTTCCAGCAATAAACCAACCATAGGCTGAAGGCGACCTTTCACACATCCATTCTGCAGATATCATTACACAATTTGAATTTATACACCCTCATATGGGTAGTCTGAGCAAGAGAAAGAATGCCATCAGCATTGAGTTTGCTCAAGCCATTCAAAGCCTTAAACCTCTCAATCAGATCAATTACATGCCTAGTCTTCAGAAGCTGCAAGTTGTAGAAGTGAAGCCCCTTTCTTGCTAAGAGCAACCTTTTTGCTTTCCTCATCAGTCTCATTGCCCTTTTCTGTGTCCGTTCCAACAGATGTACAGTCTTCTTAAAATGAGGCTGTTAAACCAATATGCAATACCCAATTTGTATTCCCTGAGTGTAATAATACAGATTTGGTATTACACTGGGATTACTGCTACCAATGCGCAGTAACTTGTATTTCAATTTGTATTTCAAACTTGTATTTCAAACTTCAATTGCCATTTCTGAGCTAGTTTGCCTAATTTTTTAATATCCTGTTGCAGCAGCATAATTTCATTAACTACCCTGCCAACCTTTGTATCTCTGAAAACTTAGACCTTTAAGCATAATATACTTTCATCAGTATCATTAATAAATATGGAAAAAACAATGGGTCCAACACTAAGCACTGGTGGAATGCACTCAGTATTTATTACAGTCTACCTTAATTCTATAATAAATAAAGTATTTAGTTTGCATTAATTTTTGCCCACATTTATGTAAAGTTTACGTATTGTCGATGGTTTGTTTCTATATTTTTACTAAATACTGACAGCATGCCCCCAACAAACTCTGGGAGAATGCACCCAGTATTTAGTGCAGTTTATATTAATAGTATAATAAATATAGTATTTAGTTTTTATTTATTTTCGCCCATATTTATGTAAAGTTTATATATTCTCGATGGTTTTTTTCTATATCTTTCTGTTTTGGATGCGAAACTGATCTTTTTTTTTTATTTGTATTGCAGGACGAAATCTGCGAGTTTATAAAAGGGATTGAAGCTCACAACGGAGCGCCTTTTGACCCGAAATATGCCATTCTTTCTAGTACCGTCCACAATATCACTTCTTTGGTTTTCGGAAAAAAGTTCACCAAAGAAAGAATAAAGTATATTAATGATATTTTCACACAAACAAACGAACACTTACAAACGTTTGATTTTCCTACGTATTTTCCCTGGCTGTCGCCATTATTAAATTCAGTGCTAAGGTTTATGCCGATGGTAAAAGCATTTCGGGGATTCAATGATTTTGTAGGGTAAGTATCAACTATGCAAGAACTCTTTATTTTTTTTTTTTATTTCTTGAAGGAGCAGGTATGTGAGACTAGAAATATGAATGCGGTAAATAATACTACAGGAAAGAGTGAAATCAGGATTTAAAAGATATTCTTATATCCGAAATAATCATAACCGTTGTTGTATGTACAGGTTATATTTGTGTATCCTAGGCACATATTTGCATGTATTTCTAAGGAAATATATGCAAACAGGTCCTAATTTTGGATTATAGTGTTATTGTTTTATTATTATTAAAGTGGGATATAGGGCTCTTGGAAAATATTTTGCCTACGGTCCAAATACTCCAAAGATAGGTCACGGTATATACACTGCATTACCATTAATATCCGGACACCTCTCCATGGATGGAGAAACAGGTCCTATGCATGCAACACGTCACAGAACATACTATAAATATGCACACTGGGCTTCCAACAGACAATTGCAAAAATGGGCATGCAAGATGACACGTTCAACAGAATTACCGCAATAGTTCAACAGAATTGATCACCTCAACAAATTCTAGACGCCGATTTACATGGTGTAAGGAGCTTGAATCCTGGACTGTAGAGCAGCCGAAAGCAATTCTATGGACAGACGTGTCGAGGTTCTCACTCTACAATTCTGATGACCGTTCCTGGCGAATGCCAGGGAAACAAAAACAAAATCATGGACCCTCACACCAACATCAGCCCGTTTTACTGATATAGATGTGAGGGGCCCGCATTCTTAGTTGGTTCCAGATGAAATAAAGTCTAGAATCTGTTTCTAGGCTAAAACGGGACTCATCCGGAAAGGGAACTGTAGCCCATATGTCCGGGCTCAAAATCTCACTTTCATCGCACCAGAGCCGAGGATTTGTGATGTCGTTTGAGTTTAATGGAATAAAAAGCACTAGTTTCCTCGGGTAGTGTTCAATTAAAGTGAGTCTTCTTAACGTAGTCCGGTTCGAAATGTTTTTACATTTAGATGCAGCAACCTGAAGAGACAGTTGATGACACGGCCTTGTAGGGTTCTGTCTTGCTGGTAGAGCGGGATAGCGTTCTGTTCTGGTTGAAGTAGCCCTCGGAAGACCTGGAGCTTGGCCACCTTTCCTTGTAATGGTTTCTGCCTCCTGAAACTGCTTCCGTACTGCATATAAGACACTGGGGTGACAGTTTAAGACAACCTGCCAGTTTCGCCATCGAGTGACCGGCTTCAAGTCGTCCAACGGCTCGAATCTTAAAGAATCATCTAAACGACAATGACTTGCCATCCTGAGTAGTCGAAATGGGGCTATGAGCAGATGTGGTGCAACTCTGTAAGAGTTGATTGAGGTGGCAGATCGATTTCTATTGGACACTCGAAATTTGCATGCCATGGTGTCTGTTATATCAAATATTCGGCTTCGGTGACACCGTTCAAATTAAAATATTCATGAAAAATATTTTGTTCAGTAGTGTATTGAACTCTCCCGATTGTTCAGGCTTCCCGGATGACATCTGTGACGAATAAAGTATCCTTGGAAAACGGATGACGAATGAAGTGCATGCCTTGTAAATTGTAAAGTGAGTTTCTGCGTAATAAGTGATTACGCAGAAACGGTAAAATAATGCTGGTTGGTCAAAATTTGGTGGTATTGTAATTTCTCCACTTCATTTAACTTTAATTATTTCCGAATTCTCTCCTTAGCTAGTTCATAAGTAATGAAGAAAAAGTATTCTTATTTACTATTTTACTATTAGTTTTACTTTAAGCTTCTGTATATTTGAATTATATTGATAACACATTATTACTTTTAGAGGAAAGAAAATAATTTGTGAGATGATTCAATTTTCAGAGCGTGATATGTATTTCTTAGGAGCTATATTTTATTTTCGCTTTTTACAGGAGGGAAGCCGAACCCGTTAAAAAGAAAACCGATCCAGATAACGTTGGAAGTTATATCGAGGGATTTGTGGTAGAAATGAAAAAACGAGAAAACGAATTAAACAGTTCGTTCAATGGTAATTATCGCTCTCAAAGGAATAATAATAAAATCGGATTTTGAATCTGCGGTGTACAAATAAATGCAAAACATCTTTGTGTTAGTTTATTTCTTTTAGGCGCATCGTTAGCTTAGACCATATTGCTCCTTATATATTATATCTATTATATGCTTTCTTCCGTTGAGGCCAACTGACTCAGCCACCAAGCGAAATGATTCATAAAATTTCCTCAATAATCGGTGGGTTCGTTTTCGGTCTTTTCCTCAGTGTGTGGAGAAAATGGTGATTTTACCAACTGTCCTATTCGCTAGGGTATTTGATTTAAAATTAAAGAAAAAAGAAAATAATAAAAATAACCGAAAAATTAAATATTTTCACCGGTACTACAATTAAAAGTTGTTACCAGAGACTTATCCCTTGATCGAAGGGCAAAAATCATACCCGTCCACCAGATGAAGTGACTGCATCACACATTGCCATTGTGAACAGTGACAGCATCGCACATTGATATTGTGAGGGGAATGAGAGCACCACACATTGACATTGTTAATAAGATGGTATACCGGAAACAAAAATCACTTAGAAGTACTGATACCTCCAAACCAAAAAGGAGATGCAAAGGATGTGATGGGAAGGAAAGAAGTGATAGCCTACGGAGGTTAACTTCTGTTAATGGAAGGATCATGGAATCTCTGAAGAAGGAATGCAATACAGGGCCATCTCTTTGGGGACGATGTCATTAATGGAACACAGCACAGGTTCCCAAAGGAGAAGACTCCTCTGGCCAGTTTTGTTAATTTTTATGTTGAGATCATATTAGAAACGAATACAAGAAGCAGTTTTTATATTATTTACTTTGATTCAGCAAAGCTCTTAATACAGCTCCTCATGAAAGCCATTGTAAGAAAGGCATAGAGTTGGTTTTTGCGAAGATTCTTCATCGGAGCAGGGGCCGACTAAAACAGGAAAGACAAAAAGTAGCCTAATCCTAAGTTACTATTCTTCAGAATGAGCATAGAAAATGGCATCCCTCAAGGAACAGTGACGGAACCCCCCCCCCCTCTTATAACCTCCTTTAAAGAGTTGATGAGAGAGTACAGGCGAAGCTCTCAAAGTTTGCTGATGATCTGAAGAATCAAAGTTTATTGATTATAACCAGGTCATTTTGCATCAAAATTAATTAGATCCGTTATAAATACGGTCAGAAATATGTCAGCTAAAGTTTATTGCTTCTAACTGGAAAATGTTGATCCTGGGAACACAAATCAAGGATTTAATTCTAAGTAGGGTATGAGGATTAAAAGCGATTAGGGAATAAAAGACTTAATGATAACAGAAATGCGACATTTACGGTGATGCAAAAGACCATCGTAGCATGTTGTCCTCTGTATGATTTTTAGTACCTTTGTAAGTAGAGAAAATGATATCATTATAATATTTGAAATATATATTCAGATGCAGAGAGACCTCACCTAGAACACAAAAGGTCTTCTAAAAAGCGTACAAAGAAGAGCGACCAGACCGGAATAGGGGCACAGTACAGATATTGTTTCTCCCATGAGGCTTAGAAAGTGCAGACTGCAAAGGTCCGCAACTTGACACGCTGAGGTGGGGAGTTCGAAAAAACTTAGGTGTGTAAAGCGCTGAAGGGATCGGCAAAGTGAACAAAAAAGATGAATCTTCAATGGCAGGGCAACCAAGAGTCAGAAGACACAAATATAAAATCCTAGGGAGTAACAGAAGGATGGATTTCATCCGACTAACCATCAAGCAACTTGCTGTAGATCATTGGAAATAAATTACTTATTAACGTGGCCCGGGGAGCATAATTTGATAAAATTCAAAGAAGAATTGGACCGTCAAGATTTGAATCCCTCTACCACTTAGTCATTCTAATTCTAAAACTATTGTTAAAATTGATAAAAATCTGAGATATTGAGAAAACTTTCCATTTTTAAAATTTTTAATTTATTTTAATTTCTTTTTAATTTATTTTCAGAGTTATTAATATTCAAATATACAGATAAACCTGAACAGAGTTTTGAAAATGGTTATTTTTTTACGTAGAAAGGATGCTCATCGGGAACATAGCAACAATATTTGGAGCTGGAAGCGATACTACTGCAGTGACACTTTCGTGGAGTTTTTTGATAATGGCGTCATATCCCGATGTACAGCGACGTGTCCAAACAGAAATAGATGAAATCGTAGGGAGGGAAAGGATGCCATCATGGGAGGATCGCCTTCAACTTCCCTACACTCAAGCAACGATTCTAGAAGTATCCAGGTGGCAAACCAACATTCCAATCAATTTGCAAAGGATGTAAGTGCGCAGTATTTAAAACAATTTAAAGAATTGATTAAGACTTAGAAGTGTTCCTATTTAGAAACTGTAACTAATTGTAGATAAACTGCATTTTGTTTATTCAGTTGTGCCTTTTCGTACTTATCTTCTTGAATTTTTTTAATTAGTGTACCAGGATCAGTATGGCACATTTTCCGAAAACATGACTTCCACCTTCATTTTTAAACTCTGATTAGGATCTATGGCAAACGAAAAAATTTTAGATTTTATGTAACATGAAACGAAGGAAGTCAGTGGTGTCGAAAGCAACCATCTGTACACAATGAGTGTAGACGAACGCAGAAGAATGCAGCCCTAAGAGGAAGAAATGCTGCAGAAAGTTATTGTTCAAAGAACGAGACAGCAGGAATTTGAACAGAATTGAGTGTCAGAATATAAGCCAATCCATGGAGTTTAGCAAATTACCAAAAAAACTTTGTTTAAAATCGGAACTGTTTAATAGTTAGAAGAGTTTTTTCGGTAATATGAAGATATGTAAATTCAAATCATTTCAGAGTTATTTTCAGACCTTATTTTTAACAAATTCATTTTGCAACCTTCATGAAAGAGCAAAGAAATTTAGCAAAACACAAAAAACGCCTTCATGCTAAAATTCGATCAAACCCCAAAGGCCTTCTGAGAGTAAATAAACATTCTCAGACTCATTCTGCATTATACTCAAAAACGTATTCATTAATAAAATTGCAGCTACAGTGATATGATCTTTAACTTAAAGTATCTGGTAACGCTTGTTGACATTTTCTCTCATCAGTGATATTCAGGTTACTAGTAACATTCAATAAAGCTTTGTATACGCTGTCTTTAATTTTCAACCCTCCCATACCACGTTCCTACTCTAGTAGCCACCCAACAATCCTTTCATTAGAGGAATAGCAACCAATGGTTGATCTACAAGCATAATCTCCAGATATATTTTGGCCTTCTACTGAAAAGATATGCACGCTGGCAACGTTTGGCCACAATAACCATACTCCTTCTAATAAGTTCCACCAATTAATGGTGGTAAAGAACATATATTTTACTCTGCTGCAAGACCATATCTATTGTCAATACTGTATGCAAAGAGGAAATTTTGTTAGTGGCCTCACCTTCAAGCATTGAATTTCGAAGTTTGTAATGTTTATACACACATTATATATATACTGTTGAGCCAAAACATTATGACCGCCTACCTAATATGATGTTGGTCCTCCGCATGCAGCCAAAACAGCGGCGAGGCATGGCGCTACAAGATTTCTAAATGTGTCTTGTGGTATAAGGTACCAACACGTGACTGGCAGATCCTTTATCTCCTGTTAGGTCCGTGGTTGACACGCCGCAGATCGGAGTTGCTGTTCCAACACAAACTACAGATTATTATTATTATCTGTTTATTTCTCTTTCGAGACACCCATACACAGCACGTGGCTAGAGGGTGTGGTTACATTACAGTATTTACAAGCATGTTTACATGAACTTATTTACAAAATTTGGAGATGCAAAAACACAGAATATGTGGTTAATGAATTAATTGTTAAGTTGATTTAATTAATTGCAAATGGTTGTTAAATGCTAAACATTATTATATAAATTATTAAATTAGTCTTCTTATTATATTTATACTTGCCGATACACATTACCAAAGATTTCTGTCCTATACATTTTGTCTGTACATAGTTTCTCTGGATCTATATTTAAATTATTAAAATAATTCACAGTATTTTCTGGGAAAAATCTCCCCAGAGAGTCCAATTGAGTCAGTTGGCACTTGAGATTTGGTTCTTCTCTGTTTATTCTCGGTCGTGTCATCCGAGGGCGAGTGATCACGTTTCCCACTTTCGGCGCATCTGTTCTCTCCGTTAGTAGCTTTGCCAGAGTTAAGATGTTTCTGGTTGTGATGATATACTTCCACGGTGTGATGTCCAGATTGGCAGACAAGACCGCTCTTGAGATGGTAAACGGTTTCCCGGCAATCTTGTTTAGCCATCTCAGGAGCCAGTATTCTACTCCTAAGAAGGCCTTGATGTTGCTCTCAGGGGCTGATGACCAGATAGTCGATGCGTACGACGGAATCGGTGTAACGCATTTAAGGATGTATTGAATTATAAGATGAGGGCTTCGGAGACCGGTGAGTTCTTGTCTAGTGCTCCACAGTGCTGCTTATGTCTTTTTCCTAATGTGTTCGAAGTGAGGTATGAAGTTTAATCCTTCATCCCACTTAAGGCCAAGGTCAACATGTGCGGGGGAATTTTGGATTCTGGTATTGTTCACAAAAATCGTAATTTCATTTTTCTTCTTTTTGTTGGTGAAGGTCATTTGGGCAGTCTTCTTTTCATTAAGTTTCAGGCCAATGTAGTGCAGATATTCTTCTAGCTTCTTGATTGCCTTATTTGCTTCCTCTGATAGATGGGGTGCAGTTTCTTGTTCTTTAGATGTTACAAAAAATTTCAAATCGTCAGCATATGTAATAAATTGTTCACAGTTTTGAGCTAAAAATGGGGCTAGTGCTATTGCAAAGAAGGTGGCGGACAATACGCCCCCTTCAGGTACTCCCCTGGAGATACAGTAAGATGCTGTTTCTTTCCCATATGGCTGCGATAATTTGTCTTTCTTGAAGGGTGTTAGTGAGAATGCTTAAAGTGCTTCCTGAAATGAGGAAATACTCCTTGAGAATTACTGTTATAGCTGGGATTGAGACGTTGTCGAAGGCTGCTGCAACATCCAGAAAAACGATGTCCAACTGTTGTTTATTGTTTAAAGCTAACTGTATTCGGAGTAGAGTCTCCATTAAATTAGTAATAGTCGACCTTCGAGGAAGCACAGAATGTAAGTATTCTGGCCTGTCCCCAAAGCAGTGCTGATTGATGGTGCTCAGGATTGCTTTTTCAAATATTTTTTGCAGAGAGCATCCGATTGCGATGGGCCTGAAATCTTTACTGGTTTCAGGATTGCTTATTTTTGGAACTGGTTTTACGTAATATCTCTTCCATTTTTCCGGGATAACCCCCTCACTTAGTATTCGCTGGAAGATGTGGTGGAGCGGTTCGATTATGTAAGCGCTACATATTTTTATGATGAATAGCGGGAACTGGTCCGGCCCGATCGTTGCTTTACTGGGGAGCGAGTTAATAGCTTCCTTTAAGTTTTCCCTGCTGATATTAATTTCACGTAATATGTTTCTAGCTCTAGTTTGGTTAGTGCCAGTGGGATCCGTCCGTTTTTCAATCATTTTCTGCATCTCGCGAATGTTTTCCTCACAATTTTTCTGCTTTTCATTCAAAGGCTTTCCGAATGTGACTTCTGTCCACTCTCTAAACAGCTGGTCCGTCATTTCTTTTTTGTTGTTTTTCTCGCTAACTATTCTCTTTCCCTTTTTTAATTTTTCCTTCATAACCTCAAAGTATGCTTGTCTTTTCAGTCGAATGAACTGCGCCCTTTCGAGTTTGTACATAGTCCGATCAGTCGGGTGCCCAGTTCTTTTCCACTTTCGGTAGAGCTTTTGCTTCTTTTTAAACATAACTTTTACTTGTGGAGTGAACCAAGAGTTCGCTCTGTCGGAGATCTTTAATACTTTTGCTGCTCCTAGACGGGCGATCTGCAAGAGTAACCTCGAAATCTCGTCTATGGCTTCTTCAGTGGACATCTTATGTAGACACTGAAAGTTATATTGCGCTAAGCATTGCAAGATAACCTCGCATTTGATATATTTTGTGGAAAATATCAAATTGGATTCATTACTCTGGTGTGTGTCGCAGTTCTGATGGGCAATCTGTCTTAGAAGAGCAACTTCCATTGAAAGCGCAGAGTGGTCGGAGGAAAACTGTAAGGAGTTGTCTATTAAGTTAACATCTTGAGCGTTGTAATAAATTAAATCCAAGCACTGTAATCCTCTTGTCGCAGGTGTTTTTAATTGTTTCATTCCAAGTGCTTCTACTGTGGCGTCTAGCTCTGCTTTTGCATCTTTATTCCTCGGTAACGGCATATTCAGATCTCCTAAGATGATTGTCTCAATATTTACGTCTAAGTTTGATACCAGCCAGGTAAAGAACTCATTTCTGATCTCTTTCGTATGTTCTGGTGGCATGTAGATAAGACAAAGCTGTACCTTGCTGTTCTCACCAGAGAATGTGGCGATAACAGCTTCGAAGTTATCTGAATTAGAGCTTTGTTCTTTCCGAATCTGGAAGTCGGTTTTATATAGCATCATTACTCCTCCCCCCCTTTTGATTTCTCTCCCTCTACCGATGCACTTGTAGCCTAAATTGTCTGCCAGAGCGTTCAGCTGCTTATTATTTTGGAGCCACGTTTCTGTCAGACAGATAAATGAGTGTTCTGAATTGATTAGAAGGCTCTGCAAGGTGTGGAGTTTATTGGATATGCTGCGAACATTTTGTAGGAAAATGGAGACTTTTGTATCTTCTTTGAAGACTGGCGAGGTGTTCGTTAATTGCTATTGTTTTGCCAGGGTGTTCACTGCACTAGTTGTGGGCCTTGTCGATTGCTCCCTGTATCTTTTAACGAGGGTGCCACTGGGCCATATGTTTCTGTTCAGTAGTTGGGCTTCACAATTAATGGGGCAAGAGATAGTGAAGGAGGAGTAGGCAGGGTGTCTGCTTCGTACTTGACGTACCTCAACATCGATACCAATTCCCTCAACACACATTTCTCTGATGACACCAGGAGTAATATTGGGGTTGATTCGCGACACAAATATTTTCCCTCTCGTTTGAACCGAAGTGATGTTGTACTTTTCGGCAAGACAAGGACGATATCTTGTGGGTAACCTCGGCGAGGAAATAGGGATTTTATGCATAGGATCTCCGTTTGGTCGCGTTGCATCATGTTGCTGATTGGTAGGTAGCAGGTGGCTTTCTCTTTTAGTAGAACTTTGGTCAGCCGATTTTGATGGGAGAGTAACCATCTGTGCGTAGGTAGGTTGTTTCTGTGCATATGGCTCTAAGTTGGAACAGCGATTCATATCTATGCAGGGTTGGCTTGCTGGTAACGCAGTGCTAGCGACTGTTGTCACTGCTCTGTTTTCCGTTCTGCAGTCTGGATTTCTTCTGTTCGGGAAGTAGTTTTCAGTACTTTCTACAATTTCAGAGCGTATCTGTTCTCTGCGGGGAACAGATTCGTGCAATACTGTTTTTATTTCGCCTGGGAGGGTAGTCCTGAGACGAGTATCATGCTCTTTATTTGGTTCTTTAGGATGGGTAGCAGGGCCAGCTCGTAAGTTTTCAGCTGTCTGATTATGTCGTCTGTTAATATGTTGTAGCTGTGTTAGGACGGTGTCTAGTTTCTTATCCATTACTTTCTGACTGGCAATTAGTTTAATGTTTTGCTCTCTTAATTCGTGATTTTCCTTTTGGATGTCTTGGAGAGTTTTGAAAATGGGGAGAAGGAGTTCTTCTAGTAAGTCTCCCTGCCTCCGTATGTCGTTGGCTAATTGGTTATGCTTCGCTTCGTTTTTATCTTCTGTCTGAAATGCAATACAGCCCTCTTCTATAGTGTGGTCTAAAATGTTACAAATATCCTGGGGGTCGTCACTTGTTTTCTTGTGTTCACATTCTTCTGGGCATGTGTCACAGCCTAAGATTTGAGCTAAGGAGTGATTTACCTTCCTAGCGGACTGTGAGGAGGGGTCTTCATTTTCTGAGTCACTAGTGTCTATGATACCTTGTGGCGCTTCAGTTGTTTTATTCAGTTATTCCGTTCTATCATTTTCATTTGTGGACTTACAACTTGTGCAAAGAAACTTCTTGCGTCGTTTCTGATTTAAACGCACTATATCCACTTGAGAACAGCAACTTCCAATTATGATTCTGCACCGTGAACATTTGATCGTGTATTTATTTGCTGTCATACAAACGCTGCACGTCAGTCCAGTTGAATCCGTTGGTTGTTTTTCCATGCTGAAGGGGAAATTGTAGCGAACTGAATTCTTTAATCCTCCAGGGAGGGTTGGCTGTTGTAGGAAAGCTCTTTCTGACTTTAGCTCTAGGCGGTAGTGCCTAATTCTTTAGCGCAGCAGAGTGTGTGACCTTGAAGGACACTTTCAGGTGAACGAGGATGAAATAGCAAGTGATAAACATGCAGAAAATCATTAATAAAACTTTACTTGATCATTAATTTCTTCTTCTGTTGGAATATTCAGATGGAGGGAGTCATATGCTTTCTATCGGTATTAATCATATCTAGTAAATGACTAATTGTTAAGTAAAAATAGACAAATAGACGGAGCACAAATATTACACTGCTGTCATCTCCGCCACCTAGCGGTACCTATCAGATGCTTGATGGGATTGATGTTTGGAGAATATGGAGGCCAGGGCAATACCTGGAATTCTTCCTCATGTTCCGAAAATGAATCTCAAACAATCCGGGCGGTGTGGTGTAGTGTATTATCCTGCTAACAGAAGGCACAGCCTGAGGGGAAGACCGTTGACATGAAAGGGTGTATCTGGTCAGCAATGATGTTTAGGTAAGTATGGGTATACGTATGTTGAGGATCAGACGGCTGTGGAGATTTCCGTCATCTCCGCGTATGTTTTATGTATCGAGTGACAGTACGTTGATATTTAGGTATATGTAAGTGTAAGTGTATTTATGGTAAAGCGGCATCAGGGATTTCCACCATCTCCGCGTAGAGATGTTGGAAATCCCTTACATTGTGGTGTATTACAGTATGCTGTAAATGCCATAGATTTAAAAGTGTAAAGTGTAAAGTGTATTTAGGGTCATACGGCACCAGGGGTTTCCCCCATCTCCGCGTTGTTTACATTGTGATGGGTGTGCCAGTTTGCTGGAAATGCCAGAGATTTAAAAGTGTATGGATATTGTTCATATCTAGTGTCGTGTACCGTTGTTCATCTGGTCATTTAGCCGCTGGACCCCTACTGAGGCCCAACGTTGCCCCACTTTCGCCCCGTGGAGGCAGACCAGGTACACCAGTATTATAATTAATTTACTCTGGCAGGTCCTGCCACCTAATTTCCTGAGATTTTAGTGGCTAGGACCTTAAAAAAAAAAAAAAAAAAAAAAATATTTCGCACGTTGTATGTTGATCACATACATGTTTCCCGGTTTGAAGGGGTTGCATTTGAAAATTTAATGGCCGAGGAGAGGGCGAAATAATTTAGAGAAGCTAGAATTTTGGTGTGGGTCTTGCGCTGGCATAGAGATAGAGAGGGGAGGAGACTGAAGGCTAGGGGGGGAATAGCTAGGAAAGACTGGGGTCAATAGAGTAGACGACCCCAGCATGTGCCAGTGGGGCATGCCCATGCCCCACCAGAGAGAAAGATGTGGGATGGCAGGGGGGAGGCAACAAGAAGGCTGTCGCCTCCCCCTCTTCCAGGGAAGGGAGGAAAGTGTGCCCGGCAAGGGAGCCGGCACAGGTCGCCATATGGCCTGGCGGCTGCATGTCTGCTTGAGTCAGGTCCTTGTTGTCCCATCCGTGTGTAGGTTCCTGTCTGTGGTTGTCACTTGGCAGCAGGACAGGTGCCTTAGTCAGGTCCGTAGTTGTGGGTATTTAGTCCAGTCTGTACTTATGTCTCTATCTGGAGTCATGGTCATTAGTTATTGGATCCTGGGTCCATTTGTTGGATCCGAGTTTGTCGAGTCCGGGTGTTTTTTTTTTTTTTTTTATGCTGTTTCTTCCTGGGATGCAATCCCTTTGTGGATTGTCTTGATGGTGACTGTCCGTGCACCTTATATGGTTGTTTGCAAAGTCATATATTGTGGGCCTGAGAAACGCTATTGTGGCTGTGGGGGCGGAAGAGTATGCCTTCTGTGAAAAAGATCTTGTGCAAAGTTTGCCAGTGCTTTGTAGCTGTGCTCCTCCTCCAATAAGCGTTCCTCTTGATTCTCTGGTACATAATGTAATTCTGTAATTAGTCGGCATCGGAGGTCTTCATAAAGCTTGCAGTGGTACATTAAATGCTCCCACGTTTCCACTAAGCCACAATGACAGAGGGCAGTGTTGCTCAGTGCAAAGGTCATTAGTTTGAATCTGATGGCGCCGTGGCCAGTTAGGAGGTACGTGGCCAGCAATCCTGGGGAGAGCCAGCTTGGGTATTTTGGGTATACGGCCGAGACAGTTGGGAGGAATTTTCGCGTTATTTGCCCTTTTGTTGAGTTTTGCCACCGTGTTTGCCAGGTTTGCTGAAGATGTGCAGTTAGTCTTCTTTTCTCTATTTTCGGTTCGCTGGCTACATTTAATGTGAAATTTAGGCAGGTATCCGGTATGCCTCTGGAAAGGCTGTAGAGGAGTCCACTGCGTATCACTTCCAGGTCCAAGGGGAGGGCACCCGTGAGCACCTGAAGCGCGTGTGTACTCACTGTTTTGCAAGCTCGTGAGATAGTCAGTAAGATGTACCTCTGTATGGTTTCTAGTTTTCTTTTATTAGTTGCAGTGGTTGCTTTCTTGTACCAGACACCAGAGGCATAGAGGATGACTGGCAGTAACACAGTTTTGTGAAAAAGAGCAAGGGTTTTCTTCTTTATGCCCCAGTCCTTGCGGGTGATTCTTGC
Organism: Mastigoproctus giganteus; assembly: GCF_048544385.1. Taxonomy (NCBI): domain Eukaryota; kingdom Metazoa; phylum Arthropoda; class Arachnida; order Uropygi; family Thelyphonidae; genus Mastigoproctus; species Mastigoproctus giganteus. The sequence goes on from NC_143577.1 coordinate 188,947,403, forward strand.
AAATAGTGACGAGTAATTTCTGATTTTATTTCTGAGATAGTTAAGATGGGGAGTGAAGGATAGGTTTCTATCAAGGACAACCCCAAGAAATTTCATTTCTGTGGTCAGCTTGACGGTGGTTCCTTGTACTTTTATTTGGGGGGGTCTCCTGGTGTCCAGGGTTCCCCGAAGTAGGATGGAGCTTGTCTTAGTGGATGATATCTTCAGGTTATTTTCGTCAGCCCATTGTTGTAGAGTGGCGAGCGCCCGGTTTGCTGTGTTTTCCAGCTGTGCCCTGGAGTTTTCTGCCAGTGTCAGGACAAGGTCATCCGCATACGCATGGGAGGTTGCATTTCCGAGGTTGAGGTTGAGGAATCCGTCCAGGACAACGTTCCAGAGCAGTGAGCCCAGGACGGAGCCCTGTGGGCATCCTCTGTAGATGCGTCTGGTTATTGTACAGTAAGGAGCAGTGACTTTTACTGACCTGTCGCATAGGTAACTGCTGATGCAATTGTATAGATTACTTGGGAGTTTGGCCTCACGGAGCCTGCTGAGGACGCTTGGCCACCAGAGGGTGTCAAACGCCCCGGCAAAGTCAACCGCGATGGCAAGAAAGTATTTGCGGTCTGTTTCTGTTGCAGCGTTGATGATGCTGCGTAGGGCATCGGTGGTGGAGTATCCTTTTCGAAATCCAAATTGTTTGGGTGACTCTAGGCCTGCGTTTCTATAGTGCTTCTCTATCCTGTTTCGCAGGAGATGTTCAAGAAGCTTGCTGAGAACTGTCAGGAGCGCTATCGGGCGATAGGACCCTGGGAGGTCCTGCCTCTTCGTGGGATTCTTCAAGATTAGCCGGAGCGTCGCCACCCTCCAACTGCACGGGAAGTAGCCTTCTTTGAGGCATTTGTTGTATAGTTTCAGTATTTCCTCCGGGATAGTGTCCACTGCTTTCTTGATGATCTCTGGCTCTAGGAGATCTTCCCCTGGGGACGTTTTGTTTCTCAGCTTGGCAGCCGCGATCTCCAACTCAATCTTGGTGAAAGGTTCCTCAATTTGCTGGGTTGTGTATATCCTGTTCTGTTGGCAGAGCAGTACTTGTTCTGGCGTAGCGGGATCAGTGTGCTCCAGAAACATAGCATCCAAAATATTGTTGACAGTTTCATGCCACGTCTTTGTGAAACCCCCTTGCGGTTTCCTCATTGCTGGGAGTACCTCGCCTCTGGGAAGCCTATTTGTAGTCACCCGATAGACCACTCCCCAGGGGTTATCATTTCCTGTCGTGGAAACTAGGTGCTCCCATGTACGCTGTTTTCTTTCTCTGATTTTTGCTGTGTATTGATTCCTTGCAGTACGGTATCGTTCCCGGAGCGCCTCTACTTCTGCATTAGGCCAATCACGTCTAGCCCTCTGGAATTTTTTCCGACAGGTGTTTGCTACCTGCCTTAGTTGCTGAAGCTCAGGGTTCACCAGGGTACCGCCCCCGGAGATGGTTTCTTTCTTTTGATAGATTTGTCCGCCGCTTCTGTGATAAGTCTCACCAGTTTTGCCTGGTGTTGGTCTGGGGTTGTCTCTTCTGTATTGAATGTGTGGGCGGCCACCCGTATGGTTTGTTGGAATTTGGGCCAGTCTGCTTTTCCTATGGCGTATCTGTGCTGTATTTGTCTGGGTGTTGTGCTTCTGGCTATTGTTCGGTTTAGTTGGAAGGTTATTGCTCTGTGGTCCGATGTTGTCCAGTTTTCCGTTACTGTCCAGGCTGTGATGTGATCAGTGACGGATCTTGTGGCAAGGGTGACATCAATTGTTGTCTCACACATAGTACTGGAGAATGTTGGGAGGTTGTTTGGCTGGTTAAGTATATTATAGCAACTGTTTGTGAGGTACTCTTCCAGATGCTGCCCGTTCACAACGCCTCTCCGTCCTGGGGTTTCGCTATACCATGCCGGTGAGCGGCAGTTTACGTCTGCGCCTACAATTATTTTGGCGTTCGGAAATTCTGTGTGCATGGTCTGTAGGTAGTTAATTGTTGGGAGGATATCTTCCCCCGGTCGACTGTATATTGAGACAGCATAAAATTCCCCTAGTGCGGTGACTATGTGGGCACACGCAGCCCAGGGGAGGCAGTAGTTTGATAGTTTAGTCACTGTGTAATCCGGATTTCTAACTAGGATGGCTGCCCACGGGGTTTCAGCATCAGTATGCACAATCTTGTATTGCATGGGGTATCCCCTGACCTTTTTGCTGTGTGTATACGGCTCTTGCACGAGCATAATGTCGACATTTTCTTCGTTGGCCTTTTTTACCAACTGGGCGGCAACCGCCCTAGACCTTTGCGCGTTGAGCTGTGTGAACTGAACTTTTAGTTGGTTATACTGTTTAGGGCGTGCTTCCATAGTCGAGTCTTGTTTGGTATACTCCCTTGGCCTTTATGTATACAGGGCACTTGTTGTCACGGATTGAATGGTCTGCCTGGATTTTGTGCGCCTTGCAGTTTGCACATGTTGGTGGATCCTCTCTTTTAGGGCATGTCTTAAATTCGTGTCCTACTTCAGCACAGTGCCCACATGTTGGTTGCGTTTGGGCGCATGTGTGGGTGGTGTGTCCGAAGCGGCCACACCGGAAGCATTTGGGGACTGTCTGTGGATCGTTTAGTGTCGTGTACCGTTGTTCTTCTGGTCGTTTAGCCGCTGGACCTCAGTTGGAGACCAACGTTGCCCCATTTACGCCTCGTGGAGGCAGACCAGAAACCTAGTAGCTTATGTATACTCTGGCAGGTTCTGCCATCTAATTTCCTGAAATTTTGACGGCTAGGGCTTTAAAAAAAAAAAAAAAAAACTCGGTAATAATGAGCTCTGGAATTGATAAAGCCAAATGAGGTTTATGCGGTTTAATTTGGACGAAATTAAATCTTTGCAGTTTGTGTGGGGTATATGTTGGCGTATTAGGCAGAGTCGGAGGGAAGAATAAAGACTGGAGGATAAGCCAGAAGTATGGGGACGATAGAGAAGGCGACCCCAGGATGCTCATTGAGGCAAACTCTGCCCCACCAGGAGAAAGATAATGGTTGGGAGGGGAGGGACGGGTCCAGGACTGCTTCCTACCTCCCACAGTACCTGCGTGTAGCACAGTGGTATCGTCACCGTCCTCCCCACACTGGGTGGAAAAGGCCCGGGTTCGAATCCCGTGGATGACATGAAGAACTTCAGTTATCTTTTTTCAATCTTTGGCTGAGTTAGTCGGTCCCAGGAGTAGATACCAAGGTTTCTTCCTCAGACACTCGGTTTTTTCGTCCAGCGCACAGGCCAATCGAACAGACAGAGGAGTGACTGTCTGGTATAATATGGGTAAAATAAATATGTGTAGATGTAATCATTTACAGGAGACCCTTATATCATAATTGATTTCCTCCCTCCTGCCGAGGAAAAGGGAGAAAAAGGTACCAGCCAAGGGCGCCCGGTATAGATCGCCATCAGGATTTGGCAGTAGAGGGCATGTTGTCACTATTGGTAAAGAGTCCAATTTGGGTATCTTGTCCGATTTGGCGTCATTCATGTGACAGTTTTTCCGTGCGAGATAGATTAATGATCAGGACAGTCTTCAAGTGGGTGGTGGGTACCAATCGATTTCGATGGCAGAATACATTTCAATTCCCAGATCTATTACGTTCTGGGTAGGGTTTTTTTGCCTCTGGAATAATTCCTTTGTAAAGGTAGTGAAAGCTATGTATCCTTCAGCAGTGTCAAGCAGTTTATTGGTCCATATCCATGAGGATGTAGTGAATTCTCGTAATAAGACTGCGCCTAAGGTCCTCGTAATGTTACAGTGGTAGAGGCGATGCTCCCAGCTTCTGGGGAGCCATAATGGCAGGTTGGGTCTTCCACAATCCTAAACTCTGTCAATTTAGCTTTGAAAGACCCGTGCCTCTCGAGAATGAAGGTGGCTTGGAGTCTCGGTGAGAACTATGTAGGTAGCGCTCGGTGTAGATTCTTGAGATTTCAGGGATGAATTTCTTGGTGATGGATCCCTTTGTGGTTTGGTACCATCTCAGTTGCCATGTCCTAATGTTTAGGTAGGTGGTAGACGTCAGAGAGCCTGGTACATGGATGAGTGGTTGCAGGGTATCCCAGCAGAACATCGCTCAAAGCATGACACAGACTTGTTTTCGTCCCACGGTGCATCCAGTCGCCATCCTTTTCCCAGTAAAATGACGCACACATACCGGCTGTCCACATGGTGCAACAGGAAACGTGATGGGTGATTCATCGGACCAGAGAACCTTTTTCCAATCACGCAAGGTCCAGTTTCGATGCTTGGTGCCCATTGTAGGCGCTGTCGCCGGTGAACCGTGGTTAGCATGGGCACTTGGAGCGGCCTGCGGCTACACAGTCCCATTTCAGCTGTGTTCGATATACTGTACTGTGTTGAGACACATTACTCCCATCACTAGCATTCCAATTATCGGCAAGTTAAGGCACAGTCCCCCTTCTGTTGCCACGTTCCATCCGGGGGAGCCTTCAATCACCTTGAAGGCTCCCCCGGATGGAACGTGGCAACAGAAGGGGGAGCCTTCAATCACCTTGAGCATCGATGAGCCGTGGTCGTCCAATACCTCGCCGGCGGCTCGTGGGTTCCCCTCCTCGGACCATTTTCAGTAGGTACTAACCACGGCTGATCCTGAGAATCCCACAAGCCGTGTCGTTTCGGATATGCTCTGACCCAGTCGTTGGCCATTACAATTTGGCCTTTGTCAAACACGCTTAAGTCCGCTGCGTTTCCCATCTGAAGAACAAGAGTAACACTGATTAACGGAGCTCTCTATGAGGTGGTTTTATACCGTGTTCCGACCCGCGAAGGCACCGGAGTACATCTACAGTTGCTTCGATTTGCATAGCGACTCGCTGGTCATAATGTTTTGTCTGATCGGTATATTTATTTATTTATTTATTTATATATATATATATATATATATATACACTGGACTCCCGCTAGTCCGAACTAATTGGGACCGAGCCCTGTTCGGATTAGCAGAATTTCGGATTAGCCGAATAACGTACCCCAGATTTTAAAATGAATAAGGAGTTAGTGACGTTGATAGCTTAAAGTAATGCTTCAGGAAATCACAAGCTACCTTTGATGATGATCATTAAATCAGCGAAGCTGAGAGCGCTTTTAAAAATATGAACATTAACAATCTTCCAGTTCATTACAAAAGTCAAAAAAAAGCTTGGATGAACGGACAGCTTTTCATTGAGTGGTTTCATAATCAATTTGTCTCAGCAGTGAAACGTTTCAGCAATGAAAATGATTTGCCACTTCGCGCCATTCTCCTCATAGTCAATGCGCCATCCCACCCAGACGTTTCCGAGTTTACTTCTGGGGATAGAAAGGCAGCTTTCTTACCGCCTAATGTAACACCGTTATTACAGCCCATGGACCAGGAGGTGTTACAGTCTATCAAGCTTGCATACAGAAAGAAATATCTTAGGTCCTTGATAGAAGATAACACCAATTCACTTTCTTTACATGAGAAAATGAAACAAGTGAACTTAAAAGATGTTGTATATTGGGTTGCTGAGCTGTGGGAGAGTGTAACCGGTGGCAAAACATAGCATCTTCTAATCGATTTTCATCGTTACGTCAAAAGAAATTAACAGAGTTTGTTACTTCTGAAAAATGGCTTTTGTTCCTGTTTTGGTGTATAAGTATTGATCTGTAGTTTTAATAGGCCATGTCAAACACTGATTTATTAATTTTGTATTAGTACAGTACTACAATAAAATGCAATTTTTTTTGTGGAATTCTAAATGTCTTTGTACCATTAATACCATTTAAATTTAACGTATTTAACATATTTTGCGAACTAAAAAATTTCCTCTCCGCTGACCGAAACGTGTTCGGATTAGGCGGACGTTCGGATTACCGGGGTTCGGATTAGCGGGAATACACTGTATATATATATTTTTTTTTTTTTTTTTTTTTTTTTTTTCAAGACATGGCTGATTTAGCGATATCAAGCAAAGATTGCTAATCGAAATATTAACCACTACATGAATAATCGACTATTAGAATGATCTAATCATAAATTATGCATAGAGAAGAGCATGCGACACTGTTATTAAAAGTTCACTGGTTAACAGTATTAATAATAATAGCAAATTAATAATATTCATCATATAGTGCAAGGAAGCCACACCCTTTTTGCTGCACTGCAAAAAAAAAGCACCAACCAATTAGATAAGAAAGCACAAATTATATGCTTTACTTTCCTCCTCAAGCTGGTACGTATTCAGTGCACCTTTAAATTTATTCAAACTGTCAGCCTCAACTAACTGCGAGGGAAACTTGTTCCAGCTATCAACGATTCGCTGGCTACAAGAAAACATCCAACAACCTAATGTAAACTTCAAGCCCTTTAGTTTTAATTTATGATCCCTACTGGAAGTATTTAGAACATAGTGTTTCGTGTTATTTGCAATGTGGCTCCAGGGTTCCCCCCAAACTCATGTTCCCCCATGGGGCGTCAGCCAACGTGTGAATACAAACTCTGTGAAGGACAGATTTATGTAGGTTAGTGAGTGTTCGTGTAGTATTATTGTGGATGAGTTAATTTTGTTGTTCATCTGGTCGCTTAGCCTAGGACCTTGTGTTTTCAAAAAGAAATCTCTAGTTTACCGTCCGGCCCAAGAACGGTGGGGCCGGGAAATTCGGAGTAGAAAGCACTGGCGGGCGGACCCTGAGGTAAGTAGCTAAGGCTACAAGCAGACATAGCCGTAAAAGAAAAAAAAAAGAAAGAAGAAAATGAAAGTGAGAAGAGATAGTGGGGGGATAGGAAGTAGGGCGGGGTATAAAGGAGTAGAAGGATAGAAGGGGCAATAGTAAAGGCGCTCGCCTGGTTGAAAGGGGTGGCAGCAGCCCAGGGCAGGGTGTCCGTCCTACTCCAGGTATGGGAATTAAAAGTAGGCAGTGAGGTGACCCACCAGCGGAAGAGGGTAGCCTGCCACCCACATGGTGGGAAAGAGGTGTCGGAATTGGGAAATCAGTCACCCCAGGTGGTAGGAATGACGATCATAGGGAGAGGGGTCCCTGCCCTATGATGGAGTTTGTTTTTGGATAATATCCCACACTGTCCAGGGATCAAGCCCTACTGACCAGTGTCAGAATCCCACACTAAGCCGGCAAGGTTACCACGGTGTCTGCTTGGATGAACATGGGGCCATAAATGGTCCTCCTGTCCACCAGTCAATTGAGGGAGGGGATAGGAGATACACATTTATTATTATTTTATGCTTTTTGCTTATGTTTTATGTTATATTATTATATATTTTTTCTTTTTGTGTTAAATTATATGCTTTTTTTTCCATGAATCCATCCTCTTTCTCACACCTGCGGGGAATGCAATGGTCAGTAGTGAATAAAAGATAATGTACTTTAGGATTAGCCTAAATGAAATAAATTTATTTAAATTTAAGAACAGCTAAATTAAGGATTAGTATTAATACAACTTAATAAGAATTAAAATTTTGTGTGCTTTCTCACTCACACCCATGCTTCCATCCATTCTTTTAAGCATTATTTTCACTTATTCAATTAAATTCTCCCTGCAATGCGTCTTCGCGCACCACAACTTACTATTCCTGTTCAGTCGGCAGGCAGTCAGGGCTGGCATGCCTTGCATGCCAGGACGATATTCAGTGAGGGTATTGATGTTGTTAGTAACTAAGTTCATTTTTTGTTAGTGTATATTGCTGTTCAGAACAATGATAATTCCACCTTTATTCATTTTACTAATCCCTTTCTAAACTAAATCAGGTCACCTGTGACGTGCTTGGTTCTAAGCTCTGGAGTCCTCATAATCGGAGTCTTTCTTCATACTGTTATTCTTCTGTCGATCTCGTCATTTGAGTTGTCCCTGTTTGGAACCTTTAAAAAATCTCGATATCGTTTTTTCAGATTAGGTCTCTAGAATTTAAGACACATTCCAAATGGATCCTTACAATTGCCTTGTATAGTGCGATTATAACCTCCTTATCTCTACAGGATAGTGTTCTATAAATCACTGACAGTCCACCATGAACTTTATGGGCTGTCTATTTTCACAGTTCAGAAAACTTCATGTCTGCTGGTATTTTAACTGCTTAATCCCTTTTCTCCTCCTCCACTGTTTTTCATTCAACACCACCAAGTGTATAATTGATTTCTGATTGGCTGTTCCCCAAGTGTAAGACCTTTCATTTAGCAGTATTAAAACATAGCTGCTACTTCTCTATCTTTGAAGTCTGTTCTAGTGATTCTGAAGAAGCGGTCCAATGAACTCATCTTTAACGACTCTGCCAATCATATTGAATGGATCACTTCCAAAATTAATAAATAAATAAATGAAAATTTCGATCCCTCTCTAAATTTTAGGGAAGTCATAACACCTAGTACTTCTTGATAGTACAGTGTTTTCTCTACTTTTTAATCCTTTGGAGAGGCTTGGGTCCGAATCCCGTCGATGACTGGAGGAATTTCTAAAGATATCTAAATTCGGGGCTGCTTTGTTTCCTCCCCTCCCGTTCGCTTCTGGAATTTTCAGCCTGCACTAAATGCAATCAACCGGTTGAAGTTCTACAGACATAGGATAGAAATGAATACAGATATAAAATGGAAATTAAGTGAATTGCCTTAGTTGCAACCCTTAAATATAGAATCATAACTAAGATAGTTCATTGTTACATATTTCTGTTATTTATTTCAGATAATCTCTGTCAATAGATTAAACCTTACCTGAAGACAGAAATTTTTATGAAATTAAAATTAAATGACATTTCTAATATCCATTTAGTAGGAATACTTATTGTGCAGTTATACACATAATATATTATTCAACATTATTTTATTTTATAATAGATCATTTTATACATTATATCATGATTTACTTTCATGAAACCTGTAGAATTATAACTGTTGTTAGTAATGGCTTTCACTGTATTCGCTTGTATTATGCATTTACAGAGCACGTGAAGATTCTACTATCGGAGGATATGACATACCTAAAGGAACGATAGTTCTTGCCAACTTTTGGGCTGTGCATCGGGACCCAACGTACTGGAAGAACCCAGAAAGTTTCATTCCAGAGAGGTTTTTATCTTCAGATGGAAAAACCGTCACAAAACCAGAATATCTTATTCCTTTTTCGATGGGTAAGTCAAAGAGTCACATTCAACCTATTTCAGTAATATATGCCTTTCTCAAAGGGGTGTTCCTCAGTGATTTCAATTTTTTGTTATATTTTCAGTAAACCTCTCCTGCACTAGGTAGCTTAGAGTCAAAAAGGAGTTCAAAAATGACACGGGGTACAATGGGACTTTCATCTAACAAAACTGTTCTCAATTAGTGAAGTAACTTGAACAGAGGATTGGACAGATCAACAGGAATTTGTTGATTCAGCCACCCAGCACAAATGCTCGATAGGTTACTTGTCCTCAAAACCATTTTTTCACAAATTTATCGCCGTATGAAACCCAGATTTCCTCCTTAGTTCGAATTCATTTGTTCTTCCTTAGTTCGAATATTTGTTACTTGGTGCTAGCGTCAGTTAACACCATGAAAAGTATTCACTCTTGAAAACATATATGCAGCTCTGCAGAGTGTACATTTCTTTAAAAGAGCTGTCCACATTTCCTTTTCATTTATTTACACACTCAGTATATACAGTATCAAGATTTATGTACATCGAATTATATACAAGATTTATTTCCATATATTTAAATGCTCTCTGTTAATTCAATGACCACCAATTGTATACTGGGCCTATGGTGGGTATTGTCCTGAAAGACTTCACCAGTGTAATGTTAGTCAACATCCACCATAGGTCCCAGTTCATATTGTAAGAACTATTCTTACACTTATTTTCAGGAATGTATAAATTGTCAAATTCTAATAAATAACTAAGTTAAAAACAGTCAAGCACTCAACAGAATTGCTGGTCTGTTTACACTTCGAAAGTGAGAGATTAGCGTAGCAGCAGGAGGGACGGACGCTGACCAGACTGATACAATGAGTAGGCCAGTTTGACGCAGTTCGTGCCTACAGAAGAAATAGAACTGTGGCCTGCTGAGAGTAACGGGGGACAAAAGAACGCCCACACCCCTAAAGTGGTTTCGGTAACCCATCCAAAGAGAAGGCCCAGATCAGAGAGTTCTCCGTGTTCGAGCTGTAAACAAAGTACAAACAGGCCGACACGGGAGGCTCTCTCACAAATTTCACAGGCGGTGTCTTGTAAGGAAGCGTGACGGAAGAGGTAAAGTGAAATGGTCATCCCAAAGATAGTTCTTGAGATTGGTTAGAGCCCGGATGTTGTGAATACAAAGAAAGGAGCTGTACCTATCAGACGCGGGTCCAGGCGAGGAGAAAAGAAAATTAAGCGAATGAAATTCAAGATGAAGAGAGAGAGAAAAATATGATTGGATGTAAAATAAGCGAGAGTTGGAAACAAAACTCGGATGCGAGAGGGAGACACGGGAGGAAAAAGGTCAGAGTCCCGAAGCGGAGGAGAATCCCGGGAAGGCGCTTGAGAGTGGCTGAAGGAAATTCTGGGAGTGTGGGAAATGCATATAGAAAGTTCCGGAAAGATGATAGTATAGTGGGAAAAGAAAATAGCAAAGGCGGAATGATCTGAGTAAGGAAGGTCGTTCGAGTTATCCACTGTGGAAAAAAAGCAACAGTCCTGGAGGAAGATCCTGTGCGCAATAGGAACGTCTGAGGTCGAGCCGGGAGCACATCTAGCGAGTTTGCGGTGGCTAAGTCCAGCGAGGAAATAGCTGAAGAAGCAAGGCAGGAAAACTCATCCAGGTGGTAGAAAAGGAATGCAAGTAAGTTTATATAGAATTATTATTAGCGGAAACGGTGTTAGAAATAAATAAACGAAAGAAAAAGTAATGGACAGGACATTTAGTAAAGAACTGAAACCAGGGGAACAGAATATATTGTAAGTGATAGGAAGTAGAGTCAATAACTTGGGAGAAAGAGAGAAAGAAAGTGTGTGTGTTACTCATCTGTGATTAGAAGTGTCTGAGAACAAGGAAAGTTGTTAAGCCTGAAAAGGCTCAAATGATTGTGTTAACCTCAAATGATTGTATTGGTTAGTTATTAGCATTCTGTATAGCAGATGAGGAAGTTACAATTATGGTTAGAAGAACAAAGATGAGTGTAGACATCATAACATGTATAGTAATAGTTGATTGTTGTAGAATTTCGATATTATGAATTATAAAGTGTCTGTAAATATCTTGTGAAAAATAAATCTAGTTTGTTGTTTTATCTTGAGCTTATGTGTGATATAGACACCAACTATTAACAATTAGTGGTACGAACTATCCAAGCTAGGGAAGCTAGAGTAAAGAGAAAAATAATAAAATAAAGTCCTTAGAACTTGGATCTTCTGATAAAATTAATGGATAAAATATATTATGCAGCAGGTATCATGTGGGCCTTGGAAGGAAATTGAGGACCCCCCCTTTGCTCCAAGAAAAGAAAATCAAATAAATTTCTTAAGCATTGGCCTAATGAAGGTTCCAAGGAGGGATATGAATATATATATTGTGTATAAATAGATAAAATATAAGTAGATAATATATAATAAAAAGGAGAGGTAAAGTTTGTTGTTTTAAAAATAAAAGATATACCCCCCCCCACAATATCAGCAAATCATATCCCATATTAAGCAACTACCGCCACCTCCCTGGATAGTTGTTCCCATGTATCTGGATCCATGGTGTCCGTCTTACGTCTGATTGTGCCGTTCGGATATTTTTCTTGCATCCCCAAATTGGACTGCTACGTCAACTGTCGTACAGTGACCTTCCGTTCAGCCTGTACCTACAAACTCACTGCACTCATTACTCATCAGGAATGCGTTTTCTTGTACAGTTCTCTCGGATGGAGGAGATTTGATCAATTTCACACCATTTTTCGAATAACTTCGAACATAATCACAGCGTGATGTGAGCCAATCGAAAATACATGCCATTTTCTAAATTGAAGCATCTGACCTACGAGCCCCCACAATTCACTGATATCATTACTACGTCACACAGCTGCAACTTTACCACTTTGACTTGCACGAACAAATGCACTTTGCCACTCCACTAGGGTACGAAGCTGTTTGCTATTTATACAGCATAGTCGCGTATGGTCATAATTCAGTAATTGCTGGGTGTATATGAGCATTAAGTATAACGATAAATTTTATATATTCTATATATACTATGCTATGATGCAACTGCGGTGCAAAATTATTATACATGAGATTGTAATTAACTAAATAGTTGAATTAAGTGAAAGCATACGTTGTTGTGGAATATTCTCAAAGTATAAATATTTGAAAAAGCGTTTTCATTCATTACCGTTGAGCTGGTCTCCTTTCAACTCATACGTTAAAAACTTGGCTGGGGGTTGTCCTGATTCGGTTCTTCTCAGTCTTGTTAATTATGGATGCAAGTCTAAACATTTATTCAGGAACATTTGGATGTTTCTGACGAGACGCGTACCATTTTATTATTCATTTTATTATCATTATCCATCCATCATTAGCACCTGGATGATATTTTTGTAATTTTCGAAAATGGCAGGTTCTCTTGGTCACGTAAACCTCAGAATGAATTATTTCAAACTTGTACATATAATTTTCTAACTTAAGGGGATCAGATACGTGACAGTCTCGCTGTTATACTTTACTAAAAGTTTAAATATGTTGTCAGTTATTCTTAGCATTGATCATTCTTCAGTCCTGTAAGAAATTCCCGTATGTAGTCCACACAGGAGACTGTCCATAGAATGAACCCATGCTGGGCAGCATTAAGAAAGAAAAAAGTTTGGAAAATATGAATATTTTACAATAAAATTTAACGGAACCATTCAAAGTGCACTTGGCATCATAAAACCATGTCCAACACAATGGAGTTGGATACCAAACACAAATAGGATGTCGCCACTGTAATACGAGTCCGGATAGATATATCCATCGTCTGCAATCCACTGCCGTTGACCTTTGCAATTAAAGATATCAGACAAAACGCTTACCATTTTATTATTCATTTTGTTATCATTATCCATCCATCATTACCATTTGGACAAGCGCGACACCCTCTTCAGGGCTCACCGGCCTAAATAATCCTATCGAAATCCGCAATTTAAGTATTAAAAATAAATTTCATTTTGTAATTTGGTTTATGTGTTAATTATTTTTTTATTTATTTTTAATTTTCAGGTAAAAGGTCTTGTCCTGGTGAAAAAATGGCTCTCGTTTCAATCTTTCTTTATTTTGCAACAATTCTACAACAATTTGATATAAAGTTACCAGATGGCACAGTTGCTGATTTCAATGGAGTTCTTGCAATCATCTTGCAGCCTGCCTCCCAGAAAGTGTGCCTCACGAAAAGAAAATGAAAACAACGCATGCAAAAATAATAATAATAAAAAAAAATTTAATACGTATAACTTTCATATTGCATTAGTTTAAACATTAATTATTTTAATTAAATTTATACCCACAGAAAAATTACGGTAGGAAATCTGTATTTATGTATCGATTTCACCATTTACAATGCACGATTCCTATCTGTAGAAAATGCTTACAAATTCAAGATTTTAATATGTCGATGAAGATTGTACAATGAATGAATAACAATGCCTTCGTAGTAATTTTAACATCAAATATTTTGGATGATCAAAAGAGAATAAAGATACATTTGAACATATGGTTGTATATTGCATTATCGTATTGTAGATTTAAACGATTTTACTCTCGTACTACTGTCTTCTTTTTGTGTTTTTTTATGAATAATATTCATCTCGTAATGTATCAGCAATTTGAGATCTAAGAAAACATCGTTTGGAATAACTTTGAATCATCGGCTTATAAACAAATAAAGCAATTTTCTATTTTATACTCTCTAACCATATATCCTTAAATTCAAAGCGATTTCATTTTAATCTTCTCTTATGTGCTTATGGCACTGACATGGTTTCAACCTTACCCTCAATTTTACGAACATCTCAGAAAATCATTCAACACTACAATCTGAAACTTTGCTTTAGGAATGATCGCAAGTCAACTACAAACATTGCTAAAATCGTTTTCACAAGAAGCTGTATTTTGCAAACTCAAGCTGAACACTCTACAGAGGATCCTTTCTACGGAAGGAATTTTACTGGTCCATCACAATTATCTACCAACTCCAGTGTCTGTTGCTTTTACTCCTGATGTCTTATGTTATAATATATCTTCCGATTATTATTATGTCATATTTGCTACTTGGACTTCGGATTTCTTTTTCTATTTCCTGTTGTTTTCCTCCAGTTCCTTGATGCCTGATTCTGATATTGTTCTTGGATACTTGTAGTCAGGACATCAGCTGATGCTTTCGCCGATAAAGTGGTTTCTCTGAATTTGCGTACCTGTTCTCTTTTGTCTTCCTTTTACACCGTCCTAGATTGAAAAATACACCACCCGAAAAAATTACCAGGACACAGAAAAGATGGTGTAACTTGTGCAAATTCCGATGAAGCGGGAGAAAATTTCATGTGTAATTTTATATGCCCTAATAGAAAAGCGATTAAATGAGAAGACAACAAGAGGCTTCGGAATTACCAAAAAGGTCATTACCGAAGTCAATGCAAAGTGCTCGAAAATATGGTCACATGACATTAGTACGGCGTTTGATTCCCTCCAACAGCTAAAAGGACCTGACAGCTCTGAACGCTCGACAATATGGGTGTCTATAAGATTCTGTGACAATAAATTCCATTTCTCACCAGAGGAGACCTGAGCACGCCAAGAGAACAAAGTTTTGACGTGCAATGCAATGCCTAAGGAAGCCCACACATGTTCGATGGGATTTAAATCTAGCTATCGTGCTGACCACGGCAGCCGTTGGAAATCTTCAGTTTCAAGATATTCTTCCATCACTTAAGCTCTGTGCTGTGGCATTATTATCGGCATGAAAAGAAAATGTGGACCAACAACACCACTAAAAAGTAGCACTTGGGTTCGAGAATTCGTTCTCGATACATCTTCACAATTACTGTACTCCTGTAAAACATGAAGAGGTGTCGGCATTTTAATATTAATCCACCTCACATGAGAATACCGCCTCCAACGTAAGTGACCTTTTCTTTTATGTCGAGGGATGATACTACATTTCTCATTTTCTCCAGATGAAATAACGTCTTGAATACGTAGGCTAAAAGCGTTCTCATCAGAGAAGAGAATTGTTGCTCATTTTTCAGGACTCCAAGTTTATGTTAAAAGCACCAGTTTCGACTTGTGCAGTGGTTTGGAGTTAATGGAGTTAAGTATTAGGTATTTGGGGTTAATGGGATTCAAAATTTAAATCATTTGATTAGAGTTACCCACAATTTCTTCTATATACCCATTTATGTAATGTGTCAGTAAATTGCGTCTGTTCTCTGGTCGATTTGCTTGTTTTCTTGGAAGAAAAAACCCCAGTTTCTGTTGTAAAAAATCTTGCTATCAACACCTGAGACCGACTAACTCAGCGAAAAAAGTACATTAAAGTTCCTCGCGTCATCGACGGGATTCGAACCCGGGCCTTTTCCACCCTGTGTGTGGAAGATGGTGATAGCACAGTGTGCGCAGCCTGTGTTAATGGAATTTTAGGTATTAGGTGTTGAAGGTCTGAGAGCTCCTGGGATTTCTCCCATCTCTGCGTATGTTCTATGTGTCGGAAAAACCAGGGATTTAAAAGTGTATGGGATATGTACTATGTAGTACGTGTGCCCATTGTTCCAACGGCCTATTAGCCGCCAGACCCCTGGTGAAACCCGACGTTACCTATACCACTTACGGGGAGGCCGGCCCGGTGTTACCAATATTTTTACTCTGGCCGGTCCTGCCATTTACTTTTCTGAGATTTCAAAAAAAAAAAAAAAAAAAAGGATCGCCTTTGGAATTAGATACTTAACAAGTTCGTATTAATAGTATGCGAACTGGGGCTGTACGGTAAAAATTGAGTTTTAAATGCCAAATAGGTTTGGGCAAGAATTTTTATGTTTTTCTTTTAAATTTTTGACGTGTAGGGCTAAAAGCTGTGGAAGACAAAAGTCTGGGGGGGTGGATGAAGACTGGGGGAAAAAATTGGAAGTAAGGGGATGTAGAGTAGATGGTCCCTGCAGGCAGTGAGGCATGCTCGTGCCCCACCAGAGTGAGAAAATTGGGGAAGCGAGGAGGAAGGAGAGGGAAGGCTCTCCCTCCCTCCTCAGGAGTTTGGGAAGAAAGATCGGCTCAAGAGTGTGCAGATTTGTGTCACCAATAGGTTGTCCCGACGGGAGAGCGCCACCATACGTGGTGTCTATCTGTTTTGCAGGCCCTGCAAAGAGGGCCATTGAGTCCCGTACAGGTAAGACACTGACAGAGGAGTTATATCTGGGATGTCATCCTTCCATACTGCATGTGGTCTGGGTCTTATTATCTTGTCATTATCTTGGGGTCATATGGTTGTCACTATGGGGATTTATCCCTTCCATGATGTTTACTAGTCTTTACAGTACGTTTTGTCGTTTTGTAGTGGGTCTATGCTGCAAGGCCTTGCAGCAGTGTCCCTTGTTTCTGATATCATGACTATTTAAAGATGTTTTTTTGCTTCCATTGGCGATAATTATGCCTCTTTTAATCATAAAATATATTGTCACTTGTTTCTTCCAGTGCATTTTTTTTGTCAGTCCAAGGTCTGTATAATCGACTCCCCTGTGTCGTCTCA
The DNA here is from genome assembly GCF_048544385.1 of Mastigoproctus giganteus. Taxonomy (NCBI): domain Eukaryota; kingdom Metazoa; phylum Arthropoda; class Arachnida; order Uropygi; family Thelyphonidae; genus Mastigoproctus; species Mastigoproctus giganteus. Next base: position 188,964,136 of record NC_143577.1, read on the forward strand.
CTGCTATTTGCAGGTTTGGTTTGTTTCATTCCATTAAGGTCTTCTGTATATGGCGGTTAGTGTTTGGCGCAAGGTACATAATCCCCTGGCAATATAAGTTAAGGCTAAGTATTCCTCTTGCGTATCTAGTAGATGCCACTCAAGATCCCTCGGTAGAGAGTGAACTCTAATCATTAGTCTGCATCTACGATCTTCGTATTGGGTACACTGAAACATAATATGCACCTAGCTTTCTTGTTTCCCGCTGCTCCCAATGCTATTAGATTTGTATTGAAAGCCCCATGACCAGTAAGGAAGTAGGCCGTGTAAATTCCAGGTTGCAGCCAGGTTGGGAGAATGAGGGATATTCTGTCTATGTCTGGGTTGAACTTTTTGGTGATATTCACTTTTGTTATATTTGTCCAGCGGGTTTGCCAGGTTTGTTTTAGGTATTTCTGCAGCTTGTTCTTTTCAGCCTTGTGGGTTGCATTGTTATTCACCCTATAGTCTAATGGGTGCAAGGCATTCTTTTGGTTATATAATATGTTATTTCAGTGCATATGATGTCCAGGTCAAGGGGAAGGGGTCTGGCCAATATCTGCAGAGCAACAGTGCTAGTGGTGCTGCAGGCTCTGGTAATGTGTAAAAGGATAGTTCTATCCTGATTGAGTCGATTATGCGTCTATTTACGACAGTTGATGCCTTGTGATACCAAACCTCAGAGGCCTATCTCATAGTTGGTAGGAAGGTGGTTTTGTAATATAAGGAGAATATGCGATGTTTAAGTCCCCAGTCACGACGGACTACATGGCCAAACAGTGCAGAATATTTCCTTATCTTTGTCTTCAGATGTGTGAGACGCTGCTTGAAGGAAATATCACAATCAAATATCACCCCCAGATACTTAAACTTGCTTTGGAGTTTAATTGTGGTGTTATTCGCCTTTATTTGGGGCGGCCTGCCATGTCAAGAGTGCCTTTCAGTAAGATTGAAGATGTCTTAGTCTGAGAGATTTTTAGGCAGTGCAACAGGATTCAGTCCTGTAGTATCTTGTTGGCATGGTTTGCTTTTACCTCAAACTGTGTTCTGCTGTCGGCAGCAATTTTCAAGATCAGGTCTTCGGAAAAAAGCTTTGGTTTGGCGTCACCAACATCCATGGCCAGGAACTCATCCAAGCCAATGTTATACAGGAACATCCCCTGCAGACCTGGCGATTTACCCTACCATCAGGTGCCACGACACTAATACTCCTGTGTGTAAAAAAAGACTTGATAGTAAAATACAAGTTGCAGGAAAGGTTGGGCCGCTTTTGTCCTGCCAGGATGCTTGGTCACCAAATGGTGTCGAACGCCCCGGCGAAATCAGTGGAGATGATTAGGCAGTATTTACTGTTGGAGCTGGCCACACCGTGCAGCAGATGTCGAAGTGCCTCTACTGTGGAAGATTCGGGCTTAAAGCCGAACTGGGTAGATATGTGCAGTTCAGCACTCTTGTAATGTGAGTTAATTCGGGCGTATAGAATTCTCTCAAATAGTTTGATGATCACTGGTAAGAAAGCTATTGGTCTGTCGGTGGATGATCGTTATGGAGGCTTCATGGGCTTTTTTGGGATCAGATTCAGTCCCGCGGTCTTCCAGTTTCTTGGGAATATGCCTTGATCCAAATAGTTATTGACCAGATTTAGGAGGAGTTCGTGGGTAAGTTCCATTACTCCTTTGATGATTTCCGGCTCAAGGTAATCGAGGTCAGGGTACTTTTTATTTCTTGTGTGATTTGCCGGGGATTTGATGTCATCTAGAGTGAAGAGTGGCTCACAGGAATCAGTGGTGTATATGTCATTTTCTAGGCATATTCTATGCTGTTCAGGCAAAGTAGGCAGAGTAGTTTCTGGGAAAATAGCGCCCAGAATATTTGTGGTTGAATGTTGCCATGTGGTGATTTGGCTCCCCTATGGTGTCAGTGTGGTAAAAATAACGGGAAATGGAATAAAAACGACTCGCTTTCTTGCATGAAGTCCTCACCATTTGAGCCTTCTTAACAGTCCGTTTGGATAGGTTTTCACCTGTGACCACAAAAACATCAAGAGACAGTTGATGAGAAGATAGCCTTCGTGCGAACTTGACCAGCTCTTCTTGCATTGCTTCCAATCTCCTGAAACTGGTTTCATATTGCCAGGGAGACACTGCGTGACACATTAAGCTAACGTTCCACCTCCGCCTGCCACTGCCCTGCTTCAAGACCTCCAACGACCTGCCATCTCAAAGAATCATAACAATGATTATTTTCCATCAGGAGTACTGGATATTCCACTCAGTGTGCCAAAAAACGGAAATGAAATGATGTTGTCGCAACCAGTGTTTATAGGCAAGAATAAATTGCAAAATGTTTGCAATTTATGGTGGTATATCGATTCTATTGGATACGCGGGATTTCCATGCCAAGACGTCTATCGTATCAAATATTCACCTTCGGTGACACTGTTCACAATAAAATATTCATGAATAAATATTCATTAATTCTGTCGAGAAGTGCATTTAAGTGTGTCTCATTCTTTTGAATACAGCCTCTTGTTAGCATGCATAGATAATGATGAGAAATATTTAATCTCTGTTCTCTCTGTTGCATGAATTTATTGTTAAGGGTAAAAATATATTTCAAACACTTTAGACAAATAAAATGATGGTTTAGCTATTTAAATTGGAAAATATCGAAAGTAAGTCGTCAAAATTTAAAGATGAGATTTTTCAGGGTTCGCAAATTAGAAAATTATTGCATCATAGTAGATTGAAACTAAAAATACCCCCATTCAATTAACCACTGTCTTTTAAATCCACAGTTCACAGGTAATAAAAAAATATGATCATATGATAGAGAAGGATGCTTGGTTTAAGAGAAGGTTCATGTTTACTAAATGAATGCGTCATAGTTATAGTGGATTAGCAGATAAGAAATTTTTAGACGCCTATTTTACAGTAGCATTTTGAAAGAACAGTTTGAGTTGGAAGTTGCTAAGAACAGACTTGCGAATACATTTCACTATCGACAGAAATCTGGTGACAATGGGGTGTTAGTCGGATGTTTGGAGGAATGCATTTAGATTCCTTTGTACTGGTTTTTCTCTAGGAATCATTAGATGTCTAGCCTGTGAACGATATGATTACGAGGTCATGGTGAAAGTATTGTCCTATATTGTTACTTCCGATTTCCGCAATTAAAAATGCGTCAACTGAGAATTTAGCTTTGACTTTGGTAACCCATCCTTGGATATTTAGTTGTAATAATAAAACATTTATATTTCTTCCTTTGGTTTGATCTGTTAATGTTAAATATTTCTTTCTCAGTCTTGAGTAACCGCACATTTTGGGAAAATCAGAAACAAAAACAGCCTCATTTTATTATTATTATTTCATCTTTTTTTTCTTACAAGCAAAGATTTGCTTTAACCTCGATTACAGAGCCATTCAGATAGAAGGCGTAAAAAAGTAACAATTATTCACAATATTACAGTAATATTCACAAAACTATTTACAATAATTTACAAAAACTGTAGTTAGACATTAATTTCACATTAGTTGGTTTCAATAAGATTTGATTATGGTGTTATTATAATTCCTACTACACAATACTGTGTCTTCTGTCTTCTAATCTTAGGAGTTGATGTTGGACAAAGCTGAAAAAGATACTGAATTTCCTTAAGGATACTCTCGTTCTATAAATAAAATAAGCTCTGGGCTTTTTTAGTATTGCTTGCTTTAACAGTATTTCGCTGAATCTAATTTCAGTGATTTGAATAGTTTTCCTGGATAAAATCCTTTAGGCGGATGATGTATAGCAAAAATCGTAATGGTAAGTGGGGTGCCATGAGTGCCTCTGGCACCAGGGGTAGAAATCAGGACTTGACTGGATTTTTATAATGATTTATATTTGTTATATTTACACTTTTTAAATATTTTCCGCGTACTGGATGATTATAAAATTACTGTGATGGTCCCTTACATCTCTGAAAGTACTTATTAGGTAAATTAAAATCTTTCAACTTTTAATCCACTTAATAACATTTCTATGGGCAGAAATCTCTCAGATATGTGTAGTCTCTCATGGGTTGAGCACAGCTGTGGCATTGCTCTCAGCACAGGAGGAGAAATTCTCCATATTCTCCATCGGATCACATCCCAGATGTAGCGGACATAGATCTATCCAGTGAGCCTTTTTTCAGTGAAAGTTAGGAGTCTCTCTTCCATCTTCACTTTCAATCGTTCCATCCCGAGAACCGTGGCTGGAACGGTTCTCTTCTTCTTAACCCTTCAGATATGTTAATCCTTGAGTGAGAAACTCGGGATTGTCATTGGGTGCTTATCATTCTGATCAACTGTTCTGCGAGGTGTTCGTGGGTGCAAACGAGTTTTTTATACCAGTAGTTGTGGAAGTAAACTCCACTACCCAAAAACTCTTACTAACGTGTCCGGACAAGTCGGAAACCTCAAGATAAATAAGGAAAATAAAATTTCATAGATAGAGAAATATGGGAATTGGTAGGGAAGGAACGCAGATAGAAAGAAAGTGGATGGAGAAGAAGATATCTCCTAAAACAGAAAAAAAAAATGGTTAAAACAGAAAACTTCAACAAGTAAGAAGAGTACTAGTGGATAATTTGCAGTGTAGCAAAATTAAATTCAATTTACAATTATTTACAATTGTATTTACGTTATTTACAATTATTAGCATTAGGTTCAAGTCAGCAAACTAGGACAAAGAATATTTAACGCTAAACATAAACATCTCGTGTATGTTAATAAGTGTTATACTCTGTAAGACCCTGACCCATTGGTGTGTGAATCACCACTTAATATTTAATTACTATCATCAAAGTGATTTCAACCAATCACACGGCATCATATCAGCATTGACAATCATTTACTTGCACAAAACAGGGTTAATGGGATAAAAATCACTGACTGCCTTTTGTACAGTCCACTTGAAATGAGCCTTCTCAACGTAATCTGGTTGGAAATGTTGCTGCGGTCTGTGACTGCAGCAACTTCAAGATACAGGTAACAGCAGAACTTTGTAGGGTTTGATCTTGCTGCTAGGGCCAGATAACAGCTTGTTCTGGTTGACGTACCTTTCGGCGATAGTGGTCAGTTCTTGTAATTGTTCCTGTTCCCTGTAACCGCTTCCATTGCGCCGAGAAGACACTACGTTATACCAAAATGCCACCTCGGCCTGCGACTACCGGGCTTCAAGTTGTCTAACGACCCGTCATCTCAAAGAATCATTTAAACAACAACGCCTTGCCATAATGAGTACCAAAGATGTGGCTATCCCATTGAGTAAGGCAAAAAATTGGAATGAAGTGATGTGGTCGCGACCTTTGTTTTTATAGGCATGAATAATTTCCGTAATGTGCAGCTCTGTAAGGTGGTAGAAGGATTTCTATTGGCTACTCGAAATTTGCACGGCAGTATACCACTAATATCAAATATTCGCCTTCGGCGGTACTGCTCGCAATAAAACATCGATGAAAGACATTTTGGTAAGTGGGGTTTTCGTGACTGCGTAAGGCACCTGCAGCAGAGATAAGTACTTGAAGACTTAATTTTTACAAGATTTATATTTGTTACATTACACAAGTTTACCTAGTAACGCTCCTGCTTTGTAAAATATTTTTTTGCGTATTCGATGATTATGAAATTACTACCGTGGGAGACACTTATATCTCTCAAAGTGCTTATCGGGTAGGTTTAAATATTTGAACTTTCTTATATTTGAAGTTTGCTAACACAAAGCAATCATTTATTCACAAAAAGAAAGGGGCTTAGAGGGGAACAAGTATCCTGTGTGTAATCAGACACTCAGCCTAAAACACTGATGGATCGAAGATCTCTCTAATACAGAAGATTTAGGAGAAGTCCGGTTGGCCTGTCTGCCTCCCTAAAATCCACTTATGCACACCTTCTCGATGGTAAGCCCTGTTACGTCACTTAGGTGGCAACGAACGTGTAGAGTGGTTCTCTTCAAGACGCCTGGTCAGTGTGAAGAAGAAAAGACCAAACCCTCCAGAATATGACAGCACGAAAAAACAAATGGCCCTCAGTCCCCAGCAGCTGTCACTCTCCCTCTTACGGCAGCGAGAGGATCAGAGTGGAAGCAGAGTGTGGTAAGAATCTCTGGGTACGACCAGGCTGCCATGCACGGAAATTGAACTTGGCCTGTTATACCGTAAGATCGTCTGCGTGGGTAGCACAGTGGTACCGTCACCGTCCTCCCCACACCGGGTGGAAAAGGCCCGGGTTCGATTTCCGTGGATGACGGGAGGAACTTTAGTGGGCTTTTTTCACTCCGTGGCTGAGTTAGTCGGTCTCAGGCGTAGATAGCAAGGTTTTTTCCCTCAGAAACTGGGGTTTTTTCGTCCAGCAAAACAGGCAAATCGACCAGAGAACACACGCAATTTACAGACACGAATACGGGTAACCCTAATATAGTAATTTAATTTAAATACCGTAAGATCACTCATCGGAGAAGACAGGATATTAGAGCTGGAAAAGGATTTAGAAAATGTGAATTGGAATATCATCGGTTTGTTGAAACAAGAAGAAAAAATGAATCACTTATAAGTTTATCAAGTGGAAATCTGCTGTAGACCAATGGAAACAGTGAAAGGAGTGAAGGTGCAGTTGGGTTTCTGGTCCATAAAGATTTTAAAAACAACATTTTGGAATTCAAAAGTACATGACCAAGGGTGTCAAGACTAATACTCAAGATTTCTAAAAGGTACAAGCTAAAGGTTATAATGATCTATGCAACAACATCGAGCCACGATGTTGAAGAGGTTGAAGAAATGTACACCGAAACTGAGAGTCTTCTAGATGTGCAGAAAACCAACTACACTATTATGGGGGGGGGGGGACTTCAAAGCTAAGGTTGGAAAAAGACAAAACAGCGCAGAAAGGGGAACTATAGGAAATTTTGGAATTGGTGAAAGAAATGAAAGAGGTAAAAGACTTGGGGAATTTGCAGAATCTCAAGGACTATCGGAAATGAACACTTTTCTCAATAAAAGGGTGAACAGAAAGTGGACATGGAAGAGTCCAAATGGATTAACAACTAATGAAATCGACTTAATCCTCATTAACAGATGTATTGTGAATGATGTTACCGTCCTGAATAAGGTAAATTTTGGAAGTGGTTACAGAATGGTAAGATGTTCAATTGATATAGATGTAGGAAAGGAAAGGAAAAAACTGACTCGAGTAAATAATACAAAGGTCTTTGAGATAACAGAAGAGGAGTAAAAGCAATATGTACTGGAACTTAAGAACAAGTTTGAGCTTCTGCAGACTGCTAGGGACCAAGACTCCGCCATGGACGGTCCCAAGCCCGGCTGCGAAAGGAGGACGGTGGTCATCCTGCCGAAATGACTAGAACCGGGAAACCGGGGAAACTAGGCAAGAAACCGCATGAAATTCGGAACAAGCTCTTACAACAATGTTACCGCATTCGGGGTAGCCGATGCGCCAGCACTGGGAACCCAGGGTACTGGTGTGAGGTGGATCACTGGCCACAGCAATAAGCTTACTACGCCGAAAAGGGCAATTAACATTGGAGAATGGAATGTTCGAACGGGACACCACGTTGGACAAAAGGAAATCATTGCCCAAGAACTACTTAGGTGCAAGATATCAATCGCGGCATTATCCGAATTAAGGCTCACCGGGTCTGGAACGATGATCATCCAACCACCAGCACCTAAAAAAGTGGTTATGCTATTCTACTCTGGTGGTGAGAAACGAGAAGCAGGAGTGGGCTTTATGGTCAGTGCTCTGGCCACCAGTAGTGTGATCGCTTTCCAACCAATATCGGACCGCCTGGCAGTCCTTACTGTCAAGGGCACCATCAAGACCCGTATTATATCCGCCTATGCGCCAACTGAGCCTAGCCTGGACCTGACCAAGAATGACTTCTACAACCAGCTCCAACGTACGCTGGATTCAATTCCACAGACAGAAGTGATCATCCTCGCAGGGGACTTTAATGCCCACATTGGCGTAGACAGATCTGGTTGGGAAATAACAATGGGCAAGTTTGGCCATGGGAAGATCAATGACAACGGACTACGTTTGTTGTCCTTTGCCGCATCTAACAACCTGATCATTGGAAAGAGCCATTTCCAGCACCCTCAAAAACATCAACTTACATGGTGAAATCCATCTGGCAAGGACTCAGCAATCCTGGACTACATTCTGATCAATGCCCAATTTCGCTCATCACTCATGGACGTTCGTGCCATGAGGGGACTTGATTGCGGATCTGATCACTACCTCATCCGGACTAAGGTGCAGCTCAAATTACGGCATGCAAAATGGTCATCTCGGTCAGCCAAGCTGGACTGGAGGCAGCTAATGAATGCTGCCAACAAACAGGCATATCAGTTCGTCCTATCCAACCGCTTTGAGATGCTGGCCGCGCCAGAGGATATAAATGAAGAAGAAAAGCAGATCTCTGATGCCATCCTGGAATGTGCCAAGCCCCTATGTCCACCTGCCCGACGTCGAACGCAACCATGGATATCAGACGGGTGCCTCGACCTCGTGGACAAACGGAAAGAGGCAAAGTTGGTTGACTTTGAACGGTACCAGCAGCTAAACCGAGAAGTCCGACAGAGGATGACAGCAGAAAGAGAAGCATACTGGAACCAAGTGGCAGATGATCTTGAAGTGGCGGCATCCAAGAACGAGTACTGAACTCTCTACCGCACCATCAGATGTCTGAGTGGAAAGACCAAATTGACTAGTGACAACATCAAGAATGCTGATGGGACCTTCGTGCGTTCATCGTCCGGACGCCTGCAACAGTGGAGTGAATTCTTCAAAGCATTGTATAATCGCGACCACCTCAGGGACCGCCAGCATCCATGGTCGATGTTGAGCCTACAGTAGAAGAAGTGAAAGCAGCCATACAATCCCTAAAGAATGGAAGGGCACCGGGAGTGGACCAAGTCACCACAGAAGCGATCAAAGCCGGGGGAGATGTACTGCTTTGCCGACTACACTCACTCCTCAAAACCATCTGGTGCACTGAACAAATTCCACTAACATGGAGGAAAGCCATTATCGTACCGATCCACAAGAAAGGTGATTACCGGGATTGCAAGAACTACCGTGGCATCAGCCTCCTTTCCGTCATCGGAAAGGTCTTTATGAAGATCATCCAGTCAAGGCTGCAAGAACATCGGGAGCAAACCAGTCAAGAAGAACAGGCGGGATTTAGACCCGGGCGAGGATGCTGTGATCAAATCTTTGCCATCCGTCAGCTGATGGAGGAGAGGATCCTGTGTGGACAGCGAACCGTCATTGTTTTCATTGACTTTAAGTCTGCTTTCGACTGTGTCCACCGGCCTGCCTTATGGAAACTACTAGAGGTCGAACATGTACCTCGAAAAGTCATCACACTCCTCCAAACTGCATACAACGGTTTAACCAGCCAGGTGCGCATCCAGAACGATTTTTCTGAGGAATTTACCATCCAAACTGGAGTCCGCCAAGGGGACGTAGCCTCCCCGTTGCTTTTCAACATCGTGGTCGACGCCATTATGAGGCAAGTATTCAGAAACAGACGGGGCATGCAATATGACAAGGATCACTATGTGACTGACCTGATGTTTGCCGATGATAGTGCTATCCTTGCCGGTAACGACGTTGAAGCCACGGACATCCTCTACGACATTACCCGGCCATACGGTTTGAAGATCAATGCTGATAAGACAAAAGCCCTGACAACAGATGGGTCGCAAGGCACCATCTATCTCGAAGGCGTCCAGATCGAGCAAGTGCAGAACTTTAAATAACTTGGGTCCATGGTCCAGGAGAAGAAAGTTGCATCTACCATGGAAATCCACAGCAGAATTGGACAGACGGCCACTGCGTTCGCTTCGCTCAAATGGTGTCTGTGGAAGAGGACCAACATTTCCTCAAAGACTAAAGTCCGACTCTTCCGGATTTTGATCCTGCCCATTCTCCTTTACGGATCGGAAACATGGATTTGTCTCAAGCTAGATTTAAACAAACTTGAGGTATTCCAAATGCGATGCCTGCGCGGCAGATCTTGGGCATCTCTCTTCGCGACCGCATTACTAATGATACCATTCGCGCCAGATGCCAACAGCAACCAACCATTGCCGACCAAATCCAGAACCAATTAGCTTGTTATCTCACATATACAAGTTGTTCACATGGGTCATTACTAACAGATTACAACGAATACTTGATGAGAATCAACCGAAAGAGCAGGATGACTTTAGGACAGGATTCTCAACTTTGGATCACCTTCACCAAATATATCACTGCTAATGGAGAAAGCAAATGAATACAAAACATCCTTTTGCCTGGCATTCGTGGATTATGAAAAGGCATTTGACTCCATACAGCATAAGGCAATGTTTCGGGCACTGGAAAAACAAGGCATAGATATCCCGCATATTATGATTTTGAAGAAAATATATGAGAGTGCTACATCCTTTATTAGACTAGACAAAGACAGTAGCAAATTTAAAATCGAGAAAGGAGTTCGACAAGGAGACACAATATCTCCGAAGCTGTTTAATGCTGCCCTTGAGGAAGCTTTGAGAAGACTAGACTTGTCGCAGAAAGGAGTCAATGTAAATGGAGAGTACCTAAAACATTTACGATTTGCAGATGACATTGTGGTCATAAGCCACGATCCCGAAGAATTAGAGGAAAATATTAACCAGTTATGCAGAGTTAGTAAAGATTTTGGACTAAAGATGAATACGGCCAAAACAAAAGTAATGATGAACAAGTATGCCACAGAAAGGGAAATAATGATTGACGGAGCAGTAATTGAAAAGATGGAGTCATATACGTACCTAGGACAAGTTATTAGCTTTAATAATGATAAATGGCTGGAAGTCAAGAGAAGAATAAATTTTGGATGGATAGCATTCAGAAAATATAGTCATATACTGAAGAGCAATATCCCAGTTTGTCTGAAACATAAAATAATGAACCAATGTATACTCCCCACCATGATTTATGGAAGGGAAACTTGGGCACTCACCAAAAGAATGGAAGAGAAGCTGCGAACTACACAGCGAAGAATGGAACGAATTATATTGGGACTCAGACTGTTAGATAAGAAGAGAAACACATGGAGTAGGCAGCAAACTCAAGTAAAGGACATTGTTATCAAAACTAAAGAGTTAAAATGGTCTTGGGCAGGACACATAGCACGAAGACATGATGACAGATGGACTAAGAAAATAACACAATGGTACCCAAGAGGAGATAGAAGAAAAATTAGAAGACAAAGACGGAGATGGATAGATGAAATTCACGAGTTGGTGGGTAGTAAATGGATGGCCAGTGCTCAAAACAGAAGGAACTGGAAAGTTGCTGGAGAGACATTCATCGTGCAGTAGATTGAAAATGGCTAATGATGATGATGAATATCAGAAATAACATATATTCCTATCTATGTACGCATTCCAAGGTTTAAACTCTTTAGGCAGATGGTTACCGCATATGTCCTGACTTTGCAATACAATTTCTTGCCAAGTTGGAAGAGAATGACGAATGGTCCAAGGTTCTGGATCTGCATAGTGATGGAACCGTTGCAATTTTTGTTGTTATTATTGGGATAATGGCGAATTTCGGGTAGTAATCTCTACTGGTGCATGTACAGTACCCCCAAATCAGCAGCTTCCGTAGCCGAGTGGTCAGGAAGTGGAGTGCAGTGGAACATGCTCTTTGTGTAGACCGGGGTTCAAGGCCCTAAATGCGGTCGATCGGCTAACCCGCACTGGACCAGTATGGCAGATTATGGTCCATTTCCCACACCATGAATCGTTGAGGAGGCTTGAACCCCGGTCTACACAAAGTGTAGAAAAAGGGGAAAACTGCAGCCATTATCAATATACAGATTCAAAATCGAATTTACGAAATGACAGTAAAACAAAAAATTCACAATCTCACACATATATGCATCAACTATTCTAAATATTTCCTTATAGATATAATTTACATTGGTCAACACATCCCTTCCTTCTTTTATATGTTGTTATTAGTATTAGTATTAGTATTAGTATTAGTAACGGCCGTATGGTGCAAGAAAGCCTATGGCTTATGCTGCACCAGCCAAAAAAAAAAAAAAAAAAAAAAAAAATCCGAACAAAACAATGATAAAAACAAAAATTAAATAAATAAATAAATAATAATAATTAATAAATAAATAAAAATAATAAAATGAAATTAAAAATTAAATAAAAAGGAAATTAATCCTATCATCCTATGCGCTTCCCTTACCCGAAAGTACTATCCAGATGACCTTTGAATTTCCCCAAACTGTCGGCCTCTACCACCCATGAAGGCAACTTATTCCAGTAATTTATAACTCGCTGGCTAAAATAAAACTTCCTGCAGTCCAATCTAAACATTTCCCCGCGTAACTTGAATTTATGTCCCCTAGTTCTAGCATCATTTATAATCTTGAAAATTTTGTCCTCATTCATTTTACTGATGCCTCTCAGAGCCTTAAACACCTCAATCAAATCTCCCCTAAGGTGTCTAGTTTCCAAACTCTGCAACCCACATATTCGAAGTCTTTCTTCATACGGACGCCCTTTTGCCGATCTCACCAGGCGAGTTACCCTTCTTTGCACCCTTTCAAGAAGCTCGATGTCTTTCTTTAGGTGCGGTCTCCATACTTGAACACAGTATTCCAAGTGTGGTCTAACATAGGCCTTATATAATGGGATTATCACGTCCCTATCTCTACTTGCAAAAGTTCGATAGATCATCGATAGGACACCATGGGCCTTCCTTGCAACCTGTTTACAATGCTCAGAGAATTTCATGTCTGACCGTATCGTAACACCCAAGTCCCTTTCCTCCAGTACTGGGTTTAGTTGAACTCCACCAAGTGAATAAGTTATTTTGGGATTACTGTTTCCCAGGTGTAATACCTTACACTTTGTTGGATTAAAGCACAGCTGCCATTTTTCTGACCATTCTTGAAGTCTATCTAGGTCTCTCTGAAGAAGCTCAGCTTGACAGTGATCATTAACTACTCTACCAATTTTAACATCATCTGCAAATTTAGACATCACGCCCTCTATCCCTTCATCAATGTCGTTTATGAAAATTAAAAACAACAGTGGTCCTAATACTGATCCTTGGGGAACCCCACTTCTTACATCAACCCAATCTGAGGAATAGCCATTTATCACAACCCTCTGCCTCCTGCCCTGAAGCCATCCTTCTATCCATCTAAGGATTTTTCCAGTGATTCCAACCTGTTCCAGCTTATAAAGCAACCGCTCATGTGGGACTGAGTCAAAAGCTTTGCTGAAATCTAAATAAACAATGTCGAAATTATTCCCTAAATCCAGCTCGTGAGTGACCCTTTCGAAATAGCGAACCAGATTTGTTAAACATGATTTTCCCTTTACAAAACCATGCTGAGTATCCTTGAGAATTTCAATTCGATCCAAATGATCCTGAATTCCACCCTTGATCAATGCCTCCATGATTTTCCCTACTACTGAAGTCAGACTGACAGGTCGATAATTTCCCACTTCACTTTTAGAGCCACCCTTATATATGGGAGATACATTTGCACTATTGCGTTATTGGCAATCTCCCACACTAATCAAAAATTTCTAAACATTACTTCGAAAGAGGTTCTCTTCCTTTACAGATTTTTTTGCACATATCACGTTATATCAGTAGGCTTAGTACAAATCACCTAATTCTATCAAATCAATTACTACTTATTATCTTACACCAGTAATAGTACAAACTCAAGCATAAGCATGTGAGAAAGAAAAATATCTATTGAGAAACCCTGAGATCAACCATAAGCATCTTTGTTATTTCACTTTTCTTGCTACAGGGCAAGATTCCCCATTTCTCTCAAGGTTTCTGAATAGATATTTCTTTTTTTCTTTCACACATTAACTCATTACCTAGAATTTTATGTGTTATATGTTATAATATTATCTAGAAAAATTATATATGTTGCCCACTTTCCTCTACTATGCTTATGATTAATATCATTATTTATTCCCTTATTTTTTCTTCTCTTTAACTCTTTTAAGTACCCCCCACATCATTTAATGGTTTTTAACTTAATCTATATGCCGAACTTAATAACTCAACAGGACATTACAAAAAAATTACCTCTAAAGTTTGAGGAACATATTCAGAACTATGTTCCTCAAACCATTCTGCACAACAACTGCCCGTTGACTCAGCGCATTGTAATCTTGGAAGATACAATCGCCATTCGGGGAAAAGTGTAACGTAACGGGGGTGTGCACAGTCAGCAAGCAGTTGACGATAGCGGAGACCACTGATACGTTGTTCCACATGCAAATACACCAGGGGTTCAAGTTCCTGCCAGTGAAACATGCCCCACACCATACAATCGCTTCCACCGGCCTGCACTTTTGATACCATGCATGATGGATCAAGGGCCTCATGTTGTTGACGCGCTAAATCCGTACACGGTAATCCACGGTGTGGAGTAAATAACGTGACTCATCCGACAAGCACGCCGTCTTCGAGTCTTCTAACGTCTAACTTGCATGCTCTTTGCAGCAGTCGAGTCTTTTGCGCCGATGAACCTTGGTTAGGAGAGGATACCTAACGGGTCATCTGCTGGTATAGCCCATACGCGCGAGTGTGCGAGGCATGGTCATGCCAGACATTGTTCTGGATTTGCCCATGTTGTCTTGGGTAGTCAACTCTTCAACAGTGCTGCGCCTGTTCGTCTGTACGAGTCATCTGATCCGGCGCTCATCTCTAACATCAGCCTTTCGCTGACCTTTGCGATTTTGCCATCGGGTCGTTGTTTGACCATTTTGACACTAATCCTGATACACTTTAACTACGGCGGCTCTCGAACACCCCCACCAGGTCAGCCGTTTGGGAAATCGAGGCACCAGCTCGTCGTGCTCCAACAGTCTGTCCTTTATCAAATTGCGATAAATCCTTCCTTTTACCCATCACGCTCGGAATTTTGCTACCTACTGAACCACTGACCCTAGCATAGCTACGTACGTCGACTAACTACGCGCTCTCGTACTTCTCGGAACTGGTCGCGTTCCGTTTTTTATGGGTAGTTATAATTCATGGAGAACTCAGTGTATATAAATAAATAAATTTATAACCTCACTATTTTTAATCCCTATTTTTAAACCTTAATATTAATTCTACAAGATTCTCTGCCATTCATGAATTTATTTCCGATAAATAAATATTTTAATTTTATTTGTAAGATTGAACTTTTACATAGTATAACTGTGGGTTCTCTATTACAATCAGAGGAGGGCAAGGATACTGCTCACAATTTCTTCAGCAGTTAACATTTCTTCTACGACTTAATTCTCGACAAATATGCTGCTCACAATGATTTTTGCATGGACTGAATCAATGTCATTCAACTTGTACATATCAGTGAGATTATCAATATTTATTTATTACTTTGTTGTTTTAATTATTATTATACTAATACCATTTTTTATTTATTATTATTATTATTATTTATTATTATTTTTTTTTTTTGAGAATGTGTATTTAGTTTACTGAACGATTCGTGGAGTTTAAACTGCGTTGGTCATTGACCTTCCAGCGTTCATGGATGACACCATTTGGCAGGAGAGGCTTTTGTTATCAGCAAAGGTTTTAATCTGCGTGTTTAAAACAGGAATGAGTTTCTACTTATTGTGTAAAGCAGACGAAGTGTGAATTCGTATGGATAATGATTTGTGGTTTTACACTAATTTTCAGCAAAAAAACCTGAAATATAGTTGAAACTGAACAAGTGTCTATCGGATCCTTAAATTGCTTCTCAGTCATTTGCCTCTGGGGATATGGATTCCCAAATTTTACATTTTATAGAGGAGCGTTTCACTGCCTATAATATCATCATATTCATGGTAGTGTTATGCGTATGTGTTTTGATTCCTCGTAAAAATTGGAAACGTCGGCTTCCACCTGGCCCGATCTGCCTGCCTGTTGTCGGTTATTTTCCTTTTCTTGAAAGACAAGCGCATCTCCAACTGATTAAACTGGCCAAGAAATATGGAAATATATTCGGGTAAGTACACCTGTGTATTTAATTACATCTGAGCAGTAAGATTGTTGTTCGTGACTTGTCAGAAAATAAAACCCAATGTGCACTTAGTGCTGCGAAATAATAATAATAATTTATTTATCCCTATTTTATATTACACTTTTTTTGGGAGGTAACAGCAAAAAGGGAGTCAGACCACATAAGCCAATGGCTTTTTAAGGAGGTGTTCCCTTAAAAAAATTTTGAATATACAAATATACAATTTAAAAATGTACAGTTCTGAAATTGTATAGGTAATGTTCAACAGGAAAGACAAATAAATTGGAGTTTTTTTGTACATTTCTTTAGAAAAGACTTCGAAAAGCATCACTACTTATAACATCATTGTGAACATTTTTACAATTAAATGAGGAGAGAAATGAAAGATGATGAGATATATGCACAGAAATTTACAAACTATTTGCCAACTGCTTCCTTTAACATTTGTACATTATTTCCATGTTGGTGTTTTAAAATCCAGGAGTTGAGTGGAAGGTAATTTGAATCAGACATCCCTGGTAATGTGTTCGATTAGAAGTTTCTTGAATTGATTTAGTGAAGTGACATTTTTGATTTTTGCAGGAAGTTTGTTCCAGGTTTCAGCACCTCTGTATTTTATACTTTTCTAACCTATGGCTTTTCTGAAAAGCGAAATCTTCAGGTTGGCTTCATTTCTTAGATTGCATGATATTTCTTTTCATCTATGGTTATGAAAAAGGATCTGAAGAGGGCAGGAAAGTCTGCTGACTTTAGAGCATTGTAAACAAGGATCGTCTCGGCTTTCTGCAATAGCTTGTAGATGCTTAGGAGTTATCTCGAACTAACCGATGCGTCCCAGGGAAGGCCCAAAATTGAACGAACGCATCGTTTGAGAATGGAGTTGATTCTCGCGAGGTTTTGTTGGCTGATGGTACCCCTTCAGTTGACTCCATAGGTGAGGTGCGGCTGAATTAAACAAAGGAATATTTCTCTGTGAATTGAAGGAGACACTCAGGCAGAGGCCCTGGCGAGCATTCCCGCTAGTGACGAAGTTTTCGTTCGTAGGGTTATCATTTGTTTTGCGGAACTTAGATTATCATCTAGCCAGATTTCGAGAAACTTGGTTTCATTCACTCTTTCAAGTTGTTTTTCTTTGTATGTTACGTCTAAATCAATATTTAGTGGTTTGTTTTTCGTTCTAAACACCATATATTTTAATTTTTCTGGATTCAGTATAAGCTCATTCTTTTGAAGGCAATTATGCATCACAGAAAGCAAAGCAGTGATTTTGAGTTGGAGCTCATTTATTTTATAAATAAATGTTTTATTTATAAAATATGCAGAGGATACAATTAAAAGAATAAATTTCGAAAGATCTTCAAGATATTTTATTTTGAAGATCTTTCGCTTTGGACAAGACGTGAGGTGTAGTTCATGCATGATAGAGTTATTTGTAAATATGTAAAATGGTGGTCAAACGACGGATGACCTAGACGCAACTTGTTCACTTAGATAACTTGGAGAGACACTAATGCTTATCAAGCACGGTCATCCCACTTGAACTCCCATGATATTTTCCAATCACATCATTTAATGAGTTAGATCTATAATATGGAAATATCGCAAGACTGAAGTGTCCATTAAGGGATTTAATGAACACATTTTTTTTTTAAGTATAAACTAATAACTGCAAAGGAAGCAATTCGTTCATCCATTAAAGAATTATTTATCTCTGTGAGAATACTGACATAATCCAGTTATTTCTGGATTATATCAGTAACAATCTGTTTACTCAAATGATTTAGGCGTTCTTTTGGTTACTCTCACTAATAAAGGACTTTATTAAACCATACGGAAAAGGTTTATGGGTATCGTTTATTTGTTTATTTTATTAAGAAATTTTAATAAACAAACTGTTTATACTCCGGGA
Source organism: Mastigoproctus giganteus (assembly GCF_048544385.1). NCBI lineage: Eukaryota > Metazoa > Arthropoda > Arachnida > Uropygi > Thelyphonidae > Mastigoproctus > Mastigoproctus giganteus. Next base: position 188,982,152 of record NC_143577.1, read on the forward strand.
CGACAACACGGTCAAAGGAATTCACAAGACAGAAAGAATATAAGGAACAGCATCGCATTAAGTCACGGACTGGAACCCCGTTTACTCAAAACACGTGTACCCGCGTGCCTGACCCACTCGGCTACTGCGGCCACGATCAAAGAAACGACGTCTATTAGGCGTCAGTACATAATGTTGTAAGTGCGTACATTCCTTGGTCAGTTTGCTGGACACGAAGAATCATAATTTATTAAGAAAACAAGGCCAGAGACCAACTAAGTACTGCGGATAAAAAATGTATATATACTGTATATATAATCATAAAAATTCCTGGTGTCATTGAATGGATTCGAAATCCAAGCGATCTCACCATGTCGTGTGGTAGGCAGGTGATTATATCCACTCTGTTATCCCTGAGCTCGAATGTCATAATATGTAATTGTGTGTATTCTTGTGCGGATTTCTATGTTTTGCTGGATAAAATAGAAAAGGTGTAAAATTGTGCAATGTCTCGCTAGAGATCCAGATCAGAGTGGATCAGAGTGTAAAAAAGGCCGATACAGCTTACTGCTATCCAAAGGGAATTCGAACTCGCGCCTTCGACGCTCTGGAAAGAGAACGGTCATAACCATTGTGCAAGAAGATCCATAACCTTGAGAGGATTATGGATTTGCATCTTGAACAAAATAGTTAGTCTTCTGATAAAGTTTCATGGCTTTTAACTAGCGAACAGGTATATTGACCATAGAATATCCTCAGGTTACGGATATCCACCAGATGGCTATGTCTGATAGCTGAAGGGACCTAGAACTTTATTCTGTGGAACCGAACTTTAGGCTTTCTTTCATTTTGAATTCTTTTTGAATTCTGTTTGTTTTATATGTCCACAAAATATATTTCCGATTTCGTTTTTTGGGAAAACCAATTTATATCATTATATTTTTGGGAAGCTTCATTTAAATTAGCATAGGTTCAATTAACCTCTCTTTTTTTTATTATTTTCATACGCATTTTTAAAATGTGAAATTAAACTTAATTCTAATCATCTATAAAAGTAAATGTAATACGTATTTCTATTATTATTATTTTTTTTCCATCCATTTCATACTCAGCAATTTCAGACCTTCAGTACTGTGTCCAATGGTATACGTTTTCTTTTTAAATCATTAAGTTCCAGAAACATAATGATGGAAGATTGCTTGTGATTAAAGAATAAGATCATACTTAAGGAAATGTCAATGTGCTCCTTGCATGTACAACTGAGATGTCTTAAATTCGAGGTTTATAGTTGGTCAACTTTTCAGACACAAAGATTAATGCCATAACTTAATATAGGGAAATTTAATCATTATTAACTATTTAATAACAGAAATCGACTTGAAAAAGAAGGGTAGGAGAACAAATGTTCAAAACAAATTTCGGAAGTTTTAATTTAAAGTATATTGATTTGATTTTTTTTTATTCTTATCAGCATGAAGGTCGGAAGTCGGTACGTTGTTTTCCTAAATGACTTCAAGAGCGTGAAAGAGGCATTGAACAAATCGGCATTCCTAGACAGACCACGTCCAAGCTCAATAGATTTTATTGTTGGAGGCAGAAGTAAGGAAAGCAGCCATTATTTTGATATTTTTATCACAAGTTTTACGATATTAAAACTTTCGTTTTAAATTAAAAATAACTTTAAATAAAGAAAAAAGTGCAACGTATACGTCTATTTTATTCTATTATAGTTTATTAAGATTTCTGTGTACGGATGCTGTTCGCAACTGCTTTTCATAATTAAAGAGTAGATGGCGATTCTTTCCAAATGTTAAATCAGATAATTCATCGAAACAGAATAAAGTTCCCAAACAATAATTTTGAATAAAGTGCTGTGATGAACTTTCAGCACTTAGATCTGAAGTCAGCATTTGACACTGTAATTCCTTAGCAGAGTGGTTACGACCATCGTTCCACCACTTTGTGTAGAAACGTTCTGGGTTTTTGTCCCTTTAACACTTGGAACAATATGCATGGCGGTTCTTTTTGATTCAACTGATGCCATAGTTCTTGTAAACTGAATGGATGCTGACTTCTACGCCATTCTGCTCATTCTTCCTCGTCCTCCATATCCTCAGATGTTTTCAAATTTCATGAATTGAGTACCACAGTAGGCTCAATTCACTCTTATGTTTTTTTTGCAAATTGCTAGAATTCTGTCATCGATTTCCTGTTTGCTGAACGAAAAACCGAATTATTGGGATTAAATCCCTGGAACTTTCGCTTGAGACAGTCCAACTCAGTCACGTTGTAACTGAGGTAATAACAATTGTTGTTAAGAACTTTGTGGGGTTGGGGTTGTCTTTATTATTATTATTATATTTATTTGAAATCCCCTTTTCTCATTTATTAATATTTATATATTCTTACTATAGTTCTTATTATTTATTTCCCCACTTTGCATCTGACTTGTGTGTATCTCACAGAAGAATTCCGGTTCTGAGGGATTTCCTATATTAGGGTACTCCTCTTTTGGATTTTGCTGTGAGTTCAGAAATGACCAAACACTATTTGCATTAAGTTAAATACAATTAGTTTATTATACATATTTACAAATAAAGAAATCTAGCAAATCATTACACATTATTCACTTGAAATAATTAAATGGCATGGATTACGTTCCTGGTCATTAGGCTCTCCTATCCATCATCTTCTTGTTAATAATGGGCCACTAACACTCTCCTACAATCAGTTTAACTTAACTCTTTCTTAAATACAATTGACATTTTATTTATTATTCATACTCATCTAGCACAATCCTACATTCTTCTTCATAGTTAATACAATTCTTCTTCTGGAATGTAATGTCCACTTTACAAATTATTTTAAGCTAGTCTCACCCTAACACAATCAAATTGCCCGTTAATGAAATATACATTGGTGTATTTATTTCCTGATTTTCTCAGGTAATTTCAGCATTTAGCGACTAATTGCACCACTTCTCTACTTCAGTAACATTATACAAGTTAACATACAACTCTTAATGCTCTATAGGTTAACCCGTCCAAAATTATTACTTTCCCTCCATTAATTAATCAGTAAATAAACCATAACTATAAACAATCCTTCGTTAAACTAATTCTAAAATATTTCTTTACTGAACTATAGAATATGACTGAGTTTACTGATGTTGTTCTTACAATCTCAGTCAATAATTTCCTAATCTTCCCTACAGTCCTTTGGAATATATAGAGGTACATAAGCTGTTTGAACACTTACTTCTGGGGATTTGAATCTTCCGCTAATACAATGCTTGGCCTGTGACTTTCTACTCTGCATCGGGGTCCACCATCAGTCTGAGATCGCTCTTCTTCAGCTTCGGGACTGCTAACATCTGCCTGGGATACTATTCGCTTTGCCGATCATTCCTGGTATCATATCTTTCTTCGCTATGCCACATCATTCAGTAGGAGTCGCTTCCCTTTACATTATTTCTCTCTGTGGGCTGCAGGACGGTCCGGTGTTCTTCCGTAAGCATTATCTCGCTGTCCGCCTTCTAAATATATTTCTCGGTGGACGCTTTCGAACTTCTATGTTCCATCTCGAGAAAGTTCCCTTTACTGTAACCTATCTATACTTTACTTAAACTATCAGAATTTAGTCAACTCACCATAACTGGTTCTACTGGTGGATCATTTCCGGGGACTGTTTCCCTAGCCTACCTCTCCGAAAAAAACTTTAATCACCCCTTTCTAGCGTGCTCTTCCCATTTTAATTCCAGAAATCACGTACTGCCTATCATTTTTTCAACCAATCATTTTATCTGACCACCATCATCTCCATTCTCATTTGCTTTGACCCATGACAGGAAGGTCAAGTTCCTTCCTGTCATGGGAGGACTTCCGTTTTCCAGAAATTTCTCGAACCTTCTAGAAAGGTGACCGAAAATTCCGCAGCTCAGAATCTTTACAGAACCATCCAGAAAACATCTGCGTCCATTTACTTGATTCTCCTCGCCTTATTATAAAATGACCACGCCAGCTTTGTTTACAGTAAACAAGAACCGCTCCCGCTGGTACCCCTATTGTAATCTCTAGAGCACTCCGTCCCTTTCCATTCTGTCATTTGACCCCCCACTGTTCTGTCTTGCTATTTTCGCTTGCTGTTTCATAAGTGGGCGCTTATTCTATATCTCTTTTTAATGTTTATTTTCCCGGTATATTTCCTTTTACATTAACTATAGACTCCACTTAATTAAATTCCATTAATGTGAGACCCACTATCTTAAACAATATTGGTGACTAAGTGTTTTCTTGTAAGGTTTACAATATCACTCTATCTAGCGTTCTTTCTTTAATTATATTGATATTTAAATTTAACTTGTATGACAGTGTCTTATAACTTGTTCCAGGAATATGAGGGGTTCAGCCTATTGTGTTAGCCTCCTAATTTTCAGACCTCAAAACAAGTAAGAAAATTCAGGATGAGATAGAATGAATCTTTGGAGTTGAAATTTGCATCGACCGAATTTTGAAAAACGGTGAGTAGCAATTGAGTCACCATGGACTAGCTTTCCTGTGTCACTATTTGGCACACATCTCATTGTGTCCAAGTTGTGTCCAAGTTGCGACAGATTAAGATTTTGCCAAGATTAAAGTGGGATCTACTCTCTATTAATTAGGTGTACCTAATAAAGTTCATTTTCGATGCATCATAATGAGTTTGAGGCTTACTGAAATTTGGCCAAGAACTCCTATCTGTACCTTTTTCCGTTTTGGGCCCTCGAATAGTTGTTTGAACTAAGTCTGTAAACTTAAATGTAAGTTTACTGTCGATTTTATTTAATTTATTATTTTTTTATTTTTTCAATATGAACTTAAAATAAGATAAAATTGAGTCCCATTTGACATTCTTTGCCTAAATAATTTCCCTCTTCATGGGTATTCGGTTTTACAATATTACTGTCATAATTATGGAAATAATTCAGAAATAATTCCTTTGCCTAACACTTTAATATAAATAATTTTTTATAGTCTTTCTAAAGTTTAAAGCATTTCTGTTGAATAAGGATATTTTAGGTTAGCAAATGTATAGTTAACAATTGCTACACTTTTTTTCTTAAAGGTTTTTTTTCACAAAATGGAACTGTCTGGCAGGAACAACGAAGATTTGCATTACACATACTTCGTGATCTTGGGTTCGGCAAAGGCCAGATGGAAGAGCACATAAAGGTAGTAATTGAGATTTCGATAAATCGTAATGCATTTACTGAATCTTTAGTTCTCTGAAACTTAGATGTATTTCACATCTGTGTTTCTCAACGAAAAAGTACGAATACAACATATTACAAAAATGACTGGGATATACGTGAGACAACATAATGACAAGTGTCATAATGAAGGTCAGAGATAATTTTTAGGTAGCAGTGTTTTATAATTGGCTAGAGGTCGATTTCAAAAGAAAGAATACAGTAAAATACATTCATCCAAATGAATAATGCATTTTCACACAAATATTAATGAAGAAATCATATTCTTCGATTGTGATAATTTCTGAAGAACTCTAGATCCCCTTTCTGATGTGGTATAACCCTCTGGGGTATGTTGGCGAGCAGTCCCTCTCTCTTGACCCAGTGTCACGTCTCCACCCTCGCCCTTGAACGGTCAAATATGGCTGCAGTAGATTTTCTGATCCCCAGGACAGTCTTCCCAACTTTGCAGAGCCTTCTTTCCCTGACCTTCGGTAGGCTCCCAGATCAGAGGTGAATCCTACTCCTCCCTTTCCACCTCTTCTTTCCGCTGGAGGATGCCTTCTTTCCCCCATCCTCCTCCTTTTGCCTACTTTAACCCCACCACTTGTGCAACTTCCCCAATCCCTTCCCCCCCTTTTTTAATTTTATTCCTATTTATTTATTTATTTATTTTTTTATTTGGGCTCCATCCAGATAGCTTAGGCGACCCTGGAGGAGATCTGCCAGAGTATTAGGGTAGTCTGGCTCACCTCCCAGTGGTGATGCCGGGCAAAGTACGGTCCCATTAGGGTCCCTGCGGCCAAGTAGCTATAGATTGTTATTTGGTTTTTAGGAGCATTATCAACTAAGGCCATATTGCTCCGGGAGATGCGATGATCATTCTCTGACCTTTCTGGATCCTCCGTATTTGGTGGTGACGGGCTCGAACCCCGGTCTAATAAAGAAGCGTGTGCTACGCACTGCTGCTCCTGCCTGGCTGGCTACGGAGGCGCCTTAGTAGTAGCTATAGACACAACAACAGAACATAATACAATACTGCATAAACCAGACATTTCTTTTTTTTTTCGGGCTTATGCAGTAATAATAATAATAATAATATTAATAATAATATTAATAAGATTCTTTATTAACATAAATTGTATACAAAGTGATTCGTTACACAGAAAGCCAGAGGAATCTTACACTTCGTTGTTTATACAAGCGATGTTTTTATTAGAAAAAAATAAAAATAATAAATAAATAAAAAATAAATAAATAATTAAAATGTAACAATCAAATAGTAATTAAAAATAAAAAGTTCGGCAAGTTGAGCAGAACATGAAATGAAATCGGTTAACTAAGACCGGCACTTACATAAATGTCCTTTGCAAACAGCAAGGGGACAAGATGCCATCGCGATATGCCGTGTCTAAAGTCCACAGGTCGATGTTGAGCGAGTTGAGAGTGTCCAGAGTCACATTTGGGAAGTGTCTCTTGAAATTCTGCAACCTCTGGAACCTTGAGCACAAGAAGGTGGATGCTGCGGAGATGTCTGCCTGGCAAACTCCAACCAACAGTGATCCAGATGTTGATGTGATCCTGTTTAGCTGAGCACAGATGAAGGAATGCTTTTATTTTTAGCACATGGGCTCTGTGGACTGTGGGCGTGTATTGCAGGTTGGAGCAAGTGCAAATTTTGATGTCGTGTAGATTATTATTATTATTATCAATTTATTTCTCTGTTGCAGAGAAACCCCTGGGACAGATCTGGCGCGACCACAAGTTGGCCCACTTCAGCACCTAGCATTCGGGCCCCATAGATTCCTGAGGCTGGTGGGTGGTGCCGCCGACCAAACTTCCACGGCATTGGAGAGTACACTACAGAAGTAAGTTGCGAGGTATTTCCTGATTATTTGCTTATTGTGCATTTTGTACAGATCTATTTTCATTCCCCAGAAGGCTCTCGGGGCTTTGGAATACTGAGCTTGTGTTTGTTTTTAAATGTGAGGTTGGCATTAAGAATTACTTCTAGGAAATTTGACACTGTCTGTGGGAGTCAAAACATTTCCTGCCAATTTTGAACGTGCAGAAGATGCAGTATCAGCAGAAGTCATGCGACTTGGCTTAAAGATGAAATAGTTTGAATTCTCTGGATTAACTGACTGACCAAGAAATTTGGCAAACTTACAGAATGTATTTAGGTAGCTATTTACAGATTCAGAGGAGGTTTGTCTTTCTTGTGAGTTACCAACTGGGCATTAGCATGGCAAGTTGCATACAATATCATCAGAATATGAGAGGAACGCTGGAAATTGATCCATTAGTGGAAATAGCAAGGCTGAGGAAGAATCACCTTGTGGGATCCTACCTCGATGCTTTTAGAGACTATAATGCCATTGCTGTGAAATGAAGCATTCTGCTAGATAGCAGATTATTGAGAATCTCGAGCATATTTCCGGATATCCCGTAGAATCTTTAAATTAAGGCAAGAAGAGAGACGTCATTTAGGCTGAGGCGAAAGCAGATTTCATGTCCAGAAAAATGGTGTGAAGTTCTTCGTTGTCATTCCAGGCCTGAAGTATTTTCTGTGATAAGGACTGTAGGCAGGTTACAATAGATCTATTAGATATCATATAATGGGAATGTTCTGGCCTATGTGCAAAGATTGCGAGTGCTACATCATTATAGAAGAAACTTTTCGAGGCATTTCAAGAAAGGAGAGGCAATTGATATTTGCCGGAAGTCAGCCGATGTCTTTGCATGCGGCTTCTTCGGAACTGCTACAACTCTGTACGACAACCAGCTTGAAAGCAACTGTGCATATTTAAGTACTTTGTTGTAGAGTTGAGTGAGCTCTTTGCTGATGAAATAAGAAGCAATTTTTAGACTAAAAATAGGTATTACGGCAATTCATATGGCGGATTTGTCAAGTAGTGAATTTATTATTTTTAAGAGCTGTTCTTCGGAAATTTCTGTATTACTAGTAGGTGAAAAACGTTAATGGCTTTGTCAGTGACATTTACAAATTGTGACATATTTTTGTTTACACATATTTTTGTTTGTCATTGTGGTTAGGGGAAAATGTTTCGGGTCCCATGATTAAGTTAATAACTCCTGTTTCTGATCTTCGATCTCAAAATCAAGAGAAGGAAACTTTGTTTCATTCCCCTGCATTGAAAAGTTGCAGAGTCGCCTTCTCTTGTGTTTTTAAATTATTTCGGAACTTTTGGGCTGAACCACCATAAGCTTAACAATATAATGCAACTGGGCAGGGTTGATACCGGATGAGCTATCCTGCTCTACAAGTTAGTACTAGTATTCACCTATCCGTCCCCTCCAATAGATCGTTGAATTTATTAAACCTATACAATTCCAGAAGGAATGGATGTTTGTTCCAGCAATAAACTATCCATAGGCTGAAGGCGACTTTCCACACATCAATTCTACAGATATCATTACACAATTTGAATTTATACACCCTCATATGGGTAGTCTGAGCAAGAGAAAGAATGCCATCAGCATTGAGTTTGCTCACGCCATTCAAAGCTTTAAACACCTCAATAAGATCAATTACATGCCTAGTCTTCAGAAGCTGGAAGTTGTAGCAGTGGAATCCCCTTTCTTGCTAAGAGCAACCTTTTGCTTTCCTCATCAGTCTCATTGCCCTTTTCTGTGTCCGTTCCAACAGATGTACAGTCTTCCTAAAACGAGGCTGTTAAACCAACATGCAGTACCCAATATGTGTTCCCTGAGTGTAGTACAACATATTTGGTATTACTCCGGGATTACTGCTACCCATACGCAGTACCTTATATTTGCCTGTGGGAAACTTTAATTGCCATTTCTGAGCTCGTCTGCCTAATTTTTTAATATCTTGTTAGAGCAGCATAATTTCGTTAACAACCCTACCAACCTTTGTATCTCTGAAAACGGAGACATTTAAGCATAATATACTTTCATCAGTATCATTAATAAAAATGGAAAAAACAATGGGTCCAACACCAAACGCTGGGGAAATGCACTCAGTGTTTAGTACAGTCTATCTTAATACTACGTATAATAAATTTAGTATTTAGTTGTAATTAATTTTCGCCCATATTTATGTAAAGTTTATATATTCTCGATGGTTTTTTCTATATCTCTCTATTTTGGATGCGAAACTAATCTTTTTTTTTATTTGTATTGCAGGACGAAATCTGTGAGTTTATAAAAGGGATTGAAGCTCACAACGGAGCGCCTTTTGACCCGAAAGATGCCACTCTTTCTAGTACCGTCCAGAATATCACTTCTTTGGTTTTCGGAAAACAGTTCACCAAAGAAAAAATAAAGTATATTAATGATATTTTTACAAAAACAAACGAGCACTTACAAACGTTTGATTTTTTTACGTATTTTCCCTGGCTGTCTCCATTATTAAATTCAGTTCTAAGGTTTACGCCGATGGTAAAAGCATTTCGGGGATTGATTGAGTTTCTAGGGTAAGTATCAACTATGTAAGAACTCTTTATTTTTTTATTTTTATTTCTTTAAGGCACAGGTTAGTGAGAATAGAAATATGAATGCGGTATTTCCTGTAGAAATTTTCACTATTTCCTGTAGAAATAATACTACAGGAAATAGTGAAATCAGAATTTAAAAGATATTATTGTATCCGAAATAATCATAACCGTTGTTATATGTACAGGTTGTGTTTGTGTATCCTAGAGACATATTTGCATGTTTTCCTTAGAAATATGCAACCGGGTCCTAATTTTGGATTATAGGGTTATTTTTTTAATTATTATTAAAGTATGATATAGGACCCTTGGAAAATATTTTTCCTACGGTCCAAACACTCCAAATATAGGTCCTAGAAATATACACTGCATTACCATTAATATCCGGACACCTCTCCATGGATGGAGAAACAGGTTCTATGCATTCAACGCGTCACAGAACCTGCTATAAATATGCACACTGGGCTTCAAACAGACAATTGCAAAGGTGGGCATGCAAGATGACACGTTCAAGAGAATTACCTCAATAGTTCAATATAATTGATCACCTCAACAAATTCCAGATGCCAATTTACATGGTGTAAGGAGCGTGAATCCTGGACTGTAGAGCAGTCAAAAGCAGTCCTATGGACAGACGAGTGGAGGATCTCACTCTACCATTCTGATGATTGTTCCTGCCGAATTCCAGGGAACAATTCCTTCCTGATTGTGTCTTCACAACAATGAAGTTTGGTAGAAGAAGTGTCATGGTTTGTTTTGGGCACTATTAGTCGTTATCGATAAAATGATGGACACTCACACCAATATCAGCCTGTTTTTCTGATATTGGTGTGAGGGTCTCGCATTCTTCGTTGGCTCCAGATAAAATAAAGTATGGAATCTGTTTGTATGCTAAAACGGGACTCATCCGGAAACGGAAACATATATATGGAAACATATGTAGCCCATATGTTCGGGCTCAAAATCACATGTTCATCGCACCGGAGCGGACGATTTGTGATGTCGTTTGGGATTAATGGAATAAAAAGCACTAACGTCCATGGGTAGTGTTCAATTGAATTGAGTCTTCTTAGCGCACTCCGGTTGCAAATGTTTTGACTTTTAGATGCAACAACCTGAAGAGACAGTTGATGAAAAGGCATTATAGGGTTTTGTCTTGCTGTTAGAGCCAGATAGCGTTCTGTTCTGTTGTGTTTGAAGTAGCCCTTGGAAGGTTTTGAGCTTGGCCACCTTTCCTTCGTCCTGAAACTGCTTCCACACTGAATAGAAGACACTGGGTGACAGATTAAGACAACCTGCCACTTTTGTCAGCGAGTGCCCGGCTTCAACTCGTCCAGCGGCGCGCCATCTTAAAGAATCATCTAAACGACGATGACTTACCATCCTGACTAGTCGAAATGGGGCTATCCCGCTGAGCAAGCCTAGAAATGAGGATGATGTAATATGACGGAACTCTGTAAGGTGGCAGATCGATTTCTATTGGACACTCGAAATTTCCATGGCATGGTGTCTGTTATATCAAATATTCGCCGTCGGTGACATCGTTCAAATTAAAATTTGATGAAAATATTTTGTTCTGTTAATTTTGTCGAGTAGTGTATTGGACTCTCTCACTGTTGTTCAGGCTTCCCGGATGACATCTATGACGAATAAAGTATCCTTGGAAAACGGATGACGAATGAAGTGCATGACTTGTAAATTGTAAAGTGAGTTTCTGCATAATAAGTGATTACAACGGTAAAATAATGCTGGTTGGTCAAAATTTGGTGGTATTGTAATTTCTCCACTTCATTCAACTTTAATTACTTACGAATTCTCTCCTTAGCTAGTTCATAAGTAATGAAGAAAAAGTATTCTTACAAATTTGTATTTACTATTTTACTATTAGTTTTACTTTAAACTTCTGTATATTTGAATTATATTGATAACACATTATTAGTTTTAGTGGAAAGAAAATAATTTGTGAGATGATTCAATTTTCAGAGCGTGATATGTATTTCTTAGCAGCAATATTTTATTTTCTCTTTTTACAGGAGGGAAGCCGAACCCGTTAAAAAGAAAACCGATCCAGATAACGTCGGAAGTTATATCGAGGGATTTGTGGTAGAAATGAAAAAACGAGGAAATGAATTAAACAGTTCGTTCAACGGTAATTATCCCTCTCAAAAGAATAATAATAAAATCGGATTTTGAAACTGCGGTGTACAAATAAATGCAAAACATCTTTGTGTTAGTTTATTTCTTTTAGGCGCATCGTCAGCTTAGACCATATTGCTCCTTATATATTATATCTATTATATGCTATCTTCCGTTGAGGCCAACTGACTTAGCCACCAAGCGAAAAGATCCATAAATATTCCTCAATTAATCGGCTGATTCGGAGTCGGTCTTTTCCTCAGAATGCGACGAAGATGGCGACTTCTCCCTTGATCGAAGTGCAAAAATCATAGCCGGTCCAGCAGATGAAGTGACTGCATCACACATTTGCATATTGAAGAATGACAGCATCGCACATTGGCATTGTTAATAAGATTGTATACTGGAAAAAAAACCTCTTAGAAGTACTAATACCTCCAAACGAAAAAGTAGATGCAAAGGATGTGATGGGAAGAAAAGAAGTTAAAGCCTACGGAGGTTAACTTCTGTTAATGGAAGGATCATGCAGTCTCTGAGGAAGGATGTAATCTGCCCAGGGCCACCTGTTTTGGGAACGATGTCATTAATGGATCACAACGTGGGTCGCAAAGGAGAAGACTCCTCTGGCCAGTTTTGTTAATTTTTATGTTGAGATCATATTACAAACGAATACAAGAAGCAGCTTTTATATTATTTACTTCGATTCAGCAAAGCTCTTAATACAGCTTCTCATGGAAGGTCATTGTAAAAAAAGTCTAAAGTTGGCTTTTGCGACGATTCTTCTTCGGTGCAGGGGCTCACTAAAAGAGGAAAGAAAAGAGTAATCTAATCCTAAGTGACTATTCTTCAGAATGAGCACAGAAAATGGCATCCCTCAAGGAATAGTGCTGGGACCCTCTCCCTCTTATAACCTCCTTTTAAGAGTTGATGAGAGAGTACAGGCGAAGCTCTGAAAGTTTGCTGATGATCTGAAGGCTGACAGGTTATTGATTATAACCAGGTCATTTTGCATCAAAATGAATTACTGTATTTCCCCATGTATTAGAAGCACCTTTTTTCGAAAAAGTTTGGGGTATAAGAGCTGCGTGCGTCTAATACAGTGGTTGTAGATTTCGTCTTGCATTTTCCGCTTATTCGCGCTTGTTGTCTTTGCGCTCATTGTTTCGAACTTGTTACCCCTATATTTCGTTACGTTTTCGCCACGTTCTGCCCAGAAATGGCTCAGAAAAGATTTTCGTACAGTGCTGAATTCAAGTTAAAAGTGATCCATTTGCAAAAGTGAATGGAAATCGTGCTACTGAAAGTATGTTTGGTCCTCCTACAACTGAAAAAACAATCCGAGACTGGCGACGGGAAAAAGAAACCCTACTGAAAACGCCACAACAGAAGAAGGCCATTAGAGGCAAGTCAGCAAAATGGCCTGATTTAGAGAGGGAATTGAAGATATGGATTGAGGAGCAAAGGGCATTTGGAATTCCTGTGTCCATAAAGATGGTTCAGCATGAGGCAAGAAGAATTGCTGATGATAAAGAAGTTACTGATTTCAAAGGAGGACACAACTGGTGCTTCAAGTTCATGAAACGGAATGGACGAAGCATGCGTACACGCACCAGATTTGCCCAAAAGATGTCTGAAAGCTATGAGCAGAAGGTCCTTGAATTTCATCGTTTTGTCATTCAATGTCGGAAGACACATCAGTTTGAGTTGGGACAGATTGCAAATATGGACAAAGTCCCCCTTAAATGTGATGTACCACGTAGTAGTAGTACTTGTAGTAGTGGCATGTGATGCAAGAAAGCAATTCTATGAGCTTATGCAGCATCAGCCAAAAAAAAAAAAAAAAAAATCACACCATTCCCCCCAAATGCCTGTCCAGTTCCTCCTTAAATTTATTTAACCTATCAACTTCCACAACGAAAGATGGAAGTTTGTTCCAGCAATTAACCACCCGCTGGCTAAAGGCAAATTTCCGCACATCAGTTCTATATCTGTCCTTAATTAATTTGAATGTATGCCCTCGTAGGTTCGTAATCTGAACAAGTGGAAGAATTCAGCGTGCTCAACCCAATCAAGGCCTTATACACCTCAATCAGATCACCGCGCAGGTGCCTAGTCTCCAGACACTGCAATTTGCAGAATTTTAGCCTCTCTTGGTAAGAGGATCCCTTCATTCCCCTCACCAATCTTGTTGCTCTTCTCTGTACACGCTCAAGTAAATCTACATCCTTTCTAAAATGTGGCCACCAGACCTGTAGGAAGTACTGAAGGCGTGGCCTGACCATTGCCTTATACAGAGGAACAATCACCTCCTTTTCCCTGCTAGCAAAATTCCTATATATCATTGACAAAACCCATGACCTGCCCTGGCAGCAGCCTGTCTGCATTGCGCAGAAAACTTCATATCTGACTGCACAATTACTCCCAGGTCTGTTTCATTTTCTACCACCTTAAGTGTAGCACCACACAGTTGGTACGTTTCTCTGGGGTTACTTCTACCCATATGCAGTACCTTGCATTTGTCAAGGTTAAACTTCAGTTGCCACTTCTTAGCCCATATGCCCAAGTTACCTAGATCCTGTTGCAGTAGCACACTGTCATTACTATCATTAACAACCCTGTATCATCTGCAAACTTCGATATTAAATCTGATATACCTTCATCAATATCATTGATAAATATACAAAAGAACACTGGACCCAACACCGAACCCTGTGGGACTCCACTAATAACATTAGTCCAGGAAGAGCAGCATCCATTAATTACCACCCTCTGTCTTCTCCCACGTAACCATCCTTTTATCCATTTTAGCAACTTACCCTTAGTACCATTCTGCTCCAATTTGTACAATTGTCTTCCATGCGCAACAGTGTCAAAAGCTTTCCTGAAATACAAATACAGTATATGATATAAAAATTATATTTTGCATCCAGTTCCTTTGTGACAACATCATAATAACCAATCAAGTTTGTCAGACAAGACTTTCCCTTAACAAGCCCATGCTGTGTCTGAATTATTGCTGCAGTCTTGTCTAGATGATCCTGCAATGCATCTTTAACCAGTGACTCCATTATTTTACCCGGAACAGACGTTAAACTAACTGGTCTGTAATTACTCGTGTCACCCTTCGATCCCCATGTGTGAATTGGGGATACATTTGCAGATCTCCAGTCTGTGGGAACCTCCCCTGAGTCCAAGGATGCTCTCATAATTGCTAAGGGTTTGCTTAGTTGCTTTGCCGCCTCCTTCAATATAACTAGATAGATCCCATCCACCCCAGGTGCCTTCCTGATGCTTAACTTCAACAATTTCTCCTTCAATTTGCTCTCAGTTATTACAAAATCATTAAGCACCCTGCTACAATTTGACAAACTTCTGCCATTTTCAAACCTTAATAATTCCTCGCGTGTGAATTTAGATGCAAAATACTGATTCAGTTTGTTTGCTATCTGAGCAGGATCATCAACAGTTGAACCATCGATGTCAAGTGGACCAATCAGATTCATCCCCTTCCTTTTAGAGTTTATATAAGTAAAGAAATCCTTGCTGTTTTTCTTATCATCTTTTGCCAAGGATTTCTCATAATCTGCCTTCGCCTGCCGAACCTCCTTTGTCACCTGATTACAGATTAACTTATATCTGCCACAGGCTTCTGCGTCACCTGATAATTTATATGCATCCCATGCATTTTTCTTCTCTGTTACGAGTCTCATTAGTTCATTTGACAACCATTTAGGCCTAAACCTTGAACAATATTTCTTAATAGGTATGAAACTTTTAGTAGCTTCCACGATTAATTCCTTGAATGCTTCCCACTTAGAATTTACTGTTGGTAACATCATCAGCTGATCCCACTGTACAGAATTTAAAAACTGTCGGAGACCACTGTACTCGCCTTTCCGGAAGCAAAAACCCTTTCCTTTACCCCTGATGGTAATTAAATCTTTAAGTAAATCCCATGTCAGTACACTGTGATCACTGCCACCTAGTGGTTCTTTTATCTGCAAATTCCTAATACATGAATGATCACTGCTGATAACCAAATCAAGAGTATTACTTTCTCTGGTTGCCTCTCGAACATGCTGCTGCAGAAAACAATCATCCAATAAATCCATAAAAGTCTGACTAGTGTGTGAGTGCCCAACCCACAAGTTCCAGTCAATATCTGGGAAGTTGAAATCCCCCATTATAAGACATTCCGATTTACTAGCCCTCTCTATTTCTCTGTACAATTGTTCATTGTACTCATTCGAGTCATTAGGCCTATAATACACTCCTACTCTTATTTTTTGCTTTCGCAGTGCTTATGTCACACCAAACTGACTCAACAGTGCACTGTTCGTCCATATCAACAGGGTGCACTTCTTTTGATTTTATGTTTTTCTTAATTAGCAGCATAACACCTCCTCCCTTTCTATCCTGTCTATCCTTTCTGTACACATTGTATTCCCCAAATTCCAGTTCTGCATTCCTTATATCTGTGTGACACCACGTCTCTGCTATCCCAACAATATCCGCCTGTGATGTCTTGACCAACACTTCAAATTCATCAAATTTATTTACTATACTTCTAGCATTGGTATACATGCAAGCATACATGCTCCTATTCCTGGTCCTAGTTACCCTAACACATCCCATATACCCACCTATTTCACGATGACTGCCATCCGTCCCTGAAACCCCCAACATCCCTCGCTCCAGGTCGCTACTTATTATAATAGAAGTTGTGCAAGAATCACCTTCACCTCTGCCTGCGGCTACTGTTAAACTATTAATCTTTGTATCCCCCCAAGCTAGCAGTTTTCCGACCCACCTAACACTTCCTCGATAGCATCAGCAAATATTCTTGCACTCTTTCTATTTAAGTGTATCCCATCCCTGTAGAAGCAGTCTCTCCTGTTAACAAGTACAGTCCAGGCTGAAAAAAATTCTATCCCTTGAGCCTTGCACAATCTTTCCAGGGCCGAATTGATCGACAAGGCTCTCATCATATACTCCCTCCTATCGTGTATGGGCAGAATTGCAGACACTTTCAAATTCAACCCTACTTCACGGCTTTTTTCAACAGTGACCTGTACTTATTAAGTAATTCCTCCGGTTTCCTACTCTTAATATCATTAGTGCCAACGTGTACAACTATATCACATTTTGTACAACTATATCACCAACGTGTACAACTATATCACATTTTGTACCCTTAAAAGATGATATCCGCTCTACAACGTCATCAACCTTTGCCCCTGGCAGACATACCCTGGTCTTGTTCCACCTATCCTTTTTACAAAGTATGTTTCCCGTTTCCCTGACAATAGAGTCAGGGAAACGGGAAACTAAACCCCTTCTTATCAACGTAACAGAACTGTTGATAAGAAGGGGGTGAAAACTAACTGTGAAATCAAGTGGACATGAAAAGAGCCATTATACAGTTGTTCTAGCTTGTTGTGCCGACGAAACCAAGCTGCCTCCTATGCTGATTTTCAAATGCAAAACAATGCCAAAAGAAGACGTTCCTCGAGTAGTGATTGTCCACGTTCATGACAAGGGATGGATGAATCAGGTTTGAGAAAGTTTGCAGCAGGAAACCAGCAGATGGGCTCTTATGCAAACCTGCCCTATTGGTGCTTGATCAGTTCAGGGCACACAACAAAAAATACAAAGAAGATTGCTGAAGAGCAAAAAACAAAACTTGCCATCATACCTGGAGGCTTGACATCCCAGCTCCAACCATTTGATGTCAGCATTAACAAACCCTTAAAAGCTGCCATGAGAGACGAATGGAACCAATGGATGAAGTCTTTTGGGGTTAATTTGACACCAGCAGGAAGAGTGAAGAAACCTACTATAGGAGAAATTTGTACCTGGGTGAAAAGATCCTGGGATAATATCAAGATTGAGATGGTTGTCAAGTCATTTAAGAAGTGTGGCATTTCAAATGCCATAGATGGAACTGAGGACGAGGCAATATATGAAGACAGTGATTCGTCATCAGACACAGATGATGACAAGCTAATGGATGGGAGTTTTGACAGTGATGAGTTGTATGAATTTTATGATGAATATAACTTGAGTTCAATAACTTTATGTAATACATTGTTTTCCAAATTTCGGGGTTAAAAATTAAGGCGCGTCTTATACATGAGAGCGTCTTATCCATGGGGAAATACGGTAGATCCGTTAGAAATATGGTCAGAAATATGTCAGCTAAAGTTTATTGCTTCTAACTGGAAAATGTTGACACTGGGAACACAAATCAAGGATTTGTGTTCCCAGTGTGCGGAATAAGTAAACACATGGAACAAGTAAACCATCGCGGAACAAGTAAACACATGGGTTGTGTTAGGGCAGCTAAGAATAAGAACAGGTGCATGTATACTTGCCTGTAAACCAATGCTCGGGGCTAGGTAAATGAACTTGATGAATTTGAGGTATTGCTCAAAACATCAAAGGCGGATATTGTTGGGATATCAGAGACGTGGTGTCATACAGATATAAGGAATGCAGAACTGGAATTTGTGGAATACAATGTGTATAGGAAGGATAGACAGGACAGGAGGGGAGGAGGAGTTATGCTATTAGTTAAGAAACACATAAAATCCAAGGAAGCGAAGCCAGTCGACATCGATGGACAGGGCAGTGTCGAGTCAGTTTGGTGTGACATAAGCACAGGGAAATCAAAATTGAGAGTAGGAGTGTGCTATAGGCCTAATGACTCTCATGAGTATAATAAGATACTGTACAGGGAAATAGTGTGAGCCAGTAAATCAGAGAGTCTTATAATGGGGGATTTTAATTTCCCAGATATTGACCGGAATTTGTGGGTTGGTCACTCACACACTAGCAGGACTTTTGTGGATTTATTGGATGATTGTTTTCTACATCAGCATATTCGGGATGCAACTAGAGGAAGCAATACTCTTTATCTGATTATCAATGGTGATCCTTCATGCATTAAGAATCTGCAGATAAATGAACCACTAGGTGGCAGTGATCACAGTGTGCTGAAGTGGGATTTACTCAAAGAGGTAACTACCGTCAGGGGTAAAGGAAAGGGTTTTTGCTTCCGTAAAGGCGACTACGATGGACTGAGACAGTATTTAAATTCTATACAGTGGGACCAACTGATGATGTTACCAACAGCAAATTCAAAATGGGAAGCATTCAAAGAACTTATCTTGGAAGCTACTAGGCTTTACATACCAACTAAGAAATATTGTTCAAGGTTTAGGCCAAAATGGATGTCAGATGAACTAATGAGACATATGGCAGAGAAGAAAAAGGCATGGGATACATACAAATTAATGGGTGACATGGAAGCCTATGATAGATATAAGTTCGTCTGTTACCAAGTCACAAAGGAGATCAGGCAGGCAAAGGCAGATTATGAGAAATCTTTGGCAAAGGATGCAAAGAAAAATAGGAAAGAGTTCTTTACCTATTTAAACTCAAGAAAGAAAGGGTTGAATCAGATTGGTCCAATGGATATTGATGGCTCAACAGTTGAGGATCCTGCTCAGGTGGCTAACAATCTAAATGAGTATTTTGCATCTACATTCACACATGAGGAGTTATTCAGGAAGGGGAAAGTCGTAGGTGAAGTAGAAGTAAACATTGGCAGTGAGCTAGATGATTTTGTAATAACTGAGAGGAAAGTGGAGGAGAAATTGTTGAGGATAATTTGATGATGGTATATCAAGCACCCGTGGTGGATGGGATCTGTCCAGTTATAGTAAAGGAGGCAGCAAAGGAAATAAGCAAACCCCTAGCCATAATCATGAGAAGTTCTTTGGACTCAGGGGAGGTACCCATAGACTGAAGATGTGCAAATGTAACCCCAATTCACAAAGGCGGATCAAAGTCTGACACAAGTAATTATAGACCTGTTAGTTTCACTTCTGTTCCAGGAAAATTAATGGAGGCACTGGTTAAAGAAGCACTGCAGGATCATCTAGACAAGAATTCAATTATAGCTCAGACACAGCATGGTTTTGTTAAGGGCAGGTCTTGCCTGACTAATTTGATTGGATACTATGATGTAGTCACAGAAGAACTGGATGCAGGGAATAACTTTGATATTATATATTTGGATCTTAGAAAGGCTTTTGATACTGTTGCACATGGAAGACTGCTGCACAAATTGGAACAGTGTGGCATTGGAGGCAAATTGCTGCTCTGGATAAAGGGATGGTTGAGTGGCAGGAGACAGAGAGTTGTAATCAATGGACACTTCTCAACGTGGACTAATGTTATTAGTGGAGTTCCTCAGGGTTCAGTGCTGGGTCCGTTGTTGTTTTCTGTATTTATAAATGATATCGATGATGGTATATCAAGCTTAATGTCCATGTTTGCAGACGATACAAAGGTTGGCAGGGCTGTTAAGGACACCACTGATGCTATGCTGTTGCAACAGAATCTGGAAAGGTTGAGCCGATGGGCTGAGAGGTGGCAAATGAAGTTTAACATTGACAAATGTAAAGTAGTACATATGGGAAACAGTAACCCCAGAGCAATGTATCAACTCTGCGGCACTACACTGACAGTGGTAGAGAATGAAAAGGACCTGGAGGTAATTGTGCAGGCAGATATGAAGTTCTCTGAGCAGTGCAGACGAGCTGCAAGAGTAGCTCATGGTGTCTTCTCAATAATATACAGGAAATTTTCTAGCAGGGATAGGGAGGTGATTATTCCCTTGTATAAGGCAATGGTCAGGCCACACCTTGAGTACTGTATACAGGTCTGGAGGCCTCATTTCAAGAAAGATGTAGAGCTGCTGGAACGAGTACAGAGAAGGGCAACAATATTAGTGAATGGAACAAAGGGTTGCTCTTACGAAGAAAGGCTTAAGTTTTGCAAATTACAGAGTCTGGAGACTAAGCATCAGCAAGGTGATCTGATAGAGGTGTATAAGGCCTTGAATGGTTTGAGCATGCTCAATAGTGATGGGATTCTTCCTCTTGCTCAGAATTATCAATTGAGAGGGCATAAATTCAAATTGAGGAAAGACAGATGTCGGATAGATGTGAGGAAATTTACCTTTAGCCAGCGGGTAGTTGGTTGGTGGAACAGACTTCCATCACTTGTTGTTGAAGTTGATAGCCTAAACAAATTTAAGGCTCAGCTGGACAGGTATTTTGAACGAACGGAGGGGTGAAATGGGAGTGGTGGTTTTTTTTTCTTTTTTTTTTTTTTTAGGCTGATGCTGAATAAGCTTGATTTCTTGCACCATATGCCTCTATTAATGCTAATGCTAATTTAATTCTAAGTTGTGTATGAGGATTAAAAGTGATTCGTGGATAAAAGACTTAATGATAACAGAAATGCGATATTTACGGTGATGGAAAATGGCGAGACCAGCCTCGCCATTTTGCATCACCGTAAATATCCTGTCTATGACTTTTAGTACCTTTTGTAAGTAGAGAAAACGATATTATTGTAATATTTGAAATATATATTCAGGTGCAGAGAGATCTCACCTAGAACAAAAAGCCTTCTAAAAAGTGTTCAAAGAAGACCGATCAGATCGGAATAGAGGCACAATACAGATATTGTTCCTCCCATGAGGCTTAGAAATTTCAGACTGCAAAGGTCCGCAACTTGACACAATGAGGTGGGGAATTCGAAACTTAGGTGTGTAAACCGCTGAAGGGATCAGCAAAATGAACGGAAAAGATGAATCTTCAAAGGCAGGGCAACCAAGAGTCAGCCGACACAAACATAAAATCCTAGGGAGTAACATAAGGCTGGATTTCATCCGACTAACCATCGAGCAACTTGCTGTAGCTCATTGGAAATAAATTACTTATTAACGTGGCCCGGGGAGCATAATTTGATAAACTTGAAAGAAGAATTGGACGTTCAATATTTGAATCCCTCTACCACTTAGCCATTCTAATTCTAAAACTATTGTTAAAATTGATAAAAATCTGGGATATTGAAAACATTTTCCATTGTTTTTAATTTTTAATTTATTTTCATTTCTTTTTAATTTATTTAATTTTTTATTTAGTATCATTTGTTTTTAATTTATTTTTTTCAGATTTAATAATAATCCTATATATATAGATAAACCTGAACATAGTTCTGAAAATCGTCATATTTTTACGTAGAAAGGATGCTCATCGGGAACATAGCAGCAATATTTGGAGCTGGAAGCGATACTACTGCAGTAACACTTTCGTGGAGTTTTCTGATAATGGCGACATATCCCGATGTACAGCGACGTGTCCAAAGTGAAATAGATGAAATCGTAGGGAGGGAAAGGATGCCATCGTGGGAGGATCGCTTTCAACTTCCCTACACTCAAGCAACATTACTAGAAGTATCCAGATGGCAAACCAACGTTCCAATCAATGTGCAAAGGATGTAAGTGCGCAGTATTTAAAACAATTTAAAGAATTGATTAAGACTTAGAAGTGTTCCTATTTAGAAACTGTTACTAAATGTAGATAACTTGCATTTTGTTCATTCAGTTGTGCTTTTTCGTGCTTATTTCTTGAATTTTTTAAATTAGTCTACCAGGATCAGTATGGTACATTTTCCGAACACATGACTTCCACCTTCATATAGATTAACTGTAAAATCTCGTACGTGTGGATTAGCACTCTCAGTCCTTATATACCACATTGCTAGTAATATTTTTAAATTCTATTTAGGATCTATGCAAACGAAAAAAATGTTAGTTTTCATGTAACATGAAACGAAGGAAGTCAGTGGTGTCGAAAGCAACCATCTTTACACAATGAGTGGTAGACGAACGCAGAAGAATGTAGCCCAAAGAGGAAGAAATGCTGCAGAAAGTTATTGCTCCAAGATAGTGTCAGAATATAAGACAATCCATGGAGTTTAGCAAATTACCAAAAAACTTTGTTTAAAATCGGAACGGTTTAATAGTTAATAGAGTTTTTTGGTATTATGAGATATGAAAATTCAAATCGTTTCAGAGTTATTTTCAAAAGACCTTATTTTTAATAAATTCATTTTGCAACCTTTATGAAAGAGCAAGGAAATTAAGCAAAAGACAAAAAAACGCTTGCGTGTTAAAATTCGATCAAACCCCAAAGGCCTTCTGAGAGTAAATGAACATTCTCAGACTCAGTCTGCATTATACTCAAAAACGGATTCATCAATAAAATTGCAGATACAGTGATATTGTCTTTATCTTAAAGTATCTGGTAACGCTTCTTGACATTTTCTCTCATCAGTTATATTCAGGTTACTAGCAACATTCAATCAATCTTTGTATACGCTGTCTTTAATTTTCAACCCTCCCATACCACGTTCCTACTCTACTAGCCACCCAACAATCCTTTCATTAGAGGAATAGCAACCAATGGTTGATCTACAAGCATAATCTCCAGATATATGTTGGCTTTCTACTGAAAATATATGCCTGCTGGCACACAATAACAATAATAACCACACTACTAATACGCAGATGACCTTGCACTGATGGTGGCTGCAGACTCCAGGGCCCAACTGGAGATACAGGCAAACCATGCCCTAGAGATCCTACAACAATGGGCGGAAGAAAACTTCCTACAAATTGAACCGACAAAAACAACGTCGATCCTTCTCAAAGGATCATTAAATATCAGAAGACCCCCGCAAATTAAAATAAAAGGAAAAACGATAAAGTTTACCACCCAAATGAAATATCTAGGTGTCATCCTTGACAACAATCTCTCCTTCCAACCTCATCTCAAGCAACTAAGAATAAAAATTAGAAACTACTCTGCACTGGTAGCCCGTGTTACAAGGCGTGACTGGGGCCTGAAAAAGCGAACACTCTCTCTCTACTATAAGGCTACATTTATACCAGCAATCTCATATGCTGCCCCAATCTGGTTCCACAAGACAGCCATGGCCGTAAATAAAAGAATTCTTGATTCAATCCAGAGATCAATCCTTCTAACAATAACCCGCGCATGCAGGACTGTCAGTACGCATGCGCTCCAGGTGCTGGCGGGGGTTCTCCCGCTGGACCTGGAGATTGTCAGGTGTGGCCTGTCATACTACCTATCTAAAGGGATGCCCGTCACATTCATGGGGTACACCATCGAACTTACAAATGACAGAAAGACAGAAAAAACCCGATTATTAGGGCATCTAAAGCAAGAGTGGCAAACCCGCTGGACAAACAGTACCAAAGGAGAAGTGACAAGGAAATTTCTTCCGGAAATACACAAAGTGTACCCTAAATCACCGCCTTGGCTCCACCCAGGACTGCACTCCACTTACCTCCTGACGGGTCACGGCCCTTTCAATGAAAAACTTGCAGCCTTTCGGCTTGTGGAGGACCCACATTGTCCATGTGGGGAACGCGAGAGCTGGCAACATTTGATGCACCAATGTCCACTGTACGACGACCTACGCGGAATCTTAATCACCAGACTAACTTACTTACCTCAGGACCAGGAACACCATCTCCTGGACAGCTTCGATGAATATAGTGCGCTCGCCAAATTTGCACAAGACTTATTTGCAAGAAGGAGAACACAAATTGCAATCAATAATGCACGCCATTAGCCCAGGGCTCCCTGCAGATGAGCATCCAAACTGAACCAGACTATGGCCGTTATGGTGGGACCTCACTCTCCCTGTCTCCTAGGATTGAACATCCATTGCAAATGATAGACGATCCGACACCATATATGCGGACTCCTACTAGACAATGATCTCTCTCTGGACGGGACTCTTTCTCCCATGTGCGACGCAATGACTGGACCACATGACCACAGCAGCTCTGCTTCAGCACGCCGCCTGGCGTTCTAAACTGGGCACCTTTGCCCAGTTCACTTTTAAAACCCCATCCCTAGGCAGGGAAGGGGAAGAGATAGGCCTCTGTCTCATCCCCTCCCCTGTCCCCCCCTTTCCTCCCTGGTGGGGCTTGCTCCACTGACACTCCTGGGATCGCCTTCTCTTTCGTTCCCATATTTCTACCTGTTCCCCCCAATCTTCAGTCTTCCCCCACTCTACCTTTACCGACCGTGAATGTCCCACTGCATGCTGCTAAATTTCAATGTAAAAAATTAACCTAACCTTCATTTAAAACCTATCTCGGCCTTACCTAAACCTCTAGCGTCTACCCCATTTTTTTTTTTTTTTTTTTTTTTACATAGGTCCTAGCCACTGAAATCTCAGGAAATTAGGTGGCAGGGCCTGCCAGAGTAAATAATTGTAAAACTGGTGTACCTGGTCTGCCTCCACGGGGCCAAGTGTGGGCAACGTTGGGCCTCAGTAGGGGTCCAGCGGCTAAATGACCAGATGAACAACGGTACACGACAGTACACATGTACAATATCCACACACTTTTAAATCTCTGGCCTCAACAGTGTTCTGTTTCACATGACAATGTATACTACGCGGAGATGGGGGAAAACCCCTGGTGCCGTTTGACACGAATACACTTTACACTTTACACTTTACTTTACTACTAATACACTAATACTACTAATACACACTACTTTGGCCACAATAACCATACTACTAATAAGTTCCACGCATTAATGGTGATAAAGAACAGATATTTTGCTCTGCTGCAACGCCATATCTATTGTCAATATTGTA
This sequence comes from Mastigoproctus giganteus, assembly GCF_048544385.1. Classification (NCBI taxonomy): domain Eukaryota; kingdom Metazoa; phylum Arthropoda; class Arachnida; order Uropygi; family Thelyphonidae; genus Mastigoproctus; species Mastigoproctus giganteus. Next base: position 189,007,532 of record NC_143577.1, read on the forward strand.
TTCAAAGAGGAAATTTTCTTAGTGCCCTCATCTTCAAGCACTGAATTTCGAAGTTTGTAATGTTTATTCATATATATATATATATATATATATACCGTTGAGCCAAAACATTATGACCACCTACCTAATATGATGTTGGTCATCCGCATGCAGCTAAAACAGCGGGGCGAGGCATGGACGTTACAAGATTTCTAAATGTGTCTTGTGGTATTAGGTACCAACATTTGACCGGCAGATCCTTGAACTCCTGTTAGGTCCATGGTCGACACGCCGCCGATCGGAGTTGCTGTTCCAACAGAAAGCACAGATGCTCGATGGGATTGATGTTTGGGGAATAATGAGGCCAGGGCAATACCTGGAATTCTTTCTCCTTTTCCGAAAACCAATTTCAAACAATCCGGGCGGTGTGGTATGGTGCATTATCCTGCTAACAGACGGCACCACCAGAGGGGACGACCGTTGCCATGAAAGGGTGTACCTGGTCATCAATGATGTTTAGGTAAGTATAGGTATACGTAAGTTGAGGGTTATACGGCTCCGGGATTTCTATCATCTCCGCGTATGTTTTACGTATCGAGTGACAGTACCCTGATATTTAGGTAAATGTAAGTGTATGTATGGTGAAGTGGCACCAGGGATTTCCACCATCTCCTCGTAGAGATGGTGGATATCCCTTACATTGAGATGTTTCACAGTATGCTGTAAATTCCAGAGATTTAAAAGTGTGTGGATCGTTTAGTGTCATGTACAGTTTTTCTTCTGGTCGTTTAGCCGCGGGATCTCAGTTGGAGCCCAACGTTGCCTTACTTACACCTCGTGGAGGCAGACCAGAAACCCAGTAGCTTATGTATACTTTGGCAGGTTCTGCCACCTAATTTCCTGAGATTTCGATGGCTAGGGATTTATAAAAAAAAAAAAAAAAAAACTCAGTAATGATGAGCTCTGGAATTGATAAAGCCAGATGAGGTTTATGCGGTTTAATTTGGACGAAATCAAGTCTTTGCAGTTTGTGTGGGTTATACGCTGGCGTATTAGGCAGAGTTAGGGGGAAGACTAAAGACTGGGGAATAAGCCAGAAATATGGGGACGATAGAGAAGGCGATCCCCAGGATGTTTAGTGAGGCAGACCCTGCCCCACCAGGAGAAGGATAATAGTTGGCAGGGGAGGGAAGGAGACAGGACTGCTTCCTCCCTCACACAGTGCGCGGGTAGCACAGTGTTATCATCATCGTCCTCCCCACACTGGGTGGAAAAGGCCCGGGTTCGAATCCCGTGGATGACGCGAAGAACTGTAGTTGGGTTTTTTCTTTCTGTGACTGAGTTAGTCGGTCTCAGGTGTAGATAGCAAGGTTTCTTCCTCAGACACTCGGTTTTTTCGTACAGCAAACAGGCCAATCGATCAGACAGAGGAGTGACTGTCTGGTAAAATATGGGTAAAATAAATATGGGTAGATGTAATCATTTACAGGAGACCCTAATATCATAATTGATTTCCTCCCTCCCGCCGAAGAAAAGGGAGAAAAATGTACCAGCTCAGGGCGCCCGATATAGATCGCCATCAGGATTTGGCAGTAGAGAGCACGTTGTCACTGTTTGTAAAGAGTCCAATTTGGGTATCCGGTCCGATTTGGCGTCATTCGTGTGACAGAGGTTCCGTCCGAGATAGATTAATGATCAGGACAGTCTTCAAGTGGGTGGTGGGTACCAATCAATTTTGATGGCAGAATACGTTCCAATTCCCAGATCTATTACGTTCTGGGTAGGGTTTTTTGCCTCTGGAATAAGTCATTTGTAATGGTGGTGAAAGCTATGTATTCTTCAGCAGTGTCAAGCAGTTTGTTGCTCCATATTCATGAGGATGTAGTGAATTCCTGTCATAAGAGAGCGCCTAAGGTCCTTGTAAAGTTACAGTGGCAGAGGCGATGCTCCCAGCGTCTGGGGAGCCACAATGGCAGTTTGGGTTTTCCACAATCCTAAACTCTGTCAATTGAGCTTTGAAAGGCCCGTGCCTCGTGAGAAGAAAGATGGCGTGGAGTCTTGGTGAGAAATATTTGGGTAGCGCTCGGTGTAGATTCTTGAGATTTCAGGAATGGATCTCAGTTGCCAGGTCCTAATGTTTAGGTAGATCCCTTCAGACGATTGCGTACAGATTATTACCACTGCCATAAGATCTGCATGTGATCTCTCCATCCCACGCAGAAGGCCCTACCGGTATGCTGTTCCCTGGTGGAATCCCCAACTACAGGATCTCAGAAGAAGAGTCCACCATGCAAGAAAAATGTTCCAGCAGGCTCGATCAAGGCTACCTCCCCATGAGGTAGATGCCGCCAGGGAGGCTTACCGCATTGTCAGAAATGAATACACAAAGCTAATTCGTAAAAGTAAAAAGCAAACGTGGCAAACCCTGGTATCCCCTTCTGGGAATAAGGACCCCTGGGGCATCGTTTTCAAGATCGTAACAAACAAGCTGCCGCTAGGTGAGGTACTTGATACGACACTAAAGATGGATGGCTCCTCTACTTACACCTGGAAGGATAGCATTAACAATATTCTAGACACCATTTATCCCATTGAAGCTGCAGCTATGACTCAACAACAACAAGAAATGGTAGATGAAAATCACAACTATCATCCTGCCTCTGTGGAATCCCCTTCACTAACATTGAGATGGACTTGGCAATAAACAAAATGAAAGTAGGAAAAACACCTGGTACTGATCTGCTGGAAGTGGATGTGGTTAAAAAATTTGCAGAATGCTATCCTGTTACTCTCCTAAGCCTTCTAAATAGGTGCCCGACAGAAGGCACCTTTCCAACATCCTGGAAAACTGCAACCCTGAAATTTATATTGAAAAATTCCGACAAGCCACCACAAATTCCAACCTCCTACCGCCCGATTGCCCTGCTCTCTGTAATGGCCAAGGTACAAGAACGCCTGCTCCTATTTCGCTTAACCGCCAGATATGAAGAACAAAAACTTCCAAGTGACAAGCAATTTGGATTCAAAGCAGGCAGCAGCACAGAAGATGCCATTAACAGATTAATCACTCAAGCAACTCACACAGCCTTTAAGTACTCCCTTGTAATCATGGTAGACTTCGCTGGGGCCCTTTATCGACAATGGTGGCCCAGTGTTCTTCGGAGGCTTCGGCAATCAAATGTTTCCAACAACCTATACAACAGTTTAAGGTCATATTTAACTGGTAGAAAAGTACAAGTTACCAACAGATTCCAGACAGTGACTAGGTACATCGATCGAGGCTGTCCGCAGGGCTCTGTGCTTGGCCCTTTCCTCTGGTCTATTGTCCTTGATGAGTTCCTCGGCATGGACCTGGGAGGTGTTGAGTCCTTGGCCTTCGCGGATGATCTTGTCCTTTTGGTATGTGCTAACACCAGGACGAACCTGGAGAAAATGGCAAATGGAGCACTGGTAAAACTTCAGAACTGGGCAGCCCTGCACAATATTACCATTTCAGGAGAGAAAACAAAGTCCATACTCCTTAAAGGCAGGCTACAAATCACAAGACGACCTACAATAAAATTAAACTTTATGCCCATACGGCAGCACACTGAAGTCAAGCTCCTAGGTATCTTCTTAGACTCGGGGCTTACCTTCCACCACCACCTAAAGTATCTAGCCAACAAAATTCAAAGGTACAGTGCTATGATAAGGCGGGTCAGCAGGGCAGACTGGGGGCTGAAGCACAAAGCTCTTACTCTGATATACCAAGCGGCATACGTGCCAATTGTGTGTTATGGTACCTCCATCTGGTACCGAAAAGCCATCCTAGCAAGAAATAAACGTAAGCTGGATTCAATCCAGAGATTCATGCTCCTTTCAATTTGCAGGGCCTGCCGCACCGTCAGCACCCCTGCTCTGCAAGTAATAACTGGATGTCAGCCACTATACTTAGAAGTGGTTAAAAGAGGGCTTTTTTATCACTTAAGGAAGGGAGTTCCAACCCAACTGCTAAATTTTCAACTTGACACCACAAATGGCACCAGGCAGGAAAGACAACGGATAACCCAACATCTACAAGAGATATGGCAACATGACTGGGACACCACAACAAAAGGGGCCATCACAAAACGATTCCGTCCATCCATAAGTTCAACTCACCCAGAACCTCCACCCTGGTTTTCGCCTGGCCTCCATGTGACCTTTATCATCACCGGCCATGGATCCTTCCAACAAAATCTGAGCGCCATGGGAATTGAGAATGATCCACATTGCCACTGCGGCGAAGAGGAGTCCTGGGGGCACCTCATGTATGAGTGCCCCAGCTACGATAACATTAGGCTTAAATTCCTCACCACAATACAGAGAAACCCTCGCAATCAAGAATCCACTCTGTTACTCGAGGAAGATACCTATAAGGTATTAACGACCTACGCGCCAGAAACATTTGCACTTAGGCGAGCTAAGATTGCAGAAATCAGAGCCCAAGAACTAAACCGGACCGGCGTGGGTTAACTCTCCATTCCCCCGGAAAAAAGCAGACATAATCATGCAAACCCAAATAGGGTAGGATCTATTGCAGGCACCATCCAAGGTGCGGGATGCTGGCACTCCTCGGAGTGCGGGATTTAAGTCATCGCAAACCCGAAATGGGTAAATTATACTGCTGGCACCGATCTAGGTGCGGGATTACTGGCACTGACCTCAGTGCGGGATTTGTTGGCACTATGCCATTGGCAATTACACAGGGGCACCTGTCCCCTGTGACTTTTAAACCCACACTCTTTCCTATTCTTCGTCTAAATTAGGGTGGATTTATTCTCCCCTGTCAACCCACCCAAATTCATTCCCCCTCTAATCCTCCCTTCTTCTATGCTCCTCTCTCTCTCTCTTTTTTTTTTATTTATTTTATTTTATTATTATTTTTTATTTATTTATTTTTAATCTGTTACTTTATTTTTATTTTTTATTTTATTTATTTTATTTTATTTATTTATTTATTTTTTGGTCTCCGTCAGGAAGCTTAGGCAACCCTGGCGGAGGCCAGCCAGAGTACAATGGGCAGCCTGGCTCACCTCCCAGTGGTGGTGGCGGGCAACGTGGGGTTCCCTTAGGGGCCTTGCGGCTAAGAAACAACTCTGTCACAAACCAGACACTACACGTTTTCTGGCTTTTACAGAGATTCTGTAAATTCTTCACAAAGTACCATGGTGCAGATGTGGGAAACCACCGGTGGCGCCTTCCACAAAACACTATGCCACTATGCCACTATGTTTAGGTAGATCAAGTCCTGACTCAGGACTTGGGCGAAGTGAGTTGCCAAGCCTTTGCTCACGATTTGGTCCTGATGGTGGAGGCGGACTCCAGATAGGGCCTGGAGACTCATGCAAACCAAGCAATACAGATGTTACAGGATTGGGCAAAGCTACACGTGTTGAAGATCTCACCCACGAAGATGAACTCAGTTCTACTGAAAGGAGTGCTCGACATTCACAGACCACCGCAAATAAAGAAAGCAGGAGCAAACATCAGACTTGCAAAACAAATACGATACTTAGGGATTACAATCGACAGTAATTTATCCTTCACCCCTCACATCATCCACCTGAAAGAAAAACTAAGGGACTACGCAGCATTAATAGCAAGAATCTCACACAGGGACTGGAGATTAAACAGAAAAATCCTGTTCCTGTACTAAAAAGCAATTTTCATTCCAGCCATTACCTACGGATCTCCGATATGGTACAAAAAAGCAGGACAGTAGTAAATAAAAGACACCTGGACACAATCCAGCATAGCATTATGCTCATCATCTGTCGTGCATGCAGAACAGTGAGCACGCACGCCCTCCAAGTCTTGACAGGAGTCCTCCCACTGGACCTGGAGGTGATTCGCTGTGGGCTGATGTACCACCTGTCTAAGGGAACACCCACTACAATCTATGGACTCACCCTAGAACCAAACAACAACCGGACAGCAGAAAAGCATGAATCGTGGCTCACCTGCTACAGCTGTGGCAGGACAGATGGACAGCATCAAACAAAGGCGAAGGGACGAAGAGATTCGTGCCACTGGTTGCCAAGTTGTATCCAAAAGCCCCCCCCCCCCCTCGTGGTTTAACCCGGGGTTAAATGCAACCTACTTACTAACGGGCCATGGCCCATTCAAGGCAAAATTGAACATGCTTGGTATAACGGAGGAGCTAACTTGCACCTGTGGTGAGCCTGAAACGTGGCATCATATAATGCACGACTGTGAGTGCTATGAGGAACACAGAAGCGTGCTAATAACTAAAATACAGCACATACCAAAACACAAAGAACACCATCTTTTGGACACAGAAGACGACTACGGGGCCTTCAATCAATTTGCACGAGAAGTCTTCGAACGAAGAAGAACAGAACTTGCCATCCACAATGAATGAGAGTAAATTACATACTCGAAGAAAATCGACCACACCACAAGACTGCAAAGAGCAAGAAGAAATCAAAATGAGCATGGAAGAAGACAACCCAGACCAAAGTGAGGCCACAAACGGATCAAAGGACCCAACAGGACCCTACAAAGATCAAGAAAATGGCAAAGTGACAAGGAACCTCGTCAGACACAGCCACTGGAACTACCCAACGAAGATGAGTACGTGTAAACAAACCAAGTGACAAAAAACCCGGACTGGACATAAATGCAGGAACTACTTTCAGTACGCCATATGGCGATCTGAATAGGACTCCCTAGTCCTATTCACCTTTAATTCCCAATCCCCATGCAGGGGAAGACGGTTTTCTGTTCCCCCCTGCCACTCCTCGCTCCTCTACTCCTGGTGGGGCATGGGCCTGCCCCACTGCTTTTGAGGACGCCTACTCTATTGTCCCCATACTTCTGGCTTTTCCCCCCAGTCTCTAGTCTCCTTCCCCTACTCTGTCTATACACCAGCGCGTGTACCATACAATGTTAAAAGATTAAAATATGTCCAAATCCAAACTGCGCACGCAAAACTCTTTCGGCTTAAACCTTTTTCAACGATTATTTTATTTTATTATTATTATTATATATTTTTTTAGGCCCTAGCCACTGAAATATCAGGAAACTAGGTGGCAGGGCCTGCCAGAGTAAAATATCAACTACTGGGTACCTGGTCTGACTCCACGAGGCTAAGTGTGGACAACGTTGGGCCCCAGCAGGGGTCTAGCGGCTAAATGGCCAGAAGAACAACGATACACAACACTACACTTACAAAATCCATACACTTTTCAATCTCTGGCCTTTACAGTGAACTGTTACATCTACAATGAAAGCAACGTGCAATGTGGGAAACCCCTGGTACCACTAGACACGAATACACTTTACACTTTACACTTTTTTTTTGTTTAAGTAGGTTGTAGACGTTAGAGTGCCTGGTACATGGATGACTGGATTCAGGGTATTCCAGCAGAACATTGCCCAAAGCATGACACCGCCGTTACCAACTTGTTTTCATCCAGGCGCCATCATTTCTCCGGGTAAATGACGCACACATACCCGGCCCTCCACATCGTTCAACAGGAAACGTGATGGGGGATTCATCGGACCAGACAACTTTCTTCCAATCACGCAAGGTCCAGTTTCGGTGCTTGCATGTCCATTGTAGACGCTGTCGCCGGTGAACCGTGGTTAGCATGGGCACTTGGAGGGGCCTGCGGCTACAGAGCCCCATTTTCAGCTGGATTCGATATACTGTACTGTGTTGAGACACATTACTCCCGTCACTAGCATTCAAATTACCGGCAGGTTGCGCTACAGTCGCCATTCTTTTGCCACGTACCATCCGGGAGAGCCTTAGCTCACCTTGAGCATCGACGAGCCGTGGTCATCCAATACCTCGCCGGCGGTTGGTCGGTTTCCCTCCTCGGACCATTTTCGATAGGTATTAACCACGGCTGACCGCGAGCATCCCACAAGCCGTGTCGTTTCGGATATGCTCTGACCTAGTCGTCAGGCCATTACAATTTGGCCTTTGTCAAACTCGCTTAAGTCCGCTGCGTTTGCCCTCTGAAGAACAAGAGTAACACTGATTAACGGAGCTCTGTATCAGGTGTTTTTATACCGTGTCCCGACCAGAGCATGTGCCGTAGTTCACCTATTGTTGCTTCGATCTGCATTACGACTCGCTGGTCATAATGTTTTGGCTCATCAGTGTGTGTATATATATATATATATATAATATATATATATATATATATGTATATATATATATATATATATATATATATATATTTTATCAAGACATGGCTGATTTAGCGATATCAAGCGAAGATTGCTAACCGAAATATTAACCATAACGTGAATAATCGACTATTAGAAAGATCTAATCATAAATTATGCATAGAGAAAAGCATGCAAAACTGTTATTAAAAGTTTACTGGTTGACAGTATTAATAATAATAGCAAATTAATAACATTTCCCATATACAGTAGTGCAAAGAAGCCACACGCTTTTTGCTGCACTGCAAAAAAAGCACCAACTAATTAGACAGGAAAGCACAAAATATGCTTTTGCTTTTCTCCTCAAGCTGGTACGTATTCAGGGCACCTTTAAATTTATTCAAACTGTCAGCCTCAACTACCTGCGAGGGAAACTTGTTCCTGCTATCAACGACTCGCTGGCTACAAGAAAACGTCCTACAATCAAATGTAAACCTCAAGCCCTGTAGTTTTAATTTATGATCCCTATTGGAATTATTTAGAACATAGTGTTTAGTGTTATTTGCAATGTGGCTCCAGGGGTTCCCCCAAACTCATGTTCCCCCCCATGGGGCGTCAGGCCAGATGGGGGAACGTGAAGGACAGATTTATGTTGGTTAGTGAGCGTTCGTGTAGTATTATTGTGGATGAGTTGATTTTGTTGTTCATTTGGCCTCAGCCTAGGACCTTGTCTTTTCACAAAGAAATCTCTAGTTTACCGTCCGGCCCAAGAAAAGGGGGGGGGGGCAGTTCGGAGTATAAACTGGCGGAGTATACACTGGCGGGCGTACCCTGAGGTTAGTAGCTAAGGCTACAGGCAGAGATAGCCCAGTGAAAGAAAAAAGAAGAAAGAAGAAATAAAAGTGAGAAGAGATAGTGGGGGGACAGGAAGTAGGGTGGGATATAAAGGAGTAGAAGGAGAGAAGGGAGCTGTAGTAAAGGCGCCCGCCTGGTTGAAAGAGGTGGCAGCAGTCCAGGACAGGGTGCCCATCCTACTCCAAGTGTGGGAATTAAAAGTAGGCAGCGGGGTGACCCACCAGCGGAAGAGGGTAGCCTGTCTCCCATATGGTGGGAAAGAAGTGTCGGAATTGAGAAATCAATCACCCCAGGTGGTAGGAATTACGGGTCATAGGGAGAGGGGTCCCTGCCCTATGATGGAGTTCGTTTCTGGATACTAACCCACACTGACCAGGGATCAAGCCCTACTGATCAGTGTCAGAATCCCACACTGCGGCGGCGCGGTAACCACGGTATCTGCTTGGATGAACATGGGGCCACAAGTGGTCCCATAGGATGTAGGAGATACACATTTATTATTTTTTTTTGCTTTTTTCTTAAGTTTTATGTTATGTTATTATATATATATATTTTTTTCTGTTAAATTATATGTTTTTTTTTCATGAATCCATCCTCTTTCTCACACCTGCGGAGGATGCAATGGTCAGTAGTGAATTAAAGATAATGTACTTTAGGATTAGCCTAAATCCAATAAATTTATTTAAATTTAAAAACAGCTAAATTAAGGATTGGTATTAATACAACTTAATAAGAATTAAAATTTTGTGTGCTTTCTCACTCACACCCATGCTTCCATTCATTCTTTCAAGAATAATTTTCATATTAAATCCAATTCAATTCTTTCTGCAATGCCTCCTCGGGCGCCACAACTTACTATTCCTGTTCAGTCGGCAGGCAGTCAGGGCTGGCATGTCCTGCATGACAGGAAGGTATGTAGTGGGTGCATTGATGTTGTTAGTAACTAAGTTCATTTGTGTTAGTATATATTGCTGTTCAGAACAGTGATAATTCCACCTTCATTCATTTTACTAATCCCTCTCAAAACTAAATTAGGTCACCTGTGACGTGCCTGTTTGCCAAGCTCTGTTGCCCACATAATCGGAGTCTTTCATCATACTGTCATTCTTCTGTCGATCTCATCATTTGAATTGTCTCTCACAGGAACCTTTAAAGAAGTTCAATATCTCTTTTTCAGATTAGATCTCTATAATTTAAGACACATTCCAAATGTAGCCTTACAATTGCCTTGTACAGTGGGATTATGACCTCCCTATCTCTACAGGATAGTGTTCGATAAATCACTGACAGGCAACCATGAACTTTATGGGCTGCCTGTTTTCACTGTTCAATAAACTTCATATCTGCTGGTATTCTAACTTCTTAATCCCTTTCTTCCTCTACTGTTTTTAATTCAACACCACCAAGTGTATAATTAATTTCTGGTTGGCTGTTCCCCAAGTGTAAGACCTTGCATTTAGCAGTATTAAAACATAGCTGCCACTTCTCTAACTATCTTTGAAGTTTGTTCAAGTGATTTTAAAGAAGCGGTCCATGGAACTCATCTTTAACGACTCTGCCAATCATATTAAATGGATCACTTTCAAAATTAATAAATAAATAAATGAAAATTTCGATCCCTGTCTAAATTTTAGGGAAGTCATAACTTACCTAGTTTTTCTTGATAGTATAGGGTTTTCTCTACTTTTTAATCGTTTGCAGAGGCTTGAGTCCGAATCCCGTCGATGACTGGAGGAATTTCTAAAGGTATCTAAATTCGGGGCTGCTTTGTTTCCCCCCGTAGGCTTCTGGAATTTTCGGCCTGCACGAAATGCGATCAACCGGTTAAAGTACATTTCTACAGACATAGAATGAAAATGAATACAGATATAAAATGGAAATCAAGTGAATTGCCTTAGCTACGACCCTTAAATAGGGTCATAACTAAGATAATTCATTGTTACATACTTCTGTAATTTATTTCAGATAATCTCTATCAATAGATTAAACCTTTCCTGCAGACAGCAAATTTTATGAAATTAAAATTAAATGACTTTTCTAATAATTATTTCGTAGAAATATTTATTGTGCAGTTATACACATAATATATTATTCAACATTATTTTGTTTCATAATAGATAATTTTTACATTATATCATTATATTCTTTCATAAAAACTGTAGAATTATAACTGTTGTGAGTAAATACTTTCACTGTATTCGCTTGTATTATGCATTTACAGAGCAGGCGAAGATTCTACTATCGGAGACTACGACATACCTAAAGGAACGATAGTTCTTGCCAACTTTTGGGCTGTGCATCATGACCCTAAGTACTGGATGAACCCAGAAAATTTCATTCCAGAAAGGTTTTTATCTTCAGATGGAAAAACCGTCACAAAACCAGAATATCTTATTCCTTTTTCGATGGGTAAGTCAAAGAGTCACATTCAACTTATTTCAGTAATATATGTGTTTCTCAAAGGGTGTTCCTCAGTGATTTCCATTTTTGGTTATATATTCAGTAAATTTCCCTTACACTAGGTAGCTTAGAGTCAAAAAAGTCTCCAAAAATGACACAAGGAACACTGGGACTTTCATCTAACAAAACTATTTTCAATTAGTGAAGTAACTTGAACAGAGGATTGGACAGATCAACAGGAATTTGTTGATTTAGCCAACCAGGACAGATGATCGATAAATTACTTGTGGTCCTGTAAACAATTTTTTCACAAATTTATCGCGATATGAATTTCAGATTTCCTCCTTAGTTCGAATTCAGTTGTTCTACCTTAGTTCGAATTCAGTTGTTCTACCTCAGTTCGAATATTTGTTCCTTGGTGCTAGCCTCCGATAACAGCATGAACAGTATCCACTGTTGAAAACATAGGTTTATGAAATTTTCAAGGTTTCATACTACGGATTTAACACAACATTTTATAGATATAATTGTATATACCACTTTCTATGTTGAATTTCTATATTCCCGAAAAAATAATGTCCAATTTTATGTTCCCAAAAAATAATCAAACAGTTTCACAAAATGTTCTTTTGAAGCTATTCTTTGCTAGTTGAACAAAATATAAATGTAAATAGCGGTTAAATTGAACAAAGTACTAAAAAGGATAAATATATTGAAATAGTATACAATCAGTGATCATTGAATTAAGACTAGCTACCTAACGTAGTGTGTGCCCACCGTTTGCACGGATAACAGCCGCTATTATTCTCGGCATTGAAAATATTAGATATCCCAAGACGTCCGTGGGTATCTGCAAACATGCTGCCATCAAGGGTTCCAGTGTCAGAACATATGACGAAAAGTGAGACATATGTGGTCTCATTTTTCAGAACATATGACGGGAAGTGAGACATATGCGGTCTCAGAACATATGACGGGGAGTGAGATATATGTGGTCATATGTCTCACTTCCCGTACCAAAACATCCACAGGTGTCCAATTGGATTGATGTCTGTCGAATTTAGAGTCCAATCAAGGTGGATGATATCTTCACTGGTTCTCGAACCACTCGTGCCCAAAGTGGGCCCGATGACACGTCACATTATCGTCCTAGAAGATCTCGTTTCAGTCCTGAAAATAAGCAGCTCTGCAGAGTGTACATGGCCTACAAAGTGCTGCCCACATTTCCTTTTCATTTATTTACACACTCAATTTATACAGTATCAAGATTTATGTACATCGAATTATATACAAGATTTATTTACATATTTTTAAATGCTCTCTGCTAATTCAATGATCACTGATTTTATACTGGACCTATGGTGAGTATTGTCCTGGAAGACCTCACCAGTGTAACGTTGGTCAATACCACAATAGGTGCCAGTTCATCTCAGCAAATCATATCCCATATTAAGCAACCACCGCCACCTTCCTGGATAGTTGTTCCCATTCACCTGGATCCATGGTGTCCGTTTTACGTCTGATTATGCCGTTCATCGTCATTTCGGATATTTGCCTTGCATCCACAAATTGGATTGATAAGTCAACTGTCGTACAGTGAACTTCCGTTGAGCCTGTACCTACAAACTCACTGCGCTCTTTACTCACCACGAATGCGTTTTCTTGTACAGTTCTCTCGGATGGAGGAGATTTGATCAGTTTCACACCATTCTTCGAATAACTTCGAATAATCACAGCGTGATGTGAGCCAACCGAAAAGACATGCTGTTTTCGAAATGGAAGCATCTGACCCACGAGCCCCCACAAGTCAGTGATGTCATTACTACGTTACATAGCTGCAACTTTACCACTTTGACTTGCACGAACAAATGCACATTGCCACTCCACTAGTGTACGAACCTGTTTGCTTTTTATACAGCATAGTCGTTTATGGTTATAATGGTCATAATGCACTCAGTAATTCAATAATTACTCAGTGTATATGAGCATTATATATAGCGATAAATTTTATATACTGTATATGCTTTGCTATGACGCAACTGCGGTATAAAATTATTATACATGAGATATTCATTAACGAAATAGTTGAATTAAATGAAAGCATACGTTGTTGTGGAACATTCTGAAAGTATAAATATTTGAAAAAGCGTTTTCATTCATTACCGTTGAGCTGGTCTCCTTTCAACTCATACGTTAAAAACTTGGCTGGGGGTTGTCCTGATTCAGTTCTTCCCAGGCTTGTTAATTATGGATGGACTCAAATCTAAACATTTCTTCAGGAACATTTGGATGTTTCTGGTGAGACGCGTACCATTTTATTATTCATTTTATTATCATTATCCATCCATCAATACCATTTCGACAAGTGCGACACCCTCGTCAGGACTCACCCACCTAAATAATCCAATCAAAATCCGCAATTTACGTATTAAAAAATAAATTTCATTTTGTATTTTGTTTTATTTGTTAATTATTATTTTATTTATTTTTAATTTTCAGGTAAAAGGTCTTGTCCTGGTGAAAAAATGGCTCTCGTTTCAATTTTTCTTTATTTTGCAACAATTCTACAAGAATTTGATATAAAGTTACCAGATGGCGTAGTTGCTGATTTCAATGGGGTTCTTGCAGTCAGCTTGCAGCCTGCCTCCCAGAAAGTGTGCCTCATAAAAAGAAAATGAAAACAATCCATGGAAAAATAATAATAATAATAATAAAAACTTAATGCGTTTAACTTTTATATTGCATTAGTTTATACATTAATTATTTTAATTAAATTTATATTATACACACAGAAAAATTCCGATAAGAAATCTGTATTTATGTATCAATTTCACCATTTACAGTACACGATTCTTATCTGTAGAAAATGTTTACAAATTCAAGATTTTAATTATGTCGATGAAGATTGTACAATGAATGAATAACAATGCCTTCGTAGAAATTTTAACATCAAATATTTTGGATGATCAAAAGAGAATAAAGGTACATTTGAACATATGGTTGTATATTGCATTATCTTATGGTAGATTTAAACGATTTTACACTCGGAAATAAGTGAATTTATATTTGTACTACTGTCTTCTTTTTGTGTTTTTCATGAATAATATTCATCTGGTAATGTATCAGCAATTTGAGACCTAAAAAACTTGGTTTGGAATAACATTGAATCATATAAACAAAGAAAGAAATTTTCTATTTTATGCTCTCTAACCATATATCCTTAAATTCAAAGCGGTTTCATTTTAATCTTCTCTTATGTGCTCATGGCACTGAAGTGGTTTCGGCCTTACCGTCGTTTTTACGAAGACTTTAGAAAATCATTCAACACTACAATCTGAAACTTTGCTTTAGGAACGATCGCAAGTCAACCACAAACTTCGCTAAAATCTTTTTCGCAAGGCGCTGTATTTTGCAAACTCAAGCTGTACACTCTACAGAGGATCCTTTCTTCGGAAGGAATTTTACTGGTCCATTACAATTATCTACCAACTCCATTGTCTGTTGCTTTTGCTCCTGATGTCTTATGTTTTAATATATCTTCCGATTATATCTGCAATAAGGCCTCTGAGGTTGGGATAATCCATACTACCAATTTTAAACACACCACCAACCGACATAATAATAATCTTCCGATTATTATTATGTCATCTTTGCTGCTTGGACTTCGGATTTCATCTTCCACTTCCTGTTGTCTTCCTCCAGTTGCTTGATGCCTGATTCTGATATTGTTCTGGTTTACTTGTCTTCGGGACATCAGATAATGCTTACGCCGAAAGAGTGGTTTCTCTGAATTTACATTCCTGTTCTCTTTTGTCTTCCTTTTACACTGTCCTAGATTGAAAAATACACCACCCGAAGAAATTACTAGGACAAAGAAAAAACGGCGTATCTTGTTCAGCTTCCGATGAAGCGGGAGAAACTTTCTTATGTAGGCGGCCCTCGTAGAAATGCGATGAAATGAGAAGACAACAAGAAGCTTCGGAATTACCAAAAAGGTCATTACCGAAGTTGATACAAAGTGCTCGAAAATATGGTCACAAGACATCAGTGATTTGATTCTCTCCAACGGCTAAAAGGGCCTGACAGCGGTGAACGCTCGTCATATGGGTGTCTATAAGATTCTGTGACAATAAATTCCATTTCTCATCAGGGAAGACCTTAGCACGCCAAGAGAACAAAGTTTTGCAACGCAAAAGGAAGCCCACACATGTTCGATGGGATTTAAGTCTAGTTATCGTGCTGACAACGCAGTCGTTGGATATCTTCAGTTTCAAGAAATTCTTCGATCGCTTAAACTCTATGTGCTGTGGCATTATTTTGGCATGAAAAGAAAATCGGGACCAAGAGCACCACTAAAAAGTAGCACTTGGGTTCGAGAATTCGTTCTCGATACATCTTCACAATTACTGTACCCCTGTAAAAAATTATTCCACCCCACATGAGAATACCCCCTTCAACCTAAGTAAGTGACCTTTTTTATTGTCGAGGAATGATACTGCATTTCTCATTTTCTCCAGATGAAATAACATCTTGAATACGTAGGCTAAAACGGGTCTCATCAGAGGATAGAAGTGTTGCCCATTTTTCAGGGCTCCAAGTCATATGTTCAAGGCACCAGTTTCGACTTGCTGTGAGGTTGTTTGGAGTTAATGAAGTTAAGATCTTAGGTATATGGGGTTAATGGGATTCAAATTTCAAATCGTTTGATCACAGTCACCTACAATTTCTTCTATATACCAATTTATGTAATGTGCCTGTAAATTGCGTGTGTTCTCTGGTCGATTTGCCTGTTTTGTTGGACGAAAATATCCTAGTTTCTGGTGTAAAAAACCACGTTATCAATACCTGAGACCGACTAACTCAGCGAAAAAAGTACATTAAAGATCCTCGCGTCAACGACGGGATTCGATCCCGGCTTTTTCCACCCGCTATGGGAACGTTGGTGACGATTCCACTGTGCGCGTAGCCTGGGTTATTGGAATTTTAGGTATTAGGTATGTTGAAGGTCTAAAAAGCTCCTAGGATTTATCCCATCTCTTCGTATGTTCTATGTATCGGGAAAACCAGGGATTTAAAAGCGTGTGGGATATGTACTATTTAGTATGTGTGTCTATTGGCCGCCGGGCTCCTGGTGAAACCCGACGTTACCAATATCAGCCATGGGTAGGCTGGCCGGGTGTTACAATATTCGTACTCTGGCGGGTCCTGCACTTACTTTCCTGAGATTTCAGTGGCTAAAAAAAAAAAAAAAGGAACGCTTTTGGAATTAGTGATACTTAAGAAGTTTGTATTAATAGTATGCGACCTGGGGCTGTACTTTAAAAAGTGAATTTTACATGCCAAATATGTTTGGGAAAGAGTTTTGATGTGTTTCTTTAAAATTTTTGACGTGTAGGGCTAAACGCCGTTGAAGAGTCTGTGGGGGTGAATGAAAACTGGGGGAAGAAATGGTAGTAAGGGGACGTAGAGTAGATGGCCTCTGCACGCAGTGAGGCATGCCCTTGCCCCACCAGAGTGAGAAAACTGGGGAAGCGAGGAGGAAGGAGGGGGAATGTTGTCTCCCCCCCTCAGGAGTTTGTGAAGTAGGTTCGGCTCAAGAGAGTGCGGATCTGGATCACCAATAGGCTGTCCAGGCGGAAAAGCGTCACCGTATGTGGCCTCTGCCAGTTTTGCAGGTCCTGAATAGCGGGCCACTGAGTCACGTCCAGTTGGACACTGACAGATGGCTTACATCTAGGATGTCATCCTTTCATACTGCATGTGATCTGGGCCTTATTATCTGGTCATTATCTTGGGATCATAATCAAGTCTACTGGCTTTCACTATGGGGATTTATCCCTTCCGTGATGTTTAATAGTCTTTACAGAACATTTTGTCGTTTTGTAGTGGATCTATGCTGCAGGGTCTTGCAGCAGTGTCCCTTTGTTCTGATGTCATGACTATTTAAAGGTGTTTTTTGCTTCCATTGGTGATAATTATTTCTGTTGTAGTTATACAACATATTGTCACTTGTTTTTTCCAGTGCATTTTGTAGTCAGCCCAAGGTCTGTATAATCGACTCCTCTGTGTCGTCTCACTGCTATTTGCAGTTTGGTTTGTTTCATTCCGTTAAAATCTTCTGTATATGGCGGTTAGTGTTTGGTTCCGGGTAAATAATCCTCAGGCAAAATCATTTAAGGCTAAGTATTCCTCTTTTTCTTATTTAGTAGATGCGCCTCAAGGTCCCTCGGTAGAGAGTGAACTCTAATCATTAGTCTGCATCTAAGGTCTTCGTATTGGCACACTCAAACATAATGTACATCCAGCTTTCTTGTTCTCCATTCTTCCCAATGCTATTAGTTTTGCATTTGAAGCCCCATGACTCGTAAGGAGATAGGTCGTGTAAAGTCCAGGTTGCAGGCATGTTGAGAGAATGGGGTATACTCTGTCTATGTCCGGGTTGAATTTTTTGTTTTAGGTATTTCTGCATTCTGTTCTTTTCAGCCTTGCTGGTTTCACTGTTATCCACTCTATAGTCTAAATGGGTGCAAGGCATTCCTTTGGTTATATAATACATTATTTCCGTGCGTATGATGTCCAGGTCAAAGGGAAGGGGTCTGGCCAATATCTGTAGGGCAACACTGCTAGTGGTGCTGCAGGCTCTTGTAATGGTTAACAGGATTGCTCTGTCCTGATTGAGTCAATTATGCGTCTATCTACGACAGTTGATGCCTTGTGATACCAAACCTCAGAGGCCTATCTTATTGTTGGTCCGAAAGTTGTTTTGTAATGTAAGGAGAGTGTGCGATGTTTAAGTCCTCAGTCAAGACGGACTACATGGCCAAACAGTGCAGAATATTTAATTATCTTTGTCCTTAGATATGTGAGATGCTGCTTGAAGGAAAAATTACAATCGTATATCATACCCAGGTACTTCAGCTGGCCTAATTGTGGTATTATTCCTCTTTATATGGGACGGCCTGCGCACGTCACGGATGCCTTTCAGTAAGATTGAAGATGTCTTTGTCGGTGAGATTTTTAGGCAGCCATGGTTCAATCCTGTAGTAACTTGTTGGCATGGTTTGCTTTTACTGCAAACTGTGTTCTACTGTCAGCAGCAATTTTCAAGATCAGGTCGTCGGCAAAAGCTTGGGTTTGAACGTCACCAAGATCCATGGCAATGTACTCATACAAGACAATGTTCCACAGAAGCAGCCCCTGCTGACCTGGCGGTTTACTCTACCATTGGGTTCCACGACACTAATACTCCTGTCTGTAAGTTAAGACTTGATTGTAAAATACAAGTTTCAGGGAAGGTTGGCCCGCTTTAGTCCTGCCAGGACGCTTGGCCACCAAATGCTGCCGAACGCCCCGCAAAATCAGTGGAGATGAATAGGCAGTATTTACTGTTGGAGCTGGCCACACCATGCAGTAGATGTCGAAGTGCCTCTACTGTGGAAGACTCGGGTTTAAAGCCGAACTGGATAGACATGTGCTATTCAGCACTTTTGTTATGTGAATCAAATCGGACGTATAGAATTCTCTGAAATAGTTTTCTGATCACTGGTAAGATAGCTATCAGTCTGTAGGTGGTTGGTTGTTATGGAGGCTTCATAGCGTTTTATGGGATCAGCTTCAGTCCCTTGGTCGTCCATTTTCTTGGGAATATGCCTTGATCCAAATAGTTATTGATCAGATTTAAGAGGAGTTCGGGTGTAAATTCCGTTACTCCTTTGATGATTTCCGGATCGAGGTAATCGAGGTCAGGGCACTTTTTATTTCTTTTGTGATTTGCCGTGGATTTGATATCATCTAGAGTGAAGGGTGGTTCACAGGAATCAGTGGTGCATGTGTCATTTTCTAGGCATATTCTATGCTGTTCAGGCGAAGTAGGCAAAGTAGTCTCTGGGAAAATAGCACCCAGAATATTTGTGATTGAATTTGACATGTGGTGGTTTGGCACCCTTGCGGTTTCAGTGTAGCAAAAATGACGGGAAATGGAATAAAAACCACTCGCTTCCTTGCATGAGGTGCTCATCATTTGACCCTTCTTTACACAGTCTGTTTGGAAAGGTTGTTTTCACCTGTGACCACAAAAAATCACGAGACAATTGATGAGTAGATAGTCTTCGTGCGACCTTGACTAGCTGTTCTTGCATTGCTTCCAGTCTCCTTAAACTGGTTTCATATTGCCAGGGTGACTGCGTGACACATTAAGCCAATGTTCCACCTTGCCTGCCACTGTCCTGCTTCAAGACTTCCAACGACCTGCCATCTCAAAGAATTATAACAATGATTATTTTCCATCAGGAGTACTGGATATTGCACTGAGTGTGCCAAAAAACGGAAATGAAGTGATATGGTCGGTCGCAACCAGTGTTTATAGGCACGAATAAATTGCAAAATGTTTGCAATTTATGGTTGTATATCGATTCTATTGGATACACGGGATTCATGCAAAGGTGCCTATCGTATCAAATATTCGCCTTCCGTGACACTGTTCACAATAAAATATACAAGAATAAATATTCATTAAATCTGTCGAGAAGTGCATTTAAGAGAGTCCCATCCTTGTGATTACAGCCTCTTGTTAGCAAGCATAGATAATGATGTGAAATATTCAATCTCTCTTCTCTCTGTTGGAGGAATTTATTGTTAAGGGTAAAAAATATATTTCAAACACTTTAGACAAATAAAATGATGGTTTAGCTATTTAAAGTGGAAAATATCGAAAGTAAGTCGTCCAAAATTTAAAGATGAGATTTTTCAGGGTTCGCAAATTAGAAAATTATTGCATCATAGTAGATTGAAAATAAAAATGCCCCCATTCAATTAACCACTGTCTTTTAAATCCACAGTTCACAGGTAATGAAAAATATGATCGTATGATAGAGAATGATGCTTGGTTTAAGAGAAGATTCATGTCATGTTTACTAAATATATGCGTCATGGGTAGAGAGGATTAGCAGATAAAAATTTTTTAAGGCGCCTATCTTCCCCAGCATTTTTTGAAAGAACAGTTTGAATTGGAAGTTGCTAGAGCAGACTTGCGAATACACTTCACTATCGAAAGAAACCTGGTGACAATTCGGTGTTAGTCTGATGTTTGGAGGAATGCATTTAGATTCCTTTCTACTAGTTTTTCTCTAGGAGTCATCGGATATCTAGCCTGTGAACGATATGGTTAAGAGTTCTTGGTGAAAGTATAGTCGTATATTGTTACTTCCGATTTCCGCAATGAAAAATGCGTCAACTGACAATTTAGCTGTCACTTTGGTTACCCATTTTTGGACATTTAGTTGTAATAATAAAATATTTATATTTCTTCGTGTAGTTTGATCTGTTAATGTTAAATATTTATTTCTCAGTCTTGATAAACAGCATATTTTGGTAAAATCAGAAACAAAAACAGCTTCATTTTATTATTATTATTTCATCTTTTTTTTTCTCTTTCAGCAAAGATTTGCTTTAACCCCGATTACAGAGCCACTCAGATAGAAGGCGTAAAAAAGTAACAATTATTCACAATATTACAGTAATATTCACAAAACTATTTACAATAATTTACAAAAACTGTGGCTAGACATTAATTTCACATTAATTGGTTTCAATAAGATTTATAATAACACCATTGATTATGGTGTTATTATAATTTCTACTACACAATAATGTGTCTTCTGTCTTCTATTCTTAGCAGTTGATGTTGGACAAAGCTGAGATAATGAATTTCCCTCGGGATGCTCTCGTTCTATAACTAAAATAAGCTCTGGGCTTATTTTAGTATTGCTCGCTTTAACAGTATTTCTTTGGATCTAATTTCACTGAATCGAATAGTTTAACTGTATTCCCTGGATAAAATCCTTTAGGCGGATGATGTTGTATAGCAAAAAACGTAATGGTAAGTGGGGTGCCATGAGTGCGTCTGACACCAGGGGAATTGACGACTTGGTTTTTATAATGATTTATATTTGTTATATTTACACTTTTTGAATATTCTCCGAATACTGGATGATTATAAAATTACTGTGAGGGACCCTTACATCTCTCAAAGTACTTATTAGGTAGATTAAAATCTTGGAACTTTTAATCCACCTAATACCATTTCCATGACAGATAAGTGCAGTCTCTCATGGGTCGAGCACAGCTGTGGCATTGCTTTCAGCAGAGGAGGAGGAATTTCCATCAGATCATATCAAGCTGTTTGGGGATAGATATTTTTCCCGTGAGCCTTTTATCAGTGAAAGTTAGGAGTCTCTCTTTCATCTTCACTTTCAATCGTTCCAGCCCGAGAACCGTGGAGAACGGTTCTCTTCGTCTTAAGCCTTCAGATATGTAAATCCTTGAGTGAGAAACTTCGGGATTGTCATTGGGCTATCATTCTGGTGAACTGTTCTGCGAGGTGTTGGTGTGTGCAAGTGAATTTTTTATACCAGTAGCTGTGGAAGTTATATAAATCTGGAGTTTGCCAGTTGTGGGAGTTTCTGATGGACTGTGTTACTTCTTCCGCTCCAAAACCTCGCTCAATTATCTCTTGTACCTCATTGGTTTTCTTAAATTCCCGTTCTCTCCAGGAGACTCGGTTATTATGTCTTACTTTCCTGCTCGATATGTTGCTCCCGAACTCCTCGATCGTCTTCTGCTCAGGTGGTCCATTCTCTTTTCTAGTAGACGGTTCTTTGGACCTGATCGAAGATGAGGTTGTTTAATTTTCCTCTGAGCGCTCTCTTTGTATCGGTGTTGTCTCTTGCTGAGTGGGAGGAGGTTCTGCGATAGGGTTTCCGAGTATTCATGTAACCTCTGATTTTTGGAATCAAGTCTGCTGTTGATGCTGTCTCTCTTGAGGGTGTTCTTCACATTTCCAATTCATTTCTTACTCCTATTTCCCCGTTGATACTGGCTCAATTGGCCCATCTTGACTCTTAAATCTTATATATTATTATTATTATTATTATTATTATTGCTGCTCTTATATTATTTCTCCCTGATTGGAAGTTCCACCTTGTGACGGGTATTGCTACCAAGTACACAGGGTGGTTGTTGTTATGGCTGATGTTACTGTTGGTCGAGGAACAACAGTAACATCAGCCAACAGTAACTGTTGGTCGAGGAACTCTCTGACAATCCTACAGGTGTTCAGGATTGCGACTTTCTGGAGTTCCTTGTAGGTGTTCGCTGGGAGAACTATTGCTGCTAGGCTGTTATGTAAGGTCTTTGGCACGATGATTAGGATGGTCGTTACTTGTTGCGTATGCCACATCTCTTTGATCTCCTGTCTTAGTTTCGTGTACTTCCTGATTTTTCCCCGTGGGTTTTTTTGCAGGTTGCCAGTGTTGAGATACCGCTATGTGAATCAGATAGGTAGCCCTTTCCTTCTTGTCCACAAGGGTTTTGTCCAGTCTGTTGTGCGGGATTGTCCTATCCGTTATTACGGCGCGGTCCTAGAACAGCTTATGGGTTGAGGTATCTAGTACTGCCTTGGGTTCGGACTTGTAGTACGGTACACTTTCTTCGATCAACTGGTATTTCCTTGCTAGCTTCTGATGTATTACCCTGGCTAGATGGTCATTTCTATGAGTGTACTCAGTCTGGGTAATCACATTGCATTCCGCGGTGATGTGTTGGATCGTTTCTGAGGCCAGGTGGAATCGTCGACATGTGTTATCTAACACTCCGGGCTCTTGGCAATGTATTTTCTATAGTACCTGGTGTTGATTACCTGGTCTTGGATGGCGAGCATGAATCCTTCAGTCTCGGGGAAGAGCGTCCCACTCGTGAGCCATGCATTGGAAGCAATTTTATCTATGTGACCTTGATGGCGATCATTGTAGTGTCTGCCATGGAGTGTCTTCTCTGCCCATTTTTCTAGCTTCGTTTGTACCTCCTGGTTAAGAGGGACTCCTCGCTTTGGTTGTGTGGGATATACCTCTTGTCTATCTTCCTTTTGGCCTGGTGGAATGGTGCTGTGTGTTTCTGGAAGTAATCCTTCAGGTTAACTATCGCTGTCTTCTGTTGCTCAATGAGGTCTATCAGGTCCCTTCCTCCTTCTTCCCGGGCAATTGTCAGTCCCTCCACGGAAGCTCTCGGGTGGTGTTGGCGGCTCTTTGTCATCGTTGTCCTTGTCTTTTTCATGATATCCTCCAGCTCGGTGTTTGTTCAGTCCATGATCCCGAAGCAGTATGTTAACACTGTGACTGCATAGGTATTTATGGCTTTAACTGTGTTCCTTCCGTTCAGCTTTGCTTTTAGCAGGTTTCTGTGTTTCTGTATTTTTCGGTTAGGTAGGCCTTAATTTCCTTGTGCTGTAACTGCTGAGCCTGCATCATCCCCAAGTATTTGCAGGCCTCTCTCACTTTGCCATGGCTTTGATCTCTTTACCACCTTGCAGCTGGTAGTTTCGGTTGACTAATTTTCCCTGACGCAAACGGTGGATCTTGCATAGACGAAATTACATCCTAATATCCTTGCTGAATTCTTCGGTGATCTACAGTAGTTGCTGAAAATGTTTCTCGGTTCCCACGTAGAGCTTGATGTCATCCATATACATCAGGGGAGTAAGGGTGTACAGGTTCTTCCCTCCTTCTTTAAGGTTATATCCATACTTGCTACTGTTGAGCATGGTAGATAGCGGGTTAAGTGCTAGACAGAACTACAATGGGCTCAGGGCATCTCCCTGAAAGATTCCTCTCCTGATGGCGATTGGCCTGGTTGTGATGTTTTTGACTTTAATGGTGGTACTCCATTTCGCCATCGTTTCTCCTAGAAAGTTTGTCCCTATCGGATTGACTTTGTAGATTTTTAGCGGCTCTATTAGCCAGCTATGAGGCACGGAGTCCAAGGCTTTGCTGTAATCGATATAGGCTGTGTACATATTGCGGCGCTTCTTGTATGCTTGCTCCATAACCGCAGCATCTATGGTTAATTGCTCCTTGCATCCTTTGCTCAGCCGTTTGCATCCTTTCTGCTGTTCGGCCATTATGCTCCGGCTTTCCAAATGTTCTGTTATCTTTCTTGTTATGCAGCTGGTCAGGACCTTGTACATTGTTGGGAAGCAGGTGATTGGCCTATATTTCGCCGGGTTTCTTGTATCTTCGTCTTTACGCTTAAGATATGTAATTGCTTGGGTGAGAAACTTCGGGTTTGTCTCTCTGTGAACTGCTCTGCCAGGTGCTTGTGTGTGTGCAAGTGAGCTTCTTGTAACAGTAGTTGTGAACGTTTTCTATTCCTGGAGTTCGCCAGTTGTGAAAGTTCTTGATCGTCTGTTTTACTTCTTCATCCCGAATCTCCCATCTCTTGTACTTCCTTGGTTTTCTTGCGTTCTAGTTCTATCCAGGTGGCTCGACTGTTATGTTTTACTTCCCTGCTTAATATGTTTCCCCAGAAATCCTCAATCGTCTTCTTCTTGGATGATCTGTTCCCTTGTTTCTCACCTTCTCCGAGATTCCTGTAGAAACCTCTTTGGTCCTCATCGAAGATTCGGCTTTTTATTTTCCTCCTGGAGCTCTCTTTGTATCTGTGTAGTCTCTTGCTGAGTGCAAGGAGGTTCTGTTTCAATGTGTCCAAGTACTCTTCTATTCTCGGATTTTTTGTCTCATATTTGCTGTGGATGCTGTCTCTCTTGATGCTCTTCAATATACCAATTAATTTCTTACTCCTATTGCCCCGTTGGTATTGGATCAATTGGCCTATCTTGACTCTTAATTCTTCTATATTCTGCTGAAGTCTTCTTTCCCAAGCTGGTTGTTCCTTCTGTTTTCGTTTCTTCTGCTGCTGGTCTCTTGCTTCTCTTTCTTTAATCCTCGTGGTTGCTACCGCGGGACAATACATGGCTGTATGTATGGCCTCCAGTGTTGCACCATTGCTGTCGAGAAAATGCGGTATTATGTGCCGATTCTGGTGGTCTTTGACTCTCCACAAGGTTCTATTCGGCCTCTGTTTCGGTATCACGTGAGTCTTTGTGGGGTCCATCACTTCGAATTCTGTTAGGGCCTTCTTCCACTCGTCCTCTATTCTGGATATCATGACCTTGTCTGTTTCCACTTCAGCTACTGCGGGTTGTATTTCCTCTTGTTCTTCTGCCTCTGGTTCGGTGGTGGTATATTCTTCCTCCTCTGGTTCCATATTATTTATTCTTTGTAATTGATCGCTCACATCCTGCTTGATTTTTTACAAGATTGCAGGGTCTATAAGGTTCTTCGTGACGATGATTCTTTTCTAGTCTGCTATTCGATGACCTGAATATCTGGGAATCGTTCCAGCTACTTGGTATGCAGTCCCGCCCTGTAAGTTTACATATCTGTCTCCAGCTTCGTTATTTCGTAGTATGCTTGAATGATGTACGTATTCATTTCGATGCTCCACTTCATGCGTTGGCATTTTCTTCCTCCCTGGGTGGTCACTAGCGCAGTTGCGCAGGAAGTAGTAGTAGTAGTGTTTTTTTTTTTTTTTATTCATTTGAGAATGTATATATATTTAGTTTAATTAACGATTTGTGGAGTGATAATCAAAATCTCTATCTTCACTAATCTTCCAATATTCATGGATGACACCAGATGGCAGGAGAGGCTTTTGCTATCAGCAAAGCGTTTTATCGGCGTGATTAAAACTATATGTGTTTCTACTTATTGTGTAATGTAGAACAAAGTGTAAGTGCGTATCTACAGTATAATGATTTGACGTTTAACAAAATTTTTCAACCAAAAAAATCTGCAATACAGTTGATGTTGAAGAAGTTTCTATTCAAATATTTATTGTAAGGTTCCTAGGTACAGGCAGGTACCCTACCTTTAAAAACCCATCACGGCACTAAGCCAGGGGTTATTCAATTCTTAAAGTGCTTCTCAGTCCTTAGCCGCTTGGGATATGGAATCCCAAATTTTACGTTTTATGGTGGAACATTTCACTGCCTATACTATAATCATATTCGTGGTAGTGTTATGCCTGTGTTTTATGATTTCTCGCCAAAATTGGAAACATCGACTTCCACCTGGCCCAATCTGCCTGCCTATTGTGGGTTATTTTCCTTTTATTGAAAGACAAACGCATCTCCAAATAATTAAACTGGCCAAGAAGTATGGGAATGTATTCGGGTAAGTACACCGGTGTATTTAGTAACATCTGAGCAGAATCATTCGTGATTGTCAGATGATAAAAACTAGTGCGCACTTAGTGCTGTTAATTAAATCTTTTATTCATAAAATATGCAGAGGATACAAAAACAAAAGAGCAGGTTTCATACGGAAGTTTTTGTAAAATGTTTTATTCTGAAGTTTACACCTCGATATTTCATAGTGAGATCTTTTATCTTTATATTTTATAGCAAAGATCTTTTATCTTGATATTTCATAGCCAAGACCTTTTATCTTTATATTTTATTGTGAAGATCTTTCACTATGGACATGAGATGTTGATGCATGCTAAAGCTATTTGCAAATATGTAGAATGGAGGCCACAGAGCAGTAACATACAGAGTGGACACTTCCATAGACAAAAATGTTAATTCCTGTTAAATGTTAAAACGCATAGACGGTGGAGGCCCCACTTTTAGGGCATAGACACAGGCCGGAACTTTGCGAAGAAATTCGCAATGTTCCTGGGGCATTTTCTAAAGTTTTACTCTCTCATCATTATTATCTTAATATTGTAGGCTGCGTTTTAGGCAATATCTGGCCATTCTATTTTTAAATATTACTTTTTTGACCTTAACTCCATAAATCTGTCATTTTGACTGATCGATCTCAACTGCTGTTTTAGGTTTCGATGAATTGAACTGCTTTTGACTTCGGTTCTAATTTTTATTTAATTGTTTTCCTTTATTTATTTATTGTTTTATGTCTGGCATCATATGAACAATTTAAATGTAGCCCAATGCAAATTGAATTAGTAATATCTTCACATGAAATGGCCTGTAATATGTATAAAAAGGGCATGGTGATTTAATTCATAAAATTAAAAGCAAGACTTATATGCCCAGTACAAGAAACAAAAATAAATAAATTAATAATAAAAATAATAACCCCATAGAGACACAGTAGAATCCAGATAGGCCTATCAGTTGTATCATAACGATATACAAGATTATGACCAGTTGCATAAACAAGAAGATATCATGCCACTTGGAGAACCAGAACATAATAGCCGAACGCAGTGTATAGTGTTAGTTGTATGGTGCCAAAGACCTTAGCAGCACTAGGTCTCCCAGAGAATATAAAATATTTATAAGGATCTTACACAATAGGATCCTTAAATAAAAACATATGAAGAAACAATAGGGGAAGAACAAGCAGGATTTAGAAAAGGCAGATCAACAATAGACCAAATATTCACACTAAACATCATTGCAGAAAAATACTGGAACAAGAAGAAACCTCTTTATCTGTGCTTCATCGATTTCAAGCAGGCATTTGACTCTGTAAACAGAGAAAATTTAATGAAGCAACTACAAAAAATCCCACTTGATCATGAAATAATCATGGTTTAAATAATTTGTACAAAAACACAAGAGCAATAGTAAAATTCAACAACCATAAAATAGAGAAATTTGAAATAGAGAAAGAAGTCATGCAGGGATGCCCTTTATCTCCATATCTATTTAATATATATACCTAGAAGAACTAATGAAATCAATTGAAGAAAAAAGAGGCACAATAATAAATGGCAATAATATAAACCACGTTAAATATGCATATGATAGTGTGATTTTAACAGAAACCAAAGAATAACTAAAAGAAATATTAACAAACATCGATAAAGCAAGCAACAATTATGGAATTAATATTAATATAAATAAAACTAAAGTTATGCAAATTGGAAAAAACATAGAAGACATAAACATCCAAAATCAACAAAAAGAACAAGTACAAAAATTGGTATACCTGGGCTCTCTAATAACCGGAAACATAAGTAATATTGACCAAATTAATCACAGACTGAACATAGGATGGACAAACATGAACAAACTCAAAAACATATGGAAGAGCAATAAAATCTCAAATAGTCTAAAACTTAAACTATATGAAACTGTCATCAAACCCATAGCAACTTGTGGATCAGAGAATTGGAGAATATTAAGAAAGAAAGGCAAAAAATAATGTCATTTTAAATGAGATGTCTAAGGAAAATCAATAAAACAAATTGGAGAGTACATAAAACTAATGAACAAGTAAGGTGAGATCTAAATTTTGAACGCAGAATAATAGAACAGATCAACAAACAACAACTTCAGTGTTTTGTACATGTGAACCGGATGAAACAACACAGGCTGCCTAATTTAGTACTGACAGGAAGAATTGAAGATAAGAGACCACCAGGAAGACTCCAAAAGAGAATGGCTTCAATGCCTAAAGGAAAACACAGGCTTTCAGAGTTATCAACAAAAGTTTCAAGATTCAAGAGATCGACAACAATGGAGGACGATATCCAAATAAGGACTCAACACGTGCCAAACGGAAGAGTAGGATGATGATGATGAGCCACAAGAGCAATGTGACCCTTCACATATTTTTCAATGAGTTCACTAGGTACTTCATAAAATTGCTTAGTGATGTCAGCAGTTTCTAATTCAAGATGGCTCTAGAGAGTTCTGGATTTACATTCCCAGAATGGTATCATATTAGCGATTGCTGACTTTCCAGGACCAAAGCCATGCTGATTTCGATGTATGTAAGGTTTGAAGAAACTGAAGAGTTGTTTATGCACTACTGTGTCAAATAGCTTAGAAAGAGGTTTTTTTTTTTTTTGCTGGGGAGTCGTCTGAAATCTTATACAGACCACTTGTCACCTTTTTCGAATACTAGAAGTATGTTAACCTGATTGAAATGCTTTGAGTAAATGCACAGCCTCAGAGTTAAGTTGCAAATATGAAGCATGGTAGGATTAAGAGTAGTGACAGACTTTTTCCAAAATACGTTGGTGAGTCATCTGGGTATTTTGTATTGTCCTTTTTCATATTCTTCAATGCTGAGTTTTGGTCATCCTCATGGAGTAAGAGTTCTCAACCAGGAAATGAAACCGAAGGCTCCGTATCAATAGCCTCGATCCTTGACAAAGGTTTGGCAAATACTTCAGCAGAATGGAATTCATCAGACAATAGAATTCAAACCGAATTATGGAGCTATATGTTATTTATCATTAAGGTATATGTCGTTCAGAATGGTCAGTTAATCCAGTATTGATCAATTAATATTGCTTTGAAAGATCTCTAAAAAAGAGAAATCAATTTTCCCCGCTATCTTTCACAGCACATGCTTAACATTTCCCAATTATATGTGTTTAACACGTTTCAATAGTTTTTGAACGGAGTTTCATGCTTGACTGGACAGGCAAGCCAAATTAATATTTTTCACTTTTTGTTTTAACATAATTTACAGGATAGACTGAATAAGCACTTTTTGCACATGCGCTTGGTATTCCTGGTTCCCAAGCCACTCTAAGTCAATAAAACTTGTTTTAGCATAAGGTTTTTGTAGAACTTTTTCCTTATGAAATACAAAATAGACTTCAGAAATATTTGATACACTTCTCATTGTACTGTATTCAATAATTCTTTGATGGCCATTTTAATCCATACTCTCTCTCTCTCACATTAACATTATTACAACAACAATTTGTCCATGTCATGATCTTTTGGGCCTAATAGTAAATCTTTACATGTTTCACAATTATTGCGCTTTAAAATATTTCTCGCTAGGTAACCTGAGACATTTCCAATACATTTTCATCATAAATATCCATATCCTTACAGTACCTGGGCGATTATAACTCTTTCACTTTGTCAGTGAGACTCTGGCTGACTTGACTTGATTTCAGAAACAGCAAAGATGTTATGACATATTTCATGAAGTTTTTTATGGAATAATTTATTATTTCATAAACTATTACTTCGATTAATAGCAATACACTATTCATATAAATTAATGGAATAAGTTATGAATTAGTAATTAATTAGCTATTCAGTATTTTTTTAAAACATTTCATGGTTCTATGGATTCCAATAAATTACCTTAAATGTTCTTATCGAAGTCCACATTTATTGCACGCGAAACACTTATTTCTAGAACTCGAGACACAGAAGCAACCACGTGATAGCAACTTTATTAGCGTTGGACATGCGCGTTATTACTTAGTGAGTTTTGATGGCCACAGATTCGGCGATCTTCAAACGTTATTCAGTTTTGATACTAATACAGTATGCGTTACTCATTGCTGTAGATTAATTTTATTTTTTTTTTACCATTCTTTTGCATTTTGTTAAAATTTTATAGAACAATTTATAATTCTAATTTTTTTTACTCTGATGTCAGTAATTTTTTCTTTGAAAATTTGTTGCTGGACCACTTACTCTTCAATTTGCTCTCTTTGAAATTCGACGTTCTGAAATCTAACTTTCCTAATATAGAGGGGGGCTTTATGCTGGTTAACTTTTCGAATTACTGTAGTTTCTGCTCAAAACATTGATGCAATAACTTAAATTGCATCTGATATTGCATCAATATCAGCCAAATAAGAAAAGCTGTAACTAAATGAAAGTAAATGTTTTTCTGTATTAGGTGATGAAACAGCAGATATATCTACCCTTTACCTACGTACATTGGTAAAGTGTGACACTTTTCATTATGTGTTTGTTTTGTGGAAGAAGTAACTCAAGCAAAAAAACTTAGCCAACGATGCTATATTGAATGATGAAAATGGTTATACACTTGAAATACCTAAGAGAACAATGTAAGGAGGCATCGTACAATGGCGCTGGTGCAATGTAAGGCAAAGTAAAATGCTTGAAAATGAGAGTACTCTACAAGTATCCATCTACACTCTACGTACGCTGTACTTCCCATTGTCTGACTCTAGCCATAAGCCACTCTTGCTCCGAAAAATCTACAAGAAATTGCATGGGAATAGTTGGGTCATGCTATTCTGTCTTCATTACACCAAAACGAAACAGTCATCTTAAAGAATGGGTCGATAAATTATGTCCTGATACAAAAAGGCAGAGATTAAATCAGCTGTATTCAACTAGGTGGATCGAAAGACATGAATCAATTATCACTGTATTTGTAAAATTATTTAAACCTGTTGTTTCTTCTTTGGAACAAATTACCGAGGAGTGGACAGATAAAGAAACAACAGTAAATGACTTCCATGTGGCTACTCCAGAGAGTCGCTATCGAGACACCTTATTTATATCCTCTTTAGACTCGATGATTGTACAGCTAACCATTGAGTTTACCAGTCACAAAAAAAATTTGGAATCACTGAACATCTTGTTACCTAATAAGCGTTATCCAGACAATTATGAATCAATATTAGAGTTATTAATAAAAACCTATATGACGTATTGTGAACGTAAATATATTAAATTCCGAACTGCTACTGTGCAGGGATAAATCCGAAGCTTTCAAGTCCAAAGATTTGCCTAGTCAAGCAATAGAGTATCTGAACTTGTGCAATGAAAATATTTTTCCCAATGTATATAAACTCTTACGTTGATATTCCTGCCAGTAACAACATCTAACTTGAACCCTGGTGACTCAAAGCAACGAAGTCCATGAGACGTCAATACATTATGTCTCTAAGTGCATGCATTTTCAGTTTCATGGACGAAAAATCATAATTTACGGAAGAAAACCATGAAAACGAAGCTACAAACCAACAAACTCGGCCAAAAGGTGAAACAAAAACCATAAAAGGATAAAACGTCCTCGTTTCATTGAATGGATTCGAAACTAAGGTTTTCTTTCCATGTGGCAGGATATCCAAGTGATTATATCCACTTTGTTACCACTGAGCGCTAAACTTATCGTATTAAACTGTTCATATTCTTGTGCCTACTTGTCTGTTGAGCTGGATCCAAAAAAACAAAGAAATGAAACATTGTGCAATCTCACTAGAGTGGGATTGCACAATGTCCATTGAGCGGGTCCTAGAAGGAAAAAGGCCAATATAGATTCCTGCTATACAAATGGAATTAGAACTCGGATCTTTCCACGCTGTGGAAAGACAGCGATCATAATCCAGTGCCACTACCTCCAGTGGGTTATGGATCTTCTTGCATCTTTACAGAAACAGTTAGACTACTGATACAGTTTCATTGCTTTTATCCCGCAAACAGGCACATTAACCATAGAATACCCTGGGAACATGAATTTAAATTAACCTCATTTCATTTAATGTCATTTTATTTTTATTTAGTCACGGATTTTTAAAATGTAAAATTAAACTTGTAATCATCAATGTAAATTGTAATACGCATTTTCTGCATAATTTTCACACTCAGCAACTTCAGAACTTCAGGCTAAGAGTACAGCTTTTTATAAATCACCTTTAGGAAACATAACGCTGTCAGATTGCTTGTGATTAAAGAATAAGATCATACTTAAGAAAGATGCCAACGTGGTCATTGCATATTCAACTCGGATATCTTATTTTGGATGTTTATAGTTGGTCAACCTTTCAGACATAAAGATTAATGCCAGAATTTAATAAAGAAGCAGTTTAATCATTATAATTCTTCACTGTTTAAAAACAGATATCGACTTAAAAAAGTGAAAGAAGAGGAGGAGAACAAATGCTTATAACAAAGTTGAATTTCGCCAATAAGTGTTTCTTTTTTTAAATCATGACAGATTAGAAAACTCGTATATGTGGTGAATTGGACTGAATTTTATGGATTTCAAATTCTGAGGTTTTAATTTAAAGTAGATTGATTTGATTTTATTATTCTTTCCAGCATGAAGGTTGGAACTCGGTATGTTGTTTTCCTAAATGACTTCGAAAGCGTAAAAGAGGCAATGAACAAGTCGGCATTCCTAGACAGACCGCATCCAACCTCACTGGCTCTTCTCCCTGAAAGTAGAAGTAAGCAAAACAGCCATTATTTTTCATATATTTATCACAAATCTTACGATACTTAAAACTTTCATCTGAAAAATAAAAACAAATATAATTAATAAAAGTATAAGGTCTATATTTATTCTACTATAGTTTATTAAAGTCTTTGCATCTACTCTTCATAATTAAGCAGTACAGGACGATTCTCTCCAAATGTGAAATTAAGAGAATGCATCGAAACAGATTCAAAATAAAGATCGCAAAACTTTTCAATAAAATGCAGAGATGAACTTTTGGCACTTAGGTCTGATGTCAGAATTTGACACTGTAAATGCTTGCAGATGGTGCAATGGTTACGATCACCGTTCCTCCAAATCGTGTAGAAAATTCATGGGTTTTCACAATCCCAGGCGATAGAAATGTTTCGAGCTATAATTTCACATCTTAGTCACTTGAGTCTATTTCGAGAGAACGTTTCTTGTTTTTTCTCACTGGTCTCTTTATTCATAAAACAGGCAATCGATCATATCATTCAAGCAATATACATATTAAACACCCTGCTGTCTTTATGTCCTCAGAGACCTCAGTGAAATGCTAAATATGAACAATAATAGCAGTGAGTTGTCACTTTATTAAGGATACCTGTGTAATAGTGTGTAACTATCCCTTTAACCCTTGGAACATTTGTCGTACATATACAAAACAAGGGGTGGTCGAAAGTTTGCTACCTGGATGATGGTCTTGATTCAATTGCTGCCACAGTTTTTGAAAGCTGGATGGATGTTGATCTCTATTCCATTCTGCTTTTTCTACCTGATCCTCTATATCCTCAGTTGTTTTGAAATCTGGTGACTTGGGAGGCTACTACAGTAGGTTGAATTTTGTCGTATGTTCCCGTAAATTGTTTGTATTCTGTGGCGATTTTCGATTTGCTGAACGAAAAGCCGAATTGTCATGCCTAAAACCATTAGAGTCTTCGCTTGAGACTGACTAACTCAGTCACGTTGTGAAAGAAACCCATTAAAATTCCTCGCGCCATCGGGGATTCGAAGGTTTTTCACCCGTGTGTGGAGGACGGTGATTATACTGACTGTGTGATCCGCATGGGGGGACTCTTTGTTAATGGGTTAACACTTGGATGCTAGAGGTTATCTGGAAATTTTTCCGACCAGGTGCATTTCTTCAAGGCTGCAATGTACCCATTTGTCAATGGTTCTTTCAAATAGGATTATCTACCCTGAAAAATGGCAGCAATTGTGAAGAACTGGTTTAAAGAATATGAGAATGAATTCTGCGTATTGTGGTATCCTCCCATTCATTAGCTCTCAAAGCAATAAACAAAATTCAGAATGAGATAGAACGAATTCTTTGCAGTGGAAATCGGCATCCACCGAATTTGAAAAAATAAAAAAAAAAAGCTGTGGGCAGCAATTGAGTCAGCATGGACCAGAATTCTTGTGGCAAGAAATCGACACACATCTCATTGTGTCCATGCCACGAAAAATCCCGATTTTTCTAAGATGAAAGTGGGCTCTACTCGTCATGAAATAGATGTACCCTAATAAAGTTACCTCTCAATGCATCATAATGAGTTTTTAGGCCTTGCAGTAAATTGCACATGAAGTCTTATCTCTTTTCGTTTTGGGTCCGTCAATTGGTGTCTGAATTAGTCCTCTCAACTTCAGTGTAAATTTATCACATCGCCTTAATTATTAAACAATTTTTTTTCGGCCGATTTTATTTGTATTTATTTTTTTTTAAATGTGAACCTCATAGTAATATAAAATTGAGAATAAAATTTCTGAGCGTTTCTGTCGAAAATGAGGTTTAAATATATATATATATATTTTTTTTTTCATTTGATATTCTTTTGACACATTTTTTTCTCTTGATGGGTATTCTGTTTTACATTAGTATTAAACAATGGTAGTTTAATTATGGATATAATTCAGAAAAAAATCTTTTGTTTAACATATATTAGTGGAAATAATTCTGTATAGTCTTTCTAAATTGTAAAGCATTTCAGCTGCATGAGGATATTCAGTTTAACACGTGTATAGATAACAATTGCTACAATTTTTCCATTAGGTTTAATTGCAGAAAATGGCACTGTCTGGCAGGAACAAAGAAGATTTGCATTACACATACTTCGTGATCTGGGATTCGGCAAAGGCCAGATGGAAGAGCACATAAAGGTAATTGTAATTGAGATAACGGTAAATAGCAATGCATTTTCTGAAACTTTTGTGCTCTGAAAGTTAACTGTATTTCACAACTGTGTTTCGCAACGGAAAAAAAGCACGAATGCAAAATTTTACAACGATGGTGGGGATAGTCGTGGGACATCACATTTACAAGAGTGATAATGGAGACCAGAGATGTTTCTTAGGTACCAGTGTTTTTTAATTGGATGGCGGTTGATTAAAAAAAAAAGAAAATGAAATAATGGAATAATGCAAATCATCCGAATGAATAATGAATTTTCACCCAAATATTAATCAAGAAAGTTGCAGCTGTAATCAGCTGTAATTCGACATTTATCTGAGACCGCACACCATTAGAAACCACCCTGACCCTCGTGTAAAAAGAATGCTGTTACTAATTGATCTCGATTCAAAAGATCAGAAGGCTGTCTATGATACAAAATACTTAAAAACAGAAACGTCAGTTGACCTCTTTCGGCTCTACCCCTGGAAAATTCTCATTCAAATTGATATTGAGGAAGCACCTTTTTGTTTTCAGAGATGGCTGTCATTCATTATGCTCAATTCAAGAATCTATCTTCAGAAAGATCACACTCAGCTTAATCACTAGCCGGAAGCACCTTTCAGAAATATAAGACGCAGGCAATCGTGCCGATTGCCTGCGTCTTAGAAAAAGACAGCCTTGGACAGCGAAACGAGTCGACCAATAAAATCCTGTCAACACATTCGTTAGACCCGGCCGAATGGAGCATGTCATTCGATTCTTCACACCAGACAGCGAAGTGGCAGACTTCCCCTGGAACTGTACCCACTACGACATAACCAACCTCACTAAAGCATCGCTTTAGTGAGTTCAGTTAAATTCTTAGGGGTGATAACGGACGAGAATCCGAATTATACTGTCCATGTCCAGCAATTGCGCTCGAAAACGCTACGAGCTTTCTTGGGCATGAAACTCTACTTCTGCAGGTCGCATAACAAAGAAACAGTCAGGAAATTTTCTTTCTCCTCTACTACTTCAGCTCAATCGTCAGTTAAGATATCGAAGTATGGTCCGCAGCTCCTTTGTCCAGCCTGAAGAAGCTTTGTGGTCTAGAATTCTGGATCCTGAAGTGGGCCAACAATTGGGAACGCCTTCCATATACGATATCAAAATCATAGCTCTGTAAAAACCGAAGCTACACCCAAGCCCAGCACTTGGCATATGCGCGGAAGCTCACAATGGCACTCAATCTATGCTCCGTTTTTCACTTCACCAACATCTGGGAATTCATGGGCTGGAAAATCCCGGGTAGAGCTCTTAGAAACATAGCGGGCGTAGTGGGCATAGTGTTTTTTCAAACAGTTCCTGTGGTTCCCCACAAATCCGCGTTGAGTACTCTGTGGTGTATGCACAACATTGCAAGGCCAGTCAGTGTGGGATATGTGTTGTTTGACTGGCCTTTTAGTTACTGTGAGGCTCGATCACCATGGAAAGAGCTTTTCAGCATCCGTCCACCGGCACGAGGAGCAGGGCCAGGAAAGCAGAAGAAACGCCTGACGGGCTCTCTCCCCACTTGCAAAACAAGAGGAGAGGCCAAGTTAGAGGAACGGAGCCAGTTGGACAGAAAGGTAAGAAAAAGAAGCAAGCAAGGGCAAGAAGAGTGTAATGCTACCCCCAGCAGAGGGCCAAACGCCAGATGATCCCACGCCTCTCAGTTCACCAGCGTCAGTAGAACCCCTTCGATGAGGATTCATTGGGGGTGGTTAAAATCCCGCCTGGGGAGTGTTCCAGGCCAGCAAAAGAGCCCGAAAGCATCTAATCCCACGCCGATGGAGGGGCAGCGTCAGCAAAGGAGCTTCACGGAGAAGAGGTGAAGGCAGGAATCCCATTAGTTTATCCCCTGCAGAGATAAGTGTCGGCGTCGGCAAGCATCTCTGGTGGCGGCTTTGTCAAGGGAAGTTGAGAATCACCTGGTGAAGTCTTCTTGGAGCAGCAGAGAACATGTTGGAGCATTGCAGGAGAAGATGAAGTTACTTAAGATGAAGTTACAGGAAGAAAAAAAATAGAGGCAGCTCTCGATTGGCCACACAATAGAAACTTGGTGACGTGATTGCAATGGTGCATCCTGTGAAGTAGAGAATCATTACTGGGTTTGGTATATCCTTATGGCTGACAAGTTATTTAATTTCTAGTGTGATTGACAGTGGGGAATCTAGTCGACAGAATGAGCTGCGGTAGTCATAGGTGTGCCAGTTGGTGATTATGAGTGATAGCGGCGTCTGTTGAAGACCGCGGTGGCATAGGTCGAGAATGCTTTATACGCATCTTGTGATTCCAATACCCTAGTCTCTGGATGGATTGTCAGTGCATTGAGGGCCGGAAGATGCTGGTTGGGGTGGTCAAGATAGATCGGACAGGAGTGCATCACGTGGTTCCAGTCCTCTGACCATCCTCGGCCAAACCAAAGTCGAGAAGACGCCTTTTAAATGATCCATTGCCAGTCAAAAGAAAGGACGTGCAGACGTTAGGGTAGAACCAGTTTCACCCTCGTTTGTTGAGGAAGGTGACATCTGGAATAAAGAGTTTAGTAATGTCACCTCTTGATGAGTTTTTCCATCGTGTCTGCCATAGGGAAAACAGTTCAGTCCACACATGGGTCATCTCATGTTTGATATTAGTGTCTGTACGCGTTTTAATGGTGAGTATTTCAACCACTTTATTCTTCTTGATGGCATGAGAGAGGCCGAAGTATATGACATGGAAATCTAGGGGTAAGCATCCAGTAAGAACTTGTAGTGAAGCGGTTGACGTGGTCCGACATGCACGAGTCATTTGCAGCATTATGAGCCGCTGGACCTGAAGGATTAGACGTTGCATTCTTACTGTCGTCATCCTGTTATACCAAACTGCGGCGTCATATGTGACAATGGGAATAAATACCACTGTGTAAAGAATATGTAAAACCCGGCCTTGGAGGCCCCAGTCTTTGCGGGTGAAGCGTGCCAGCATGGCAACATAGGCTTTAATTTTCTCTTTGATGGAACATAGATGGGGAATGAAAGTTCCTCGGTCATCCAGTGTAATACCCAGATATTTGACAGCGCGTTGATTTTTCAGTAATTGCCCTATATAACGGATGGTTCTAGTGCTCTACTCAAACCTGCAGAAGTTCTTAACCTTCAAAGTGAACTTTTCTAACAGCATCATCAGCTCACTGAGCTCCGCCGATATTGATTTTGATCTGTGGTTCAGCCTACAGAGATAAAAAGAGAAAATCCATATTCATGTGCCGTCAGCATTCCTGCAACTGTAACTCCAAGCGAAAGTTGTCTAGGCTGTTTCAATCTGTTCTAGCAGGTTATGCCTCGATCGTACTCTACGGTAGGACCCTATATTTTTTTTTTTTTTTTTTTTTTTTTTTATGTGAACCCCAAACACGAGAGGTATTAGAACCTATAGTACTTAGTACCGTGCTTGGGTTGGAGGTTGAGAAGACGAAAGAAGATATTTGTTGACATTGGACTTGAACTTCTGTAGATTGTAATTTTCAGGAAATACGTATGAAGGAAGGTTGTTCCAGAAAACGGCAGTTGAATGAATAAATGAGGAAGATGAAAAGTTGGTTCTGTGGGTTTGAAGTTGAACAGTAAATGGATGTTGGCTGGTGGCGGCACGTGTTCGGACTGTTTTGAAAGAGAGAGCGGGAATTATAGAAGCCAATTCAGAAGAACAGTGCCCATGGAAATATCTGTAGGAGAGGCATGCAGCAGAAACAGTACGTCTATGAGAAAGCGAGTGGAGAGACTCTGTTAAAGATGAATCATTAATTAACCTAACTGCCCTCTTCTGAATGGAATCAAGAAGCCTGAGAGAGGTTTTGGGGGCACCACCCCAAATGTGGGAACAATATTCCATGGCAGGGCGGATTTGCGATTTCACTGTATCAAAAGAATAAGGTCAAATGTAATTAAATGTAGCTCAAATCTGTTTAGGTTAATTTTATGTTGGAGAAAGCGATGCATCTGCTGCGTTCTTTCGATGTTCTATGTATTCTATGCAGTTTTCTATGTTTTAGCAGTTTTATTTTATGTCAGTAAATATAATGTCTCAATTAGGTTGTTATCATTTTTATCATTTTGCAATTTTGTAAAGAATTTTATTATTATTCGAGTTGGTGATTTCTAGAATTGTAAATCCTTTTTTCTTATGTGGTGCAACTGACCACGTGGCGCAACGTTCTTACCCCAGTGTCACGTATGTTCTCCCGCGCTTGAACATTCGGCTATGGCTGCAGCAGATTTTTTTGGAATACTCCAGGACTGTCACATGAAGCTCACTAGATCAAAAGGACAAAAGGACATTTTGTCTTTTTATAGCGGTTAGATTGAACGCTCTACAAATGTATCCGTCCATTTGTCCACGAGGCTACGATAACCAACATTAATTGTCTCCAACAGGTCACTCAAGGTTTCTATGTACCGTCCCTTTAGAGATGGTGTGGTCTTCCCTGCGATTATATTCAACCACTTCAAGCTCCAGTGTTCAAAAGTAAGAAATATTCTTACCTGAGGTGGGGGGAAGGGAATGAAGACCAGAGCACTTGGGCATACATAGATTGATAAGTTGGATCGTTGAATAGCTGTTGTAGAGGTACTGTTGTAGAAATGTGTGTTGCTGGCTATACTGAAAAATCTGTTCCATTGCTGTCCCTATGAACGGAAGAAAGGTCACAGAAAAAAACTTATAATTTTTAAAAAAATTTCAAGTGCCTTGAAAACAACCGAAACTTTATTGTTTCTAGTTTTAGTCGGTGGTTATCTAATAGGAGGATTTCTATTGGTTTTTCTTACGTTTGCCAAGTTGCTACTAAATATACACCGATGAGCCAAAACATTATAACCAGCGAGTCGTTATACAAATCGAAGCAACTGCAGGTAAACTACGGCGCGTGCGCGGGTTAGGACATGATATAAAAAACACCTGACACCGAGCTCCGTTAATCAGTTTACTCTTGTTATTCAGATGGGAAAGGCAAAGGACTTAAGCGAGTTTGACAAAGGCCAAATTGTAATGGCCAGACGACTGGGTCACAGCATAATCGAAACGGCACGACAGGTGAGATGCTCATGGTCAGCCGTGGTTAGTACCCACCGAAAGTGGTCCGATGAGGGGGAACACACGAACCGCCGGCGAGGTGTTGAACGACCACGGCCCATCAACGCTCAAGGTGAGCGAAGGCTCTCCCGGATGGTATGTGGCAACGGAAGGGCGACTGTAGCGCAACTTGCCGGTAATTGGAATGCTGGTGACGGGAGTAATGTGTCGCAACGTTTCATCGAATCCAGTGCATCGAACTCTGCTGAAAATAGGGTTGCGAAACTGCAGGCCGCTCCGAGTGCTCATGGTTCACCGGCGACAACAATGGGCACGCGAGCATCGAACTGTACATTGAGTGATTGGAAGAAGGTCGTCTGGTTCTATGAATCACGTTTCCTGTTGCACCATATGGACGGCCGGGTACGTGTGGGTCGTTTACCTGGGGTATGATAGCGCCTGTATGCACCATGGGACGAAAACAAGTCGGTGGCGGTGTCATGGTTTAGGCGATGTTCTGCTGGGATACCCGGGGTCCAATCATCCATGTGCGGGCACTCTGACGCCTACCACCTACCTAAACATCATTAACAACCACGTACACCCTTTCATGGCAATGGTCTTCCCCTCTGGCGGTGCCATCTTTCAGCAGGATAATGCGCCATGCCACGTTCGATTGTTCGCCATGCCACTCGGATTGTTCGAGGCTGGTTCGCGGAACATGAGGAAAACTTCTAGGTATTGTCGTGGCCTTCAAATTCCCCTGACATCAATCCCATCGTGCAACTGTGGTTTGCGGTGGAACAGACACTCCGATCTGCGGCGTCTCAACCACGGACCTTTCAGAAGTTAAAGGATCTGCTGGTTACAATGTTGGTGCCATATATCACAAGACACATTTAAAAATATTCTAGCGTCCATGCCTCGCCGGATACCAGCTGTTTTGGCTGCATGTGGACGACCAACATCATATTAGGTAGGTGGTTATAATTTTTTGGCTCATCGGTGTATGAGGTCTGCCTACGCAATAAAAGCGAAGGGTTTCTCTACTTGTTGACGAACAAAATGCAAAGAGTTCATTATCTTTGTCAAGCTCCGTACAGTTTTAAAGTATTTCTCACAATGACATCGCTTGGTACCGCTCTTCCGATCGGCATTGCTTGCTACCGATTATTCTTGTCCACAGAAAGATAACAAAGCTACTTGTGCAGAGACCCTGTTGTCTGGCACCTGTGTTAGTTTGGGAAAGCACACGATAAGATAAACGAAATGCACGAGGAGTGATTAGAAACAAAAACTTCATATTAAGTTACTCAGAAAAATCCACATCCGCCCATGTGTATTATGTCCATAAACTGCATGCGTTCTCTGGCCGGTTTTTCTGTTTCTCTGGATGAAAAATCCGAGTTTACGGTGGAAAAAACACTTTGCTATCTCGCCTGAGACCGACTAACTTAGCCACGGGGTGAAAACATACCAATAAAAGTAAGTTCCTCGCTTCACTGACAGGTTTCGAAACAGTGCCTTTTCCGCCTGGCGTATAGAGGATGGTGGATATATCTATTGCTATCTGCAAAGACAATCTTGGTACATTTTGATTTTTGCCAAAAGGCGGAAAAAGCCTAATCCCTGGTGTGTAAAGCATCACATTGTGATCGGTTACATTTCCAAATTCTGCTTTAGGACTGTCATATACTTTTGCTTGTTATTGTGATTAGGGAAAAATCTTTCGGGTCCGATGATTGGGGCTATTACTCCTGTTTCTCATTGTCGTTACCAAAATCAGGAGAATGAGACATGCTTTCATTTCCCTGTTTGGAAATGAAAAATTTTTCGGCTTGGGCCATCTTAGCAATATAATGCAACTGGAATATAATGGAATCTAATGCAATGCTAAGGAATATAATGCAACAATTCTTAGGAATAAACTGCAACAATGCTTAGGAATATAATGCAACAATGCTTAGGAATATAATGCAACAATGCTTAGAAATATAATGCAAATGGAATCTAATGCAATGCTAAGGAATATAATGCAATGCTAAGGAATATAATGCAACTGGAATCTAATGCAATGCTAAGGAATCTAATGCAATGCTAAGGAATATAATGCAACAATTGTTAGGAATAAACTGCAACAATGCTTAGGAATATAATGCAACTGGCCTGGTTTGGCTCCTCATGAGTTCACCTGATCTAAAAGGTAGTATTATTATAACAGTGACAAATGATGCAAGAAACCAAGCTTAAACAGCATCAACCAATAAATAAATAAAAACATTTTATCCATCCCTTCCAATATTTTTTCTAGTTCTCCCTTGAATTTCTTAAAACTATCCAGTTCCACAACAACGAATGGAAATTGTTCAAGCAATCAACCATCCATAGGCTCAAGGCAAACTTCCACTCATCCATTCCGCAGCCATCCTTTCAATTTGAAGTAATGCACGTTCATGTGCGTAGTCTAAGCAAGACGAAGAATACCATCAGGATTCCAATTTGCTCAAGTCATCCAAAGCCTTTAAACATCCCAGTCAGATCACTCGCAGTGCCTAGACTCTAAACGCTGCAATTTGTAGAACTGAAACCCCTTTTTTGGCAAGAGAACCCCTTTGTTTTCCTCGCGGTCTCGTGGTCCATTTCTGTACCCATTCCAACAGTTCTACATTCCTCCTAAAAAGAGACCTCTAAACCTGTACGCAATAAACAATATGTGGTCTGATCATTGACTTTTACAATGGGATAATCACTTATCCCTGATAAAGAAATGGACCTCTACACTTCTAAAAGCATATGCAATTCTAAAAGCAGTGCAGACATGGTGCCAAGACCTTGGGGGTAATTGTGCATTGAGATATGAAGTTCTCTGAGCAGTGCGGGCTGCCAGGTCCTTTTCGTTTTCCACTACCCTGAGTGTAGTACCACAAAGTTGGTATATTGTTCTAGGTTTACTGATACCCATATGAATAAACTTGCATTTTTCAATGTAAAACTTCAATTGCCATTTCTCAGGCTATCTGCCTAATTTTTTAAATCTTGTTGCAGAAGTATAACTTAATTTCTGTCATTAATCATCCTACCAACCTTTGTATCATTCTAAAACTGAGATATCGTGCTTGACATCTCAGTTTTGGGATGATACCATCATCAATATCATTAAAAAGTATGGAAAATAACTATGGGTCCAGCACCAAACTCTGCGAGACTACACTTAATATTTAGTACAGTGCATATTGATACTATATTAAATACATTATTTAGACCTTTTAACTTTTGCCCATATTTATGTAAAATTTACTTATACTTGGTGTTTTTTTTTTCTACATATTTCTGTTTTGGATACAGAACTGATTGTCATTTCTTTTACTACAGGACGAAATATGTGAGTTTATAAAAGGGATTGAAGCTCACAATGGAGCGCCTTTTGTCCCGAAAGAAGCCATTTTTTTTAGCACCGTCAACAACATTGGTTCTATGGTTTTCGGAAAGCGGTTGCCAAAAGAAAGAATAAAGTATATTAATGATCTCTTCACAAAAGCAAGCGAAAATTTACCAATGTTTGATATTCCTACGTATTTCCATTGGCTGTCGCCATTAATATTTTCAGTGCTAAGGTTTATGCCGATTGTAAAAATATCTCTGGAATTCGATGAGTTTGTAGGGTAAGTATCAACTATGGAACAACTCTTTATTTTCAATTCTTGTAAAAGTGCAGTGATCACGTATATATATTACAATATCATATATCGATTTGAAAACAAAATGACACATGTATGTGAGACTTACTCATCTGCCTGCTATTAATAATACTAAGGAAATAGTGCAATGTTATGCAGGCCTATTTTCTGGGCATCAATGTTCTGCAGGGGCAAGCCTTTAACTATCAGAGTTACCCAAG
The DNA here is from genome assembly GCF_048544385.1 of Mastigoproctus giganteus. NCBI lineage: Eukaryota > Metazoa > Arthropoda > Arachnida > Uropygi > Thelyphonidae > Mastigoproctus > Mastigoproctus giganteus. The sequence continues at coordinate 189,051,906 of NC_143577.1, forward strand.
ATGATTTGTGCACTGCCTAAGATCCAGGGCTGATTTAGTCGTTACTAAATCTTAGTTAAAGATGTCCCAAAAAACGCCTGCATACTTAGGTGACTGTCTAGTGGCTCTATGATTGGACATTTGACCTCGTATGTCCTAAAATTCCTTTCAATGTCGTGTTAAGGGGAACTTGCAACTTGGGTCATGAGTTGTGACTAACTCGCTCCAAGATCTTCTTATATATTATAATTAGATCTCAGAATGGCGCTAATAAATATTATGGTTCTTTTACTAAGAGTAACGTGTAGCAAGAGAATAGGTCAGAGGCAAAGATACTTAAACAAAACATTATTTATTCACTACTAAATTAACAAAGACGTACAATAGATGCTAAGTACACGATAATTTCTCTCTCATATTAAACTAGGGATAAATGGTAGAATATGCACTTAAGACTAATGGTACATAAAGCTAATGGTACAGGTTGTTCTTCGTGAAGTCCTCCTTTGAAATTTCTCGTACTCTAGAATCCAATTCTCATCTTACAAGAGTATAGGGGTATATGTATATGCAAGTACTGTACCGCATCAATGTATAACAATCTGGGTTTGAGGAATCGTATTAATATTAATGGATCTACCTTTTACGTTACACTCTGATTTAGTAAGGTATTGTATCATGTACTATTACATCAGTAAATGTTCCTACCGAGGAGAAATACTTCTGTACTATAAAATCAGGGCAAGAATATGATGGACAAACCAGTAAGTTCACTGTCTTTGTCCAACTGTAACTGATTCAATGTCTGCACCTCCCTCCCTTCCTACCACGTTCTTCTGGTAGTATCAGCTAGGAAATCTATGGGTAAGCGATACTTCAGGGAAAACTGCAGGATCGACTTCTTTAGTCTGTAGGGAAGATTTTTGTCATGAGCATGATTCTTAAATCTTGGGATAAGGCGAGGAGCGGGCCGTTGATTAAAGAAGAAACGATCTATCAGGAAAAAACGAGTTCCACTAAGTCTCTCTGTTAGTCTTCAACGGGTCAACAGCAGCAACTCCAGCTAACAGCTTCTGTCCTTTGTTCTCACCTGAATATATAGGTCTCCCTCCCTTCGCCTTCACCATGCTCTCATTGGCTAGGACGCTCATTTAAAGGGGGAATTAATTTCCAGAGACTGATATTTGGGGACAAAATGCCACCAAAAATAAATTTCATCGATGAAATAATGAATCTCATATCTAGGCGGATAAAAGTACCAAATATCCCAGCGGGTGACCACTGGGCTCGGAAGTCTGATTTCCTGCAAAAGGAACTGCTTGACGCAATCGACTTGCTGCCATGAGATTCGAATTACACCAGTCTATTTTGTAATTACATTAGTCATTCCGCTCCGAAGAAGACTATCCAATTTCTCTTCGTCTTGCGCCTATTCTATCTACCAAGTTGGTCAACAGCTGATAGAATAACGGCAACTCACTGTGTTGTGGCCCACTTACCAAAGATGGGACACGGTTACCGATCTTGTCCTTCACCTAGTGAACATCGTGAGTCACGGTGTTGAGTTTAAGGTAGTGGAAAAAAGTATGGGGAAGCAATAGCCTTCTAAGACAAATGTAAGGTTAAAATTCAGCCATTTTCGCAGCAATCAAAATTTAGAAGATATTCTTATAAAGGAATTAATCATAATAGCTATGGTATATGTAATCGTAGTGTATTTCGTCCTTATTTTTGCACTATTATTTTTCTTCTCTATGATTTCTTATGAGAAATTCTTTTACTAAGGAACTCTCATTTCCTTATCAATTTCCATATCAAGATGCAGCCTTCGTGAGTTGTACAGTTGGTAGAATCTAGTTGATAAGTAATAAAGAAAAAGTACACTTTTATACTTATAGTTTTACCCCAAATTTTTGTATATTTCAATTATATTGATAACGCATTATTAGTTTTAGAGGGACGAAAATAATTTGTGAGATGATTCAGTTTTCAGAGCGCAATGTGTATTTCTTAGCAGCTATATTTTATTTTCTCTTTTTACAGGCGTGAAGCCGAACCCATTAAAAAGAAAGCTGATCCAGAAAACATCGGAAGTTATATCGAGGGATTTGTGGCAGAAATGAAAAAACGAGAAAATGAATTAAACAGTTCGTTCAATGGTAATTATCCCTCTGAAAAGAATAATAATAAAATTAGCTTTTCAAACTGCGGAACACAAAAACTTGGCCCAGTGGTCAGGAGCGGGAGTGCAGTAGCACAAGTTTTTTGAGTAAACTGGGGTTTAAGCCCTTGACTACTAAATACGGTCGAGCTGCCAACCCGCACTGGACCAGCGTGGTAGATTATGGTCTATTTCCCTCAAAATTAATTGTTGAAGAGCCTTCCATCCTGTAGTGGATTGATAATGGCTGCAGTTTACCTTTTTTTTACACAAAAACAAAAAATACAAAAAAAGAAGTGATGGTAAGAAAAGAATTTATAGCCTACAGAATTTGATTTCTGTGATGGAAAGGATCATGGAATCTCTGACCACTTTTATAGGAACAATGTCCTTAATAGATCACAGCACGGTTTCCGGAAGGTGAAGACTCCTCTGCCTAGTTTTGTTAATCATTATGTTGAGATCATATTACAACTGAATATAACAAACAACTTTTATATTATTTACTTGAATTCAGTAAAGTTCTTAATGCAGTTTCTCATGAAAGGGTATTGTAAAAATTACAAACTAATAGAATAAACTTATCCGCAAAAATATTTAACCCTCCCAAACAATTCCTCGTTCAGTTCATAAATATATGCGGTCTCAATTTTAATCTCAATGATGTCCATTTTCACTTATAGTCTGCCAAACCCCATGAACTTTTGTGACAGAAACCCGGTTATCGGGCCATTCAACCGCTGCTCATCTCATTTGTCCGAATTATTTTCTTTATGATTCCTTTCGCTTGAAAGTTGGTACTTGTGTATATGTCCATTCTGATATTCCCTGTCAGAAACTTAGTACTTTGGAATCTTCTCTTTTCGATCTTCTTTGGCTTAAAATCTCTCCACCGCTTTCTGTCAAATTCATTTGTTGCCTCTATCGTTCTACCCAACTCAACTAATCGCTTGAACTCTTTGACGTCCTCTCTTTGAAACTTGACATTCTCCAGCCCAACTCTCCTAACAGTGAATTAATTTTTCTTCGTGAAATGACTGTTCACAAGTCCAGCTGGCTTCCGTTTGCTAGTCACACGGACCGATGTGGTTGAGATTCTGAAGCTTGTGCAATTAGTAATGACCTCGCACAGATTGGTCATTTAATTACTGGCATACCAGTTAATCCTAACGACACAGCCAACTTATTTGATCTTTTTCTCACAAACAACCCTTCTAAGTACACGATCGAGATGAGTGGTCCTCTAGGCACCTCAGATCACAACATCGTGATGGTCTCTTCTGCAATGGAGCCTGTCCCTCGTGACTCAACCACGTGTTGGTTGGCATTACAAGAATGTAAAATGGGAAGAGCTGCGTGATTTATTTTCTTCTTTTCCTTTGTTGCATTACTGTTTCAAATCTTCTGATGCCAATATTTGCTCATATTGTGTCAGTGAAATTATTCTTGTAGGGATGGAATCCATTATTCCACCTTAAAATCTTCTCCTTTATCTAAACCTTGGTTTTCCAATAAATCTACTAAGGCTGTTCATGAGAAGAATGCTTCCTATCGTAATTAACCCAAGCACGGTACTAAGTACTATAGGTTCTAATACCTCTCATGTTTGTGGTTTACCCAAAAAAAAAAAAATTACTTGTTTCCAAATCTCCAGGTTCATTTTCTGCTTACACCAAAGCTCGCAACAATTTTAAAGCAGTTATTAATCAGTCCAAGCTAGATTACGAATAGCCTGGAGTAGAAAACTTGTTTCTTATCAAAATAGAAGAAGACCATTCTGGTATCTTATCAAAGATATTTCCGCAACTTTTGCCCATCTCTGTGTTTTTTTTTTTTTTTTTTTTTGTTAGTTGTTGGCGCATCGGCTTCTGTGGTCATAATGCACCTCCCAAGATTTTTGCACTACTCTGATCCAAGCCCGAGGCGGGATTCGAACCCGCGACCTTTAGGTTGTCAGGCAGGTACTTTACCCATCCGGCTTGCCTGATCGGCGTCCCCCATCTCTGTTACCGTCTCTGTCAAAACCAGATAACATTTGACACTTCAGCCAAAGATACAGCTGAACTGATAGCATCGTACTTTTTGTTCAACTCCTGTATTGATGATCTTAAGAAATCACCTCCTACCATTCCAGTTCACTGCATTCAATGCCTGCTGTGGTGTTCTGTCAAAAGTATGTCAGAATGATTTTGATTTCCATTGATACTATGAAAGCTCCAGGTCCTGATGGTATTACTCCACTTGTTCTCAAAACTTGTGTTCCTGAACTTACTCCTCTTCTGTATCGCTTGTTTTTACTTGCTTATTTCGAAATTTTCGAAATAAGCAAGTGAAAATTTAAAAGCGAAATTTTCCTTCTCTTTGGAAATTTGTTCATATCCAGCATGTTCCTAAAAAGGGTAACATATCCCTTCCATACAATTATCGTCCATTTCAATTATTTCTACTCTTTCTAAAGTAATGGAGAAATCAATTAACCGCCAACTCTTAAACTACCTTTAAAACTTCCATCTGATCAATGATCGCCATTATGGATTCTATCAGTGTTAATCCCCTGGTGATATTTTTGCTTATATCTGTGGACAAATTCAAATTCGCTTTGTCTTCTAACTTCTCCACTAACGCTGATGTTTCTCAAGTTTCAGTTCTTTCTCCCACTCATTTCCTCTTGTATATTAACGACCTTCTCGCATTGGCTGAAATCCATTGATTGAAATCCTATTAGTTTTTCTGATGATAGCACATTGCTTTCCACTTTCCAATTTGAAAAACATTGCCCTACAAAAACAGCGTCAACTTCTCGATATCCACTATCAATTCCTTAAATGGTGATCTTTAGTTAGTTCTGTAAAGAGACGAAGATAACATAGTTGATTTCGATCCTTCTAAAAACCAGTCCTGTGTTATATCTCCCAAAAAGGATCTTTCTGCTGCTATGCTTATCTTCGATGATATACTTATTTATAGGCAAGATCATATATCTCTATTGGGAATTACCCTGACTTCTAAACTCCCTTGACAATAAGCCAATTACAAAAATTGGTTTCTCTACATCTAAAAAGGTAGATTGTTCCCACATCTTGGTGGTTCCCCTAAAACCTACTTAGGCTTCTAGATTACATTTAAAAGAGGGGTTTTAGGTTAATTAATGCCCCATCTCTAGCAGATTCTCTCCATCTGTCTCATAGTCGTTCTGTTTCTGCTGCTTTGCCGTTTTTGTAGATATTTCCATGGGCACTGTTCTTCTCAATTAGCTTCTGTAATTCCCGGTCTCTCCTCAAAAGCAGTCCGAAAACGTGCCGCAACCTTTCAACTTTTTTTACTGTCCAACTTCAGACTCACAGAACAAACTTTTCTTTTATCTGATGTATTCGTCCAGCTGGAACATCGTTTTCTGGAACAACCTTCCGCCAAGTTCGTGAATACAGTGGAGTTTTACAAAATGGCACTCATTTGGAGAGATGTGAGTTCGAATTCCTGTACAAGAGTAGCGAAATTTTTAAAAGCCTCTTCAATTGGGGATACATTTTGTCAATCGCAGGGGAGGAAGGAACACTTCGACTGATATAACACGCTGGCTAAATATTGGCTAAGGTTCTCTGGTGCATTGACAGATCTAAGATTCTCAGATCTGTCAATGCACCAGATGTCAATGACAGATCATTGAAGATCTAAAGAAAACAACCGTGGGTGATAGAGGGGAAATCAATGAAAACAATGACACAAAAAATTATATTGATACGGAAATTAATAAAAACTCTTGAAAGCAGCGAAAGATTACAAAAAGAGTATGTTTAAAAATTATTTGTCCTGCCACATTGCATGGAGATGACGCCAGCCTGAAACCTAGGTGTCATTTGTCAGGAACAATTATGAAATCATTAACTTTCCTATGAATATCCTGTTCAGTCATTATCAATGATGAATTTATGCATCGCATTAAATAAATTTGTACATTGATAAGGATTTTTGACAAGGAAAAAAATATAAAAGAATTTTAAAAAGGTTCTTAAATTTTTTGAATTTATTATCACAGTTATTAATAATCGATATACAGACATAAACCTGAACAACGTTCTGAAAAGGCTTACATTTTTACATAGAAAAGATGTTATTGGGCAACGTAGGAATACTCTTTGGAGCTGGGAGCGATACTACTGCAACAGCACTTTCGTGGAGTCTTCTGATAATGGCGGCATATCAGGATGTTCAGCGACGTGTCCAAGATGAAATAGATGAAATCGTAGGAAGAGAAAGGATGACATCATGGGAGGATCGCTTTCAACTTCCCTACACTGAAGCAACGTTACTAGAACTATCGAGATGGCAGACAACCATTCCAATCAATTTGCAAAGGACGTAAGTATGCAGTATTTAAAAATTTTAAAGAATTGATTATGGCTTAGAGGTGTTCCTTTTAGAAACTATTATTATATTTCTGATAGTTCATATCTAAATTCAATCAAGCCACACAGGCACTCTGAAAGTGAATAAACGTCCTCAGAATCAGTCTACACTATACTCAAAAACAGATTCTTTAATAAAACTGCAGTTATAGTGATGTGATCTATAACTGAAAAGATCTTGTAATGCTTCATATTCCCTCATCTGTTATATTCAGGTTGATAGCAACATTCAGCCAAGCTATGTACACGCTGTCTTTAATTTTCCACCCTCCCATACCACGTTCCTACTCTAACAGCCAACCAACAAACCTTTCAGATCGCTTTAGGATAATAGCAATTAATGGTTGATCTTCTACCACAATCTCGAGATTTATATTTCTACTTAAAATGTAGGGATGCAAGCAAGGTTTGTCCACAATAACCCAGTTCTTCTTTGTAATAATTTCCACCAATTTAAAGTGGTAAAAAGCATATACTGTATTTTGCTCCACTGCTTCAGCACAACTGTTGTCAATATTGCATGCAAAGCGCATTTGTCATTTTTCCAGTGCTCTCATTTTGTCAGTGCTTTAATCTTCAAACGTTGAGTTTAACTTTTATGGATTTTTTGTCACAACGTGGCTGAGCTAGCCTTAGTAATGACCCTTAAATAGGGTCATAACTAAGATACTTCATTGGTATACACGTCTCTAATTTATTTCTGATAACCTCTACAAATAGATGAAACCTTACTCAGTAAGTTTTATGAAATTAAAATTAAATGACATTTCGTAATCTATTTAGTTGGAATATTTATTGTGTAGTTATACGCCGATGAGCTAAAACATTATGACCAGCGAGTCGTTCTACAAATCGAAGCAACTGCAGGTGAACTACGACGCATGCGCGAGTCGGGACACAGTATAAAAAACACATGATACTGAGCTCCATTAATCAGTATTACTCTTGTTCTTCAGAAGGGAAAGGCAGCGGACTTAAGCGAGTTTGACAAAGGCCAAATTGTACATGATATCGTATCTGGCGATCTGAAACTCTTCATTCATTCAGATCAGCCGATCTCTGTCCAAAGAGCTGCAACAAAACAAATCTCTCAGATAAGCACATTTCTTCGATACATTGGTCTTGAGCTAAATGCCGAAAAATCTGCCCAAATGACGTTTACAAAGAGGAGAAGAATAAATCCAATGCATATCTCTATAAATGACAACAAATTAAACTTGTCAACTCTCACAAGGACTTAGGTTTGGTCTGGGATTCGAAGCTGTGTTTTCTGGAGCACTTCAAGAAGCAAGAAACAATGTATTCGCAGCCCTTTGGTCTGCTCGACAGGAACTGGTTGGTTACGGCAATAAGAAACTAATAACTAGGTGTGTCCGCACTTAAGTGGTACGGATGGCACTCTACGCTTCGGAAATCTGGTCCTCTGCCCCTCCAACCTAACTGCGACAGTTCTTGGGGATTGGGTATTGGCTTCTGCGATCCCTCAATAGGTCTTCAGGACATCTCCTTACTATCTCTAGGGGTATACTACATTCGCTGCATGGAATGATCTCTTGGAAGCAAATCATCACCACGCGCAACATAATTACCCTCTCCAAACTCATTTTGGGTATACTGGATGCTCCTAACATCGATAGCCGTATCATCCTGCTCACACAAAGAACAACAGAATAACTAACCGGCAAACATCTTTGATCAGACCTGCCCTCAACCAAATCAGGTCGCTCAGCCATATGTTCCCAGCAAACACGATTGGAATCCTCAACGACCTGAATATCAACTCTGAGACGATTTGCGTCGACAAAGCCTACAGATCAAAAGTTTTAGCTGATACCTACAAGTCCTGCAATTTTAGATCATGGACTGACGCTGAATGTATAAAGAGCATTATGTCGAACCGAATCTGTCTTAACTTCTGTAATTAACTATTGACTTGATCTCTGTATATTTTTTTCCCTCTGATATTGATATTGTATTCATTTTTATCATTCTGTTTACCCTCCTAGCATTTGATTGCTGTCAAGAGGTGGATGCAACTTTTCTTTACCCGATTAAATAATAATAATAATAATAATAATGGCCAGACGACTGGCTCAGAGCATATCCAAAACTGCACTGCTGGTGGAATGCTCACGGTCAGCCGTGGTCAGTACCTGCTGAAAGTGGTCTGAGGAGGGGAACCCACGACCCACCAGCGAGGTGTTGGACGACCACGGCTCATCGATGGTCGAGGTTAGCGAAGACTCTCCCGGATGGTACCGTGGTGCAACTCGCCGGTAATTGGAATGCTGGTGACAGGAGTAATGTGTCACAACACACAGCACATCGAACCCTGTTGAAAATGGGCTGCGTAGCCGCAGGCTGCTCCAAATCCCCATCCTAACTCGATGAATCACGTTTCCTGTTGCATCATGTGGACGGCCGGGTACGTGTGCGTCGTTTATCTGGGGAAGTGATGGCGCCTGGATGCACCGTGGGACGAAACCAAGTCGGTGGCAGCGGTGTCATGCATTGAGTTATGTTCTGCTGGAATACCCTGGGTCCAGTCATTGATGTGCCGAGCACTCTGATGTCTACCACTCTGGCGCGTGTGCGTGTAGTATGTGTACAAGTGATTTGTATGCTCTTCAAGTTTTTAAAAATTTATATAATTTCTTCTTGCTTATTAAATTTAAATTCATACTAATAGATGCCTTATCAGATGTTCTTCTCGTCCTTCAACTTACATTATGCACATCATCATCAGGTAATCTTTATTTGAAAAATTTCTTTGTGATATGTACTGCATATGTGCTAAGATACTATCGATTGCTGTGTGACACAAGGTCAAAGTTCTTAGCTATAAAGATATTATAGTCAGGGGCTTGGAAACACAAGGTCAAACAAATGTTATTTTTGCGGGCATTAAGGTGTCAACCTAGCTCCATGTTAATAGCTTTACCTGGGGTCGTGGTGACCCTTAGTTCGGAAGGCGATTACCGGAACACCGCAGTTTGTTTTGTCAATCGCAGCGGCCTTCTTGCTATGCATTTCTCGGGAACAGTTTCCTTCACTCTAGCAGTGATTAACATTTGTTAATTTGATTGCTTGAACTGTTTTGTTTATAGTGAATTGATTGTGCTTATTTAATATTAGTTATGGCACTGAACATTAAGTAGTTACCTTCATGTGATATCCATTTGACAGCAATTCCACACAGCATATCCTGCACCCGGTTATTCGAAATTCTTCGATAATCTGACTTTTGCGCAAAATGCCTTTAGAAACTTAAGACAACACTGACTACTTGAGGCCTGCCACTCGGCAAGCTACCTCCAACCTTCTTCCCTGCACAGACCAATACGATGAGCTGGAGGACGCGAAAACGGTCCCCGTGATTAAGCAGAAAAACACAAAAGGAACTGCTAAAAAGAATAGAGAAACGAGAAGCCAGCAGGTGGAAAAAGAAACCCAGGTGCTTCCTGCCTACCAAGCAGACCTTGATGAAGAGATCAAGTAGGAGGAAACCTCAGAACCACTGGACCTCACACTCCCAGAAGGAACAGTGCTCGAACAAACTCTGATCCTCACAACCGCTCTGGAAGATCTCCTCAAGGAATCGAGCAATAGGATTATGACGGGACTTCGTGGTAAAATTGTGACTATTTGGACGAAACTCGAGACAATCCTGCAACAGACAAATCTAGGCTGCAAGCGGGCCAAAGCGAAGCTCGAGGACTTCCAGTTTGGGGTAGCAAACCAAATGCTACAGCATGGTCTTTCATATGCACAAGCGCTGAGGACCGCACCTCATGCTGCACGGAACAACAAAGAAATTGCACCTGCTACCAAAACGAAAACCTTACTGATACAACCCAACCTGGTTGTTCTGCGACCAAGGTCCACGAACAACAAGAAATCAAGTGAAGAACTAAAAACCAAAGTAATGAGTAAATTGGGTGAAGAGTTTAAAACTACCAGAATAAAATCAGTCCAAAAGACCAGGAATGTAGGCATAATAATAGACACTGAAACCAAAGAAGAAGCGCAGAAAATTATAAGCAATCCTAAAATACCCGAACTCAGACTTACAGTGGCCATCAATAATCATCTTTAACCTAGAGAAGGACTTCACTCCAGAACAACTGGTCGAAGAAGTCTACCAGTTAACTTAAAAAATCATATTCGGGATTAGGGATCAGGATGCACAGACCTTACTCACACCCAAATATTCCACCATGACTAAAGATAAAAGTCATAATAACTGGGTAATAGAATTAGCACCAGATGCATGGCAAGTGTTAAACGGCAGGTTAGAATATTTGTTAAGTAGGGCAGCCACTGCTTCCGGGAGCACGTGTCTGTGCCCAAGTGTTCCAGGTGCTGTAAATTTGGTCACACTACCCACACCTGCATTCGGACTGCGTCAACATGTGGCCATTGTTCAGAGAAGGGTCACAACTACAGAACATGCCGTAACAAAAATACCCAACCGACCTGCGCCAACTGTAAGAGTCAAAAAATCAACCCCACGCACTCGATTAGAGATGCCAAATGCCCAGTGTACCTTGAAGCAAAACGTTTGCATGAAGAAAAACTGAACTATGGGGATGCGCCTTGAAAATGACCCCCCCCCCCTGGACTGCTGTTGTGGTGAGAAACAAAGACATTACAGTAACAAGAGTAACACACCTGCACACAGCCTGAGCTGCTTGCGCCCATATTATCATCGCACTGGGAGACTTTTAGGTGGTGACTTTATATTGCTGCCCAGGAGAGGATATCACATTTGTTAAACAAATGTTAAACTTATAATGAAGAATCATCATAATCCCCAGATCTTCCCTACTCATATCGTCTAATAGCCTTGCTTTCAGTGGTCAGCAAGCTCTTCGAGAGCCTACAATACTACCGACTCAAACAGCATTAAAATGCGGCAGGCCTTGCTTCGCCTAATGCCAGCTCTATGACGACCTTGGCAACATCCTGATAACAAAACTGACATACTTACCCAGAGAACAGAAGCACCACCTGTTCGATACAAGGGGAAATACTTGGCATTCTCCGATTTTGTCCAGGAGCTCTTCACGAGGCAGAGGACATTCACTGTCGCGGAACGCCACTGACATACCCCCATAAATGTGAAAACTTCACTGGAATGGACATAGGTCCTATGCATGACAATACTCCCAGACTTGACATCCATCTCGACCTGACACTAATAAGTGCTCAAGATCACGAATGATTTGATATCAACCACTAGAGTATGATGGACAGCACAGTCGGACATGACACTAATGGACTCGAACCAGCGTGACATTGACCTCATCACAGACCTGGACACATACCAGGACCAGATGTTAACCAACTGATGATGACAAGAGGGGGTTTGCCTTTGGCAAACCACATGGGCGATCTACTCCGTGCTCCCTTACATGGTGCCTTTACTCCTGTTCTGGAGGGGGAAAGATGGTTCTCTTTCCCCTCTTTCCTCTTGGTGGGGCCTGGACCACTTCACTGACCATATATGGGTCGCCTTCTCTATCGTCCCCATATTTTTACCCCTCACCCCCCAGTCTTCATTCTCCCTCCCCTTCTCTACCTATACACTAGCGTATGCCCCACACAAGTTCCAAAGTTTAATTGCATCCAATTACATCTTTTATAATCCATTTGGCTTTTCCAATCCTAGCGCTCACCCCACTATTTTTTCTTTACATAGGCTCTAGTCACTGAAATCTCAGGAAAGTAGATGGCAGGGCCTGCCAGAGTAAAATATAGAGCTATTAGGTACCTGGTCTGCCTCCACAAGGCCAAGTGTGGGCAACCGTGGGTCAAAATAGGGGCCCAACGGCTAAATGGCCAGATAAATAACGCTACATAACACTACACATATGCATAGCCCACACACTTTGAAATCTCTGGCTTAACAGTGAACTGTGACACCCACAACGAAAGCTACGGGGAGATGGGGGAAACCTCTGGTGCCCTTAGACATGAAAACACTTTACACTACAATTTACCTAAATATAATTGCTGACCAGGTACACCATTTCATGGCAACGGTCTTCCACTCTGGCGGTGCCGTCTTTCAGCAGGATAATGCGCCATGCCACAGCGCCCGGATTGTTCGAGACTGGTTCACGGAACTTGAGGAAGACTTCCAGGTGTTCCCCTGGCCTCCAAATCCCACAGAATCAACCCCATCGAACATCTGCAATTTGTGTTGGAAGAGCAACTCCGATCTGCGGCGTCTAAACCACGAACCTTACAGGAGTTAAAGGATCTACTGGTTACGTATTGGTACCAGACACCACAAGACACATTTAGAAATCTTGTAGCGTCCATGCCTCGCCGTGTACGAGCTGCTTTGGCAGCACGTGGAGGACCAATTTCATATTAGGTTGGTGGTCGTAATGTTTTGGGTCATCGATGTACAAATAATATATTATACAATATTACTTTATTTTATAACAGATAATTTTATACATTATATCATAATTTTGTTTCGTAGTAGCTGTAGAATTATAACTGGTGTGAGTAAATGCTTTCACTGTATTCGTTTGTATGTTCATTTACAGAGCAAGTGAAGATTCTACTATCGGAGGATATGACATACCTAAAGGAACGATAGTTCTTGCCAACTTTTGGGCCGTGCATCGTGACCCTAAGTACTGGGAGGACCCAGAAAGTTTCATTCCAGAAAGGTTTTTGTCTTCAGATGGAAAAACCGTCAAAAAACCAGAATATCTTATTCCTTTTTCGATGGGTAAGTGAAAGATTCGCATTCAACTCTTTAGTATTTAACAGATATTTATTTAAAGTATACCCAGTAAAATAAAATAAAATAAAATATTTCCAGAAGCTTTCGGAACTCGTGTCCCTTTCTCAACTGACAGAAGTTTTAAATTTTTAAAGGGACTCGTGTCCCTTTCTCAACTGACAGAATTTAAAAATTCTGTCAGTTGAGAAAGGGACACGAGTTCCGAAAGCTTCTGGAAATATTTTATTTTATTTTATTTTACTGGGTATACTTTAAATAAATATCTGTTAAACTATGGACCCCAGTACTCCAGGCCCATTTGTCACTATTCTTTAGTATTTCTTATTTTTGTATTTTTTATATTGGTACAAAGTACTTCTGTAATATATATCTTTCTCAAAGGGGTGTCCCTCGGCGATTTCCATTTTTGTTATATATTCAAGAAATATTTCCTACTCCAGGAGGTTTAGAGTCAAAAAGGTGTCGGAAAATGACACGAGGAATACTGGGACTTTCATGTAACAAAACTGTTCTCAATTCCTAAAGTATTAAAAATTAATTTCATTATTTAATAAAATTGTTTTATTTATGAAAGCTTTTTATTTGTATGTTTCATTTTTTTTATTTTTAAATTTTCAGGTAAAAGGTCTTGTCCTGGTGAAAAAATGGGTCTTGTTTCAGTTTTCCTTTATTTTACAACTATTCTACAAAAATTTGATATAAAATTACCAGATGGAGCAGTTCCTGATTTCAAAGGAATTCTTGCAGTCAGCTTGCAGCCAACCCCCCAGAAAGTGTGCCTGACAAAAAGAAAATGAAAACCATGCATGAAAAAATAATAATAAAAAAAAAACTTAATGCTTATAACTTTCTTATTGCGCTAATTTATATATTAATTATTTATATTAATTTAGATTAAACAAACAATTAAAAAATGGAAGGAAATTGTAATTATGTAGTCAGATTTTATCATTTACATTGCACGATTTCCATCTGTAGAAAATGTTTACAAATGCAGAATTTTAATAAGCCAATACGATGAATAAATAACAATGTCTTCATCGAAATTTTAACATCAAATATTTTGGATTATTAAAAAACAATAAATAATGTATTTGACACATGGTTGTATTATATCGCACTGCCTTATCTTACTGTAAATTTATTCAATTAACACTGATACTCCCAAATAAATGAATTTATTTTATATTACCGCCTCCATTTGGCCATTATAATTTATTTTTTGGGTTTTTATGAATGATTTGAACCTCGTAATGTATCAGCCTAAAAAATCATCGCTTTGCATAACTTTGAATCATGGGCATATACATAAATAACTAAATTTCTATTTAATGCTCTCTAACCACAGATCCTTAAATTTAAAGCTATTTTATTTTAATGTCGCCTTGGGTTTATGGCACGGAACAGGATTCTACCAATATCTTCTTTAACCTTCGAATTCAGAAAACCACTCATAAAAAAACTAGTTTTGACACTTAAGAAGTGTGATATATATTTTTTAAATCATAACGCTCTGAAAAATGAAAATAACACATTTTGTAGTTACTTATTTCAACATGTAAATGTTGAATGTTTGATGTGTAATTTTTAATTGAACAAATGTATATATTTATTCATTAAATATAATAATTTTATTACTAGAGTTGCACAGAAATTATTTTACTTTAAATTTAGCTCTTTTTTAATGTTTGAAGTTTACGTTTATGTGTTGCTTTTAATATATAATTTTTCTTTGTACAATGATTGTTGAGCAAAATATTTATAACGGTATTAATTAGCAAATTTAAAATTATTTCTACAAAATGACCATTTTTGCAAATATCATTCAAAGAATATTTAATAGTTTCGAAGAAATTTGACATAATTAATGATAAGAAATCTTTCTGATTACGTAACTTCAAGAATTCTTTCTCGTGATGATAATTTTTTTTTGAAATAACAATATACAGTGACAGAAATTACATTTTAATTTAGGGTACAAGAGTCCACCTCTATCCAAGTTTTGAATTAGTTCATATTGACCACAAGTTGGTATCGGTTCCATCACTGCTAAAATAAGTTTCCATTCTTCACAGAGATATCTTTTGATGGCAACATATGCAGCATATTCAGCAATATAAACTAAGAGTGACATATAACCTTTTTCTTTTATGAAATCGCTTTCTATGACGGTACTTTGAGAAAACAATGTGGATGTATTAGCCTCCATTCCTTTTTCAACAAGTCTTTCCTGAAATGCATTTGTATTGAAATCATTAATTGGAAATTTGCCAAAAGTGTTTGATTTTAATGTTAAAAGTAAGGCAGAACGCATTCTTAAATTAATTTCATTCCCATAAACTTGTCTTGAAGACAAATGATATACTCAACCAGATAATTGTCTATATTGAGCAAATCTTTCCTCTAAGGTGTTTGAAATTTTCCTGTAAGAAAATAACTCATATTTAATTCTGAAAAACTAATTAATTAAGGGTTATTTAAGGGTTTCTGGTGATGGGTTTTAAATCTTTCTCCCGTTATGGGCATTTTTACATTCATTATAGAGTATACCACCATGATAAAACAATTCTATTGAATTCGGGGGATCTTTATGAAAAAATTTCTTTTTGGACCTAAAAGAATAAGGCTATTAACAATATGTTAATCGAAAATTTAAAATAAAAGTTTTTACAATGTTTTACACTATTCACCTTCATAAGAAGTTCCAGTGACTATGACTTGTCTGAATTATTACTTTCAGCACTCCGTACAAATACAGACAGCATAAAATCTTCACTGTTCATCGATCAATAAGCTATAGAAGGTGCTGGCTGAAGTATTAAATATAGTAACGTAATACAGTTATTTTTTTGAAATAACATGGCAGTGTTGACATACTGTATCACTTTTAAGGCCCTCCTGCTATTTTTGCGAACGTATGAAATTTTCCAGCTTTTTCATAATCATATTTACTTTTAATATTATTTTCCAGGCCTTCTCAAAGAGTTTTTCTTCTAATATTCGCTCTCCTTTTTTTATTGGGACTGTCTCTTGCAAATTCCTGTGATGACAAATTGCTTGAAAAGTTCGGAAATTGTGATGGAACAGCTGCGTGAATTAATTTTCGATGCTTGAAATCTACAGTAATTCTCTTGTTTTTTCATCAAATTTAGATGTCCATCTAACTATTTGGGATGGCTTGAAATGAATCTTACATACCTATAACAATATGAAATATCATCATCATGAAATTGGTCCAGCTTAGGTCTTTTAAGACCTGTTCCGTTGTAGCTCTTGGAGGTGGTCTTGATTGCGCCATCGTTGTCTTGGTCGACCAACATCTCTCTTGCCTATAGGTTTGTAGTTAAAGGCTAATTGTGGGATCCGGTCTGGGTTCATTCTTTCTATGTGGCTGATCCATTTTTCCTGATACCGTTTTATGTCATTTACTATGATATCTACTTTTAATTTCTCGCGGATATCTAAATTTCTTTGGTGGTCTAGTCTTATAAAGCCTAATAATGGTCTTAAAAATTTCATTTGTGCTACTTCTAGTTTGCGTGCATATTTCTTATTTATGACCCAAGTCTCACAGCTGTAGAAGAGGGCTGGTTTTGAAGTGATGTTGTGCAGTCGTAATTTTGTTTCAGTTGTCATTTGTTTTCCGAAGTGGCGTTTAATCGTTCCATTCATTTTATTATATTTTTGTAGTTTAGTGTGAATGTCTTTCCCTTCATTTGATATTAAATTTCCCAAATAGGTGAAGTCAGATATTTGTTCTATTATTTTATCATCAATAACAATTTTGATTCTATGTATGTTTTTTCCCACATGATCCCATTGATTTTGTTTTTGAGGTGAAGATTTTCATCTCGTACTTTTTACCTATTTTATTAAGTTCATTTGCTGCTACATATAGTTCATCTTCGGATTTTGCAATTATAACTTGATCATTAGCATATAATATAGTTTGGATTTTATTCCTGTTGTTCAACTGTATTCCGTTGTTAATTGCTTGTTTCCATTCTTTAAGAATTTTATTGATGTATATATTAAAGAAATTTGGTGATAGTCCACATCCTCGTTTGACTCCTTTATTGGTGTTAATTGGGTCTGATAGTTGGCCATTGGAATATTTTATACAGACTTTTGAGTTTTTATATAGACTTTGGATCGCTTTCCGGAGTTGGGTTGAGATATTTTCTTCACGTAGAATCTGCCAAAGTTTTTACCGGTTTACATTGTCATGTGCTTTTTCATAATCAATAAACAGCAGAAATGTTGGTAGATTGAATTCTCTTCTTTTCTCCAAAATTTGTTGCAGTGAGAAAATGGCATCTATTGTGCTTCTCCCTTTACTGAACCCACATTGTTCTTCTTCTAAGAATTGTTCACTGTATTTATTAAGTTTATTCTTTAGTATATTAGCTTTGCAGCAGTTGACAGCAGTGTTATCCCTCTGTAGTTGTTAAGGTTATTTCTGGAGCCTTTTTTGTGTAAATTGATTACTATTCCTGTTTCCCAATCTTTGGGTATCTGTTGCTTATGCCATATGATGTTAAATAATTTTAGTAGTGCGTTTTTTAGTAAGGTGCCCCCATATTTAAATAGTTCTACATTCAAATTGTCTATGCCTGGGCTTTTTCGGGGTTTTGATTTTTGTAATATTAACTCTAGTTCTTCCATTGTTATATTTTCTTCATCTTTGGTTATCACAGATTCATCTTTCAATTCTCTAGTGCCTGGGTTATACCATAGTTTGGAATAGTGTTGCTTCCATTCTGCTTGGGAGATGGAGTTGGTTTTTATTTGATCATTTGTGTCTAGTTGTAATTTCTTAAAAAATTTAAAACCTCTTCTCTGTGGGCCCGTGATGTCACGTTCTAAAGATTTAACAAATTTATCCCAGTCATCTCGTCTGATTCTTCTGGTTAGTTTTCTGACTTCTGCTCTAAGCTTTTTATATTTCATGTGTAGATGTAGGTCTTTAGTTTGTAGGAACAGTTTATAGGTCTTTTTTTTTTTCTCATTGATTGTTTGTTTCAATTCTTGATTCCAAGTTCTTAGCCAGTTTTTATTTTTTATAGGTTTATATCCAAGACTTTCTTCAGCAGCTCCCAGAATTGATTTTTTCATGTTTGACCAGATTTCCTCAACATTATCACTTTCATCTGATTTGAGTTTATCTTCCAATCTACTTTCATACAGGAATTTAGTGCTTTCGTCTTCCAACAAATGTATTTTTAATTTCTTAGTAGTTTTTGTTGGTATTTTCTTCTTTTTATTAAGATAATTTCTTTTTATTTTGAAAGTTCTTTCTACTAGGTAGTGATCATTATCAATTTCACTGCCTCTGAATAATCTAGTGTCTCTAATTTTGTCATTTAAATTTTCATTAATGATAATATAATCTATTATAGACTTTGTGTTTCTTGCTTCCCATGCTAATTTATGGATATTTTTGTGTCAGAAAAAGTATTTGTAATTTTAAATTAATTTATTAAAAATGCAGAAGTCTATCAGGCATCTTCCATTATTGTTGACCGCGGGTTCACCTTCTGATCCTATACATTTGTCTACTGATTGAGCCCCAACCCTTGCATTAAAATCTCCTGCTAGTACGAGATACTCGTTTTTGTTAGTTTGGTCTATGATCTCTTGTAATTCGTCATAAAATTCTGCGGTTTCATCAATGTTGCCTTCTACTGGTGCGTAGATGCCAATGATTGTTATTGTATAAGATAGAATTTTTAGTCTTAATTTCAATATTCTGGGTGATATCCAAGAGTAGTCTAATATTTTGTTTTCCCATTCTTTCTTTATTATAACAGCAAATCCTGATGATGCCCATATTTCACTTCGTACGCCGGAGTATATCATTATGAAGTTACCTATTTCTTTGGATCCTTTGTTCTTTTTTTTTGTTTCAGTAATGACTGCTATGTTAATGTTTCTATTTTCTAGTTCCATGGTCAATTCATCTAATTTGTGATTTATTCCCCTAACGTTCCAAGTTGCTACTTTAAGTTCCTTAATCGTAGTTAATGTCCCCCGGATAGGTTACCAGCCTTTCACGGGGTAAGTCTAGTGGTGGGGCTGCCACCTTATAGCCTCTAGACAGGCTTCAGGTACAGCATTTCCTCTGTATGTGATGGGACAGTTATACCGCTGTGACTCGGTCGCCAAAGCCTCGTCTGTGGAAACGGGTCAGTTCGCCCCGAGAAGGTGAGGTTGACATTTGGGTAGGAGAGGTTATGGAATGCACGTAACCACCCCTTGAACACACCCAAATATGAAATATATAAATAAAATGTTATGCTCTCTTCCGAATTTCACTTTACTTATTATTAGCATCTCACAGACATAGACGATGGTTATTAGCTCTTACAACTGACGATATCCACCTACAGGTGTGAGAGATGGCCGCAGTGCTGCATGTTTGAATGTGTTCCTCAAAAAAGTTATCTTATATGTAGACTATTAAAATATTATTAGCAATGTTGGTTATTAATGGATAGCGAAGAAGATGGGTGAACTGATCATCCGCTTTCTAGTCACAAGAAATGAACAGGTATTTTGTATTTTACAGTTTTAATTAATCATCTACATTCTCAAACTAAAGGAATAGTAACTGGTCAAGTGCACGGTTCGCGATTCCAAGTATATTATTTTGTGCAAACGTCATCAGTAAGTCACTACAACGGGTGAGGGAAATCCTCAAGGGAGATTTAACCACCTGAAGCAAATACCTGAACCAACGACAACCGATTCAAATCTACTGCTTTATTCTACACCGCTAATACTAACTAGACTGAATTAATCGAAAAAAAATTATGCTACATGAAGATTGCTGCTTTGACAAATAACACACCAAAATGAATACTAATCTGGAGTCAAACAGTATCAATTTTAAAAAGAAAGTAGAAGGAAGAGATGCGAGGGACAAGTCTCCCTCGCTATCTCCTAAAACATCTCAGCCAGAGAAAAATCAATCAGCTGATTCTCAAGATGGAATATTAGCAAGTAATGAGCAAATTAAGTGACCCACTCAACTGAATTTGCAATCTATCTCAGATATATTGCAAATTCAGTTGTTAAAAACGTTGTCAAAAACGTTGATGTGTGAACTGCTACTACTGTTGAAGTTGGTGACAATTCTTGTAGTACTACTACTGATGTGAACGATGAAATGAAGAATAGAGAAAATAAGGGCGAGGAGGAAGTTTCTGCAGTTTATGAAATAATTTCATAAATGAGAAAGAACATGCAGAGAAAGCAACAAAGCGACCAAAGCTGTAGGGAACATTATCATAGACAAGTGAACAGATTTGGAAACCGTATTAGCGAATCAAAAATTAAAAGCTTTAAACGATGAAGGGTTTTTTTTTTTTTTTATAAAAATCCCAAACACAAGAGGCATTAGAACCTATAGTACTTAGAACCGTGCTTGGGTTGGAGGTTGAGAAGACGAAATAAGATATTTGTTGACATTAGACTTGAACTTCTGTAGGCTGTAATTTTCATGAAATACGTACGAAGGAAGGTTGTTCCAGAAAACGGCAGTTGAATGAATAAACGAGGAAGATGAAAAGTTGGTTCTGTGAGTTTGAAGTTGGACAGTAAAATGATGCTGATTAGTTGCATCACGTGTTCGGACTGGTTTGGAAGAGAGAGCGGGATTTATAGAATCCAATTCAGAAGTACAGTGCCCATTGAAGTGTCGGTAGAAAAGGCATGCAGCAGAAACAGTACGTCTATGAGAAAGCGAGTGGAGAGGCTCTGTTAGAGATGAATCATTAATTAACCTAACTGCCCTCTTCTGAATGGAATCAAGAAGCCTGAGAGAGATTTTAGGGGCACCACCCCAGATGTGGGAACAATATTCCATGGCAGGGCGGATTTGCGATTTATACAGAGTGAGCAGCTGTTTGGAAGAAACGTAACGCCGAGAGCGAAAGAGAAAACCAAGTTTTTTTAGATGCAGAGGAAGCAATATTTGTAATGTCTTGTGCCAAGAGAGATTAGATGTCAGGTTAATCCCCAAAAGAGATATACCATCTTGCTTAGAAATTGGAGTGTCATCAAAGATAAAAATAGGAGCAGAAGGATCCTTTTTGAGAGATATAAGACAAGACTAAGTTTAGAAGGATTGAAATCAACTAAGTTGTCTTTGCCCCTCTGGAGAATTACCCGGAGATTGGCATTTCAGGAATTGGTAGCAGATATTCGAGTAGTTGAAGCTGATTGAGCAGAGTAAGGTTTCTCAAACGGGAAAGTGGAATGCAATGTGTTATCATCAGCAAAATTAAGGATAGGAGTTCCGGTGAATGGAAGAATGTCATTAATATACAAGAGGAAAAGAGTGAGGGAAAGAACTGAACCTTGGGGGACACCAGCATTAGTAGAGATGTTAGAAGACAGAGAGCCATCTAGCCTCATCCACAGTGAGCGGTCAGAGAGAAAACTGGATAACTAATTACAAAAAACAGTTGGCAAACCATAAGATGGAATCTTGTTTAGAAGACCTTTATGCTAAACACGATTGAAAGCCTTTGAGATGTCAAGAGCAACTGCTTGTGTTTCTCCATTTATGGTTAACATAAGCCAGAATATCACCAGTGGATCGGCACTGACGGAATACATACGGAAGATTTCTAGGTTGTTAAAGAGATGGCGGTTAATTGATTTCTCCATTACTTTAGAAACAGTCGAAGTAATTGCAATGGGACGATAATTGGATGGGAGGAATTTGGCACCCTTTTTAGGAACTCGCTAGTTATAAGAAAATTTCGAAGCAGAAGGTAAAACTCCTTTGGAATAAGAAAGTGAAAAAAGGCGGCAAAGACAGGAGTAAGTTCAGGAGCACAGGTTTTGAGAACAAGTGGATAAATACTATCAGGACCTGGAGCTTTCTGAGCATCAAGATTCGTCAAATTCCTTTTGACGGAAGACCACAGGTGGAATTGAATGGAGCGTGTTGGGAATGTTGGAAGGTGTTTTACGAAGATTATTAATACATAAGTTGGAAGGAAAATGGAATGCTAGCAGGTCAGCTTTATCCTTGGTTGAAATTAAAATAGATCCATCTGATTTTGACAGAGGTGAGAGCAGAGATGGGAAAAAGTTGCGGCCGATAGCTTTTTCAAGAGACCAAACTGCTCGACTACCATTAGGCCAAGAAGCAAGTTTTCTATTCTTAGCCTGTTCAAAATCGAGTTTGGACTGATTTGCTTTACAATTGTTGCGAGCTTCGGTGTAGGCAGAAAATGAAACTGAAGAATTGCAAACAAGCCAATTACTATATGCAACATTCTTCTCTCGAATAGCCTTAGCACATTTATTGGAAAACCAAAGTTTAGATAAAGGCCGAGATTTTAACATGGCGTGTGAAATAAAGAATTCCACTCCTACAAGAATAATTTCACTGACATGATCTGAGTAAATATTGACATCAGAAATTTTGAAACAGTAATACGACCAAGGAAAAGAAGAAAAGAAATCTCGCAAGTCAACCCATTTTGCATTCTTGTAATGCCAAACAACACGAAGTTGGAAATAGCCACGAGATAAAGGCTCCATTGGAGAAGAGACAATCATCAAATTGTGATCTGAGGTGCCTAAAGGACCACTCACTTCGACAGTGTACTGAGAAGGGTTGTTTGTGAGAAAACGATCAAGCGTGTTGGCTGTATGGTTAGGATTGTCCGGTAGTCTGGTAGATAAATGAGCAATCTGTGCTAGGTCATTAGTAATTGCAAAAGCCTCAGCATCTCGAACTGAACTGGAGCCAGCTGGACTTGTGGACATTAAAATTACCAAGAAAAATTACCTCACTGTTAGGAAAGTTGGACTGGAGGAAGTCAAAGAGTTCCAACCAAGTGATAAATGGATTTTGAGAACAGTATAGACAACAGATGAATTTGACAGAATGAAGTAGAGAGATTTTAAGCCTGAGAAGATCGAAAAGAAGAAATTCATTCCAAATTACCAAGTCTTTGACAGGAAATATCGGAACGGACATATGCACAAGTACCACCTTTGAGAAAAAAGAAACCATACAGCGAATAATTTGGGCAACTGAGATGAGCAGTGGTTGATTCAACCGATAACTGAGATTCTGTCAGAAAAAGTACATGGGGTTTGGCAGACTCTAAGTGGAAATGGACATCGTTAAGATTAGAACTGAGACCGCGTATATTTGCCAAATGAACTAGGAAGTGTTTGTGATGTTTAGATCTTTTGGCTGATAAGCTTGCTCTATCAGTTTGACAATATTAGTGAGCGTGTCGTTTCTAGTTGGCTGATAAGCCCTACTTTACGATTTTTGAGCAAACTTAAACTTTTAAAGAAAAAACTTTAAAGAATAAGAGTAAAATCCGGAAGCTTTAGATCAGTTCAAAGGTATTTCGCTGGATGAACACCAATTTAATTGATTGACTAACCATTTTCGTGATATGGATGTTAAATCTGGAATTGTGCAAATGTACTTACTTATAGATCCGTTACTTGTGGTACTTTTCTGCTGCGGTTCTGTCTGATGGAATTTTGATTCGAGATTTTCTTTTTTTAATTTAAGAAGATTTACTTCTAAGCTGACTGTTTCTGTCATAGGATCTTGGCCCACCTGCTGGCAACATCAGGTGGATCAGAGTCTCTTTTGAGACAGTACGTGCATTACTGGGACTGGCCAACCTTCTCGTGGTGTGGACGAGTACCCGGAAACATCTCTCCAGGTGATTGATGCTTCTGGGTAGCCAAGCGGCCAGACACAACAACAGAACACACACATAATTCACACAACCATACGTCACACACATATCTGGCCCATTTGTAGTGATACTGTCCTTCACATGGATACGACGCGGAGTTGAACAACGTTGTAGGTGCCACCCTTTACAAAAACACATGTCCACAAGTCCACATAAAGATAGAATTTGTATCTGAAATCCTGGATGGCTGTGATGTCCTTTGAGTGATACATTGATATGAAACCTTTACATCATTATAGATCATAAAAATATGGACTCTTTCTTCGATTTCTATTTTAGCTAGTTCATTTATCAAAATAGTAAATAAAAGTGGTCCTACATACCTTAAAGAATGCCATTGGAGAAAAATAAACAGTGATAGCATTAGTTAGTGTAGGAATTGTATTGGAACAATACATGTTAATCACAGATTTCTATTATTCCTCAGGAGAGGTTGGTTATTAGACATCAAAGCAAATTTCTAGCAAACACATTAGAACTTTATAGTCTAACCTCTTTGCAAACTTTTTTACATAAGTTATATATTTTAATGTTTTCTGATATAGTGTTTAATTTGTTTAAACTGTAATCTCTGTTCCCATTGACAAGCTTTCTCATTTATGTCAGTAATTCTTCACTAGATGCAAAATTCGACGATAAGATCACGAAACCATATATTTAAGAAGAACGGCTTTGATAATGTAGCGCAGATTGTAAATAGCGTCGCTGGTACTTTAAATAAAATTACATGATATTTTCTTAATCTTTAGTTATCTGAGATTTCATATTGCAGACCAATTGACTTGTTTCCTGTCCTCTCCAAACTGCTTGCAAGGCTTTTACACGCCTGGATGGAAAGACACTACACAGAATCAAACCTGGCATCCTCCCGCCAATTCGGATTCAAACATGGAACTGGTACGGAGGATGCACTTCAGTACCTCATGGCTTCGGCGAAAAATAGTCCTGTGAAATACTCCCTTGCCATCACAGTGGATTTTACTGGTGCTTTTGATCGCCTGTGGTGGCCAAGCATCCTCAGGAGGCTTAGACATGCCAAAACTCATCTTAACCTTTACAGATGCATTTCCTCATACCTCAAACAGCAGAAGATCATGCTCACCTCCAAACACCAGCAAGTCTGCATGCTGTTCACCTGGGGTTGTCCTCAGGGCTCGGTCCTTGGACGATTCTTCTGGTCTATTGTCTTGGACGAGTTCCTGGAAATGAATCTTCAGTGTGCTGTGACTTTGGCCTTTGCAGACGACCTAGTCTTGGTTATCTATGCTTGTTCTCGAGCCCAGTTGGAAGTCAATGTCAATCTGGCCCTCCACACATCCTGCTCATTATTTCTGGTGAGAAAACCAAGTCTATTTTGCTCAAGGGATCGCTTCAACTAACCAGACCGCCAACAATAAAAATTAAAATGCACCCATAAAATTGTTCCCTGAAATGAAGTACTTAGGTATCGTCTTCGATATGAAGTTGACATTTTACCTTTCATGACATTTTACTCTTTCATATCGCAAACAAAATTAGGAAATACACGTCACTGATTTCCAGAATTAGTAGGACAGACTGGGGCCTTAAACGACGGGCACTTGCAACAATTTATGAAACCATCTTCTTGCCAATTGTCTGCTACGGTGCGACAGTGTGGTGTACCACAGCCAACATCCAGCGAAATAAAGCTAAGTTGGATTCAATTCAGAGAGTTATGCTCCTCACAGTTACCAGAACCTGTTTCACTGTTAGTACGCTGGCCTTTCAAGTCCTCGCAGGATATCTACCCCTGTATCTTGAGGTGATCAAGAGAGGACTATTTCAAAGAGTGAAGAGAGGTATTCCCTCTGAGATCCTTGACATCCACCTTGATCTGGCCAACGATCCCAAAAGAGAGAGAAAACCTATTGCAAAAAAACTCGTCGAAATTTGGCAAGACGCATGGGATAACAAGCAAAGGAGCTATTACCTAACTTTTCCTACCTTCTGTTGCCCAAACCTGCTCAAAGTCTCCTCGCTGGTTTTCACCTGGGCCTCCAAATAACTTTCTTACATACTGGACACAGACCCTCCAGGAAAACATTAACAGATCTGGGCATCGAACAAAACCCACTTTGCACATGCAGACAACTTGAAAGCTGGGAGCATGTAATGTACTACTGTCCTTATCATGAGGATTACAGGACAAGACTGATCACAAAACACAAGGAAACCTACACCATCAGGAACATCTTTTTCTGCAAGATGAGCTCTACCATCATGCCCTTATCGAGTTTGCTCAATCGACCTTCCAACTCAGACGTATTAATCAAACAACAATCTCCTAGGCAACACCTAAACGCACTGCAAACCCCAATGGGGTAGGATAAACTAGTACCTCTGCCGGGATACGATACGCTGTAAACCCCATCCGGGATAGGATTAACTTCAAACCCTAATGACACCCACGGGTGTGGGATGACTTTGCACCCATATACTGGAAGGTGAGTGAGGTGCTACAATCGTCTTCGGGTGTAAACGCCATACGGCACCTCTTGGCAGGGTAACTGTTACCCTGCAATCTTTTTTTTCTTTCCTTGGCTCTGGGAAGGCTCCCCAGGCCAGGGGCTCCAACTTTAATTCCCTCCCTACTTCTGTCATCTGGAGGATGCCATCTTTCCACTTTAACTTCCCCCGCTTTAGCTACCGGTGGCGCCTGCCACGAAACACTATGTTTCAGAATGAAAGAAGATAAAATCGTACAAATAAAAGAGGAGGAACTCCAGTATCACCGTAACATGCGACATTTTTTTTGCAACTTTTTTTTTCGAAATGTTTCGCAACATTTTGTAATTACAGTAGACTAAATTTGTAGATTAGTCACAAATGCGCTCCTCACTTCCATTCCCAGTATGAGAATTATACCCTAAAATGAAATTTACTAGTTATCCAAATTTTTTCTTTAACTTTTAGAGCGGACTGTAGGAGTATGATTATCAAATATCAAATTGAATTACTCAGGACGTTTTACAATAATTTTTGCACTTTATTTTAGGGAATGTAGTATGCGAAGGTGCCTTCAGGAGTATCGACGGTTATTTTTTATGCAGAGAGGGAAGGGGAGGACTCATTATAAATGACAAGTATGCGATGTCCTTGTCATTTGTAATTGTTCCTTTTAATAGTAGAGCTTTTACAATGTCATGCTATGTTGCGAGACAGTATGAAACTAAAACGAACGGAAACCTGTTTATTTGTCCTTGGTGATGTTTGATCCGTTACGACGCTTGGCTGCATGTTGTTATTTTATTCGCCAATGTAATTTTGACACCATTAAAATCTGTCCATAAAATCGTGCCTATTCTTCAACCGGTTTGCCTCTTTTTATTGGATGAAAAACTCGAAATTCAAGGCAAAAAAAAAAAAACTCTGTAACCCTCCCCAGATATCACCGTATTTCCCAATGTTTAAGACGCACCTTAAATTTGGGGCCCGAAATTTGAAAAAAAAATGTATTACATAAAGTTATCGAACTCAAGTTTTATTCATCATAAAATTCATACAACTCCTCATCACTGTCAAAACTCCCATTCATTAGCTTGTCCTCATCTGTGTCTGATGACGAATCACTGTCTTCATATTGTTATACTGGGGGGGGGGGGTTTATACTTCTTACTTGCTTATTAATTACTTACTTTCGTTCGGACTTCTCTGGACAACACATCTGTATGGTGGGACGTTTTCCTTCCTTAATCATTTGTTCAATCATAACCCCAGTATACTCATGTGATTGTCTAGTGGTTTTTCATATCAGGACAATGATCTCGGCCCTCGGTAACCTATTCAAGGGAATAGGAACTGCAGCTTCGATCAGGCGTTGTGAAAATACTCAAACTCTTTCCAATTATAGGTGGAAATTCGAGTACCCGCGGTATCAGTTCTATTATATAATTCTTTACTTACTCATTCGTGTGAATAGAGGATAGGCCTGAGGCATATGTTTAAAACAGAATATGGTTTAATATACTCCACTATAGCATTGATACATGTATAGAAACTACCGCCCTAGTGGCAGTGACAAGCAAATACTAAATCATTTGGTTACAATAGTATAAACTGATTTTTATGGAAGTATTTAAAAGCTCCTAGCATTACTGATACTTTGGAAATTAATGGACTCTTCACATATGTGTTCTTCGTGTGGATACTTCATCTCAGGCAAGAACTGGCATATGACAGAATGGTTGTACAACCATGATGGGGGTCAATACTAAAATACCGCACTATTTAGGATAGCACGAAGATACATCATCTACCTATTGTTAATTTGTGAAATTGACAATCTGAGTGATGCGCTATTTAAGATAGCAGTATTAGGACATTCTACAGTTTATCGATGCTAACATAATTAATTATATTATTGAGGAGTAAAGTTTATGCGTAACTGTAGGAAGTAATTAGAACTTACCGAAGTTAAGTTGACTCCCTCGGCCGAGTGCGGGGCTTGCAGTTCGCTCTTCCATCATTCTGCGTCTCTCTTCGTTCGTGATACTCTTTTACACTTTTCGCCAAACTTACTCTCTCTGACCACCAAAAAAAACTTCCGTACTACACAACTGCTCTTTCTACAACAACCCCTTCTTCTCCACGTCCTTCGAGTATATCGTCCTTATCGCGTGAACTTTCGCCTCCTCCCCGGAGCTTGGTCTAGGGTGTGCCACTTTTCTCACGCGGTCAACATCAGACACACTGACCAGTATTTGTCAGGGAGAGCGAAGATCGTATTTTTCTCGACTAGAGAGCTCAACGTGTCCGTAGCGGCTCCTTATCTAGAGTCATCGTCATAGTGACCAGGGGAATTGGTACTATACAAGGGAACTATCCAAACATGCGAAAATTCAACCCTACCGACTTTTGGACTCTTATCGCTATTGCGGACTGGCAGTCCAGTTTGTCCCGTGAGTTGCTAGATATGTTTACACTGGAATAACCCAAAAACAACTCTTCAGCACAAGGGGCACATCAAGGAAGGGGGGGGGGGGGGAAATATGCAAAAAGGAAAATAAAATGTGTGCATTTTACAATATATTGCCTCGTCCTCAGTTCCATCTATGGCATTTGAAATGCCACACTTCTTAAATGACTTGACAACGATCTCAATCTTGATATTATCCCAGGATCTTTTCACCCAGGTACAAACTTCTCCTATAGTTGGTTTCTTTACTCTTCCTGCTGGTGTCAAATTGTCCCCAGAAGACTTCATCCATTGGTTCCATTCGTCTCTCATGGCAGCTTTGAAGGGTTTGTTAATGGTGACATCAAGTGGTTGGAGCTGGGATGTCAAGCCTCCAGGTATGACGGCAAGTTTTGTTTTTTGCTCTGCAGCAATCTTCTTTGTGTTTTTTGTTATGTGTGCCCTGAACTGATGAAGCACCAATAGGGCAGGTTTGCGTAAGAGCCCACCTTAGAGCAGGAGACCACACAGTTGGTCTCCTGCTCTAAATTTTCTCAAAACAGATCTTCATCCCATCCTGATCCATCCAACCCTTGTCATGAACGTGGACAATCACTCCTCAAGGAATGTCTTCTTTTGGCATTGTTTTGCGTTTGAAAATCAGCATAGGAGGCGGCTTGGTTCCGTCGGCACAACAGGTTAGAACAACTGTATAATGGCTCTTTTCATGTCCACGTGTCTTCACAGTTACAGTTTTCACCCCTTCTTATCAACTGTTCTGTTACTTGGGACATTAAATTGAAGGGGGACTTCGTCCATATTTGCAATCTGTCCCAACTCAAACTGATGTGTCTTCCGACATTGAATGACAAAACGATGAAATTCAAGGACCTTCTGTTCGTAGCTTTCAGGCATCTTTTGGGAAAGTCTGGTGCGTGTACGCATGCTTAGTCCATTCTGTTTCATGAACCTGAAGCACCAATTGTGTCCTCCTTTGAAATCAGTAACTTCTTTTTCATCATTAATTCTTCTTGACCCATGCTGAACCATTTTTGTGGACACAGGAATTCCAATTGCCCTTTGCTCTTCAATCCATATCTTCTGTTCCTTCTCTAAATCAGGCCATTTTTCTGACTTGCCTCTCATGGCCTTCTTCTGCCATGGAGTTTTCAGTAGGGTCTTTTCTTCTTCCCGTAGCCAGTCTCGGATTGTTTTCTCAGTTGGATGAGAACCAAACTTACGTTCAGCAGCACGATTTCTTCACTTTTGAAAACTGGATCACTTTTAACTTGAATTCAGCACTGTACGAAAATCTTTTCTGAGCCATTTCTGGGCAGAACGTGTCAAAACGTAACCTAATATACCGGTAACAAGTGCAAAACAATGAGCGCAAAGACAAGCCCGAAAAAACGGGAAATGCAAGTTAAAAAAATCTACAACCACTGTATAAGACACCCAGTTTTTATACCGTAATTTTTTTTATACATGGGGAAATACGGTAATTAATAATAATAAGGCCATGAGAGTGTATTTTTACCTTTTACATGATTCAGTCTTGCTTTTTACATGATTATGCAGTATGGAAAAATGGTTACTGCTTTGTTACTCGCGAGGTTTGTTAATTAAGCATGTAGAAGGTTGTATATTTCATTCTCAACTTTCTTTTGAAACAATAAGAACTTTTAATAGGGCGCTTTCATGTTACTAGCAAGTTAGTCACTCTGCGATTGAGATGTAAAGGTTTTTCTCCTTGCCATATGCCCCTTTCATCCCGAAAATGGGTAAACTGACCATAGCATATCATGCAGTTAGAGGTATGGCATATTAATGCCTCCTGCCTACTCATAGCGACAGATATATATGCTGAAGTCTCCTGGCTTTTGCATATGAACGCTCAGAGAGAGAGACGGGGGTGGATTCGAACTCTTTCTTCTCACTTGGCACGACTGCACTGCAGTGAGAAGTGTCGGATTGCTCCAACAGCAAAGCAGTATTCGGAATACAGATTTCTAAAATAGAAATCTGACTTATCTTATTATACATTTATTCAATTAACAGTGATATCGTAAATAAGTGAATTTATTTTATATTACCGCCTCCATTTGGCCATTATAGCTTATTTTTGTTGTTTTTATGAATGATTTTAACCTCGTAATGCATCAGCAGTTTCAGACCTAAAAAGTCATGGCTTGGCATAACTTTGAACATGGGCATATAAACAAATAAATAAAATTTCCATTTAATACTCTCTAATCACAGAACCTTAAATTTAAAGCTATTTTATTTTAATATCGCCTTGTGTTTACGACACGGAACAGGATATTACCAATATCTTCTTTAACCTTCGAATTCAGAAAACCACTCATAAAAAAACTATAGTTTTGACACTAGAGTGTGATATTTTTTTTTCTAATCATAACGCTCTGAAAAATGAAGATAACACATTTTGTAGTTAATTATTTCATTACATTTTAATGTTTGATATGTAATTTTTAATCCAACAAATGTATACATTTATTCATTAAATCTAATAAATTCATTACTATAGTTGAACAGAAATTATTTTACTTTAAATTTAGCTCATTTTCAATGTTTAAAATTTACGTACGTTTATGTGTGGTTTTTTAATACATCATTTTTATTTTTATAAAAATTGTTTAACAAAATATTGATAATGATATTAATTAGCAAATGTAAAATTATTTCTGCAAAATGACCATTTTTGCAAATATCATTCAAAGAAAATTCAATAGTTTCGAAGGAATCTTTCTGATTACGTAACTTCAAGAATTCTTTCTCGTGACGATATAATTTTTTGAAATAACAATATACAGTAACAGAAATTACATTTGTATTGAAATCATTAATTGGAAATTTGCCAAAAGTGTTTGATTTTAATGTTAAAAGTAAGGCAGAATGCATTCATAATTTAATTTCATTCTCATAAACTTGACGTAAAGACAAATGATATACTGAACCAGATAATTGTCTCTATTGAGAAAACCTTTCCTCTAAGGCGTCTGAAATTTTTCTGTAAGAAAATAACTCATATTTAATTCTGAAAAATAGTAATTAATTAAGGGTTAATTCAGGGTTAATTAAGGGTTCCTGGTGATAGTTTTTAAATCTTTGTTCCTTTACGGGCATTTTTACATTTATTATACCACCATGATAAAACAATTGTATTGAATTCAGGGGAGGGAGATCTTTATGAAACGGTAAATTTAATTTCAGCACTCCGTACAAATACAGACATCATAAAATCTTTACTGATCATGGATGAATATGCTATGGAAGGTACCGGCTGAAATATTAAATATAATAACGTAATACAGTTATTTTTTTTTAAATAACTTGACCGTGTTGAGGTACGGTATGTCCATTAAGGCCCTCCTGCTAGTTGTGCGAACGCATGGAATTCTCCAGCCTTTTCATAATCATATTTACTTTTATTACTATTTTCCAGGCCTTCTGAAAGAGCTTTTCTTCTAATCTTCACCCTTTTTTTTTATAGGGACTGTCTCTTGTAAATTCCTGTGATGACAAATAGATTTGAAAGTTCGGCAATCGTGATGGAACAGCTGCGTGAATTAATTTTCGATGCTTGAAATCTACAGTAATTCTCTTGTTTTTTTCCATCAAATTTAGATGTCCATCTAACTATTTGGGATGGCTTGAAATGAATCTCACATGCCTATAACAATACGAAATATATAAATAAAACGTTATGCTCTCTTCCGAATTTCACTTTACTTATTATCAGCATCTCATAGACATAGAGATGCTAATATAGTAAAACACTTATTACAATCAACTTTTTATGGATAAGCAAATAAGTCAAAAGGATAAATGGAACATTATAAACAACCTGTTAAGTACAATGAAGAAATTATCAAGGGGGAAATCAAATTAAAACACTATTAGAACAGATTTATGGTACAAACAAACAGTATCAGGCTGCAAATAAGTTTTCCCTGGCTATTTTAGAAGTGAACAAGTTTCATAACCATTATTGCCGAAATGGTATTAACCAACAAGATAGACTTCCTGAAATAGTGAATTCTTGTGTCGTCTTAACTCCACAATATACTGAGATTCTTAGGATTATTGAACAGAACAAAAACAAGATATCTTATGGAATGGACCGAATTACATTAACCGAAGTGAAGAGAAATAAGGAACAGTTCTCTATACTCTTGGTGGAGCTCATAGCACGGATGGTAGAAAGAGAGAGAGAGAGAGAGAGATAGAGAGAGAGAGATCCAACTAATTTATTTTCATTTAAGATAATTCCAATATATAAAAAGGGATCACCAGATCCCTTTTTTCATATCCCTGTTAAGTAACTAAGAGATCTTTTATAAAAATTTATACAGATGATATAATCTTACATTCAGTTGGAAAAAAACTTAACAAATATGGCTAATGATTTACAACAGGATCTTATTCATTTGCAGAGTTGGTTACAAAATTTTTGGTAATTAGACCTCCCCATCAAATCTTAGATGGTCATCCTTCTATTAAATTAGATAAACATGAATGCCTTCATGATCAGAATTTCCAAAATTGCAAATGTCAAACTGTGGAAGAAGTTTCAGATCATTGTAATCTTGGGTTATGGATTGACTACAGTCTAAGTTGGGCAATTCATATAAGAAATTTGTACAAAAAATGAGATTTTACGTGTACGTTTTTTACTACATTAAGAACAAATTAAATCTTAGAACAAATTTGCCTTATTTTATGTATTAGTCGACTCCCAAATCAATTATTTAGTAAATGTATGGGCAAGAGCAAATAACTGAAGTAAGGGTGATAAACTATTTAATTAACAAAATATTTAGACTTATAATGGGTAAAACATATTTGGAATGCCTTGAATAAGAGAAGGCAATTTTTGTTAAAGTGTAAAATCGTTTATCCAGTTCAAAATTGAAGTTAAATTTAATATTGAAAAATCTGAACATTAGTTTTGAAGAGTTGAATGAGCAAAGGGATTTCTCACATATTTTAAGGAAAACAAAAGCAATTGGATTGCCTCACCCTAGAGTACTAAACAGATTTGAAGAAAGCCAAACAATGAATATAATAAACAATTTGTTGGCAAGTGTTGATTTCAGATTTAGGAGAAGTTATCCCATTTTTAATAAGAAAATTTATTTTCTTCTTAATTATTCAGTAGATTAAATTTGCCACGCAATAAAAATTACTGTTTCTGTTTGCAGTGTAGAATGTATTATGAGTTGTTATTTCTTTATCTATTCTGTTAAATGGAAAATTTGTGTGGAAGAACTGTTGTATACGAAAAATTACAGCTTGTCAAGAAATTTAATCTCCCTGACAAGTTTATTTATTGAAAACGAATACTTTTGATAATAAATTGTATTGTATCATTATTATCATTGTTTTTGTTCTTTTTTTTTCATCAATTTATTTCAGCAAAGTGTAGAAATAAGTGTAGAGTGAAGAGTTAGTGAAACCTGGTATGTTCTTAGATACACTATGGGAATGTCTAAAATGTCCCAAGTTGGAAGAGGATGAGGAATGGTCCAACATCCTGTAACTGTTATCCAAGCGGTGTTATTTTTGTTGTAATTATTGGGTTTATTGAGGGGTGGTGACAGTAGTATATCTGCACGAGTGCATGCACATGGATTAACATGAATGATTTACACAATGTCTCCAGCAGCTTACAAGTTTTCATTGGGTTTCAGTAAAACTTGAGCTATTTGATGGCCTCTTCAACAGCATGCGGTGTGACTGTGGGATCTCTATTAATGTGACTGTGGGATCTCTATTAATAGCAATTAACATTTCCTCTACCACTGAATCCTTGAAAATTATGCCGCCCTCGCCTTATGGAGTAGTCATTGTCATTTTCTCGTACCTGTCATTATATAATATCTTTATTGCAATCAGTGAAAATTTTACATGGATGCCTGATGCAATATCCATAATAGCAACAGTACTAGGGGTTTAACATAAAAAGGAACTAAAAGAGGAAAAAACAAGTCGTAAACACTGGAAATGAGAAAACATTTCCCCCCCTCCTCACAATAGCAACATACCAATCAAGTAAAAACAATCACACTCATTCAGCTGGAAAAAAGAGCTGCTCCCTGATGATACGTCTTCTGTAGGATTTGTCCTCAATCAATTTCTTGTACTCAACATTCATTTCCTGTAAGTTTTAAAGCAACTCCATGGGCAAGAATCTCTCGCCCTTACTGAGCCTCGACACCACGGACTGTAAAGTAGGGAGGACGTTTAAGGGTTTCGGGGGATTTTCTAATTACACATCTGCCAAAAAATTGGCGTATTGATTTCACCCGCTGTCATTTGAGACGAGTAAGCGGAGGGTGAAGATTATGTGAGACCCCTGGTAGCATGCAGATTGGTATATTGTATAGTATTTTTATTATTATTATTAGTATATGGTGTAAGGAAGCCTGAAGCTTATGCTACACCAGAGAAAAGGAGAAGAATCACTCAGGACCCTGGGTGTACCAAGCCCATACTCACCAGATGTGAGCCCCAGGGTTGTGTACGATAAAGATTAATTAATTAATTAATTAATTAGTGAGGTTATCAAATTTTGTTTATCACTCCATACTTCTAACGATTATTATTATGATTATTTTGATATCTGGTGATCAAATTCGTGATCGATTCGTGATCCGCTATCGTCCGAATCTTCCAGTGTTCGTTCACGGATGACACCAGATGGCAGGAGAGGCGTTTGCTATTAGCAACGGTTTTAATCTGCGCAACCAAAAACGGGGACAACGTCTACTTATTGTGTAACACACAGCGAAGCGTAAATGTGTTTCTGTAATGATTGACGTTTAAGAGTATTTTTCAGCAAAAAAAACCCTGAAATAGAGTTGATACTGAACAAGCGTCTGTCTGATTCTTAAAGTACTTCTCAGTCATTTGACTCTTGGAACATGAAATCACAAATTTTAGATTTTATAGAGGAGCATTTCACTGTCCATACTATCGCCATATTCGTTTTAGTGTTATGCGCATGCCTCATGATTCCTCTCGACAATTGGAAGCGACAACTTCCACCTGGCCCGATCTGCCTTCCTGTTGTGGGTTATTTTCCGTTTTTTTGAAAAACTAGCGCATCTCCATGTGATTAAACTGGCCAGAAAATACGGGAATGTGTTCGGGTAAGTACACCAGTATTTAATAACATATGAGTAGGATCATTGGTGATTGTCAGATGATAAAAACTATGCGAAATTAGTGCTGTTAAATTATTATTTTTTTATTTATAAAATATGCAGAGGAGACAATCAAAAGAGATGTTTGGACTGACGATTTTTTGTAAAATATTTTATAGTAAAGATTTTTATTTTATCTTGAAGAACTTTCCGTCCGAACAAGATGTTAGATGTAGTTCATGCACGATATTTGCCAATATGTAGAATGCAGGTCAAACGACGATTAACTTTTATGCCATCTTCTCGAAATATGAAGCAAATGAAATGATGAATTAGAATATGGTTGTGAAACAGTCTTCTGAAAGTTTATGAACGTTGCATTGTAAAATTGTAAAATCAGTATGTGGGGCTGAAAAATTAAGGGCTTTGTACACCCTTCTTGAAAATTTAATTTAATATCTCTAAACAAAGAACTTAATTCATCCATTAATGAATTGTTTATCTTTGTGAGGAATATTGTCATAATCCAGTTATTTCTGGATTATATCAGTAGTAATCTGTTTAATAAAATGATTTAGGCGTTCTTTTCGCTACTCCCACTAACAGAAGGCCTTTTCCAAACGATGTGGAAAACGTTTAAGCACATCGCTTGTTTGTTTATTTATTTTTTATTTTATAAACAAACCATTTATAGTCGGGGACGACCAGCCGAATCCACACGATAGAAGGTTACGAGAAACGACGCCTAATTTATCACGGCCTTGAACCCTACTCACTCAATGCACATACACGTATGCACTCGCGTGCCTGAAGACTTGGCTACGGCGAATATAATCAAAGAAAGGAAGTTGTTTTTGATGTAGAAGATTTTAGGCGAATCAACAACTAAGGCCATATTGGTCTGTAAATTGCGTGTGTTCTGTGGTCAATTTTCTGTTTGCTTGACAAAATTCCCAAGTTTCTGGGAGGAAAAAACATGCTACCCTTTCCTAAGACCGACTAACTCAGCCATGTTGTGAAAAAGGCCCCTAAAAATTCCTGACGTCATCGATGGGATTCGAAGAAACGAAGTCTGTGAGTCTGTAATTGCGTGTATTCATTGGTCAGTTTGCTGAAAGAAAAAGCATAATTTAGGGAAGAAAACAGAAAACGAAGCCAGAGAGCAACTCGTGTCATTCCGCTTGTCGTTGAATGGATTCGAAACTCAGATCTTCTTTCCATGTGATGTGATACGAAGGTGATTATATCAAATTAGTGTCAATGTTATGCTAATAAATTGTGCGTATTCTTGTGTCGACTTGACTGTTTTGCTGTATAACCAAAAAGAAAAGCTGAAAAATTGTGCAATCTCGCTAGAGGTTCAATTGAGCGTGTCACAGTATGAAAAAGGCCGTTATAGATCCCTGCTGTCCAAATGGAATAATTCGAACTCGGACCTTTCCACTCTGTGGAAAGACAGCGATCATAGCCACTGTGCTACTGCCTTTATGGATCTGCTTGCATTTTGAACGACACATTTAGTCTTCTGTTATGGCTATCAATCCTCCTGACTTAGTGTCCTGATATCATTTAAAAATGTAAATTGTAAAACGATTTCTTTTTTTTTTCTTTTTTTTTTTGTTGCATAATCTTCACACTCAGCAATTACAGAACTTCAGTACCATGGTCAATGGTAGCGTTATTTTTTTTTTCTTAATCGTTAATTTTCGGAAAGCTATCAGATTGCTTGACTAAAACTAAGAATAAGATCATACTTAAGGAAGATGCCAACTTGAGCCTTGCATGTTAAACGAAGTTATATAAAATTTGAGGTTTGCACACTGCTTGACAAAGTTACGAGAACAAAATGTTTCTCTTGTGATTTCTTGGGTATCAATGTTGCCAAATGCGAATATTTGATATAATTGGTATTCTGGAATGCAACTTATGATTATTCAATATAAATCGATCTACCACCTTACAGAGTCGCACATTAAGCAATTTATTTATGCCTATAAAAACACGGCTTGCAATCGCATCACTTCATTCCCTTTTTGTGGCTTGCTCAATGGGACAGCCACATCTCCTGTACTTTGAATGGCAAATCATCGTCTTTATGATTTTTTCAGATGGTGGGCCGCTGGAAGATTTCAACAAGACAGTCGCAGGCGGAGGTGGCACGTTTGTTTAATGTGTTACGCAGTGATGTCTTGCACTATGGAAGCAGTTTCAGAAGACAAGAATAATTACAAGTAGAGCTAGCCAAGGTCTCCCGAGGGTTACGACAAAAAAAAAAAAAAAAAAGAAGCCTATTACATAAGGTTTACCCGGTAAGTTATAACATATACCCATGTGTGTGTGTGTGTTGATTATGTAATTGTGTTTTCTGGTCGATTTCCCAGTTTTGCTGGACTAAAAATTCCAGTTTATGGGGAAAAAAAAAACTTTGCTATCTATGCCTGAGGCCGACAAACTCTGCCAAGGAGTGAAAATAGCCCATACAAATTCTTCGCGTCATTGATGAGATTCGGGCCCAGGCCTTTTCCATCTGGTGTCGGATGGATGATGACGATACCACTGTGCTACAAGGGCTACGTCAACCAGAACAGATTCCATCCGGCTCTAACAGCAAGACGGAACCCTAGAAGTACTCTCATCCAATTTCTGCTGAAGTTGCTTCCGCCACAAGCGAAAAGTCACAAGCGAAAACATTTCCAACCGGACCGTATTAAGAAGGTTTAATTCAAGTGGACTATTCGCAAGGAATCCATTGATTTGTGCTCCATTAACTCCAAACTGCTGTAGAGCTCGTCGAAACTGGTGCCATAACTTGGAGCACTGACAAATGGGATACGGTTCTTGTCTGATGAGTCCCGTTTTAGCCTACACACATAGACTATAGATGTTATTTAATTTGGAGACAACAATGGATGTGGTACTAAACCACATGAAAAGTCAGAAATATGAGGACCATAGAGAAGGCATCCCCAGGAGTGGCCTGTGGGGCAGCCCATGCCCCACGGGGAGGAGAAAGAGGGCTGGCGTTGAGAGGAGCAGACGTATTTGCCGTTTCCTCCCTCCACCATCAGGCAAAAGGAGCGAAAGTGAGCCAGACAAGGGCATCCGGCTCAGATCGCCAAGAGGCGTATAGTGAGCTGTAAAAGTCATCATGGGATGGTGTCACGTCCAGGATTTTAGGACAGTATTTCTTTGGTTGATGTCCTGTCCATGATTGATGTCCCATCCAGGGTTGATGTGAAGTCTTTCATGGGATGGTATCCGGACGTAGCCCAGTGGTCAGGAGCGAGAGTGCATAGCACGCGTTCCTTGAGTGTACCGGGGTTCAAGCCCGTGATTACTAAATACGATAAATATTTGTATTGGCGATTTATTGTAAACTCTACTGACTTGGTTGTCGTGCCGGAGTATAAACATAAAATTTAAAATTTAAACTTCTAAATTACAGAAAAGTCTCCAAACGGATATTCCCCCTTCACTTGCTGGTGTCGAATAAAATCACAGCCGGTGAAGTCAATACGTTAAATTTTTGGCAGATGTGCAATTGAAGGATCCCCCCAAAACCCTTAAGAGCCCTTCCCTCTCTGCAGTCTGTGGCGTGGAGGCTCAGAATAGGGGATAGATTCCTTCCCATGGAGATGCTCCACAACGTCCAGGAGATAGATGTGGACTACAAAAAAAGTTTATAGAGGACAAATCGTACAGAAGACGCATCATCAGGGACTAGCTTTCGTCTTCAACCGAGTGACTGTCATCGTCCTTTCATCGCTTTTCATGTATCTTCATTTCACATGTTAATATTAATTTTATATGTAAAAAATGTAATTATACGTTTTATGTCCTAATATATATGTTTTAAGTAATTTTTCTTGTATTAGTTATTTAATGTTAAACCCCTAGCATTGTCGCTGTTGTGGGTATTATTGCATCAGGCAATCATGCAACCAATCACTGCCTGCAATAAAGATATTTAATCCCGTCCAGAATTTGTGGATAGTCATTCATGGGATGATATCTCCTCCAGGATTTATGTACATGCATGGGTTTAACTCCTGACCATGGTGTAAGTACGTGGGGTTGTTTCTGTTGAGATGTGAGAACGGGGACGATTTGTAGGCAGGGAGAGGCTTGCTGTTCGCTGGTGGTTTTCCAGAGTCCAGTGGTTCAGTCAGTGACGCAGGATGCAGGATGCACAATTGATTGGTTGTTGTTGCTTTTGGGACTGTGGGTATGTCCGACTTCAAGTGAAGAGGTCCTGGGCGAACTGGGTAAATGCTTTGTAGATGTCCTCTTCGATTAGGACGAGATGTTCCTGGTCTTGCAGTGACAGGTGGATGTGCGTAATAAGTCGGCAGCGAAGGTCTTCGTTCAGGCAGCAGTGGTACATTAAGTGTCCCCACGTTTCACGCTGGCCACAGTAGCACAGAGTGGTGTCGATGAATCCGTAGTTTATCCCTTATTGCCCCATGTCCAGTAAGCAGAGAGGAAGTAAGAAGACCCGGGGAGATCCAAGGAGGATAGTTGGGGTAAACCACTTGTATGTTGGGTATAAATTTCCTGGTAATTCCTCCTTTAGTTGATGTCTGCCAGCGAGTCTGCCAGGCCTGCTGGAGGTATGTGGACAGTCGTTTCTTTTCAATTTTAGAGTCATTTGCGAGATCTGTCGTGAAATCGAGCAGGTGACACTTCTGCCCTTTGAAAGTTGGTGGGTGAGGTGTGCGCTGGTGGAAGAATGGGACTTATTGCCACAAAATATTATAGACACCCTTATATTGAACATTCACCTCTGTCATGCCTGTTTGGCCGTTGGTGGGGATCATAGGCTGTACTGATGTGGTGTGACCATATTTTCGAGCATCTTGAATCGACTTCTGTAATGCGACTTTTTTCGTAATTTTTATGCAACCCCTACAATGTCCCTTATACCTGTACGAAGGTTCTCTCTGTCTCCTCATTTCAACAATATTTTATCGTGCACCACCGTACCAAACTTTGTTCCGCTTCATCTCCAGGTGCACGAATTACATCACGTTTTCTACATGTTCTGTTAACTTTTTCGAGCAGTGTATTTGGTCAAATTTCCAGACATAAAGATTAATGCCAGAACTCAATATAGAAGCAGTTTAATCATTATAATTCCTAACTGTTTAAACAGAGACATCGACTTAAAAAAGAGTGAAAGAAGGGTAGGCGTACAAATGTTAAAAACGAAACTGAATTTCGACACGAATAAGTGTTTCTTCTTTAAATGAAGACAAATTAGATAACTCCTATACATTGAATTGCACTGAACTAATTTAATGGATTTCAAATTCTGAGGTTTTAATTTAAAGTTTATGATTTTATTTTTGTGCTTTTCTAAGCTTGAAGGTGGGAAGTCGGTATGTTGTTTTCCTAAATGACTTTGAAAGCGTGAAAGAGGCATTCAACAAATCTGCATTCCTAGACAGACCACATCCATCCTCATTGGATCTTTTCCCTGAAGCCAGAAGTAAGCAAAACAGCCATTATTCGATTTTCTTTATCATAACTTTTACGATATTTAAAACTTTCATTTGAAAAATAAAAATAAATTAATTAAAAAATGTGTAAGGTATTGTGTCTTTATTTATTATATTATAGTTTAGCCAAGTTTATGTGTATGTCTGCTCTTCGCATGTACTGCTTTTTGATTAAGGAGTAGATGGCGATTCTCTGCAAATGTGAAAATGAGAGAATGCATCGAAACGGATTCAGAATAAAGTTCGCGAAGCTTTCCAGTAAAGTGCTGAGATGAACTTTCAGCACACAGATTTGAAGTCAGCATTTAACAATGTAAGTCCTTGCATTACTTACATTGTTAAGTCCAACTTACACTGGACTTAACAATGTAAGTCCAAATAGGATCATATACTATTCCACTTGGCAAGAATTGTGACGAACCGGTTGCAGGAATATAAAAATGAATTCTTGATAATGTGATAGCCTCCCAATCATCAGATTTAAAAACAATTAAGAAAATTCAGGATGAGACAGAACGAATTCTTTGGAGTAGAAAACAGCATGTACCGAATTTACAAAATCTGTAGGTAGCAATCGAGTCAGCATGGAGCAGCATTTTTATTTATTTATTTTATTTTTTACTTTTATTTATAATTATTATTTTTTGTTTATTGTACTATTCGCTCCCAGCCAGCTTTCCTGGCGTCCCCGCCACTATTTTCATACGGTTCAGATAAACACAAATTGTTCCATTATAACATATTGAATTTCTGCACTTCAAGTGCCTCCTTAATTATAGAGTATTGGAGCCCTACAGTTCACGTCATGTAAGTTTGATTCTCTGCCATGAAAATTAGCTAGTGAGAAAGTACTCGTGATGTTCCTCTTGAATCATTCCATCTTTCTTTTTCCTTATATTTGCCGCAGCTGAAAGAAACACAGGTAATTTTATTAGGATTATTCTTGCTCCATTTGCAGCAGGACTTATCTTTTCTTGAAAACCTGTACATTACTGCAAAATTTTGAAAAGGACCAAAGTATTTTCCTGTCTTCAGTAGAAGGGCCTCTCATCCCGAAGTCAGTTTTTTCACTTTGGGTGCTCAATCAATCAATTCCTATCGTGGATCCTGGTACTCATGACATCTATACAGAAGATGTACCCAGTCTTATTTTCCCTCACAAGCACACGAAGATCGTTCTGAAATAGCTAATTCATTTAATTTTTCAAAGAAGGACCCGTGCCCTGCAAAATCAGGAACGTTGAATATAGGTTTGGTCGAAACCAACTTGGCATACCCTTCCCAAACTGTTTAATACTTGGAAAAAAGCTTTTGGTTATTAAACCCTTGGTAAAATTGTTCCATCTGTCCTGCCACCGATCAATAAGAAGAGTACACAATCGTTTCCTCTCCTCATTATAACGATTGTTATTCAACTGACGTTGTAAAAACATCGTCAGTTGAATTGAAAATACTTTCCTAACGTTTACTTTTTGCAATGCACAACCTAGACAGATATGCACCCCATAGCTCGCAATTGGCAAGAAGATAGAGGAGCAGCATTCTTGTGGAGCGCTTAGACACAATCTCCTCGTGTCATTGCCACGACAAATCCAGATTTTGCTGAGATTAAAGTGGGATACACTCGCCATTATTTAGGTGTATCTAATAGAATTGCTTCTCGGTGCATCATAATGAGTTTCAGCCTTGCTGCGGTTTCCCACGAACGGTAATCTCTTTTCGTTTTGGGTCCATGAATAGTTGTTTGAGCGTTTTGGTAGAACGTGAGTTTTACACACATTTTTTCTCCATTTCCATTTCACATTCTTTTGATAAATAGTTCCCTCTTGATGGGTATTCTGTTTTACAATAATATTACGCAATAGTATTACTAGTTTGTAATAGTAGTTTAATTATGGAACTAATTCAGAAAAAAATCAATATTTTGTTTGACTTATATTATTAAAAATAATTCCTAAATTTTAAAGTATTGCAGTTGCATGACAATGTTTAGTTTTAACATGTTTAAATAAAAATTGCTACAATTTTTCCTTAAAAGGTTTTGTTGGAGAAAACGGCACTGTCTGGCAGGAACAACGAAGATTTGCATTACACATACTTCGTGATCTGGGATTTGGCAAAGGCCAGATGGAAGAGCGCATAAAGGTAATTGCAACTGAGATAATGGTACATAACAATGCAGTT
Organism: Mastigoproctus giganteus; assembly: GCF_048544385.1. NCBI lineage: Eukaryota > Metazoa > Arthropoda > Arachnida > Uropygi > Thelyphonidae > Mastigoproctus > Mastigoproctus giganteus. The sequence continues at coordinate 189,095,729 of NC_143577.1, forward strand.
TCTGAATCTTTAGTTGTCTGAAAGTTAGCTATATTTCATATCTGTGTTTTGCAATGAAAAAGGACGAATGCAAAATTTTACCAAGAAGACGGGGAAAGGCCTGAGACCGCACAATAACAAGTCTCATAATGAAAGACAGAGATGATTGGCTAGCGGTCGAAGGGTGAGTCTGTCAAACACCTCTGGTCTGTTGCATCCGATGTTCTAGTACTGCTATTCAACACGTGTCTTAATGAAGGTTCCTTTCCTACACGTTGGAAACACGCTAACCTCAAGCTTTTACTGAAAGATCCAAATCGTCCAACTGGTACAGCCAAATTATACCGTCCAATTGTTCTATTACCAATATTAGGAAAAGTATTTGAGAGGTTACTTCTCACCCGTCTTCAATCTGTCTATGAAACCAAAGGATTCGCCTCCACACTCCAGTTTGGCTTCAAGCAGGTGTGCTCAACTATTGATGCACTACAGAAAACCACTCCGCTAGAAGGTAATTCTGATGCCCGTTACGTACTAGCGATTTTTGTAGATTTTATGGGAGCTTTTGACACCGTCTGGTGGCCAGGGATCCTGCGGCGAGCCAGAATATCTGGCTGCTCCTTCAACATCTTCAAATGTCTTACAGATTACTCCTCTGACATAAAAGTTACCATGAAAACAAAATTTCATAGTATCACCAGCCAACCCACCAGAGGTTGCCCGCAGGGCTCTGTTCTGGGGCCGGCTGTTTGGAATATGATTCTGGATGAATGGCTCCTGCAGGACTTCCCCCATACCACACAGCTCTCATATGCAGATGATCTGGTAATCTTTGTTGAGGGCCCTACTTGTGCGGCTATTGAGAGCAGAGGCAACACAGTATTGAATGTCCTGTCGGTTTGGGTTGAGGAGAATAAGCTGGAAATCTCTACAGATAAAAGTAGAACCCTACTTCTTAAAGAAGGCCTTGACATCAAAAGACCACCAACCATTCGTTATAAAGGACATGCACTCAAGAATACGTTCATTCAAATATTTAGGTGTTACCCTAGATGATCGCAGGACTTTCATGACACATCTAAAGTACATGAAAAAGAAGGCCAAAAATTATATCAATATGCTTGCTCGTTTGACCCGCAAAGACTGGAGTCTTAAGGAACCTTCACTCCACCTTCACAGGGGTTTTCCATGTTATCGATGCAGATCTGAAACAGGAACTTCGGTGTTCTTGGCAGGAACTTGTTTCCCCTCTGGAAAATCCGTTGGGATGATTCCACCAAAGGCAGCACTACCAAGCTATTTATACCTAGTGTCTCCTACCTCAACAAACAAAGACTTGGCTCGTTCTTCTCTAATTTACATACTACCTTTCTTCTGACAGGACATGCATCATTCAAAAATAGACTTCAGGACTTTGGGCTTGCCAACGATGCCCATTGTGAATGTACAGAACTGGAGGACTGGCACCGCGTAATGCACTCGTATAACATCTACGTAATCAACTGTTAAGGGATCTAAATTTAACCACACGTAGTCTGGAGAGCAACCTTTTAAAATCAATAGAAGAGATTTTAGCCTTTATCAGGTATGCCTCAGCAGTCTTTAAAAGGCGTTGGTATCATCTCTCCACGTCTGATCCCACACCATAGACATCCAGACCAGACGTTCCTGAAACCGCTGTAATCTCTCCTCGTACCTGCTCTTACCTCATCACCAGCCACTATCAGACCTGAATGAACACTCAACTGGACATCTTCCTCGTAGGAATGACGGCACTGAACTGATACAATGAAACTCACACATTTCCCATTGCACCTAGATCTGCATTACACTTAGCAAACTCCCTTGTTCTGCAAGTTGTCTTCCTTTCCCGGGCCTTCGGTGGGCTCCCAGACCAGGGGTGATTCCCACTTCTTCCTTCTCAACTTCCTTCCGCTGCAGGATGCGTTCTTTCCTCCTTCTCTTCCATTTGCCTATGACTCCACCAGTTGTACTATCTTCCCCACTCTCTTCCTTTTTTTTTATTTTGTCTCCGTCCGGAAAGCTCAGTTACCCTGGCGGAGATTAGCCAGAGTATGAAGGCAACCTGGGTCACCTCCCAGTAGTGGTAGCGGGCAACGTATGATCCCATTAGGAACCCTGTGGCAGCCAGAGATATAACAACAGAACATAACACAATACTGCATAAACCAGACACTACACTTTTTTCTGGCTTATGCAGTAGTTCTGCATTTCGTCACACAGTACATATGGCGCACATGTGGGAAACCACAGTTGGCACCTAACCCTAAATACTATGCCAATATGCTACTATTCTGTCTTGTTTTAATCATTAGTTTTAACGCGCTACAAATGTATCCTTTCTTTTCACCACTCTGCTAGGGTAGCCAACATCAGTTGTCTCCAACAGGTGACTCCAAGGTTTGCGTGTACCGTCCCTTTAGAGATGGTGGGGGTTTTCCCTGAGACTCTGTTCAACCACCTCTGGATCCAGTGTTCAAATGTCAGGAATTTAATTACATAACAATTGGTGGGTTGGGGATGACGACTAGAACATTGGGGCATACATCGAGATTGGTTCTTTGGTTCTTTGAATATATTGCAATGAAATGAATCTTTAATATGACTACTAAACCATGTGTTCGTTCTCTGTGTGATTCGAATTTTTTTGGATCAAACTTTTATGGAATCATTAGTTAGCTTGACCCCCAAACTTTGTGCTTCTTATCCCATTGGGGGAGTGCAGAAGTTGACCAATCCAAAAGCATTCAGGTGTATGTTTAAAAAACTTGGCTGATAAGGCAATTTTGGTGTCACGAGGTCTTGACGACAAAGCATGCCTGACTGGCATAGCTCCTATTTAAAGGACTTTCTATTACTATTTGTGTATGTGCTATTGGAAATTGTAATTGCAAGGTGTGTGATGAATTATGAGATGGTGGCAATAAAAAAAGCACGCACCAGCCATATTTGGTTGGCTGAGAATTCTGTTTTTCGGTTTTAAGCATTTAAATATGTCGACACTCCTTTTTGGCTTTTGCATGACTCGGAATAGGTATGCTAAATCCCAGGAAATACTGTTGGTATTGTTGTCGAACTGTGCGTTGCTGACCATGATAGCAACTCTGTTCCAATGAACAGCAATAAAGGTAACTGAAAAACACTAAAAAGCTATTTAAGGTTTTTAAGTTTCATTTCTTCCTTTTTTTTGTTACATTTCAAGGCACTTAAAATTCTTAAACTTTGTTTAAGGTTTTTATGTAATGATAAATAGAGAAAACAACAATGAGTTCAGTACCAAACTCTTGGGAACTGCACTAATGAGATTAGTCCACGAAGAGCGGTGTCCATTTATAACCACTTTCTGTCTTTTCTTCCTCAACCAGTCCTTTATCCATTGTATCAACTTTCCCTCAATGCCATACTGCTCCAATATGAACACCAGCATTTTATGTGCAGCAGTATCAAAAGCTTTCCTGAAATATAACTATATGATATCAATTTTTTACATCCCGATCGGTTGTCACTGCATCACACTGTCCAATAAAATTCATCAGACAAGATCTCCCCTTAACAAATCCCTACTGCTCTATAACTGCATTCCTGTTTAGATCCTGCATTACTTCATCAATCAGTGATAATTATTTTTCTGTTAGCTTAACTTTCTGGAATGGAAGTTAAACTAAGAGATCTGTAATTACTCATGACACCCATTGATTCCCTTGGTGAACTAGGGAGACACTTTCACGTCTCCAGTCCATAGAAATCGCCTCTGAATCCAAGGATGATCTCATTAAAATGGCTAAGGGTTTCCTGACCTCCTTTGCTGTGGCATGAAAATAATTTGGCAGATTCCCATCCGCCACATGTGCTTTTTTTGTTAACTTGGACAATTTCTGCTCCACAAGTTCCATTGGTTCTTTTCGGGAATCATATAAACTATCCCGGCTGATACAGTGATCTGTTCTCTTGGTTATTTCTCACAATTTCCTCGAGTTTTCTTTGATATTATACTGTTTCTCGAATTCGCACTCTCTCATTGGGTTTTTTCTGCGATTAGCTTTCTCAATAATAGGAAGAATTACAGATATTTTTTGGGTTAGCTGATTTTGAAACGTTGCCTGATTGATGAGATACCAGTCATTTGCAATATGCGTTTTATTTATTTTAAATTTTAGCTATATTTTGTTCGAACATACTACCAAAATCTTTGTTTTCGCGGATTATGTTGAATCTCGATATATCTTGTCCTTCGTATTTCAAGGGGAAGTTATTTTAAGGCATTTCAACATGCAAATTCAGCCTATGGTTCTACAATTAAGCCCTCACAACAGGCGTGGTCATCAGTAATGTATACGAGTATTTTTTGTGGAACACTCGTACGTGTAGTTTGTAATGCAGTTGTAATTTTGTTATCATTATTTCAACATTTTTCACATTCCCCCATTCCTTAACATTGAAGAATTCTCTTAAATTGTTCTGCTGTATTTGAAACGAAACCAATGTAAATCGCATCAAAATCTTATCTTATATTATAAATCTTATCTGCGAAAAGATCTAAACCTCCCAAGGACTTCCTCATTCATTTCACAAATATACGTGGTCTTAATTCTAATCTCAACGATGTCCATTTCCACTTGCAGTCTGCCAAACACCATCTACTTTTTCTGACAGAATCTCAGTTATCGGTGGATTCAACTACTGCTCATCTCAGATGCCCAAATTATTCGCTGTATGATTCCTTTCGCCTCAAAGGTGGTACTTGTGCATATGTCCGTTCTGATATTCCCTGTCAGAGACTGGCCATTTGGAATCTCCTCTCTTTGATCTTCTCTGGCTTAAAATCTCTCTACCTCATTGTGTCAAATTCATCTGTTGTCTTTACCGTTCTCCCAACTCCACTAATCACTTGGAGCTCTTTGACTTCCTCTCTTTGCAACTTGACTTTCTCCAGTCCAACTTTCCTAACAGTGAGGTAATTTTCCTTGGTGATTTTAATGTTCACAACTCCAGCTGGCTTCCGTTTTCTAGTCACACCGACCCAGCTGGTCGAGATGCTGAGGCTTTTGCAATTACTAATGACCTAGCATAGATTGTTCATTTACCTACAAGAATACCGTACAATCCTAATCATACAGCCAATACGCTTGATCTTTTTTCTCACAAACAACCCTTCTAAGTACACGGTCGAAGTGAGAGGTCCTTTAGGCACTTCAGATCACAACTTGGTGATTGTCTCTTCTCCAATGGAACCTTTATCTCATGGCTATTCCCAACCTCGTGTTGTTTGGCATTACAAGAATGCAAAATGGGATGACCTGCGAGACTTCTTTTCTTCTTTCCTTGGTCGGATTACTGTTTCAAAACTTCTGATATCAATGTTTGCTCAGATCTTGTCAGTGAAATTATTCTTTCGGGAATGGAATTCTTTATCCCACACTCCACTTTAAAATCTCGACCCTTATCTAAACCTTGGTTTTCCAATAAATGTGCTAAGGCTGTTCAATTGAAGAATGTTGCATATCGTAATTGGCTTGTTTCTAATTCTTCAGTTTCATTTTCTGCCTACACCAAAGCTCGCAACAATTGTAAAGCAGTTATTTATCAGTTCAAACTAGAGTTTGAACAGGCTAAGAGTAGAAAAATTGCTTCTTGCCCTAATGGTAGCCGAGCATTCTGGTTTCTTGCCAAAGCTATTGGCCGCAACTTTTGCCCATCTCTGCTCCCACCTCTGTCCAAACCAGATGGTTCTGTTGTCACTTCAGCCAAGGATAAAGCTGACCTGCTAGCATCCCATTTTTGTTCCAGCTCATGTATTTATGATCTTGGTAAAATACCTCCCACCATTCCCAACACGCTCCATCCAATGCCTCCTGTGGTCTTCCGTCAAAAGGATATCAGAAGGATTTTGATGAATCTTGATGCTAAGAAAGCTCCAGGTCTTGATGGTATTTCTCCACTTGTTCTCATAACCTGTGCTCCTGAACTTACTCCTATTCTTTGCCGCCTCTTTTCCCTTTCTTATTCCAAAGGTGTTTTTCCTTCCACTTGGAAATTTGCTCATATCCAGCCAGTTCCTAAAAAGGGTGACAAATCCCTCCCATCCAATTATCGTCCCATTGCAATTACTTCTACTCTCTCTAAAGTAATGGAGAAATCAATTAACCGCCAACTCTTAAACTACCTAGAAACCTTCCATATGATCAACGATCGCCAGTATGGATTCCGTCAGTGTCGATCCACTGGTGATATTCTGGCTTATGTTACCCATTTATGGACTAATTCTATGGAAAGGTTCGGTGAAACACAAGTAGTTGCTCTTGTCATCTCAAAGGCTTTTGATCGTGTTTGGCATAAAGGTCTTCTAAACAAGCTTCCATCTTATGGTTTGGCAACTGTTTTTAGTAATTGGTTATCCAGTTTTCTCTCTAATCGCTCACTGAGGTTAATGGTAGATGGCTCTCTGTCTTCTAACTTCTTCACTAATGCCGGTGTCCCCCAAAGTTCAGTACTTTCCCCCACTGTATTCCTTTTGTATATCAATGACCTTTTTCCATTGACTGGAAATCCTATCCATAGTTTTGCCGATGATAGCACATTGCATTCAACTTTCCATTTTGAGAAACCTTGTCCTGCTCAATCAGCTTCAACTTCTCGAAAATCTGCTACCAATTCCTTAAATGCCGATCTTCAGGTAATTCTACAGTGGGGCAAAGACAACTTAGTTGATTTCAACACTTCTAAAACTCAGTCTTGTCTTATATCTCGCAAAAAGGATTCTTCTGCTCCTATGCTTATCTTTAGTGACACTACGATTTCTGGGCAAAATGATATATCTCTTTTGGGGATTACCCTGACTTCTAATCTCTCTTGGCACAAGCACATTACAAATATTGCTTCCTCTGCATCTAAAAAACTTGGTTTTCTCTTTCGCTCTCGGCGTTATTTTTCTTCCAAACAGCTGCTCACTCTGTATAAATCGCAAATCCGCCCTGCTATGGAATATTGTTCCCACATCTGGGGTGGTGCCCCCAAAACCTCTCTCAGGCTTCTTGATTCCATTCAGAAGAGAGCAGTTAGGTTAATTAATGATTCATCTCTAACAGAGTCTCTCCACTCGCTCTCTCATAGACGTACTGTTTCTGCTGCATGCCTCTTCTACAGATACTTCCATGGGCACTGTTCTTCTGAACTGGCTTCCAAAGTTCCCGCCCTTTCTTTCAAAACAGTCCAAACACGTGCCGCCACCAGCCAACATCCATTTACTGTCCAACTTCAAACCCACAGAACCAACTTTTTATCTTCCTCATTTATTCGTTCAACTGCCGTTTTCTGGAACAACCTTCCTTCATACGTATTTCCTGAAAATTACAATCTACAGAAGTTCAAGTCCAATGTCAACAAATATCTTCTTTCGTCTTCTCAACTTCCAACCCAAGCACGGTACTAAGTACTATAGGTTCTAATACCTCTCGTGTTTGGGGGTCACATAAAAAAAAAAAAAAAATCAAGAAGCGTCCAAAGTAATTGAAAATAAAAACAGAAAAATTCGATTATCTCACCAGAAGTATGATCAATTTCAACCCATCAACTTGAAGAGCTGGATGTCAGGAACTCGATCCAACTGGTAGAGATACTCTTACTTCTATAATTACTACTACATTTATCGTTATTTAATGAGCGCAGAAAACCAAGATCGACAGTAACACGCGCTTGTACAAACTTTTCAATTGAGAAGATCAATTTCTGACCTAATGAACCTAGTGACCTACTTAACTAGATATATCTATGAGCTGTAGGTTCTACGGGATTTTTTTATTAATTTTCGCCCATATTTATGTAAATTTTAATTATTATTGGTGTTTTTCTACATCTGTCTGTTTAGGGTGCGAAACTAATCGTTTTTTTTTTTCTTTTGTACAACAGGACGAAATATGTGAGTTTATAAAAGGGATTGAAGCTCACAACGGCGCGCCTTTTAACCCGAAAAATGCCATTATTTCTAGCACCATCAACAATATCACGTCTTTGGTTTTCGGAAAGCAGTTCACCAAAGAAGGAATTAAGTTCATTGATGAACTCTTCATAAAAGGAAGCGAATACTCTATGACCTTTGATTTTCCTACGTATTTTCACTGGCTGACGCCGTTGTTAATTTCAGTGCTAAGGTTCATGCCGACGGTAAAATTAATGGCGGAATTCAATGAGTTTATACGGTAAGTATCAAGTGTGGAACAACTCTTTATTTTGAGTTCTTGTAGAATAGTAATGATCAGGTACATAGATATTACATATCATGTATCGATTTGAAAACAAAATGGCGCATGTGGCACTACACATATGAATGCTCTGAATAATACTACAGAAAATAGTGCAATTAGAATTTACCAGATATTCTTATAAAGGATTTAGTCGTTATACCTATGGTTTATACACTGTGCTGCCACTTTATTAGGTGTACCCCTGCTGTGCACACAAATGATTTGTCCCACAAAGTTCCAAGTCAAATGACCACAGTTGTGAATATAAATGCAGCAGAACAACCTTTCTAGTATCAGTAAAGTACAAACCGTAGCAAGAATGGGAAAAGGAGCGATCTAACGGACTTCGAACGTGGAATGGTAGCAGGTGCAAGACGTGCTGGACAAAGCATCTCTGAAACGGCAGTTCTCCTAAATTTTTCACGCACCACAGTTTCAAGGGTGCAACGAACAGAAAACATCCTCACAATGGCACTCCTGTGGAAGAAAATCGCTTGTTGATGAGAGAGGTAAGAGGAGGATGGATAGAATTATACAAGCAGATGGGCCACAATGTCGCACATCACGTCAGAATACAACCTTGGTGCGCAGAACAAAATATCGCAACGGACCACTAGTCGCACTTTGTCGCGAATGGGCTACAACAGCCGATGGCCACATCGCGTACCTTTGTCACCAATGAAGGACAAGAGAGCACGCCTCCTGTGGGCACAGCAACACCAACACTGGACTATTCAGGATTGGAAAACAGTTGCTTGTTCTTATTGGTCGAAGTTCCTGGTGCATCATGTTGATGGAAGGCTCAGAATTTGGCGAAAACAACATGAATCCATGGACCCATCATCTTTGACGACTACTGTTCAAGGTGGTGGGGCACTGTTATGGAGTGTGAAATGTTTTCTTGGCACACGTTGGGTCAATTGATACCCATAGATTCACGTCTGAATGCCACATCGTACCTAAACAGCGTTGCTGACCAAGTGTATCCGTTCATGTTGACAGTTTATCCCCAGTCAGATGGTTACTTCCAGCAGGATAATGCGCCGGTGGGCAAAGCCTGAATCACTATGGAATTGTTCCAGGAACATGACAATGACTTTTCTATGCTATAATGGTCCACTCAGTTCTTCAGATCTCAATCCTATTGAACATCTTTGGGATGAGCTGTAAAGGGCTGTTCGTTACACCTCCGCCGAATATCATGGATCTGCGTGACACACTCATACCTGCATGGTACTCTATTCCTGCAGAACGTTTCAGCACTTGTTCAATCCATGCCTACACGAATTCAGATTGTTTTTGAAGGCTAAACAAGGCTCAACACACTACTAGGTAGGTGTACCTAATAAAGTGGCAGCACAGCGTATATTCGTAGTGTATATCGCCCTTATTTTTGCACTGTTTTTCTACATGAGTTCTTATGAGAAAAGCATTTACTACCGAAAACTATTTTTGATAAATCATTTTTCATATCAAGATGTAGTCTTCGTGGGTGGTACATTTGGTAGAATCGTCGTCTTCCCCACACCGAGTGGAAAAGACCTGGATTCGAATCCCGTCAATGATGTGAGGAATTTTATGGCCTTTTTCGCAACGTGGCTGAATTAGTTGGTCCATCGCATGTTTTTTCCTCTCGGAAACTCGGATGTTTCGTCCAGCAGAAAATCGACCTGATAAGAAATGGAATTTACAGACAGTATACACTGAAAGCATAGAATTCATGGGATACCTGGTTCCTGGGCAACGCGATGCTGTAACCGCTCTCGCCAGTGGACGAACCAATCGCTTGGCAGGTAATTCGATGTCAGTATGGATAAACATCGGAAGTTAACAGTCTTTCAAAGTGGGATGATAGTGGGTGCTCGATGTATGGGCCACTCTACAGAGTAGGTGGTACAGAAATTGTACTATCGCTGTTCGACAGTATCAAGAGTGTATCGGGAATACGTCATTTCCGGAATAATATCTCATCGGGGACAGCGCCGTGGGCGAAGAAAGGTGGTGGTTGAACGTGGCCGTCGACGTCTGTCTCGCATTGTTTCAGCAAAACTAGAGAGGGACAATGGCACAAATCACCGCTGGCTTCAACGAGGGAGGTGCCAGAAACATCTTCACCAAGACCATCAGGCGATCATTAGCCGCAATAGGTTATGGGAGCTACCGACCCACCAAAGTCCCATTGCTAACACCACGACAGAGGACTCTGCACAATTTGTCAGGGCTCCAAGTCACATGGCCATGGCACCCGTTTCGACAAGCTCTGCAGTCCGGTTGCAACACAGTCCGGTTGGAAATATTTTCACCTGTGGCCGCAGCAACCTCCGGAGAGACAGTTGATAACAGGACATCGTAGGGTTCCGTAAGGCTGTTAGAGCCAGATGCGGCCTGTTCTGATCGACGTAGTCATAGAGTAACCTTGGCTAGCTCTTTTTGTAATGGTTTCCGTCTCCTGAAACTGCTTCCATGAACCTAATATATTAGGATCATCTAAAAAGTCACTTCAACTGTCTTTGTGTATTTTGTCTGCAAATTCTGGTTGTGTGTTCTTTAGTCTATTTGTTTTCTTTTGCTTGACGGAAAACCTGTTTTTCCTGATAAAATATCTTGCTGTGTACGCCTCAGTTAGTCACGGAGTGAAAAGAAAGTAAATAAAAGTTCCTCGCGTCATCATCGAGATTCGAACCCGTTCGTTTTCTCCGGCTGTGGTGAGGATGGTGACGATACCACTGTGCAAGATTTGCGACTGATCGACTTCAACTCATTCAATAGCTCGCCATCTCAAAGAATCATTTAAACGACGATGACTTGCCATCTTCAGTACTGGAGATTATAGCATTAGTAAAGGAACAAGATACAAGAAAGAAGGCTTAAACAGCATCAGCCAAAAAAAAAAAAAAAAATCCCTTTTTACCCATCTATTCGCTCCAAGAGTTTGTTCGTTTCTTCTTTTAATTTATTTATTCTATCAACCTCCACAACAACAGGTGGAAGTTTTTTTCAGCAATCAACCACCCGCTGGCTAAATGCAAATTTCCGCACATGTAATCTGGAACTGCTTTTCCTCACTTTCAATTTATGTCCCCTCAAGTGTGTAATATAAACAAGAAGAAGGATCCCATCAGCATTGATGGGATCCTTCTTCTAATGAAGAAAAAGTAAAAAAGTAAATAATGAAGAAAAAGTAAATTTTATTATACTTTTACTGATTGCATATTATTGTATTTATTACAGCTATATTTTATTTTTTCTTTTACAGGCGTGAAACTGAACCTATTAAGAAAAAAGCTGATCCAGATAACATTGGAAGTTATATCGAGGGATTTGTGGTAGAAATGAAAAAACGAGAAAATGAATTAAACAGTTCCTTCAATGGTAATTATCACTCTCAAAATAATAATAATAAAATTGTTTTTTACTTAGGCCATTTTATTTATTATACATTATATCTGCAAATCGTGTGTTTTGTGTTGTTGCTGAGTTGTCGGTTTGCTGGATGAAAAAGAATGCTACCGTCGCCTCAGACCAACTAACTCACGTTGTCAAAAAGGTCCACAAAAATTCTTTCAAGTAATTGGCGGATTCGGAGTCCGTCTTTTCCATCCGGTGTGAAGACGATGGCGATTTTACCACCTCTGATATTCGCTATGTTATTTGATTTCAAATTTAAAAAATAATAATTAATCGTTAATCTGAAAAATTTTAACCTGTACTACAATTAAAAGTTGTGACAACGAGTTCCTCATTCATTGAAGTATCAAAGTCATAGACGGTTCAGCAGATGTTGCAGATGAGTTGAATAGGTACTTTGCAGTAATATTTACAGCTGAAAAACCATTTGAACTATCAAATGGTTCAACGAGCAAAGATTATGTAAAATATGTGGTATAACGATCTGGGAAAAGTGTCTAACAGAAAAATCTGCAAAGACTGATGGAAGTAAGGCTCAAGGGTTGGACGCTAATGTCCTGTTATATTAAATGAAGGAGTGCGTCACACATTGAAATTCTTAATAAGATTATCATTATACTGAAAAAAACAAAACTTTTAGAAGGGAGAAGTATTAATTCTCCAAAATCAGAAAGGAAATTAAAAAGAAACTTGGGAAGAAAAGAAGAAAATGAGTAATAGACTACGGAGCTTAACTTCTGTGTTGGGAAGGATCGTGGAATTTCTAATGAAGGATGCAACACAGGACCATTTCTATGGGAACGATGTCCTTAATGGATTACAGCACGGAATACCGAAGGAGAAGACTCCTCTGGCCGATTTAGTCAATTATTATGTGGAGAAGATATTAAAATTGCATACACAGGAACTGGCTAAAAGAGAGAAGACATAGAGTAGCCACAAATGACTACTCTTCAGGATGAACTAGTGTAGAAAATGGTATTGCTCATGGAACAGTGCTGAGACCTTCCTCGTGCTTATAACTTTCTTAAATGCGTTGTTGAGAAAGTAAGTACAGGCGAAGCTGTCAAAGTGTACCGATGATCTGAAGGCTGGAAGGGTATTAATGATTATAACCAGTCTACTTTACTTCAAAACGAGTTGGATCCGTTATAGATATGGTCTGCAATATGCCCTAATATATATTTTTTCTATTAATACCTCTTAAGAAAAATATACTGTTAAAGTTATTAAAATTATTGATAACGAGTAAATATTATAAAAGAACTTTAAAGCAGTTCTGAACGTTTTTAATTTATTATCAGTTATTAATAATCGATATATAGACACAAGATTGAACGAAATTCTGAAAAGGCTTATATTTTTATGTAGAAAGTATGTTAATGGGGAACATAATATCACTATTTGGAGCTGGCAGCGATACTACTGCAGTAACACTTTCGTGGAGTCTTTTGATAATGGCGACATATCCGGATGTACAGCGACGTGTCCAAGATGAAGTAGATGAAATCGTAGGAAGAGAAAGGATGCCATCGTGGGAGGATCGCCTTCATCTTCCCTACACTCAAGCAACGTTACTAGAAGTATCCAGATGGCAGACAATCGTTCCAATCAATTTGCAAAGGATGTAAGTATGCAGAATTTTAAAATTTTAAGGAACTGATTATGGCTTAGAATTGTTACCATTTAGAAATTATTATATTTCTGTGTTTCATATATTACAAAGGAGCATAACAGCAATTTCTTCACCCAAATGTGCTTTTTGATGTCTATTTTCGTGAATATTTTTCATTATTCTATCAGAATCAATATTGTACCTTTCCAAAAATCACTTCCACCTTCATGAACATAGATTAAGTACAACATCTTGTACATGGGTTCGCACACTCAGCCCTTATGTACTGCATTCTGGTTTTTCGTTAACTAGATTCCAGTAATATTTTTAAACTCTGTTTAGAATCTACGCCAAAGGAAGAGACATGATAATAACACACAACGTACACTCATTGGTCAAAAAAATAGCATGGGTTTTCTTCCGTAAACTCGGGTTTTCATCTAGGAAACAGAAAATCGACCACAGAACACACACGCAATTTATAGACGGAATACATGGAGTAAAATGGCCTTAGTAGGCTCCTAAAACCGTACTACAAAAACAACATATAACTGAAAAGATCTTGTAATGCTTCTTAACATATTCTCTCATTTTTCACATTAAGATTACTAGCAACATTCAGGCCAAGCTTTGAACACGCTGTCTTCGATTTTACATGCTCTCATACCTCGTTCCTACTTTAGTAGCCAACAAACAAACATTTCAGATGTCACTAGAGGAACAAGAATCAATGGTTGATCTACCACTACAATCTCGAGATTTGTATTGGCTTTCTAATGAAAATGAAGGGATACAGGCAAGGTTTTTCTGTGATCATTTCCACCAATTAATGGTGGTAAAGTATTTTCTCCGCTGCTTCACACATCTGTTGTCAATATCGCATGCAAATCGAAAATTTTCTCAGTGCCCCCATCTCCAAACATTGAATTTCAATATTTATTTATTTATTATTATTAGTTTTTTTTTTCTTATCACAACATGGCTGAGTTTGCGAGGTCTTTCTTCGGGTAAATCATTATTCACATAATCGATCAGAATACACGTAAATAATTTAAGATTGGAAACATCTATATCATAAAATTGTTATTAAAACTATACTAGTTTATACTAAATGGATCACTTCAAAAGTAGATAAATAAATGCCAATTGCGATCCCTTTCTAATTTTTAGGGCTGTCATAATTTACACAATCTTTCGTGACAGTACAGTGTTTTCCATACTTATGAATCGTAGGAGAGGCGTAGGTTCGAATCCCGTCAAGTGCGCATTTTACAAATATAAAATAGAAATAAATACAGACATAAGCTGGAAATTAAGTGTATTTCCATAGATACTACCCTTAAATCGGGTCATAACTAAGATAATTCATTGGCACACACGTCTGTAATTTATTTCTGATAACCTCTACAAATAGGAGAAACCTTATTTATGCAGTTATAGATATAATACCTTACACAATATTATTTTATTATATAACAGATAATTTTATACATTATATCATAATTTTGTTTTGTAGTAGCTGTAGAATAATAACTGTTGTGAGTAGACTTTCAATGTATTCGCTTGTATTATGCATTTACAGAGCAGGTGAAGATTCTACTATCGCAGGCTATGACATACCTAAAGGAACGATAGTTCTTGCCAACTTTTGGGCCGTGCATCGTGACCCTAAGTACTGGGAGGACCCAGAAAGTTTCATTCCAGAAAGGTTTTTGTCTTCAGATGGAAAAGCCGTCAAAAAACCAGAATATCTTATTCCTTTTTCGATGGGTAAGTCAAATATTCGCATTCAACTCTTTTGTATTTGGTACTTCTGTAATATATACCTTTCTCAAAGGGTTATCCCTCACTATTTCCATTTTTTGATATATTCAGAAAATCACTGCCCCTACACCACGTGGCGTGGAGTCAACAACTTCTCGAAAATTGACCGAGGAATACTGGGACTTTCCTGTAACAAAACGGTTCGCAATTCCTGCAGTAATTCGAACAGATGATTGAGCTGATTAAGAACCTTCGGTGATACAGCCGGCCAGGATTCATTCTCGATAACTTACTCGTGTTCCTCAAACCATTCTTTCACACATTTAGAGCGGTATGAAACTCAGATGTTTCCCCGTAATTCGAATTCAGGGAGTCCCCCCCTAGATTGAATTTTTGTCTCTTAGTTCTAGAATCAATTAACGCCATGAACGGTGTTCCCTTTCGAAGACTTTCATGGTTTTATACCAAGGAATTAACAGAACGCCACTTTAGTAATTTAAAAAAAATAAAATGTTAATAGCAGTTAACTCGACCAAAGTAAATCAATGAAATAAATATCGTGCAATAATAAACAATCTGCAATCACTGCGTTATGACCACCTACCTACTACAGTGTTGGGCCACCATTTGCACGTATGACAGTCGCTATTCTCCTGCTAATAACCGCACTCGATGTGTGAAGACGTCCGTAGGGGTCTGTCCCCATGCTGCCATCCAGGCTTCCAGTGTGTCGAAATATATGATGGATGCGTGTCCATTATCCTCACTTACCCTTCCTAAACATCTGACAGGTGTTAAATTGGATTGAGGTCAGGCCAAGTTTAATGCCAATCAAGATGGGTGATATCTTTACTGCGTTTCTCAACCACTTGTTTCCAGTGCGGGACCGGAGACACGGCACGTTATCGTCCTGAAAGATCCTGTTTCAGTCAGGAAAAATGCATCATTGCAGGGTGCACATGTCCTCCTAAGAGTCGCCGAAAAAAATAATAAAATAAAATAAATAATAAAAACACTATCCATTATGATCACCCGGAAAGTTATTTCATCCATCACACGTGTATTGTGTCTGTAATTTGTTTGTATTCTCTAGTTGATATGCCCGTTTTGCTGGACGAAAATCCTCAGGTTCAGAGGAAAAATTCTTAATATCTACGACTGAGACCGATTATCACACCCACGGAGTGAGAAAAAAAGCTCATTAAAGTTCCTAACGTCATCGAGGGGATTCGAACCCTGGTTTTTCCACCCGGTTTGGGAAGGACAGTGACAATACCACTGTGCTACCGGCGCAGAAAAGAGTTACTGACAGACCTCACCAGTGTAACGTTGGTCCATACGCACCAAGGGTCTCAGTTCTTGAAAGCAAAACATATCCCATATTAAGCAACTACCGCCACCTGCCTGGACAGTCGCCACCATGCACGTAGGTCCATAGACTCATGTTGCTTGCACCAGAAGAAAATCGTGTGCGTGTTGTATCAGGTAATTTGACTCATCCAACCAACACAACCGTTTCTAGTCCTCCGGTGTCCATCCAGCGTGTTGTTGACACCACAACATTCGCCATCGAATATACTCAGCGAGGAGAGGGTGTCTCTTAGATTTTCTGCTCTCGAACCCCATACACTTGAGTATATGACTCATCGTCTTTTTGGATATTGTGCATGCATTCCCGATATTGGATTGCGATGCCAACTACCGCACAGTAACCTGCATTTGAGCCTCTGCGTACAACACACTGCACCTTTACTCACCAGGAACGTCCACCTTCCCCTAATCCTTTACAGTTCTGTCGGCCGGAGGTGGTTTGACACCACTCTTTGAACAACTTAATCACTGTGGGGCGTCAGCAACAGCACAGTACGTGCTGTTTTCGACATGTAGCATCTAACGCACGAGCACCCACAGACATGCCTTTCTAAAACTCCGTGGTATCCTTACTACGTGACATATCTGCTACTTTATCACTTTGAGTTTCACGACCAGATGCAAATTACAACTTGTGTAGCGTACGAAGCTGTTTGCTTTTTGTACAGCGTAGCCATTTACTGATCGGGTTTTCATAATTCAGTGTTCCCTGTGTGTATACGAGCATTAAGTATGATGATAGATACTTTACGAGTGCTATGACGTAACTGGGGCTTAATATTTTTTATATTGTACATGAGATATCCATCACCGAAATGTGAATTAAGTGAAAGTATACATTGTTGTGGAACATTCTCTATTTATAAATATTACGAAATGCGTTTTTATTCATTACTGAAAAGCTGGTCTTCTTTCACCTCATGCATTAAAACTGTGGTTAGAGGCTGTTCTCATTCAGTTTTTCTATTTCTTCTTATGGCTTCATTTTGTCCAATAAATAAGAAGCCTCACAAACCTTCTTATTTCGAATTTTCTCTGACGAGACGCTTATATTTTATTATTCATTTTATTATCATTAGACATCCATCATTGCCATTTGGATCATATTTTTTGTAATTTTCGAAAATGGAAGGTGTTATTAGTCAAGTAAACCTCAGAATAAATTAATTCAAACTTGTACAGTGGATCAGATACGTGACGTACTCGCTGGTATACTTTACTAAAAGCTTAAATTTGTTGTCAGTTATTCTTAGCATTGATCATTCCTCCCTTCAGTCATGGAATAGTCATTCCTGTGTATTGTCCACACAGGTGACTGTCCATAGAACGAGCGCATGTTGGGCAGCTTTAAGAAAGAAAAGAAAAAAGGTTGGAAAATCTGAAAATTTGACAATAAAATTTAACTGAACCATTTAAAGTAAAGTTGGCATCACAAAATCATGTCCAGGACAGTGGAGTCGGATGCCCAAATACATTTAGGATGTCGCCACTGTAATAAAAGTCTGGGTAGAAGAATCCTTATGTCTTCTGCAACCCACCACCGATGGTCTTGGAAATTATGTGTATCAGAGCCAGTCAGTCGCTACATCCTCTTTCTGGCTCAGACACCCGAATAAATAATCCAATCGAGTTCATGTTATAACCGTAACTTAAATATTAAAAATGAATTTCATTATGGAATAAAATTGTTTAATTTATTTAGTTATTTTTTATTTATTTTAACTTTCAGGTAAAAGGTCTTGTCCTGGTGAAAAAATGGCTCTTGTTTCTGTTTTTCTTTATTTCGCAACAATTCTACAACGATTTGATATAAAGTTACCAGAAGGTGCAGTCGCCGATTTCAAAGGACATCTTGCAATCGTCTTGCAGCCTACCCACCAGAAAGTGTGCCTGACAAAAAGAAAATGAAAGCAACTCATCGTAAATTAAAAAAAAAGAAAACTAAATGTACATAACTTTCTTATTGTCTTAGTTTACACGTTAATTATTTATATTAAATTTAAATTAAACAAACAAACAGAATAAATAAATAAATAAACAGCATGAAATTTTCAGATTGTAGCCTGATTTTTCCATTTACATTGCACGATTTCTGTCTGTAGGAAATGTTTACAAAGTCAGGATTTTAATTATGTCGATGGAGGGTGTGCAATGAAGAAATCACATTGTCTTCATAGAAATGTTACCATCAAATATTTTGGATGATCAACGAGAATGAAGAATACATTTGAACACACGCTTGTATCATATAGCATTGCATTATCTTATTGTTGATTTATTTAATTTAACACCGATACTCGTAAATACGTGAATTAATTTTTATACTATCGCCTCCATTAGAGCTTACTTTTGTGGTTTCTTATGATTAATTTTGATCTCGTAATGTATTAGCAGTTTGAACCCTGAAAAAACATCGTTTGGCATAAATTTGAATCATGAGCATATAAACAAATTTTCTATTTTACTCCTGGACGACCACATGTCAGAAGTGTTCTTAAGAGAGAGAATACAAGGACATCACTGTATTTAGTAGTCATGTGCGCTAGAGCTGCAATCACTCAAACCTCTGCACTCCTGTATACACTCGCTCATTCATAACCCATCGGCTACAGCAGCTGCCTCCTTATTTAGACTTTTATTATGGGATGATCAAACTAACCACAAAAATTGTTTGAACATGGTTTACACCCAATCTTTACACGTCCTTTATATTTTCTAACTATAGATTCTTAAATTAAAAACTATAGTATTTTAACCTCCGCTTATGTGCTTATGGCACTGAAGAAGATTCTACTTCTTTAGCTGTCGATAACTTTATTTACTTTAACTGTCGATTTTACGAGGACCTCAGAAAACCACTAACTTTACTTTCAGTTAGTAAATTTTGCCAACTACAATACTTTTGTCTGAAGATATCCCTATCACCCTCCAAAATATTGCTAAACTCGCTTTCACAAGACGCTGTATTTTGCGAAATCAAGCTGCACATTCTACAAAAGATCTTTCCCTAGGACGAACTTTTATTGGTGCAATTACAGAATTTCTACAAACTCCAGTTTCTGTTCTTTCTGCTCCTGATGCGACATGTTCTAACATATCTTCTCATATTTTGCTTCTTGGATTTCCTGACTTCGGATTGCTTCTTCCACGTCCTATTGACTTCATCCAGTTCTTTGATGCCTGATTCTTGATGTTGTTCTTGGATACTTGCCTTTAGGACATGAGTTGATGATTCCATCGATACAATGCTTTCCCTGAATTTGCGCAGTGAACTCCACACACTCATCTGTATGTGTGAATGCTGCCTCGGATCCATTGATGAAGCTCAACCTGTCACCCGCTAGAATGAGTGCCCGTGCTTCTCCAGACCTCTTATTGGTTAACATTTTAATTCACGCAAATATTAAATGTCTAATTACCTTTGGCAGTTGTGTCAACTGGAATAGATATTTCTCTGTGTGTGTATACAATATATATATATATATATATATATATATATATATATATATTGTATTTTATGTAATTTTAATAAATATCAGATAATTGACACTTTAACTGTAATTTACCTTCCACTTCTTAGAAAATCGTTAATATATTTTATATTTACTATACTCTAACTTTCCATGATGATATTTGTGAACGTAACCTATTATATTCCTTATTATTATGTTTTAATTTTATGTTGAAGTACACCCATGACTTCGCAAACCCCTAGATTTGTAGGCTGTGGTGGGTATTTATTGGTCACTGAATCTGGTTGTGTCCATTAAAAGAGATTATTTATTTATTTAACGTTCCGGGTGACCTTGGGTAACATTTACCCAAAATTAACATCCACGACCTCATAAAGCCGCACATTATGCAAATTATTCATGCCTATAAAAACAGAGTTTGCGACCACATCACATCACATCATTCCTGTTTTTCTTTCTTTTTTTTTCTTTTTTCTGGCATGCTAAGTAGGATAGCCACATATTTCGTACGCAGGATGGCAGGTTATCATCCTTTGGATGATTCTTTGAGGAGATGGAGGGCAGTTGGACGAATTGAAGCCGGACAGTCGCAGGCGAAGGTGGTACGTTGGCTTAGTGTGTCACACAGTGTCGCTTCAGCACTATGAAAGCAGTTTCAGAATACACGAACCATTACAATAAGAGCTGGCCAAGGTTGTCCGAGGGCGATGTCAACCAGAACAGACCGTTATGTGGCTCTAACAGCAAGACGGTATCTTATGATGTGCTGTCATCAACTGTCTCTTGAAGTTGCTGCCGCCACTGGTGAAAACGTTTCCAACTGGACTGTGTCAAGAAGGTTCAATTGTATTGGACTCTAAGCAAGAGAGCCAATGGTTTTTACCTCATTAATTCCAAACCACCACAGAGTTCGTCGAAACCGGTACCATGAACACGTGATTTGAGCCCTGACAAATGGGGTACAGTTCTGTACTCTGATGAGTCCCGTTTTAGCCTACAAACAATTCTAGACGTTATTTCATCTGGAGACAACGAGGAATGCGGCACCATCCCTCCAATATCAAAGAAAGGGACACTTACGGTGTTGGTGGTGTTCTCGTGTGGGGCGGGATAATGATCAACTGCCGCGCCCCTCTTCATGTTTTTGATAGAGGTAGCATAATTGAGTAGAGATACCGAGAACAGATCCTCGAACCCTATGTGAGACTTTTTACAGTTATGGTTAGTCCAGATTTTCATTTCATGCACGACAACGGCTACTGCAGATAAATCTCAAGTGGTGGAAGACTATCGTGAAACTGAAGATATCCAACGATTGCCTGGCCAACGCGATCACGAGACGTAAATTCGATGTAACATGTTTGGGACGCCCTTGGCAGTCGCATTGCAGACCGACAACCAGTTCCTCAGTCATTTGGGGAGCTAAGATCTGAGCCAAGTGGAAGAATTGAATATGTTGCCACAGAATCTTATAGACATGCTTATATCAAGCATAGTTCACCGCTGTCAGTCCTGGTTGTCGTTAGATCGGATCATATGCTGTTCTGATGCCATGTGACCATATTTTCGAGTATCTTGTATCGACTTCTGTAATGTGACCTTTCAGAAATTTCTTATAGAACCACTATAAATGTCCCTTATACCTGTCCGAAGTTTCTTGCTATGTCCTCATTTCTTCGTTAATTCTGTGGTACACTACCACACCAAATTGTTTCCGCTTCATCAGAAGCTGCACGAGATACACCACTTTTTCTGCTTGTTCTGTTAATTTTGTCGAGCAGTGTATTTATTTAAACCACGTTATTAAGTCATTAATAACGAACTCTGCACAAGAATAACATTATATTTGTACTAACTTATGGACATTTTTCTACAGCTTATCATTGAGAAGTTGAACTAGCGTTTATTGGCGATTGTGCATAACATACATGTCCAAACATGACCTTTATTTTGTAAAAACACGAGTTTTAATGAATTATAATTAATATTTGACAATAGTTATAGTAATTGGTTGTACACGAGGCACTGTCGATGAAGACGAAAGTTAAGATTAATTAATCAATTAGTAACAATTTTTTGTTAGTCCTTTCACTCAGAAAAACTGTCATTAGTATACAAGCCTAATGATTCTGAAATTTTTAAATAATTTCAAATTAATATATTTAATTTAATAGGTAGTGAAGATTTTTGTTAATAATTGTGTTTCAAAAATAGTATTATCGATCAGGAATAATGAAGATTTGCACTCATTTTTCTCGATTACGAATTCAGCAAAGATCAAATAGAAGAGTTCTTTAGTAATTATAAAGAGATATCGCTATAACTTAAGATAACATCATATTAAGTCAATATTTTGTTATCTGAAAGTCCACAGCTTCAGTGCACATTGAATAGCATAAAGATAAAATGAGATGGTAAATAAGGAGACATCAAACTGGCATAGCGATAGGTTGAGGGTAGAAACGATTGCAGTCAGTGAACACAAGTGAGAGGAAAGAATAACAAGCGCAAAACACCCCTTTACTGAAGTATTAGTCCTTCAGGAAAGAAATTAGTTAAAGACCACTTAATAAAGAAGAAACAATGTAGAGAATTTTCGAACCATTATATTTATTTTCTTAAAAACATCCAACCTATGATTTATTTGATTAATCAGAATCAAGACAAAAAGAGAAGAAAAAAACAGACTCGAAGAAATATTAAGGATAAACTTAATGTGATACCTGTTAATTACTTTAAAAAAATCCAAAATGGGAGTAGTTAGTATTTAATTAGTGCGAAGAACAGATAATGTATTCACTTTAATAACATTAGTGCTCCCGAAAGATGTATTATCTATCTAAGTATTGAAAATGATAATCTCGCCATACGAGAAGGAAAAATTAATTAAGATATGGAGTAAAGATAAAAAATACCTAAAGGGTGAACTTTATGGGACATCCTGTGATATAATTACAATAATTGGGGCCTCATTTCTCATGACAACTGTCAAACATCGGTTGCTAAGACGCTGCTCAAACAGATTCATTAAACGGTACGCCTTTAAAAGATAACATATGCAAAGAAGCAAAATTTACACAACACCAATAAAAATAATATATAAAAAATACATATCCAAAAAAACTTTAGGAAAAGTAGTTCCAGGGAGTAAAATTGTGCAAAATGCCAAAAGGGGACAGGGCCTCTCCCATTTTGGGAGAATATGAAAAATTCTTTTTCCACTCTGCCAAAATGGATTAACTGGATTATCCATTAATCAATTCTCTTATTATTTTAATAATAAGAGAATTGTTGCTTCTTTCCCCTGAAGCAACTGACACTGGTAGTGTCAGAAAAATTCTTAGGACTACTGAAACTTTCAGAAACGCATCTTGTAAACTCTTTCAACAGCATAAACCTTTCAGTAAGAGATGACGGCTTAGTGTCAAGTATCAAGAAAAAAAAAAGTCTATTTTAAAATAATCTTTGTCATTTTTTATAGGTTCATCCTTTGCTTCATATTCAAACATTTTTTTCTTTGGTCTTTTTCGAACCTCGGGAAAAACAGGATCAATATCCAAAATATTCACTATTTGTGTTGCAGATAATCTTTGAAATGACTTGGAAGATATTCAACATGTTCAGTAACTGTTTCTATATTAAATGACTGGTTCTGAATCATTTTACTGATGACCTTAATTTGGCTTAAAATATCATGCCAAATAATGATTGAGTAAAGAAATTTAAATGAAGTTATTTTTGAAATAAGATTATTAGCCTGAGCGCTTGAATCGATATCTTTAGTATTATCATTAGTTATATCTAAGAGGGCCTGATAAATTTCTAAACTGTTGATTTTAAGAGGCTTTATAGCTTCCAACGATTTTAGAAAGTTACCATTGTACTTACCATCTAAAATTTTTGGAAGAACCTCTAAAAGCAATACACTGCCCTGATAAATACTGTATTATGTATATTAAACGTTCAATAACTGATTGCCAATATTTTTTCTCGGACGATTAAATAAATATGCTAATTAACGTTAACACATTTATCTATTGTGCAAAATGTAAACCTAATTTTAAGTCAGGGTAATTATAGAAATTTTATTTGTATTTTTGTTGTGTATTGTGAAAAATAAATAATATATTAGAACAGTTTTAACAATTATTTAATTTCAGTTCACGAAAACGACAATGGATTCTTTTAGGTGGGGACGTACAAATTGGAAATGAACGAAATATATATATTTGTCCCTGGTAAATACCTAATCTATTTATTTATTCTGTAAAAGTAAATGCACTAATATTTTGAGGAATGAGCTAAATCTTTAAACACTATAACAAATATTACTTACCTTTAGTATTGTAAACTATAAATATATGCCCACGCTGGACATGGACTTTGAACTAAATATAGACGCGACTAGACTAAAGTGACCAGACGTGCCGGATTATGCGGGACAGTCCCGGATATAACCATTAAGTTAATGGCAAAGCCGGGAAAAACAATGTTACAACAGAAAGAGTTTTTTTCGGCAGTAAATAATTTGTGAACGTCAACAAAATCATAACTCATGTAGAAACGCTGAAAGCAAATACAAGTATTTCTGCACTGGTTCTCAAAACCCGTGTCCTCCTGAGCTTACTCCACTTCTGTGTCGCCTATTTTCACTCGTTTATTTCACAGGATGCCGCAAGTTACGTGGAAAATTTTCTGACTAGATGCATGTCTTCAAGGTTGCACTAAAGTGTGGTTCTTCCAAATAGAATAACGTACCATGCCACTTGGCAATAATTGTGAAGAACTGGTTCAAGGAATATGAGAACGAATTCAGCCTATAGTGGTAGCGTCCCAATGATCAGATCTCAAACGATTAAGAAAATTCGGGATGAGATAGAAGGGAATTCTTCCGAGTAAGAAATCGGCATCCAACGATTTACTAACAACACAAACACTACCACTTCATTCTCCCCTAGCCTGCAAAAAACTTGCGGCTAAGCCTGCACCACAACTGAAGAATAATAGTAAGTTCAGGTGCCCAGAGAGGGCAGTGCAGAAAGCAAAATTTGAATAAATGAAATGAAAGCCAGAAGAACGAATGAAAGTGTAAGTGTGTGAGAAAAACAACAAAAACCATAAATGCTACAGTTCAGTACATGTAATTAGTATTTAAATTTACATTACGCATCGTTGCATCCCCCCTCTGGTGTTTGAGAAAAAGATGAATAAGTGTGAGTGAAAAAAGAAAAAAAAATGTATATATGAAACTTTAAAGAAAAAAAATATATATAATATATAAGAAAAAAAAGTATTAAAAAAAGAATGCAAGTAGAGTGAGAATGTAGATTATGAATGAAGTAAATATGTCTTTCTCACCAGTTCGCCTGGTGAGTTCCCCGCTGCCAACTAACATATCCCATCCCTGGAGCGGGTGGGCAACTTGACCTTCCTACCGTATTCGACATTACTTGGACATGAAACCGACGAAGACATTTTGCCTGCTTTGCTGCCAACACGCCATTGGCGATCTGAACTGGGCACTCTAACCAGGTTCCCTTTAAAACCCCATCCCCAGGCAGGGGAGGGAGAAGACAGCTCTCTGTCTCCTCTCCTCCCTGCCTGGGTGATATTTCGACCCTGGTCGAAATACCACCTTCCTCCTTACAGGACACGGTCCGTTTAAAGCTAAACTTCACCAATTTGGCATCATAAATAACGCGGACTGTCCCTGTGGCAACCCGGAATCCTGGAGACACTTAATGTTTGAGTGCGATTTGTATGATGACCTACGACTACGCCTAATAACGGCAATCCAATATATCCCAGACAACCAAGAACCCAGACTGTTAGACACTCAAGAGGACTACAAGGCACTCAGTCAATATGCCCGGGATCTATTTTCTAGAAGGAAAACAATGATAGAAATATACCAAAGGCAACCCGACTAGAAAAAATGCAGGAGATCAAACAAGTAAAAAAAAAGAAAAAAAAATCAGCATACCACAGAAAAGACTCCAGGATGATTTGGATGGCCTACTGTCGACCCAAAACTGCACTCCCTTGTGCGGTTTTTTTTTTTTTTTTTCGGGGAGGGGGTATTTGTTCTTCTCCTCTCCTCTCCTCGCCTCCCCATATTTTTTTTATTATTTTTATTTTTTTTCCTCTTCTCCTCGCCTGCCCATGTCGTGAGGCATGGGCATGCCCCACTGAAAATGGGGGGTAACCTTCCTATCCGACCCCCTCTTCTTCCTATTTCATCCCCCGTCTACACCCTCCCTCCCATTACTTTCTC
Source organism: Mastigoproctus giganteus (assembly GCF_048544385.1). Taxonomy (NCBI): domain Eukaryota; kingdom Metazoa; phylum Arthropoda; class Arachnida; order Uropygi; family Thelyphonidae; genus Mastigoproctus; species Mastigoproctus giganteus. The sequence continues at coordinate 189,121,874 of NC_143577.1, forward strand.
TTGTACAGCGACTGCCCCACATGTCCAAATTTAAATCACATCAAATTTTGCCCGACCTTTTAGGCTTTCTAGAAATAGTTCTTTCAGCGTAAAACCCCACGCAGCGCTTTCTAAATGCAATTTTACTTAAATCAACAGCGATAACTCCAACTTTTATTTTAGGTCCTAGTCATCGAAATCCCAGGAAAGTAAGTGGCAGGACCTGCCAGAGTATAATTAGTCTCTTGGTACACCCGGCCGGCGTCCCCGTCGCTAGGTATGGTAACGCCGGGTCCCACTGGGGGCCCGGCGGCCAACAGGCCGGATTAACAATGGGCACAACAAACTACGTACCACATGACCCATACATTATTTTTAAACATCTGGCATAGACAGGGTACTGTCACTCGATACATAGAAAATACGCGGAGATGGGAGAAAACCCCCGGAGCCGTCAGACCCTCAACATACCTATACCTCCCTGCCTACCCCCATACTTCGCGTAGTGGGGCTCGTCTCCACTGACCTCTTTGGGGATGCATTCTCTATCGTTCCCTATTCTTCTATCTGTTTTCCTCCCCAGTATTCAGTCTCCCCCTTCTGTCACTAAACCGACCGAGTACACCCCTTAACAATGCCGGCAAATTCTAATCAACTTCTAAATTCTACCGTTTTCTTGTAAATCTCTTTTGGCCAAATTCTAGTCTGATCCCTTTTTTTAGGCCTTGCCACTGAAATCCTTGGAAATTAGGTGGTGGAGCCGGCCAGAGTACTTAAATAATCTAACCTAACCTGCCTCCTCGTGGCAAAGTGTGGGCAACGGTGAGTCCCAATAGGGGCCCAACGGCTAAATGGTCAGAGAAACAACAGAACATAACGCTACACAACAGACCACTCCCCACACACTTTTTAAATCCCTGGCCTCCACAGAGTTCTGTGTCACTCACAAAGAATACAACGCGGAGATGGGGGGAAACCCCTGGTGCCGTCAGACAACTAACACACTTTACACTTTACTCGGTTTCTATATATAAATTCAAATGGGGAATTTGTATGTATTTTTGTGAAATTTGTTTTCTATAAGTCCCATAAAAAAATGTTATGTTATTTTGTATTAATTTATTTACATAAAGGCTTATTTATGTAAATTTTGCGTTGTTTTGCTATCTAGTCGGTTTACACACCCTATAATTTGGAATTTTCTGAAAATAGCAGTCAGAAATATGGTTTGTGTCCACCCAGTAGGGTCAGTCAATAATAACATAAATAAAGAAAATTTGTATAAAGAATAAACGGGCTTGTACACAGTAAACCCAAATACCTTAAATTTTATTCGAAGAACGTCTGTCTGTCTTATTTGAAATGAAATGAAATATTTTATGAATTTTTGAAAGAAGAGTACATTAAAAGTAACAAACAGAATTGATTTAAGGAACATTTAAACTATTTATATGGCTCATAATGGTCTTTCATGAGATAAACCTTGACTTTTAGAATAGACACTTCAGCGATATGCCTGGTTTAATATTCCTTAGATAATTTATAATCGCAACATATTCTGAAACATGACTTTATGGAAAGTGTTTCAAGATCAATAAATTAGCTTGGTAGTTGGCTCGCTCCACTCTTCATCTGTTACTGAAGTTTCTGGTTTTATGAAAGCAGTAAACAAAAAGCTTACACAATCTCTCCAACAGTTTACAAGTTTTCATCGGGCAACTTGTGTACAACCTGTTCCATTTTATGACATCTTCGACAGCATGTATTATAACTGTGGGTTCTCTATTACAATTAGGGTGCGGGGGAAGATTCAATCCAATATTCCCAGCAGGTAAACGATTCGTGGATTGAAAACCGGTACGCCACTAATCTTCCAGTTTTAATGGATGGCACCAGAGGGCAGGAGAGCCTTTTGCTATAAGTGAAGGTTTTTATTGGTGATCAAAACATTACTGAGTTCCGTATTACTTATTGGGTAATACGGAACGAAGTATAAATATGTAAATGAAACATGCGTCTATCCGATTCTTAAAGTGCTTCTCAGTAATTTGCCACTTGGGATATGGAATCCCAAATTTTGCATTTTATAGAGGAGCATTTCACTGCCTATACTATCACCATATTCGTGGTAGTATTATGCATGTGCCTTATGATTCCTCGCAAAAATTGGAAACGACGACTTCCACCTGGCCCGTTCTGCCTGCCTATTGTGGGTTATTTTCCTTTTCTTGAAAGACGAGTGCATCTCCAAGCGATTAAACTGGCGAAGAAATATGGGAATGTATTCGGGTAAGTACACCTGTGTATTTAATAACATCTGAGAAGAATCGTTGTTGATTGTCAGATGATAAACAGTTCATTAATGCTGTTAATTAAATCTTTTATTTATAAAATATGCAGAGGATACAATAAAAAGAACAGGTTTCGAAAAGAAGATTGTTTGCAAAATATTTTAGAGTGAAGATGTTTTATATTGAAGATCTTTCGCTCCGGACAAGACATGATGTGTACACTATTCACTGAGATAAGTCCCTGTTGTTTAGCCAGCAAGTGAACTCACTTAATTACTTCCTGTGACGTTATTTAGAGTTACATCGATGATATGGAAATATGGATAAGAATTAATCATTATTAATTCTTAACTATTTAAAAGCAGATATCGACTTAAAAAATAGTGGAAGAATGGTAGGTGTACAAATGTTAAAAACAAAATTGAATTTAAACACGAATAAGAGTTTCTACATGAAATATAGACAAATTAGAAAACTCGTATATATATTGGAATTATGTCTGATGACAATTAGATTTAAATATTAAATTTTTAAATAGCGTAAATGAGAGTATTAGGTGCTAAGTTAATGCTATTGTGCAGAGCCAATTAGACATTATACGTGCATGGGTTATATATGTATTAACTTGTACTTAAGCGAGTTGGTTGGGGTCACTACAAACCTGATGCTCCTAATTAGTACCCATATTAATTATAAAAGTAATAATATATAAATAAGTTAAGTACATATATATATATCAGAATTTTACAGATTTCAAATTCTGAGGTTTCAATTTAAAGTACAGTATATTGATTTTGTTTTTTATTCTTATCAGAATGAGGGTTGGAAGTCGGTATGTTGTTTTCCTAAATGACTTCGAAAGCGTGAAAGAGGCATTGAACAAATCGGCTTTCCTGGACAGACCAAATCCCAGCTCAATAGCTCTTCTCCCTGAAAGCAGAAGTAAGCAAAACAGCCATTTTGATTTTATTTTTATGACAAGTTTTACGATACTTCAAACTTTCGTTCGAAAAATAAAAATAAATTAAATTAAAGAAAAACGTGCAACGTATATGCCTATATTTTTATCCTATTATAGTTTATTGAAGATTGTGTGTATGCGTGCTCTTCGCATGTACCCTTTATGATTAAGGAGTAGATCGTGATTCAATCCAAATGTGAAAATGAGAGCATGCATTGAAACACGATTCAGAAGAAATATCACAAACTTTCAATAAAGTTCTTAGATGAAATTTCGGCACTTATATCTGAGGTCAGCATTAAGTCGTGTTAGCACAGTTGTTACGATCACCGTTCTCCCTTTTTGTGTAGACTGTCAGCACTGAATGCTCACTTTATTAGGCACACCTATGTAATTTTCAGCAACACTCCCTTTAACCATAGGTACAACCTGCATTTGGTGTCACATATACTCAACAAGGGGTGGTCGAAAGTTTGATACCTAGATGTCACAATGGATATTGCAGTTTTTGAAAACTGAATCGATGCTGATCTCTGTTCATTCTGCTCATTCTACTTGATCCTCCATATCCTCAGTTGTTTAAAAATCTGATGACCTGGGGGTACCACAGTAGGCTTAAATCACTTTCATGTTCCTGTAAATTGCTTGTATTCTGTGATCCATTTCCTCTTTGCTGAACGAAAAACCGATTTGTCGGGACTGAAACCCATAGAATCTTCTTCTGAGACCGACTAACTCAGTCAGGTTGTGAAAGAACCCATAAAAATTTCTCTCGCCTCGAGTATTCGAGGACTCTCCACTCGTGCGTAGTGATCAGTGATTATACTCGCCGTGCGACCCGCAAGGGAAACCTCTTTGTATTAGTGGATCAACACATGGATGCAACAGGTTATCTGGAAATGTTTCCTACCAAGTGCATCTCTTCAAGGCTGCAATGTACCCATTTGTTAATGGTTCTTCAAATATGATAACGCCATGCTACTTGACGATAATTGTGAAGAGCTGGTTTCAGGATTATGAAAATGAATTCAGCTTACTGTTGTATTCTCCCCCTCATCAGATCTCAAAACAGTTAAGAAAATTCAGAATGAGATAGAACGAATTTTTTGGAGTAGAAATCCACCCACTTTGAAAAAAAAAAAAAAAAACTGTGGGCAGCAATTGAATCAGCATGGACCAGAATTCTTGTGTCAAGCTTTCGATACACATCTCATTGTAATGTCAGACTGATTAGTTGTATCTAATTTTGGGACAGAATATCCTGGAAGGTGAAGTTGGAAGGTGTTGAAGATTTTACGAGCGAAATAATAAAAATAAATAAAGGGAATATAAAAATTCTTCAGCTAAAATTGAGGTAGGAAATGTCATTCAAGTGAGTATCTTTTCGTTCCAAATTTCTTTTGAACATGACTTATCGTCATGTTCAAAAGAAATTAGGAACGAAAATATGAATTTTAATCTTGATGTCCAAAACCATTGCATGACAGTTCACGAAAAGGAATTTTGAAAATGGTGCTAAGGAGTCTCATCTCGCTGTTGGCAGAGAGACCAATAAGTCGGCAGACTTCACGTAAAAGTTAAGGAAGAATTAAAATTCTTCGCGTAAGTTGGAATTTCAGGATCAAAGTGTATCACAAGGTAAACTGTCAATGAGTTTAAGCAAAGAATCTTCTGAGGTTTCTGTCTCCAGAGTTGCAGGTGAGAAAATGTTGGAATGGGATTGTAAGATGCCAATCTTACAAGAAATTATTATTATTTCATTGCTGGAATTTAAGAATTTTATTTGTTCTGATTGAATTTTTTAAAACTTTTCGGGTGAAGAGAGTGGATATCAAAAGGCACTTGGAGGGTTTTGTTTGATGTAGAGTGCAGTACATCTAGGTTAAGGGAAGTTGCTGCGGGAAGGAGGTAAACAATAGAAAGATAACTGCAGGTGGTTAATTCTAGGCGGCTTACCCGAATTCCAGCGGACTCTGTACTGGGGAAATGACCAGAATAAGTGTGGGGGAAGAAATCAAAGTGATCGAAATTAGCTTGACCAAATTAGAAATGCAGCGCGGGTATAACGTTTAGGGAGGCTGCACTTTAAGTAATGGTCTCTTAAGGACACTTTCCAAAAAGAAAATGCTATGCTGAAGCTCCAAAGAAGAAAGATCTGGAAATCTTGTGCAACCCCAGAATAGAATATTATAGCGCAGAATAAGAGGCCAACCCCATAGTGAGCTCTTACAAATTTCAGGGGTGGTTAATTCTGTAAAACATAACAAAAGGGTTAAGTGGAGGAAGAATGTTAACAGAAGATGTTCTAGAAGTCTCTAAACATCAAAATGTTCTCCGCTATGAATAAAGGAGCCCCATCTATCAGAACAGTACCTAGACAACAAAGAGGGTAAGGAACGAATTAGAATGAGGATGCTGAAAGTGAAAATTTATGGTGATTGGCAAGAGAGAGGGGGAGAGAGAGAGATTGGGATGGGAAGTAGGAAAGGGCAAGGAAAACAAGGGAGAGGTGTCTTTGCTTTTTGGTGTGGTAGGGAAGGGTGCTCGAGTTTGGCGGGTGAGTGGTGAAGGTATGGAAATGGGAGAAGATTAAGGTAGTTATGAAAAAGTACTGTAATGTTGGAAAAGGGAATGTAGGGAAGTGAAATGTATTTAGTGGAATGTAATTATTAAAAGTCTTTGAGAGGAAAAGGAGTGTTTAAAAAAACAGAATGCGGCAACGAGGAGCATCAAAGATTTTCCATATGCAAGGAGCAGAAGCGGCAAATAGCATCAAGAACTTTTTTTGACAGCAGCGTCAAGAAGGAGAAATCCAAGCAAGTGCTATGCGGAAGCCTATAGGGAAGATGGCTGATTGAAGACATCCAAGAGGAAGGAACCCTATCAAGGAGAAAAAAAGGGGAGGAGGAAACAAAAAAAAAGTACAAGTAAGTCTCCTGAAAATTTGATCGTTAATCAAATATGTAATATACAGGACTGATAGGTTGATCTCTGTAAATTAATATAGAATGGGAACAATAGTACTTAGGAAGTGAGAAAGAGTGAGAGAGTGAGTGTGTTAACTTTCTGTGATAAAGAGGCATATGCAGAGTTATAAATTTGATGATGCTGTCATTTATAATGAAGTATGTGTTTTAAGTGCAGAAATCACTTTGTTAACAAACTAAAGAGAACCGTGGGCCAAAGAAGATCATGTACCCTAATTTGATGTTCAAGGGAAAATGGAGAAAGAGAGATTATAATGTAATCGTGTATTATATATATATATATTAAATCATGCCCAAACAAAACCCAGGAGCCTGTCTGTTCAAACTGTAAATCCCTAAAAATGAATCAAATTATTAAAAAATATATATTATAGTATTATGTTAGTGTCACCCGTAATTTCCTACGTATACCAGAATATATATTATGTATGTAAATTGAGCGTGTTCTCTGGTCGATTTGCCTATTTTTCTGGACGAAAAAAATCCCAGTTTCTGGGGACATAACCTTGCTTTTTGCGCCTGAAACCGACTAAATCTGCCAGCCAGTGAAAAAAGTCCATTAAAGTTCCTCGCGCCATTGACAGGATTCGAACCCGGGCCTTTATCATGCAGAGTGACGGTCCCACTGTGCTACCGCGCAGATGGCTGCTGACACAGACAAGAAGTAATTCTTGGACATTGCCATCGACTTCGCTGGGGTGTTCGACGCACTCTGGTGGCCGAGCATCCTTGGCAGACTCCACAGAGCTTCCATCCCTGAAAATCTTTATGAGAACATCAAAAGTGGGTGGTCTCAGAAACGTCTTTCGCGACTGCCCACAGGGCCTTTATTATGGAATAATGTTTTTGATGACTTTCTCAATATTAATCTGGGTCTCAAATCTCAAACAAACGCCGATGATCTTATCATCACGGTGTGTGGCCGAGGTCTCCAGGGCCCAGCTTGAGACCCTCGCTACTCATGTCTGTTCCACTCTCCAAGGCTGGGCAAAAGATTATAACCTTCAAATATCTCCAACCAAAACAAACTCTATACTCTTGAATTGCAAACTCACTACTAGAAGACCACTCCGAATTAAAAAAATGGAACTACCATTAAATTGTCAACGCAAATGAAGTACCTTAGAGTTATGCTTGATGCCAACCTCTAATTTCGGCAACATGTGAACTACCTCCGAACAAAAATCCGGAACTATGCTGCTCTTGTTGCCACAGTCTTCAGCAAAGTACCCTCTCATTATTCTATAAGGCTGTCTTTATGCCTATTATCACGTATGCTTCAGGAATTTGGTTCACCAAAGCTGTTACAGCGTCCAACAGGAAAATACTAAATAGTATTCAGTGGTCTATCCTGCTTGTTACTACTCGCACCTGCTGTTCAGTCGGCGTCCACGCCCTCCACATTCTGGCAGGAGCTCTACCCTTGGTTTAGAAATAGAACTGGATTCCTATACCAGTTCTCAAAAGGAGTTTCACATACCATTCTCGACTTCACTACAATCCCGGCTAAATGATGTACGGCAGAGAAGCAACACCTGCTTAACCACCTGCAGTAGGATTAGCAGAATAGGTGGTCAAAATCTACAAAGGGTGAAATAACGGGAAATTCTTGCCAAATATAAACATTAACTTTCCCAGTCTTTTCCTATGGTTCTCACTGGATTTACACACAATTTTCCTACTTACTGGCCATGGATCCATTAAAGCCAAACTAACATCACTGGGTGACATTGAAGATTCATCTTGTGCTTGTGGGGGGGGGGGGACTTGCAAAGCTTATGTATGAAGGGCCCCTGAATGAGAACCTTTGTTCTTCTATATTAATCACCAAAATCATGTACTTACTGAGAAATCAGGAATTCCACGTACTGGAATTCCTGCTACAGCATTTGCCAATTTTGCTCAAGAGCTCTTTGCAAGACAAAGAAATAATCCTAACATATATGCTGAAGAGCAATCACTGAATAGCGAATAATATTCACCAAACTGCTGATATCAAGACCTAACAATTATGAAAACACCTGGATGCGATTAAATACTTTTGACGTGACTAAAATCCCTAGACAAAACACAGACTAGAACCTCCAAATGTGACATGACTAAGCCACTGAAGGGACATGGTCTCCCAACCATGACTTGCACATCTTCAATTGTGACAGTTACCTGGACGTGACTAGTAAACCACAGTGAGTGACTTTGCCTCTGGACCATGACTTGTGCCGCCAAGCGGCAATCAATACTAGACTCTCTTTCCTGTTAACTTTTGACTCCCATTCCGTTGTACCATTCACCTGTTGGAGTTTACTACACCTAATAATTCCCCAATTTCTATTTTTTTATTGGTCCTGTCACTGAAAGCTCAGAGAATTAGGTGGCAGGACCTACCAGAGACCGTCATATTACTAGTTTATAATAGTAGTTTAATTAAGAGAATAATTCTAAAAAAAATAATTTTTTAACTTATATTATTATAAATAATTATTTATAGTCTTTATAAGTTTAAAATCGTTTCTGTTGCATGAGGATGTTTAGCTTTAACATGTGTATAAATAACAATTGCTACATTTTTCCCTTAAAGCTTTTATTGCAGAAAGTGGCCCTATCTGGCAGGAACAACGAAGATTTGCATTACACATACTGCGTGATCTGGGATTCGGCAAAGGCCAGATGGAAGAGCGCATAAAGGTAATTGTAACTGTGATCATGGTAAATAACAATGATTTTCTGAATCTTTAGTTCACTGAATTTTACATCTGCGTTTCACTACGAGCAAACACGAATGAAAAATTTTGAAAACATGACGGGGATAGGCGTGAGACAACACAATGACAATGTGATCATGAAGGACAGAGTTTGTTTATTAGGTAGTAGTGTTTTTTAATTGGCTACCACTCGATTTCACAAAAAAAAAAAAGAAAAGAAAAAGAAATAGTACAGCAAAACGCAGTGAATAATATATTCTCACTAAATATTAATCAAGAAAGTTATATTCTTCGATTGTAGTAATTTCTGCAGAACTGTATATCCTGTTTCTGATGTGGTGCTGCCTTCCTCTACGATGATGACCAGCCACCAGCGCTAGACGCAGTGTCACACCTGTACTCTCGTGCTTGAACATTCGTCTATGGCTGCAGCAGATTTTCTTTTTATATTCCGGGACAGTCACATAAACGAGTTCACAAAATGGAAAAAATACAATGACATTGTCTTGTTATAGCGGTGAGTTTTAACACACTACAAACGTATCCTTTTATTTGACCACTCGGCTACGGTAGCCAACATTAATTGTCCCTAATAGGTGACTCCAAGGTTTTGTGTGTACCGTCCCTTTTGAGACGATAGGGTTTTTCCTGCGATTATATTCAACGACCTCAAGATGCAGGGTTAAAATGTCAGAAATTTACTTACTTGACAGTGGGGGGTGCTGAAGATGAGAACATGGGGGGGACATCGAGTTTGATACGTTGGATCTAGAATATGTTCCAGCGAAACGGCAGCTTTAACATCTCTACTAAACCATGTACTCTTCTATGAGTGATCCGAATTTTTCTTTGATCCAACATTCATGGAGACATTAGTTAGCTCGATCCCAAACTTTGTGCTGCTTCCCCCATGGGCGTTGTGAAGAAAAAAAGTTGACCAAGTCAAACGCGTTCAAGTTTAGGTTTATTAAAATTGGCTGCCAAAGCATGCCTGACTCACGCTATTTAAAGGACATTGTATTACTTTTGCTGAATGTGCTATTGGAAATTTTAATTATAAGGTACTGTATAGAGTAAACTCTGGAGAGGTTGTCATACAAAAAATCAAGCGCCGGCCACTCTGGTTGTCGATGTGGTCTCTTTTTCAAACCCAAGCATTTCTACATATCAACTAACTCCTTTTTGGCTTTTGCATCCCTCGAAATAGATGTGCTAAATCCCAGCAACAATCCTTGGTACTGTTGTCGATGTGTGTTTTGCTGCCACAATAAGTAACTCTGTTCCATTGATGTTCTTATGACTAGGAACAATGGTAACTGAAAAAAAAGAAAGAGAAAGTTTCACCTATCCATTCTGTCCAATAGTTTTTCTAGTTCTTCTTGAATTTATTGAAAATGTGCAATTCGACAACAACGATTGGAAATTTGTTCTAGCGGTCTACCATCCATAGGCCGAAGGAAAACGTCCACACAATTCATTCTGCAGCCATCCTTCCTCAATTTGAATTTAAGCCCCCTCATTGTGCAGTCTGAGAAACAGGAAGAATGCAATCAGCATTAAGTTTGCTCAAGCCATTCAAAGCCTTGAATACCTCAATCAGATCACTCACGGTGCATAGTTTCCCGACGCTGCAATTTGTAGAACTGAAGCTCCGTTCTTCGTAAGAGCACTTCTTTATTTTCCTCACCAGTCTCCGTGCCCTTTTGTGTACCAGTTAAGACAGCTCTACATTCTTCCTAAAATGAGACTTCTAATCCTATATGCAGCACTCAATATGTGGTCTACTCATTGCATTGCTCAATGGGATAATCAATTCGGTATCCTTGATAAAGAAAATGACATCAGCGTTGCTCAGAGAATAAGAAATACCATGAACAGTGAAAACAGGCTGCCAGGACCTGGGGGTAATTGGGCATCCAGATATGAAAGTCTCAGAGGTCTGCAGGCTGGATGGTCCTTTTAATTTTCCACAACTCTGAATGTAGTACCACAAGTTACTCTGGGATTTCTGACAACCATGTGCAGTACCTTGCATTTTACAATATTAAACGTCATTTGCTAATTTTCAGCCGATCCGCATAAATGTTTAATATCCTGTTGCAGAAACATAACTTCATTATTGTCATTGACCAACCTGCCAACCTTTCTAGCATCACAAAACGTAGCCAGTAATGATGAACAATGAGTTCATCACCACACTCTGGGGGATCGCACATACATTTAGTGCACTATATATTAATACTGTATTAAATATATAATTTAGACTTTTTATTAAATTTTGCCCATATTTATGTAAAATTTACTTATTATTGGTTTTTTTTCTACAGCTTTTTGTTTTGGATGTAAAAATAATCGTTTTCCTTGTACTACAGGACGAAATATGTGAGTTTATAAAAGAGATTGAAGTCCATAGTGGAGAGCCTTTTGACCCGAAAGATGCTATTTTTTCTAGCACCGTCAACAACATCACTTCTGTGGTATTCGGAAAACAGCTGCCCAAAGAAAGAATAAAGTATATTAATGATCTCTTCACAAGAGCAAGCGTACATTTAACAACCTTTGACTTTCCTACATATTTTCACTGGCTTTTACCATTAATAATTTCACTGCTAAGGTTTATGCCGATTGTAAAATTATCTCTGGATTTCAATGCGTTTATAGGGTAGGTATGAACTATGGAAAATTCTTCATTATTTTTTTATTTTTAATTCTTGCAGAGGTGCAATGACCACTTGTTTAAATTTTACATATCGGATGTCAATTTGAAAACAAAATGTCACAATTACGGGAGACTACAAATATGAAGGTTGTGAATAATACTACAGAAATAGTAAAATCGGAATTTACAAGATATTCTTATAACTGAATTAATAATAATAGCAATTAATCATAAGAGGCTTGCGATGCAAGAAAGCAAGCTTATATAGCATCAGCCCAATAAACAAAAAACATTTCACACATCCACTCCTTCTAAAAGTTTGTTCATTTCCTCTCTGAATTTATTTAAGCTATCAACTTCCACAACGACAGATGAAAGTTTGTTCCAGCAATCAACTACCAGCTGGCTAAAGGCAGATTTCCACACATCTGTTCTGCAACTGTCTTTCCTCAATTTGAATTTATGGATCCTCAGGTTCGTAATCTTAGCAAGAGGAACAACCCCCATCAGAATTGAGCTTGCTCAACCCATTCAAAGTCTTATACACCGCAATCAGATCACCTTATTTCATCCTTATTTTTGCACTATTTTTTTCTCTTCTCTATGATTTCTTATGAGAAAAGATTTCACTAAGAAACTCCCATTTTCTTATGATTTTTCATATTAAGATGCAGCCGTCGTTTTTATTGCATTTGGTAGACTCGTCATGCTTCCCACATCGGGTGGAAAACACCCAACTTCCCTATGATGTGAGGTATTTTAAGGGTCTTTTTAACAACGTGGCTGAATTATTCAGGTGAGTGTAGCATGGTTTTTCATCCAACACACAGAAACTCTACCACAGAATGCATGCAATTAACAGAGAGTATACACGGAACAATATGGCTTTAATCGTTGATGCTCCTAAAACCCTACTATAACAGCACCATATCAAGCTGGGTTGATAAGAGAAAGAGAATGGTAGACTAAACAATACTTAAGTATTAGGCTTTCCTTGTTGATCGATGGTGAGATGCTTATTGAACAAGATCGTGTAATTGCTTCCCAAATGCTTGGTCTTTGGAATTCACATCGACAAGTTTATGGATGAAAGTCTATTTAAAATCTGAAGTTTATTCCACAGTTCTCGGATGACTACTGAGATAAATTTAAAAATGTGAGTTTAAAGGAACACCTAGGATTTATGGCTTTAAATGTGCATTCACCGACCAACTTTACAAGTTATTCAGGATGAAAACCCCAATATAACTCAGAGAACTAAAATACAACATCCTCCTCTTGCAAATGCCAATCAAATAGTTCAGAGAATTTTCCCTAATGGTGATAGAACTCTTGATTCTGCCTACCATATTAGAGTTAGGAAAGAAAATGAGAAATATGATTCTCCCATTCCTGCTGCTTTATTTTCTACGGAAGAGCTTAAAAATGGTGTTTCCTCATGAGTAATAACAAATGCCCAGGTACTGATGTACTGGAAAGCATTTTCATAAAAAAAAAGATTCTCCTCTATTAGGCCAAACCATCTTTTGAAACTCTTCAACAAGTGTTTCAAAGCAGAATTTCCCTGTTATTTGGAAGTCTGCCCTCATTGAAATAATCCCAAAATCAGGTAAACACAAAGTGATGTTAAATCATACAGGTCTATCGCTTTATTATCCCATTATGCAAGTTAATTAGAAAACCTCATGGCATACAGATGTAATCTACTTCTTTTGGTAAATAATCTATCCATAATAACTGCACAATCATACACCAACCGTTATTAAAAATATATAAACAGTGTTATGTTAAATTAAAATAATGATGTAGATAAATGAAATAAATAGAATGATATAATTCCACCGGATAAAACTGATAAAAGGTAACTGTCTGTACAATAAAATATGAAATTTTAAACTGCAAAATAATTATTTACAATAAAACAATGTTGATAAAACACAAGATGATGAAAGCACTAAAACACCGTAGCTTTAAGAGACATCCACCTCCTTTTTTCAACAGTGAAGTTTATCGTACGGCACATCCTTAAATATCAGCAGGCTCACGGTTCTCAGCACGTGTTTCGACAGGAGCATGGGCAGTATACTCCCCATGTGCACTGGAACCGGAAATAGCTCGTGAGCGTGCCAGGCGGAACCGCTCATCTGGTCCAAGAACCACCGCCTCGAAGTGAGGGATGAGTGGGGATTCCCCTGTCTCTATTTTTTTTTTTTTTTTTTTTTGTATTTGTTGGCGCATCAGCTTCTGTGGCCATAATGCACCTCTCAAGGTTTTTGCAGTACTTTGATCCAAGCCCGAGGCGGGATTCGAACCCGCGACCTTTGGGTTGCTAGGCAGGCACTTTATCCACCCGGCTAGCCCGGTAGGCCTGTCTCTATTAATGGTATTGCTCTCAGAGGAACAAATCCGCAAGCTCTCGAGCCCTTTGAGGTCCCAAAATTTATGTGCCCGGTCGACGATAACAGCTTCGTCTGGGGAGATTTGATGGTGCTCCTCCCAGAAATGCTCTTCCACAGCAGACATCTCATAATCCGCGTTCTTTATCGCGTTCATATGCTCCCCCAGTTGATCTTTGAACCGACGTTTCGTTTCACCAACATAAAATTCCCCACAATCCGGGCACCTGATCTCCTACACGACCCCACTTGTAAATGCCCTTGGTATGGGGTCCTTGACCTGTGACACAACTGTGTGCAACCGCGGCCCTGGAAGCTGCACACAGCATGTCTGGCAATCGCGCAATACCCGAGCAATACGCTCAGTTAGGCCCGGATAGTAGGGAATGTATGCGGTGGCAACTGGTGTTAACGGTTCTCTTCGTCCGTGCTCCATTCCTCGGATATATTTATCTATGATCTTCTCACGGTAGCCGCATTTTCTGAGATCAGCTGTGACACGTTTAATTTCTTCTTTTCTATCCTCGGAGGTGCTACAATGGGACCCAACCCTATCCAACAATGCCCTATACGAGAGCAGCTGCCCTGAGACTATCTCAGGGCAGCTGCTCTCGTTTCCTCTCGTTGTTTAAATGCTCGTGTTGCAAATAAGTTAAAAGCTTCAAATGTATCTTGTGATTGGATCAGAATAGGTTTATTCTCCCTGTCATAGGAACCAGTAATGAATTGTAGTTCATTCCGTAAGTCGGTATAATAGTGGCACTCCAAACGGATATGATCTGCATCCTCTTCACCTCCACAGAGACAAAGAGGGGAAGGAGACAGTCGAAGTTTATACATCTTGCTATTGAGGCTGCAGCGACCTGACAAAAGGTATGTTCCATATAGTCCAGGAGCAAACCACAATAGTTCCCATTTCCTGAATTCCCTTACATTCGGCAAATACTCTCTTGTCACCTTTCCCGTCTCCGGTACAGACCAGTCAGCCTGCCACTTATTTACATAAATAGAGCGCAATCTTTCCTTTTCGGTTGTTATTGGAACATTCAGTTCAAGTTCCACGTTATAAAGAGAAGTAGGATGTGCCTTTTTCAGGTGATATCTCAAATATCTATACAGGACCTAATATTGTATTGGCATCCTTCCTGTCAGGGGCTGAAAAGCTGCAGTAGAAATTGTCCTACAAGCTCTGAATAACATAAGAAGGGCAGCACGCTGTGCTTGCAATAGCTGTTTGATAATGGCACACTTGGTTGCCCTATAACTCCAGGCGCCAGCACCATATGTGTTAATGGACAGGAATATACAGTTATAATACAATCACAGTGAGTGACCTTTAAGGCCCCACTCTTGTCGTGTTACTTGTCTCAATCTAGATAATAATGACTTGCATTTTTCTTTAATGTATTTTGCATGGGGTATAAAACTCAAACCATCATCCAGAATAATTCCCAAGTATTTTGTGGTTGAACTGTATTTAATAACTTGTCCTTTATATTTTATTTGAGGGGAATGCCCTCTGTCTAACCTGCTTTTAAGCAACATTTCGGACGTTTTACTTGTAGATATCTGGAGTTTATGCTCGTCAGACCACACAGACAGCTCCTGCAGTATCCGGTTGGCAACATCTTCAAGCAACTTCCTGGAGATTCCTTGGACCATGATGGTTAGGTCGTCTGCATATGAGATAATGGTTGTTGCAACAAAATGTTTAATTAACCAGGAGTCGAACACTAAGTTACAGCACAGGGGCCCAAGAATAGACCCCTGTGGGCATCCTCTGGTAACTTTTCTTGACACTTGAATGGAACCACTCTTAATAACAAGCAAGCGTTGCGAAAAGTAGCTCATCAGCAACCGGTATATAGGTGAAGACACTTCGGCCTCCCGAAATCTCTCCAGGGCACTTTGCCGCCAAAGGGTGTCAAAGGTCCCTTTGAAGTCCACAAAGAGACCGAGCAGATATTTAGTCGTGGTTTCCCGCTGTACAACGTTCAACAATAGAGAAATCAGTCTGGCTAGGAACCGGGACAAAGCATGTGTAGGACTGCCTATAAATGACACAATCGGCCTAAGCGGAACCGCCGCCTTATGACTCTTTGGAAGGCCGTAGAATATAGGTATTTGGCATCCTGTTGCATGCAATGTCCAATAAACATATTTGGAAATCTTTTCAGCCTTCAACCAAACTTGTAGATTCTTGTTTACCTGCCGTTCCAAACCCACCAATGGATTCCTACGAGTAACCCTGTATGTCTCTCTATCATTCAAAAGTTCCAAAGCTTTACTACAATATTCTTCTTTCTCAACGATCACCGTTCACCTACCTTTATCTGCGGGCAAGACAACGATACTACCATCTTGTCTAAGCTGCTTAAGTGCTTTTCTCTGACTAATGCTGGGGTTGGAGGGAGCTGCCTGTGTCTGACTCGTCGAGCCTGAACTGAAACGTCGGTTCAAAGATCGTCTGGGGGAGCATATGAACGCGATAAAGACCGCGGATTATGGGATGTCTGCTGTGGCAGAGCATTTTTCGGAGGAGCACCATCAAATCTCCCCAGACGAAGCTGTTATCGTCGACCGGGCACATAAATTTTGGGACCGCAAATGGCTCGAAAACTTGCGGATTTGTTCCTCTGAGAGCAATACCATTAATAGAGACAGGGGAATCCACATTCATCCCTCTCTTCGAGGCGGTGGTTCTTGGACGGCATGAGCGGTTCCGCCTGGCACGCTCCCGAGCCATTTCCGGTTCCAGTGCACATGGGGAGTATACTGCCTATGCTCCTGTCGAAACACGTGCTAAGAACCGTGAGCCTGCTAATATTTAAGGATGTGCCGCACGATAAACCTCACTGTTGAAAAAGGAGGCGGATGCCTCTTAAAGCTACGGTGTTTTAGCGCTTTTATCATCTTGTGTTTTATCTACATTGTTTTATTGTAATTTATTCATTGTAGTTTAAAATTTCATATTTTATTGTACAGACAGTTATCTTTTATCAGTTTTATCCGGTGGAATTATATCATTCTATTTATTTCATTTATCTACATCATTATTTTAATATAACATAACACTATCTTTATATTTTTAATAACGGTTGGTGTATGATTGTGCAGTTATTATGAATATGAATATTCCCAACCCCAGAGGCCTATTTGAAGAAATAATCTATCCTTCTCTCTTCAGTGTGGCTTTATGCCGGGTTGTAGTTGTGCGGATGCGCTTTTTTAATTGAAAAAGCTAATTGATAGCTCTACTCACAAATATACGCTGACACTTTTTATTGATTTCGACGGCACTCTCGACGTGTTTGGTAGGAATATATACTAGGGCGCCTTAGAATTGTTCGTTTTTCTAGACAACTCTTCCTCCTGTTCAAGAGTTACTTTGCTGAACATACTGTCTGAATCCAAACCAAACATCAGTCGATATCTAACTCTGTTTCTCGAGAGTTCCTAGAGTTCAATTCTTGGTCCCCTTGTGTGGAACCTCCTCTTAGAAGATTGGTTGTTTTCCGTCTCGTCTCTGACACGGCAGACATGCAAATGATTGCCTTTGTCGATTATCTCTCTCTCTCTCCATCTTAGCACAGGGTAACTCCAGGTCCCAATTGGAACAATGTGCTGACTCTGTACTCGATAACTTGTTGGATTAGACACTCAAAATATTAAATTAATGGTGTTACCATCTAAAACCAAGATGATGATATTTCACGGAAAACAAGACCATAAGAGACCTCTGGTTGTCAAATTTCATCTTTTCCACTTGTTACTACTCATAAGCATCTTGGACTCATATTTGATGAAAAACTGTCATTCTTACCATACATCCAGATTCTTTCCAAAAAAGTTAATGCTTTTACGGCCATGTTATTCAAAATATCTCAGCAGGATTGGGGTTTAAAAATTTGAAATCTCAGAATTCTATACTACACAGTTTTTATTCCTATTGTTTAATGTGCAATCAGCATATGATTTCACAGAACCAAACTTATCACAGTTCAAACCAAACTAGACAGTGCCCAATGGACCTTTTTCCTACATCTTCCTAGAACTTGTAGAACAGAACATTTTCAATTGCATCTTTCCAAGCTGTAGCAGGCTTATTACCTCTGGATGTACATATATCTCACGTACAAAGGTTTTGCTTATTCATAGAGGATATCCTCTAGCTTTTTTTGATTTGACCTATGATCCCACTGCCGATCCAAAGAATGAGAGAAAACAAAAAAAAAAAAACGAAGTATTGTACTGAGCTACATAAAAGATGGCAAGTGAGATGGAATTCCACTACAAGGGGCAGTGAGCAATTTGTTTTACTTGAAATTACATTCACTACCTCAAAAAGTAATCAGTTTTGGATTTACCCCAAGCTTCTTTTATTATACATTTTAACTGACCATTCTTATTTGAATTCTTGTCTTACTATTAAATTAGTAATGGCCGCATGGTGCAAGAAAGCCTATGGCTAATGCTGTACCATCCAAAAAAAAAAAAAAAAAAACGAATAAAACAATGATAAAAAAAATAATAAAATAAATAAATAAATATTAATAAAAGAAAAGGAAGTTAAACCTATCATCCTATGTGCTTCCCTCACCCGAAGGTACTGTCCAGATGACCTTTGAATTTCCCCAAACTGTCAGCCTCTACCACCCGTGTAGGCAACTTATTCCAGTAATTTATAACTCGCTGGCTAAAATAAAACTTCCTGCAGTCCAATCTAAACATTTCCCCCCGTAACTTGAATTTATGTCCCCTAGTTCTAGCATCATTTATAATCTTGAAATCTTCGTCCTCATTCATTTTACTGATGCTTCTCAGAGCCTTAAACACCTCAATCAAATCTCCTCTAAGGTGTCTCGTTTCCAAACTCTGCAACCCAAATATTCGAAGTCTTTCTTCATAAGAACGCCCTTTTGCCGATTTCACCAGCCGAGTACCCGTCTTTGCACCCCTTTTAAGAAGCTCGATGTCTTTCTTTAGGTGCGGTCTCCATACTTGAACACAGTATTCCAAATGTTTGGTCTAACAAAAACCTTATATATAGGATTATCACGTCCCTATCTCTACTTGCAAAAGTTGGATAGATCATCGATAGGACACCATGGGCCTTCCTTGCAACCTGTTTACAATGCTCAGAGAATTTCATGTCCGAACGTATCGTAACACTCAAGTCCCTTTCCTCCAGTACTGGGTTTAGTTGAACTCCACCAAGTGAATAAGTTATTTTGGGATTACTGTTTCCCAGGTGTAAAACCTTACACTTTGTTGGATTAAAGCACAGCTGCCATTTTTCTGACCATTCCTGAAGTCTATCTAAGTCTCTCCGAAGAAGCTCAGCTTGACAGTGATCACTAACTACTCTACCAATTTTAACATCATCTGCAAATTTAGACATCACGCCCTCTATTCCTTCATCGACGTCGTTTATGAAAATTAAAAACAACAGTGGTCCTAATACTGATCCTTGGAGGACCCCACTTCTTACATCAATCCAATCTGAGGAATAGCCATTTATCACAGCCCTCTGCCTCCTGCCCTGAAGCCATCCTGCTATCCATCTAAGGATTTTCCCAGTGAATCCAACCTGTTCCAGCTTATAAAGCAACCGCTCATGTGGAACTGAGTCAAAAGCTTTGCGGAAATCTAAATAAACAAGGTCGAAATTATTCCCTAAATCCAGCTCGTGAGTGACCCTTTCAAAATAGCGAACCAGATTTGTTAAAATCTGGTTCGCTATTTTGTAAAGGGAAAATCATGTTTAACATGATTTTCCCTTTACAAAATATGGTTTTCCCTTTACAAAGCCATGCTGAGTATCCTTGAGAATTTCAATTCGATCCAAATGATCCTGAATTCCACCCTTGATCATTGCCTCCATGATTTTCCCTACCACAGAAGTCAGACTGACAGGTCGATAATTTCCCACTTCACTCTTAGAGCCACCCTTATGTATGGGAGATACATTTGCACTTTTCCAATCCAAGGGAATCTCCCCAGAGTCTAGTGATGCTCGCACAATTAACCTCAATGGTTCAATGCACTCGCTTGCCGCCTCACTTAAGATTATAAGGTATATTCCATCAACTCCAGGAGCCTTACTGGTCTGTAGGCTCGAAAGGTTTTTCATTAAATAATCTCGCGAAATTCCAATATCATTAATTACATATTTTTTAACTTCGCTCCCACAATTTCCCATTGCCACAAAAGGCTTTTCATTTGTAAATATCGATTCAAAATAACTGTTGAGTTAATCTGCAACGGTAGCTGGTGTATTTAATAATATCCCCTTTCCCTTATTTAAAGGTCCGATCTGGTTTGTCCCGCTCTTCTTGGCATTTATATATGTGAAGAATTCCTTATCCCCCCCTCTTTTCTCTGTTTGCTAGTGATTTCTCATAAACTGCCTTTGCCTGTCGAACCTTTTCTGTGGCTCTATTACAGATCATCTTGTAGCTGTTATAGGCTTCAGTACTTTTTATTGCTCTGTAACCTTTCCATGCCACCTTTTTCTGCTCAAGTAATGTGGCAACTTCACTATTCAGCCAACTTGGAACCCTCCTTGTGAAGTGTTTTTTTTAAATCTGACAATCTGTTGGTGACATCATTAATAGTTGCTCCCGGCAGACATGCCCTGGTTCTACTCCACCTATCCTTATTACAAAAAAATATTCCCCGCTTCCCTGACAATGGAGTCTCCTAATAAAACAATTTCCTTTCTTTTAACCAGAGTAGTTTGCACTTGGTTTTTCTGTTTTGAGGCCCGAAACTTCTTAAATTCAGTCTAGCTACATCAGATACATGTTTCTGCTGCTCTTTTGAAGAATGGAGTCATGTCTTATTCTTTTGAGCAGTTTACTAAGATTTAAGACAAACACTATCCAGTACAGTACATAATTTTTCTCTTCGAAATGAAGTATATCTTATTGTAAATCAAAATGCCTTCTCAGCTCTATAGGAATTTGCTGCACAGGCTTTTTATAGATGAAACAGACTGCTGAATTGACTCAATGAAACTAATTTTATGATCCTTCTACGTTGAAGTTCAGTTTTATTTACTTCAATTTCATTATTTCCTTAGGATAGTGTTAGCGTTTATTATCTTCTTGTTTTCCTTAATTATTTTATTTATTTTTTCCTCCTTAATTATTTTATTTCTTTTTTTCCTTGTTAATTATTTTTTTCTTTAATCATTATTATATTAAAAATTTATTAAATATTTTTATTCTAAAATTGTTGATTATTTTGGAGGGAAGTTTTTTTTTTCATGTAGCTTCTTCGGGAATGAGATTTACTGGTCTCGAATTTATTAAAGGCAGGATTTTCACCTGCTCGTACTCAGATTTCAGCTTTCTGTGTATGGGAACTACAGTATACACTGGAATTGCACTACCTCCAATGGATGGTGGGTTCTTTGTGGTCTTCACCACCGTACACGAATAAAGAAGAATCTGCACATATACGGCTTGCGCTTCTTCTTCAGGATGCTGGTATACATTTAGTTTAGTATGTGTGTATTTGGGCCCGTCTCCTCGTGGCGTGGATGGCTACGGGGAGGCAGCTTTCCTGGTGATCGCTGCTTCTTGGTATTGGCCAGAAATAATTAAACAACACACACCACACCGCGCAAAAGCATTACACTGATTTCTGGATATTGTAGAGAGTTTTGTGTATCATCACAGGGAATCATGACTGAGTTGAACAAAAATTTAAGGGCCACCTAACACATACCATCTTGAGAACACTGCCTCCACCGTACGTGTTTCATTTTCTGATTTTGGAGGGAGGGTACCGCTTCCTCGTTATTTCTTCTGGAGCATTGATTCCAGATAAAATAAAGTGTAAAATCAGTTTGTTGGCTAAAACAGCACTCTCAGAGAACTGAACCGTACTCCATTTGTCAGGGCTCAAAATCACAGGTCATGGCCCAGGTTTGACGAGTTGTGCAGTGGTTTGCAGTAATTGGGATACAGACTACTCGCAAACTTGTGTAGAGTCCACTTGAACTGAATGTTCTTAGCACAGTTCAGTTGGATATGTTTTTACTTGTGAATGCAGCAACCTTAAGAGACAGTTGAAGACAGGACATCGGAGGGGTTCGTCTTGCTGTTATAGCCATATAGCAGCCTGTGAGACTACAGGCCGCTATATGGAGGCAAGAAGACAAGGAGTGTCAGATTAAGACAACGTACTACTTCCCCTTGTGAATGACAGGCTTCAAGTCGTACAACGGCATTCCATCACATAGAATCATCTAAATGACGATGATCTGCCGTGGTGGGGCTATACCACTGAGCAAGCCTAAAAATTAGAACGAGGTGATGTGGTCGCAACTTATGTTTAAATAGGCATGAATAATTTGCATAATGTACAGGTCTGTAAGGTGGCAGATCGATTTCTATTGAATACTCGGAATTTCAATGCCAGGTTGCTTATTATTTCAAATATTCGCCTTCCGTGACACTGTTCATAATAAAATGATCATGAAAAATATTTTGTTCTGTTAATCTTCTCGAGTAGTGTATTCAACTGTCATGGTTGTTCAAGCTTCTTGGATGGCATCCATGACGAATTAAACATGCCTTGGAAAACCGAGGACAAATGAAGTACATGCCTTATAAAATGTAAAGTGAACTTCTGCATAATAAGAGAAATAAAAATGCAAACTAAAGTTGGTTTGTCAAGAATTCGTGGTGTGGGTCTTCGCCATTTTATTCAACTTTAGTTACTTACAAATTCGGTCCTAATCTTGTTGATAAGTAATAAAGAAAAAAGCACACTTTTATACATGCACTTTTTTTTCTAAATGTCTGTTAAATTCAATTATATTGATAACGTATTATTAGTTTTAGAGAGACTAAAATAATTAGTGAGATGATTCAATTTTCAGAGCGTAATGCGTATTATTGTATTTCTTGAACATATTTTATTTTGTATTTTCACAGGCGTGAAGCCGAACCCATTAAAAAGAAAGCTGATCCCGATAACATTGGAAGTTATATCGAAGGATTTGTGGTAGAAATGAAAAAACGACAAAACGAATTGAACAGTTCGTTCAATGGTAATTATCGCTCTCAAAACAATAGTAATAAAATGGGCTTTTCAAACTTTGTTACACAAACAAATGCAAAACGTATCTTTTTTTTTTTTTTGTTTGTGTTAGGAGCATCAGCAACTAGGTCGTATTTCTCCGTATTCTACCTGAAAATTGCATAAATTGCATAGATTCCAATTACTTAGCCATGTTGTGAAAGGGTCCATAAAAATTCCTTTTGTAATCGATTGATTCAGAGTTTGTCATTTCCACCCAGTGTGGCGAAGACGTCGATTTTCCAACTATGGTATTCGTCGGTATGGTATTTGATTTCAAATTAAAACAAAATAATAGAATTAATCGTTAAACTAAAAAAAATCCACCTGTATTACATTTAAAAATTGTGACAACAGGCTCTCCCTCGATCGAAGTACAAAAATCATAGATGGTCCACCAAATTAGCATTAGCATTAGCATTAGTAGAGGCATTTGATGCAAGAAAGCAAGCTTATGCAGCATCAGCCAAAAAAAAAAAAAAAAAACCCACTTCCACTTCACCCCTCTGTTCGTTCAAAATACTTGTCCAGCTGAGCCTTAAACTTATTTAGGCTATCAACCTCCACCACAAGGGATGGCAGTCTGTTCCACCAACCAACCACCCGCTGGCTAAAGGCAAATTTCCGCACGTCTATCCTACATCTGTCTTTCCTCAATTCGAATTTATGCCCTCTCAGGTGATTTTTCTGAGCTAGAGGAAGAATCCCATCAGCATTGAGCATGCTTAAACCATTCAAGGCTTTATACACCTCTATCAGATCACCTCGCTGGTGCCTAGTCTCCAGACACTGTAATTTGCAAAACTTAAGCCTTTCTTCGTAAGAGCACCCCTTTGATCCATTCACTAATCTTGTTGCCCTTCTCTGTACTCGTTCCAGCAGCTCTACATCCTTCTTGAAATGAGGCCTCCAGACCTGTATACAGTACTCTAGGTGTGGCCTGACCATTGCCTTATACAATGGAATAATCACCTCCTTATCCCTGCTGGAAAAATTCCTGTATATCATTGACAATACTCCATGAGCTACTCTTGCAGCCCGTCTGCACTGCTCAGAGAACTTCATATCTGCCTGCACAACCACCCCCAAGTCCCTTTCATTCTCTACCACTGTCAGTGTAGTACCACAGAGTTGATACGTTGCTCTGGGGTTGCTGTTTCCCATGTGTAGTACTTTACATTTGTCAATGTTAAACTTCATTTGCCACCTCTCAGCCCATCTGCTCAACCTTTCCAGATCCTGTTGCAGCAGCATAGTGTCAGTAGTGTCCTTGACAACCCTGCCAACCTTTGTATCATCTGCAAACTTGGACATTAAGCTTGATATACCATCATCAATATCATTCATAAATACAGAAAACAATAATGGACCCAACACTGAGCCCTGAGGGACTCCACTAATAACATTAGTCCACGATGAGAAGTGTCCATTGATTACCACTCTCTGTCTTCTCCCCCTCAACCACCCCTTTATCCATAGCAGCAATTTGCCTCCAATGTCACACTGCTCCAATTTGTGTAGCAGTCTTCCATGTGCAACAGTATCAAAAGCCTTTCTAAGATCCAAGTATATAATATCAAAGTTATTCCCTGCATCCAGTTCTTTTGTGACTGCATCATAGTATCCAATCAAGTTGGTCAGGCAAGACTTCCCCTTAACAAAACCATGCTGTGTCTGAGCTATAACTGAAGTCTTGTCTAAATGATCCTGCAGTGCTTCTTTAACCAGTGCCTCCATTAATTTTCCTGGAATAGAAGTTAAGCTCACAGGTCTATAATTACTTGTGTCAGCCTTTGATCCTCCTTTGTGAATTGGGGTCACATTTGCACATTTCCAGTCTATGGGTACCTCCCCTGAGTCCAAGGAAACTCTCATAATTATGGCTAAGGGTTTGCTTACTTCCTTTGCTGCCTCCTTTAATATAACTGGATAGATCCCATCCACCCCGGGTGCCTTTCTTGTGTTTATCTTCAACAGTTTCTCCTCCACTTTACTCCCAGTTATTTCAAGATTCTGTAGCTTACTGCTAGAGTTGAATACACCTCTGGCATTCCCCTTGCTGAATAACTCCTCATGTGTGAATGTCAATGCAAAATATTCATTTAGTTTGTTAGCTACCTGAGCAGGATCATCAACAGTTGACCCATCAATATCAAGTGGACCAATCTGATTCATCCCCTTCCTTCTAGAGTTTACATAAGTAAAGAACTCTTTGCTGTTTTTCTTTGCATCCCTTGCCAAGGATTTCTCGTAATCTGCCTTCGCCTGCCTAACCTCCTTTGTAACTTGGTTGCATATCAACTTGTATCTATCATAGGCTTCTGTGTCATGTGTTAATTTGTAAGTATCCCATGCATTTTTCTTCTCTGCCATATGCCTCATTAGTTCATCTGACATCCATTTTGGCCTAAACCTTGAACAATATTTCTTAGTTGGTATGTAAAGCCTAGTAGCTTCCAAGATAAGTTCTTTGAATGCTTCCCATTTTGAATTTGCTGTTGGTAACATCATCAGTTGGTCCCACTGTATAGAATTTAAATACTGTCTCAGTCCATCGTAGTCGCCTTTACGGAAGCAATAACCCTTCCCTTTACCCCTAATGGTAGTTACCTCTTTGAGTAAATCCCACTTCAGCACACTGTGATCACTGCCACCTAGTGGTTCATTTATCTGCAGATTCTTAATGCATGAAGAATCACTGCTGATAATCAAATCAAGAGTATTACTCCCTCTAGTTGCCTCCCGAACATGCTGATGTAGAAAACAATCATCCAATAAATCCACAAAAGTCCTGCTAGTGTGTGAGTGACCAAACCACAAATTCCAGTCGATATCTGGGTAACTAAAATCCCCCATTATAAGACTCTCTGAATTACTGGCCAACTCTATTTCCCTGTACAGTTTCTTATTATACTCATCAGAGTCATTAGGCCTATAGCACACTCCTACTCTCAATTTTGATCTCCCAATGCTTATGTCACACCAAACTGACTCAACACTGCACTGTCCAGCGATGTCGACTGGCTTCAATTCCTTGGTTTTTATGTGTTTCTTAACTAATAGCATAACCCCTCCCCCCTTCCTATCCTGTCTATCCTTTCTGTAGACGTTGTACTCCTCAAATTGCAGTTCTGCATCCCTTATATCTGTGTGACACCACGTCTCTGATATCCCAACAATATCTGCCTTTGATGTTTTGAGCAATACCTCAAATTCATCAAATTTATTTACTAAACTCCTAGCATTGGTGTACACGCAAGTATACCTGCACCTTCTTAGCTACCCTAACACAACCCATGTGTTTACTTGTACCGCAATGGCTCCCAGCAGTCTCTGAAATACTATGCATCTTGTTTTTCAGACTTCTGCTCATTCTAATAGAAGCAGTGCAAGAATCTCTTTCACCTCTGCCAGTGGCTACTGTCAATCTATTGGTCTTTGTCTCCCCCCAGATGCAGATGAGTTGAATAGGTACTTTTCAGAATTGATTACAGCCGAAAGACCATATGAACTATGGAATAACAGCAACGAGGAGCAAGGTTTATGTAAAATAAGTGGTTTAACGATCTAGGAAAATGTCTATCAGAAAGGCTGCCAAGGCTGAGGGAAGTAAGACTCAAATTTTGAACGCTAACATCATGTTGCATGGAAAGAGCGCCTGAATATGCACTTTGGAATTGTTAATAAGATCATAATTATACTGAAAAAAATTCTTTGAAGGGAGATGTATTAATTGACCTCAATTCAAAAAGGAGATGAAAAGACGTAATGGGAAGAAAAGAATTAATAGTCTATGGAGTTTGACTTCTGTGATGGGAAGGATCATGGAATCTCTGATGGATGAAATGCTGAACCACTTCTACGGGAAAAATGTCCTTAATGAATCACTGCATGGTATCGTGAAGGAGAAGAATCCTCTGACTAGTTTTGTTAATTGTTATGTTGAGATCATATTTCAATTGAATACAAGAAACAGTTTTTAAATTATTTACTTCAATTTAACATATATGCCGTGGAGTTAGGGGAAAAATGTTTTATTTCACAATAGCCTTATTTTTAATCAGTACAAACACTTAGGAGAGATTTTATTCTAATATCGATAATTATTATTGCATTGATGTGTTTAAAATGGACTTCACCTTTTACTCGATTTTTTTTCTTAGAAAGCATGCTGTTGGGGAACATAGGATCACTCTTTGGAGCTGGGAGCGAAACTACCACAGTAACACTTACGTGGAGTCTTCTGACAATGGCTGCACATCTAGATGTTCAACGACGTGTCCAAGATGAAATAGATGAAATCGTAGGAAGAGAAAGGATGCCATCATGGGAGGATCGCCTTAAACTTCCCTATACCCAAGCAACCATACTAGAAATAATGAGATGGCAAACGATCGGTGCAATTAATTTGCAAAGGATGTAAGTATGCAATATTTAAAAAATTTAAAGAATTGTTCATGGCTTAGAAGTGTTCTTATTTAGTAATTATTATGTTTAGGCGCTTTTGTGTATTATTAGAAAGGACCATAACTACATTTTGTTCATTCAGTTCTGCTTTTCATGCTTATTTGTTTAAAATTTTGTTCATTAATTTATCAGTATCAATATTGTTCCTTTCCAAAAAATTACTTCCATATTCATGTAAATTAATTATAAAATCTTGTACATAAAAACCAGCATACCTTTCAGCTATAGAAAAGTTTTACCAGTAATCTTCTATATTATTTTTTTTTTGTCTTATGCTAATGCTAAGTTTATTGAAGCTGCCTCTCTGCTTCAAATGTCGTTTGTGTATAGCACAAGGTCCAACTTGCCCCTACTCAGTGCCAGAAGGGGAAGTTTTACTTTGTGGTTTACTCCCTATTGCTTCCTGTCTAATGGCAGTATAGTTAATTGTTGTGCCTAAACCATATAGAACATTCGTCCTTTTTTGGAAAATAAACATTGAAAACAAAATTTTCTGAAAAGGTTGGCAGACAAGGAATATTATTTGCTTTAACTCAACGAGTACTACATCACCAAAATAAAATGTCAATTTTTGGGACCATTTCGACTATTTTTCATTTGGACCATCAAACTAAGGGACTGTTTAGTGTTTTTCAGCTTCTGGCTGATCATTACAATTGTTCTGGGCACTACAAGCCCATTCCTTTTTAATTTGATAAAAATTTCTTAATTACCAGAGATATGGGGACATAAAATTCCACAGAAATTGACACCCCAAGAAAGAGCCTCTGAATCCTATTGGGAAGACCCAATTATGACAAATTTTCTGCAATACGTGAGGTAGCCGGGTCTTTCCCATTTTGGCACATTCATGAGGAGTCTGTGGGGGATCTTCAAGTGCATCAGACTCTGAGAAGGATGGTAATAAAATTGAACCAATGCAATTGATGCATGTAGACTAACTCCTAAAGCTCCGGGAGGCCTCGCCTTAAAAAAGGTTTATGGTGAAAGAGACAAACAACATTACTGCTACTATTGTGATCAACAAAACTTTATATCTATTTCATCTAATATGGAGGCTATAATACTTCACTTCCATATGCAAAATGAAAAACTAACAGCCAAGAGGGATATGGTTCAGTAGCAAGTGAGAGAAAGTACAACCAAGCAATGCTCTTTTACTTACTCAGGTCCTGAAAGATGGCTGTGCTGTTCCTCCTCTGTTCTCACAATCACAGAGCAAAGACCAAACAAAACAGAGGAAAATAACACCTAACTGACATGATATACTAACCCTCATAGGGAGCAAAACTGGAAACTAGCGATGCTGTATAAAAGTCCTCACCACCAATTTGAAGGACCATATGATAAAAAATTAAAAATTAAAAGCATTAGGAAGACAAGGGCACCAGGGAACATCATTGAAACCTATAGCAGGGAGAAGACTCACAATTTTGAGGAATGCTGACATTCCTGGATTGATATTAAAGGCTGAGACTCCCAAATGTATAGGCACTACCATTGTTGACTTCAACCTGGACAAAAGTATTACACCTGCTGAACTTACAGAGTTGCTGTACTATAATTTTGAATTATACATGACCGACGAAGTTATTGATGCTGAGCTCATTCCAAATTTGAGGGTTTAGTTGCAAACAACATTAAATAAAAAATTATTTTCAATCAAGAAAACGTTATTATATACATTATATACACCGATGATCCTAGATAATTAGATAAACACATTATATACACCGATAATCTTAAATATTATGACCACCTACCTAATATGATATTGGTCATTCAGATGCGGCCAAAACAGCTCGTATCCAGCGAGGCATGGATGCTGCAAGATTTCTAAATGTGTCTGTGGTGTCTGGTACCAACACGTAAACAGCAGATCCTTGAACTCCTATAAGGTCAGTGGTTGAGATGCCGCAGAACGGAGTTGCTGTTCAAAAACAAACCACACATGCCCGATGGGATTGATGTCTGGCGAATTTGGAGGCCAGGGCCATACCTAGAATTCTTCCTCAAGTTCCGCAAATCAGTCTCGAATAATCTGAGCCGTGCGGCACAGTGCATTATCCTGCTGAAAGACAGCACCGCCAGAGGAGTAGACCTTTGCCATGAAAGGGTGTACCTGGTCAGCAATGATGTTTAATT
Organism: Mastigoproctus giganteus; assembly: GCF_048544385.1. Lineage (NCBI taxonomy): Eukaryota > Metazoa > Arthropoda > Arachnida > Uropygi > Thelyphonidae > Mastigoproctus > Mastigoproctus giganteus. The sequence goes on from NC_143577.1 coordinate 189,151,554, forward strand.
TGGTGGTGGCAGACATCAGAGTACCTGGCACATGAATGACTGCAACCAGGTTATCCCAGCAGAACATTGCCCAAAGCATGATAGCGCAGCCACCAGATGGTTTTCATCCTACGGTGCATCCATGCGCGATCACTTCCCCAGGTAAATGACTCACACGTACCCGGCCGTCCACATGGTGCAACAGGAAATGTGATTCATAGGACCAGGCGACCTGATCACTGAAGGTCCAATTTCATTGTTCACGTGCCCATTGCAGGCTCTGTTGCCGGTGAACCGTGGTTAGCATGGGCACTAGGAGCGCCCTGCGGCTTTGCAGTCCCATTTTCAGCTGGGTTCGATGTACTGTGTGTGTTGTGACACATTACTCTCATCACCAGCATTCTAATTACTGGCAAGTTTCGCCACAATCGCCAAATTCCATCTGGGAGCGCCTTCGCTCACCTTGAACATCGATGAGCCATGGTCGTCCAACACCTCGCCTGCGGTTCTTGGCTTTTCCCTCCTCGGAACACTTTCAGTAAATAATAACCATGGCCGATCATGAGCACGCCACTAGCCGTGCGATTTCGGATATACTCTGACCCAGTAATCTGGCCAGTACAATTTGCCTTTGTCAGAATCGGTTAAATCCTCTTAATAACGAATTTCCATGTCAGGATTTTTTTGTACCATGTCCCGATCGACGCCCGTACCATAGTTCACCTGCAGTTGCTTCTATTTGCACAACAACTGGCTGTCATACTGTTTTGTCTCATCGGTATATTATCCAAAAAATATTTTATTTCATAACATTATATCCTAAATTCATTTCGAAATAGTGTAGAATTATAACTGCTGCCAGTAATCCGCGTGTATTATGCTTTTACAGAGCAGGTGAAGATTCTACTATCGGAGACTATGACATACCTAAAGGAACGATAGTTCTTACCAACCTTTGGGCTGTGCATCATGATCCTAAGTACTGGAAGAACCCAGAAAGTTTCATTCCAGAAAGGTTTTTAACTTCAGATGGAAAAACCATCACAAAACCAGAATACTTTATTCCTTTTTCGATGGGTAAGTCAAAAATTCACATCAACTCTTTTATATTTGCTATTTCAGTAATATATGAGCCTTGTTTATCTTTCCCAAAGGCGCATCCCTCCATTTCAATTTGTGTTTATATATCTGAAGTAAAACTTTACTTGTACACTACATAGCGTGGAATCAACAAGGTGTCGAAAAGTGACATGATGAGTATGGGTACTTGTATGTACCCAAACTCATATCAATTCATGAAGTAACTAGAATAGAAGATTTTTGATGATCAAAAGACTTTGGAGATTCGGGTGACCAGGACAGATGCTCGATAAGTTACTCATGTTCCTCAAAATCATTCTTTCACGTATTTAGTGAGGTATGAAATTCAGATGTTCCCCTTAGTTTGAATTCAGAAATTCTCCCTTAGTTCTAATTTTTGTCCCTTCCTGCTAACATCAATTAACGCCATGAAAGGTATTTCCTGTCGAAGACTTATAAATTTATACAGTTTTCAAGATTTTGTACTCGGGAATTCACACAAAGGAAATTTGAATACAGATATTTAAATTTTCGTCCCAATAAAATAATAAAATAGTTTTTAGACTAAGGCGCATTTAGGGCTAGAGCCTCAAGCTGCGAACAAATTTAGACTATGTATATAAAGTGCTTAGCATCATAATACACAGCCATTTCTGTATAAACAGAAAATTTTTAAGGTGGCATCGTTTTAGGTTATATCTCATATTGTGAATACCTTCACAACGAGTTGCCATGATATTGCACTACTTCGAATAAGTAACGCTTCACCTAAGGAGAAGACTAATGTTACTTATTCTCAGATAGGTACCACCACCCAGACAGCACTGTTTCAGGGCTATTTGGCCCTTCGTCAGTGAGTGGGTAGGTACCCAAGTGATGCTATGATGGCAAAAACAGTTATGAAGTATAACTCCACAATATGAGAGATGCCTGATGGTGTATGATGTATTTAGACTAAGGCGCATTTAGGGCTAGAGCCTCAAGCTGCGAACAAATTTAGACTATGTATATAAAGTGCTTAGCATCATAATAGGGTGGTGGTACCTATCTGAGAATAAGTAACACTAGTCTTCTCCTTAGGTGAAGCGTTACTTATTCGAAGTAGTGCAATATCATGGCAACTCGTTGTGAAGGTATTCACAATATGAGATATAACCTAAAACGATGCCACCTTTAAAATTTTCTGTTTATACAGAAATGGCTGTGTATTATGATGCTAAGCACTTTATATACATAGTCTAAAATAGTTTTACAAAATAATATTTTTAAATTATACTATATTAGAATAACAAATTAAAATATTAAGAGCACTTAAATCCACCAAGGTAATAAAAAAAATAAATATATTGAAATCATATACAGTACACTAAATTATGAACTCCTATGTAACACAGTATTGGGCCACCTTCGCATGAATAACAGTCGCTATTTGCCTAGGCATTTACTCTACTAGATGTCTGAAGAAGACTGTAGGGGTCTGTATCCATGCTGCCATTAAGGCTTCCACAGTGCAGGAATATAAAACGGATGCGTGTCCATAAGCCTCGCTTCTCGTTCCAAAGCGTCTCACAGGTATAAAATTGGATTGAGGTCGGCGAATTTGGAAGCTAATCAACATGAGTGATATCTTCACTGTTTCTCGAAATACTCGTGCCCAGTGCTGACCCAATGGCACGGCACGCTAACGTCCTGGAAGACCCCCTTTTAGTCCGGAAAAATATGCAAAATGGCCCAATGTGCACATGACCTTCTAAGAGCTGCCGACAGACCTCACCAGTGTAATGTCGCACCACAAGCACCAGGGGTCCTAGTTCTTGCCAACAAAGCATAACCCATTTTAAGCTGCCATCGCCACCCGCCGGGACAGTGGGCACCATCACGTAGGTCAATGAACTCTTGTTACTTGCGCCACAAGAAGATTTCTTGGCATGTTACACCAGGTATTTTGATTCCTCTGACCAGGAGAGTCGTTTGTGCTCCTCTAGTGTCCAACCTGGGTGTGGCTGACGCCCCACATTCGCCGTCGACAAGGGTCAGCGGCGAGGAAAACATGTCTCTTAGCTCGACTGCGGACAGACCCCATACATGTGAACTTTTGGCCCATTGTCATTTCGGATAGTGGTATCGTGGAATAGCGTTTTGTGGAAGGCGCCACCGTGGTTTCCCACATTTGCGCCATAGTATTTTGTGTAGAAGTATAGGATCTCTGCAAAAGCCAGAAATGTGTAATGTCTGGTTTGTGTCAGAGTAGTGTTACCTTATATTGTTGTGTTTCTGGCAGCTCGGACACTAAGTCCCTGGCAGGACGTTGCGTTGCTCGCTACCACTACAGCGAGATGAGCCATGCTGCCCATCATACCTCATGGTCCCGTGAGCTTCCTGACAGAGGCCGTAAAAATAAAAATAAAAAATGCTTCGTTGAAAAGAACATAGGGAAAGCAAGAAGAGGTCAGATTGTGGGGAATAGTAGTTAGATTTGGCCAATAGGGAAGGCAGTTCACTCAAAGTTATTAGAAGGCAGGGAATTAAATTATCCCAGTCGGGGTTCGAGAGGTGGTGCTTTGTTCTGTTCTGAGTTCTATAACTCTAGCTCTTCTAGAAGTGAACACAGCGTAGGCATAACGTGTTAAGGCTAGGTATATGGCCTCTTTCTATAGTAAAGTTGACTCCTGGTTGTGGGTGTTTCCTTGTATCGTTGTGAGGAATTGAAGTTTTGCATTGTCGTAAGTGGGACTCTCATACATAAAGTGCTCCCAGGACTCCTCTTCACCATAGTGGAAAGATGGGTTATTTTCTATTCCCATGGTTGTCGCTTTTTGCTGAAAAGGTCCATGGACTTTAATCAGGAAGGTGACTTGCAATCCTGGTGAGTACCAGGGAAGATACTTTGAGAATGTACGACTTATTGAGGGAATAAACCTCTTGGTGATTGCTCTTTTCAGCATCCTCTCCCATGTTTCTTGCCAGAGTTTTTTTAAGTGGCCTCCAATTATTCTTCTTACCCGTTTAGGATCATTTGTATGGTTCAACTGCAGATTCAGCAGTTGCGTTGGGATTCCTTTCTTAAGGCGCTGGAAGAGACCTCTCTTGACAACTTACAGATAGAGAGGTGGGCAACCTGTAATCACTTATAATCCAGGGGTGCTGACAGTTTAGAATGCCCTGTAACTGATAGTAACATAAATCTTTGAATGGATTCAAGCTTGTGCTTGTTCCTTTCCAGGATTACTGTGCCACACCAGATTGGGACATATAATGTAGTATATGTCCCAATTCCGTAGCACAGAATTGGGACATATATTAATGATAGAGCTTTGTTCTTTATTCGCCATTTGGGATATTGTTCTTATTACCCATATTTATTTGTAATGTCAATTGCGCACGGTGACCTGCCGTTGAAAAGGTACTTTCAACACACTGCTCCCTTTACTCACCACGAGTATTCACTTAGGTAATTCTTTACAATTCTGCCGTCCGGAGTTAGTTTGACTCTTTGACACAATTCTTTGAACAACTTGATGACGGTGGGACGTGAACAACTGAAAAGACTTGCTGTTTTTGATATGGAGCCTCCAATGCACGAGCTCCCACAAACATGCTCATTTCAACCTCCGTGATATCATTAGTAGGTCCCATAGCTGCTAATTTATCACCTTGACTTGCACGAACAAATGCAAATTGCCACTGCTCTAGCGTACCAAGCTGTTCGGCTTATTATACAGCATAGTAGTTTAAGGATCTGGTAGTCATAATACGGTAGGATTCAAGTTTAAATATCTCGTCAGGAATATGCAAATGTTCCTGAAGAGACACTTAGCATTTCATTGTCATTCTTCATCCATCATTACCATTCGGATGATATTTTTGTAATTTTCGATAATGGCAGCTGCTCAATAGCTCAATTGGTCAGTAAACTCCAGAATAAATGAATTCAAACTTGAACATATAATTCTCTAACTTAAGTGGAACAGTATTCGCTGTTGCAGTTTGCTGAAAACTTAAATTTGTAGTCAGTTCTCTTAGCATTGATCATTCCTCCCTTCAGTCATGGAATAATCATTCCTGAATATAGTCCACGCTGGAGCTGTTCATAGAACGAACTCATGTCAGTTTGTATTAAGAAAAAAAAAATGGTTTAGAAACAGAAAATTTTACAATACATTTAACTGAACCATTTAAAGTGAAGCTGGCATTACAAAAGCATGCCCAGGAGAGTGGAGTCGATATCAAACACATTTAGGATGTCCCGATTTTAATAAGGTATAAGGTACATTCGGGTCAAACGGCACCTGGGGTTTCTCCCATCTCCGACCCCGATTGTAATAGGAGTCGGGGTAAATTTATCCTTGTCTTCTGCAACCCAACGTCCACGGTCGCAGAAATTATATGTATTGGATCCACTTAGTCGCGCCACGTTCTTCCTGCTTCTGAAACCGGAACAAAGAAATCTAATCGAGTTTATATTACATCCATAACCTAATTATTAAAAATAAATTTCATTACGTAATAAAATTGTTTAATTTATTAATTACTTTTTGCTTATTTTTAATTATTTTTGATTTTCAGGTAAGAGGTCTTGTCCTGGTGAAAAAATGGCTCTTGTTTCAGTTTTCCTTTATTTGACAACAATTCTACAACAATTTGATATAAAGTTACCAGATGGCGCAGTTGCTGATTTCAATGGAGTTCTTACGATCACTTTGCAGCCTATCCCCCAGAAATTGTGTCTGACAAAAAGAAAACGAAAGCAATGCAAGATAAATTTTAAATAAAATGAATGTGTATAACTTCTTATTATCTTAGTTTTTAAATTAATTTTTTATATTAAATTTAATTTATATTAAACAAACAGAAAAAAATCTGGCAGAAAAATCTGTATTCATATAGCCAGATTTTACCATTTTACAGTAAACGATTTCTGACTGCTGGAACTGTTTATAAATTCAATATTGTACTTACATCGTGGAGGCTGTAAGATGAATAAACAACCATTCTTTCATAGAAATTATAACATCGCATATTTTGGATGATCCAAAGAGAATAAAGAATACATTCGATCACATGGTTGTATTATATCGCATTATCTTATTGTAGATTTATTCAATTTAACACTGATACTCATAAAGAAGGGAATTTATTTGTAAACTACAGCCTACATTTGGCCAGGAGAGCTTATTTGTGTGGTTTTGTAATGAGTGGTTTTGATCTCGTAAAGTATCAGCAGTTTGAGACCTAAAAATCATTGTTTGCCTTAACTTTGAATAATGAGCATATAAACAAATAAATAAATTGTCTATTTTATACTCTCTATCCATAGATCCTTAAATTCAAAGCTATTTTATTTTAACCTCGCCTTATGTACTAACGGCACTGAAGACAATTCCACCAATAGCTTCTTAAAGAGTGAAGTTACTCGTGTTCTTCAAAATCTTTATTTTATACATTTAACTCAGCGTGAAATTCAGATGTTTCCCCTTAGTTTGAATCAGATAACGTGTGATGCACCAACAATAAATGGTGTAATCGCAGGTTATCTACAAACTCCAGTGTTTGCTGCTTTTTCTCGTGATGCCGCATGTTCTAATCTATATTCTGATTATATCACCTTTGCTCCTTGTACTCAGATTTCTGCTTCCACTTGCAATTGTCTTTCTCCAGTTCTTTGATGCCTCATTCTTGGTGTTGTTCTGGGATATTTGTCTTCGAGACATTATCTGACGATTCCGCTGATACAATACTTTCTCTGAATTTGCACCATAAAATTATTTTTATATATTCATTTATTTTATTTTTAATTTTTTTCCCAGTTTACCCTATTTGAACTACATGTTACTTCTTGTATCCATTTAACTACTATTCAATTTATACATTTATAGCCTCAGTATTTGTAATCCATATTTTCAAACCTTAATATTAATTCTCCAATATTCTCTGCCATTCATAAATTTATGTCAGATAAATAAATATTTTAATTTTATTTGTAAGAGTGCACTCTTACATAACTGACGGTTCTCTATTACAATTAGGGGAGAGGAACGGATAATACCTACAATTTCTTCAGCAGTGAACCTTTCCTCTACAACTTAATTCTTGACAAACATGCTGCTCACAATGATTTTTGCATGAATTAAATCATTGTCATTTTACTTGTACGTGTCTTCACTGAGATTATCAATTTTTATATATCATTCTCTTGCTTTTATTATTATTATTGTTATTGCTCTTATATTATTTCTTTGTGATTGAGGGATTCCACTCCGTGACGCGTACTGCTACCAAGTACACAGGGTGGTTGTATTGTCTGGTGTTACTGTTGGTCGAGGAACTCTCTGGCTATCCTACAGATGTTGAGGATTGCGACTTTCTGGAGTTCCTTATAGGAAGGAGTTCTCTGGGAGAACTATTGCTGCTAGGCTGCAATGTAGGGGCTTTGGCACCATACCGGTGTTTGAGACGATGATCGGGATGGTGGTTAATTCTTGCATATGCCATATCTCCTTGACCTCATGTCTCAGGTTAGTGTACTTCCTATTTTTTAGCTCATGGGTTTTCTGGACATTACTAGTGTTGGGTACTGCTATGTCAATCAGGTAGGTAGCCTTTTCCCTCTTGTCCACAAGGGTTATGTCCGATCTGTTATGCGGGATGGTCTTATCCGTTATTATGGCACGGTCCCAGTACAGCTTGTGGGATGGGGTCTCTAGTACTCTCTAGGGTTCGTACTTGTAGTATAGTACACTTTCTTTGGTCAACAAGTATTTTCTCGCTAACTTCTGATGTATTATCCTGGTTACCTGATGGTGCCTATGAGTGTACTCAGTCTGGGTGATCACCTTGCATCCCGCATTGATGTGTTGGATCGCTTCTGAGGCCAGGTGGCATCGTCGACATATGTCATCTGGCATTACGGGCACCTTTGCCATGTATTTTCTACAGTTTCTGGTGTTGATTACCTGGTCTTGGATGGCGAGCATGAATCCTTCAGTCTCGGGGAAGAGCGTCCCGCTTGTGAGCCATGCATTTTTATCTATATGATCTTGATGGAGATCATTTTAGTGTCTGCCATGGAGTGTGTTTTTTGCCCATCTTTCTAGCTTCGTTTCTTGTGCCTCCTTGCTTAGGTTGAGTGGGGTATACCCCTTACCTATCTTCCTTATGGCCTGGTGGAATAGTGCTACTTTGTTCTCGAAGTAATACATCAGGTTAACTATCGCTGTTTTCTGTTGCTGTATCAGGTCTAGCAGGCCTCTTCCTCCCTCTTTCTGGGTATTGTTAGTCTCTCCACTGCTGACTTCCGTGATGTTAGCGGCTCTTCATCATCATTGTCCTTGTCTTTCGCATGATATCCTCCTTATTATTATTATTATTATTATTGCTGCTCTTTATATTATTTCTCCCTCATTGGGGGTTCCACCTCATGACGGGTATTGCTACCAAGTACACAGGGTGGTTGTTCTTATGTCTAGTGTTACTTTGGTCGAGGAACTCTCTGACTATCCTACAGGTGTTCAGGATTGTGACTTTCTGGAGTTCCTTGTCGGTGTTCGCTGGGAGACCTAGGACTGCTAGGCTGTTATGTAGGGTCTTTGGCACCATACCTGTGGTTCACACGATGATCGGGATGGTCGTTACTTGTTGCATATGCCACATCTCTTTGATGTCCTGTCTTAGGTTCGTGTACTTCCTGATTTTTCCCCATGGGTTTTCTGCAGGTTGCCAGTGTTGGGTACTGCTATGTCAATCAGATAGGTAGCCTTTTCCTTCTTGTCCACAAGGGTTATGTCCGGTCTCTTGTGCGGGATGTTATTGGAATGCATTGGAAGCAGTTTTATTTGTGTGACTCTGATGTAGATAATTGTACTGCCATGGAGTATCTTCTTTGCCCATCTTTCTAGCTTCGTTTGTACCTCCTGGTTGGGGGGCACTTCTCGCTTAGGTTGAGTGGGGTATACCGCTTGTCTATCTTCCTTATGGCCTGGTGGAGTACTGCTGTGCTCTGGCTATCCAAGTTGTCTGTTATCTTCCTGGTTATACAGCTGGTCAGGATCTTGTACATTGTTGGGAGGCAGGTGATTGGCTTATATTTCGCCGGATTTCTTGTATCTTCGTCTTTGGGCTTCCGATATGTGATTCCTTGAGTGAGAAACTTCGTGATTGTCTCTGGGTGCCTTATGATTTGGGTGAACTGCTCTGCCAAGTGCTTGTGTGTGCAAGTGAGCTTCTTGTACCAGTAGTTGTGGACGTTATATATTCCTGGAGTTCGCCAGTTGTGACAGTTCTTGATCATCTGTTTTACTTCTTCTTCCCGAATCTCCCATCCTCTAATTTTTTGTACGTCCTTGGTTTTCTTGCGTTCTAGTTCTATCCAGGTGGCTCGTCTGTTATGTTTTACTTCCCTGCTCCATATATTTCCCCACAAATATCCTCAATTGTCTTCTTCTCGGGTAGTCCGTTCCCCTGTTTCTCGTCTTCTCCAAGATTCCTGTAGAAACCTCTTTGGTCCTCATCGAAGATTCGGTTGTTTAATTTCCTCTTGGAACTATCTTTGTATCGGCGTAGTCTCTTGCTGAGTGCAAGGAGATTCTGCTTCAATGTGTCCAAGTACTCTCATATTCTCTGATTTTTTTGTCTCATGTTTGCTGTGGACGCTGTCTCTCTTGAGGATGCTCTTCTCTTTTCCAATTAATTTCTTACTCCTATTGCCCCGTTGGTACTGAGTCAATTGGCCTATCTTGACTCTTAATTCTTCTATCTTCTGCAGAAGTCTTATTTCCCAAGCTGGTGGTTCCTTCTGTTTTCAGTTCTTCTGCTGGTCGTCTCTCGCTTCTCTTCCATTAATACTCGTGGTTGCTACCGCAGCACAATACACGGCTGTGTGGATGGCCTCCAGTGTTGCACCATTGCTGTCGAGGTAATGCGGTATTATGTCCCGATTCAGGTGGTCTGTGACTCTCCACAAGGTTCTATTCGGCCTCTGCTTCGGTATCACGTGAGTCTTTGTAGGGTCCATTCCTTCGAATTCTGTTAGGGCTTTCTTCCACTCGTACTCTATTCTGGATATCATGACCTCGTCTGTTTCCTCTTCACTTATTATTATTATTATTATTATTATTATTATTATTATTATTATTATTATTTTGATTTCTAGTACTGATACTATTTTTTTTGAAGAATGTGTATTTAGCTTAATAAAGATTCGTGGAGTTTAAACTGCAATCGTGATTAATCTTCCAGTGTTCATGGATGACACCAGATGGGAGGAGAGGCTTTTGCTTTCAGCAAAGTTTTTAAACGGTGTGGTTAAACCTGGAGTGAGTTGCTGCTTATTGTGTAATGTAGAAAGAGGTGTGATTGCATATCGATAATAATTTGTGGTTTTACACTAATTTTCAGCAAAAAAACTCAGAAATATAGTTGACACTGAACAAGCGTCTATCGGATTCTTAAAGTGCTTCTCAGTCATTTGTCGCTGGGAATATGGATTTCCAAATTTTGCATTTTATAGAGGAGCATTTCACCGCCTATGCTATCACCATATTCGTGGTAGTGTTATGCACGTGTTTTTGATTCCTCGCAAAAGTTGGAAACGTCGGCTTCCACCTGGCCCAATCTGCGTGCCTATTGTGGATTATTTTCCTTTTCTTGAAAGACAAGCGCATCTCCAAGTGATTAAATTGGCCAAGAAATATGGAAATATATTCGGATAAGTACACCTGTGTATTTAATAACATCTGTGTAGTAACACTCGTGTTCGTGATTGTCATAAAATAAAAACCGATGTCCCCTTAGTACTGCGAAATAAATGTTTCATTTATAAAATATGCAGAGGATACAATTAAAAGAGCAAGTTTCAGACGGAAGATTATTTGCAAAATATTTCAGAGTGAAGATATTTTATCTTGAAGATCTTTCGCTTTGGACAAGACGTGAAGTGTAGTTCATGCACGATAGAGCTATTTGTAAATACGTTGAATGGAGAACAAACGACGGATGACCTCGATGCTATCTGTTCACTGTGATAATTCGGAGAGGCCCTAATGTTTAGCAAGCAGGGTCATCCAACTTGAACTCCCTTTATTTCTTCCTATCACGTCATTTAAAGAGTTAGATCTGTGATCTATAAAAATATCTCAAGACTGAAGATAATAATTTGTGATTTTACACTAATTTTCAGCAAAAAAACTCAGAAATATAGTTAGAATCTGGAATTCATCAACCATTTAGAATCTGGTTGTGAAAGAGTTTGTCCCAAGTGCGGGAATATTCAATTGTAAACTAGTAAAATCAGCATGTGGTCGTTAAAATTTAAATCGATTTGTACGCCCTTTTTAAAGTTTAAACTAATAACTCTAAAGTAAGCAATTCTTTCATCCATTAATGAATTATTTATATCTGTGAGAATACTGACATAATCCAATATCAGCAATAATCTTTTTATTAAAATGATTTATGCGTTGTTTTGGGTACTCCCACTGAAAAAAAAGACGTTTTCCAACCACATGGAAAATGTTTATGGGTATTGTTTATTTATTATTTTTTTTATAAAGAAATTTTAATAGAAAAATTGTTTATACTCCGGAATGACAACACGGTCAAAGGAATTCACAAGATAGAAATAATATAAGAAACAGCATCGTATTTATTCAAGGGCTTGAATTCCCGTTTACTCAAAACACGTGTACCCACGTGCCTGACCACTCGGCTACGGCGGCCATCATGAAAGCAACGACGTCTATGAGGAGTCAATACATAATGTTGTAAGTGCGTACGTTCTTTGGTCAGTTTGCTGGACGAAAAATCAAAATTTATTAAGAAAACCACGAAAACAAGGCCAGAGACCAACTAACAGCCACAATGTGAAAAAAATCCATAAAAATTCCTGGTGTCATTGAATGGATTCGAAACTCAAGCGACCTTTCCATGTGGTGTGGTAGGCAGGTGATATTATCCACTCTGTTATCCCTGAGCCCCAATGATATGCTATGTAATCATGTGTATTCTTGTGCGGATTTGCATGTTTTGCTAGATAAAAAAAAGCAAAGGTAAAAAATTGTGCAATCTCTCGCTAGAGGCTATTAAGCGGGTCAGAGTGTAAAAAAAGGCCCATATAGATTCTTTCTATTCAAATGGAATTCGAACTTGCACCTTCCACACTATGGAAAGACAGCGGTCGTAACCACTGTGCAAAAAGATTTATAACCTTGAGAGCATTATGGGTCTTCTTGCATTTTGAACGAAACAGTTAGTCTTCTGATAAAGTTTCATGGCTTTTAATGTTCGGAAGCCAGGTTAATCGTAATGTTAATATATATATCATGATATATACGTTAATTTCTTTTAACCAAACAGCCAGTCTGCTATCTGCTAATGTTAAACTACTTCAATCAGAAAACCACACTTATTATTACTCCTAAAGGCATCTGAGAGTTCTACTCTTACTACGAGCACTGATGTTAAAGAACGTGTAGTCAAAACCTTAAAGTACGACTTGAAAGAAGTCATAGTTAAAGCTCTCCTTCGCATTAAAAACAAAGGCGTAATTTTAGAAACTAATTCCCGTAAAGATTTGGATACCATATCGTCCTCAAAAATCCTGTCGGATGTTGGAATCACCCCTGAGATACTTAAGAAATTGAATCCAACCCTATTGGTATACAATATTAATAATGATTTAACCAAAGTGGAAATACGTGATGATTTCTACTTAAAAAAACAGAAAGAATTTAATTTCACACATGAAGAAATATCAAAAGAGATCACTTTCCGATTTAAAATTATCTCCGATTCAAAGAACACTTCTAACCCTACGTATTTTTTTCAGCTATTTCTACTTTAGGCAAGTTATTTATTGGGTGGACCGCTCATCGATTTAAACCTTTCATTGTTGTGACGAAGTGCTATTGTTGTCTTGCTTTCGGACACAATCCAAGTACATGAAACAAAAAGACCTTCTTGTGGACAATGTGGCAAACAAGGCCATATCTTTGCTGAGTGCGCCGACAAGGATCAACCGCCTGTCTGCATTAATTGCAAGAGGTACAAACATGATGCTAATCGTTCGGTCAGAGATATCAACTGTCCTGAATACATAAAGGCTCAAGGCGCAGTAAGGCAACGAACAATTCCCATCTAATATCACAGTCTTATCGACTAAATATCTTGACTGTCAACTTAAAGTTTCTGCAAGCCAATGCTCACCATTCACGCACCGTGGCAGATGAGCCACGTCGTATATCTGAGGAGGAACTAATTGACATTCTTATTCTTCGAGAACCATATCATAGTAATGGACGAATTGTTGGATTTCCTTGCTCTTCTCGGATTTTACAACCAACTCATCCAGATCCTAAGATGGCCATCGTAATATTTAATAAAAATGTTGACGTTTTACTTTTGTCCTGTTTAACATCACAGCATGCCATTTGCATTCATGCCCTAATCACTCGACTTATGTTATCTCAATGTATTACCCTCCATCACCTGTCATAATTCCTCACTTACACTATATCGATTTCGTATTCCGTTTATTAGTTCCTATTCCTCTGTTAATTTTACTCGACTCAAACTTCAAGTCTGCATTGTGGCGTAATTCTTTCACAGATGCTCGGGGATTACTGCTGGAGGATACCATCTTCTCCCATCATCTTACTGTCTTGAATAAACCAAACCAGCCATGTACCTTTTCTAATTCCCTGGGTGAATCAAATACTGTATAGACATTTCTCTGGTCACAGCCCTTATTGCTCCTTATATTACTGATTAGCACGTAGAAACTGACCTAACAACAAGTGATCATCGTTCTATCGTCTTCCTGCTGGGATAGGAACCTTTTCGTAATCTCACACGCTACTCTCTTAGAAACATAAAATGGGATCGTTTTAATCATTCCGTCCTCTCTGATTTTCATGAAGACAACCAAGAAAATTTCATTTCTCTTACCGTCGAACAACTAGCACTGCAGATTCAAAACATTATCATTACTGCAATTCAGAGATCTGCGCATAAAAAGAAGCTAAAAACTAACTGCACACCTCGGAAACTTGTAGACAAAGCCAGAAGAAACTTTCAGCGCGAACGGCGTACTTGGCCTCAAGAAGAAGTCAACGGATTACATGAAGAATTCAAAACTCTCAAAAGAAAATACGTAAAATTGATTTATGAAAGCAAATTATAATAGGAATAATAGTCCCTGGGGACTATTATTCCTAGTCATTTATAAAATTGCTAAAAATAAAATGATCCTGGGTGACATTTTTAACTCCATTACCTCGAACAGTATGGAAACTCTTACATTAACAGACCTCATAAATGCCATCTTGGACCAATTGCTGCCTAATGATGATCTCACTAATGACACTTCATTACATATATCTATTCGAGATTTAAATCAAAAATAACTTCCTTTAGAAGAAACACTGCAGAGGAACTTACTTGAATTCTGAAAAAGATTCAATGAACAAATGTCCTGGTGATGACCTGATTGATAATATATTTATCAAACATTTTTATGACCTAAAGCCCAGAGTTCTACTTAAATTATTCAACAATTGCTTAAATACTGGAACGTTTCCCAAACCATGGAAACACGCCATTCTTAATATTTAACATAAACCTGGCAAACCACTAGACAATGCCAGATCTTACCGCCCCATAGCCTTGCTTTTTAGCCTGGGAAAAGTGTTAGAGAGACTAATCGATAATACAATCGCTAATAAAATTACCACAGTGCAGGGAGCTACAAGCTCCACATCTTCTCGTCAATGCGGTTTAGGCAAGGGCTTGGATGCAAAGACGCCTTACTAGAACTTCACTACCTTATTGATAGTTTCACTTCCAAGTATGTTATGGCGATCTTTATCGATTTTGAGGGCTCTTTTGATACGTTATGGTGAGAGAGAGCGCCCTCAGTTGACTCCGTTGCAATCATTGCTCTCTACAGCTTTATAAACTTGTTAGAAACTACTTTGCGGATCGGACTATCACTGTCATCACTAAAAGCACGAAGAATCACAGATCTGTCTCCCGTGGTTGTCCCCAAGGATGAATTTTGGGTCCCTTGATTTGGAAGCTAGTTCTTGATGATTGGCTGCTTAGGACGTCTGAATTTCAAAATGTGCAACGACTTGCGTATGCAGATGACCTTATCATTTTGGTGAATGGAAACTCAAGATCTGATTTAGAACTCTATGCCAATAAAGTACTCTTTGAACTATTGTCTCGGTCCTTTAAGAACAAATTGAAGTTATCCCAAACCAAATCGAAGATCATGATTTTTAAACACAAATTAGACTAATGCTGACCGCCAGTGGTAAAACTTGACAAGAAATTACTTCCACTTGTCCGTAGCACCACATTTTTAGGAGTCATCATCGACGACCGCTTTTCCTTTACTGCACATATTCAACATCTGTCCGTCAAAGTTAAGAGTTTTACCGCAATGCTGCTCCGAATTATTATACAAGACTGGGGATTGAACACTAAAGCCCTTCATCTATTTTATAATGCTGCCATATTCCCAATTACAACTTATGCTGCTAGTCTTTGGTTTAGACGTATTGCACTCAAAACTGTACAAACCAAGTTATCCACTATTCAACGTTGTTTTCTCCTTAGCCTACTTCACGTTTGCCGACAGTATCAACTCTAGCTCTACAGACTCTTCCAGGCACTATACCACTTGACCTGCACGTTGTGTTTAGAGGGCTTTGCTTTTACATCCGCAGAGGCATTTCTACGGAATTTCAGGGAATCATTGTTAACCCTCAGGCTGACTCCAAAATTTCGTAAAGAATTTCATTGTATTTGCTTGTATTATTCATTTACAGAGCAGGTGAAGATTCTACTATCGGAGACTATGACATACCTAAAGGAACGATGATTCTTGCCAACTTTTGGGCTGTGCATCGTGACCCTAAGTACTGGAAGAACCCAGAAAGTTTCATTCAAGAAAGGTTTTTATCTTCAGATGGAAAAACCGTCCCAAAACTAGAATATCTTATTTCTTTTTCGATGGGTAAGTCAAATTCACATCCAACCCTTTTGTTATTTGCTAATTCAGTAACATATGTCTTTGTGAAAGGGGTATCCCTCTGTGATTTTCACTTTTTGTTATATATTCAGTAAATTTCCTCTACACTAGGTAGCTTAGAGACAAAAAGGTGTCGAAAAATGACAGAGGAATACTGATACTTTGATGTAAGAAAAGAATTCTCCATTTGTGAAGTAACTCGAAGAGAGGATTGGGCGGATCAACAGGAAATTGTTGATTCGGCGGGCCAAGACAGATGTTTCATAAGTTTCTTGTGGTCCTCAAAACCATTCTTTGATACATTTATCGTGATATGAAACTTAGATGTCCCCCTTAGTTCGAATTCAGTAGTTCTCCCTTAGTTCGAATATTTGTCCCTTGGTGCCAGCGTCAGTAAACGCCACGAAAGGTATTCCCTGTCGAAGACATAATTTTATGCAGTTTTCAAGGTTTCATACTAGGGAATTAACAGAACGTTATTATAATTATATATTAAAGATTTTTGTGCACAAAAAATAATAAAACAGTTTTACAAAATGTTCTTTTGAAGTTATACTTTACTTGTTGAACAAAATAGAATGATAATAGCAGTTAACTCTAACAAAGTACTAAAAAAGATAGATATAGTAAAATAATGCACAATCAGTGATCACTCACTGAATTATGACCACCTACCTAATACAGTGTTTGCCCACTGTTTGCACGGATTACAGCCGCTATTCGCCTTGGCATTGACTATATTAGATGTCCGAAGACGTCTGTACGGATATGCGGCCAAGCTCCCTTCAAGGATTCCAGAGTGTGAGAACATATGAGGAATGTGTCCATACGTCTCATTTACCATAACAAAACATCAATAATTGTCCAATTGGATTGAGGCCTGCCTAATTTTGACTCCAATAAACTTGGGTGATATCTTCACTGTTCCTCGACCCACTTGCGTCCATAGTGGACCCGATGACACGGCACATTACCTTCCTGGAAGATCTCGTTTCAATCCTAAAAATATGCAACGTTGTAGGGTGTACATGGTCCACTAAGAGCTGCCGACATTTCATTTACATTTTATTTATTTACATACTCAATATATACAGTCTCAAGATTTATGTACATCAAATTATATACACGATTTATTTACATATATTTAAATGTTCTCTGTATCTTTAAACATGTGCAAGTGTGTTCTGGAATCGGTGTGGCTCCCAGGCATAAGCCCATCTCCACCTTAATAACCTATGATGATGTTGAAACTCTACAGAATGGGCCTGGGAGACTTCAACAGTGTAACGTTGGTCTATACTCACCAGGAGTCTCAGAAAATCATATCCCATATTAAACAACCACCGTCACCTCCCTGGATAGTTATCACTATGCACGTGGGTCCATGGCGTTCGTAGGCGTGTAGCACCAGATATCTTGACTCATCCGACTAGCACACTCGTTTCCAATCGTCTAGTGTCCAACAAGTGTGTTTTCGGCACCACACCTTTCGCCGACGATGATGATCCGCGGTTAGGAGAGGCTGCTGTCGAACATCTACCTGGAGTTATCCTTTACAGTTCTCTCAGACTTGTTGGTTTGATCTTTTTGACACCATTCTTCGAACAACTTAATCACAGTGAGACGTGAGCAACCGAAAAGACACTCCGTTTTCGATATTGAAGCACCAGCCCACGACGCCCACAAACATGCCCGTGATATCATTACTTCGTCACATAGCTGCTACTTTACCCTTTGACTTGCAAAACCACTCCTCTAGCTTACGAAGCTATTTGCTTTTTATACAGGAGAGTCATTTACGGATCAGGTGGTCATAATTCAGTTATTACTGAGTGTATATGAGCATTAAATATAGGGATAGATTTTATATAATATGCAAGGACGTAACTGTGATCTAAAATTTAATACATGATATTTTCATGGCCGAAATAGTTGAATTAAGTTAAATTATACATTTTTATACTTTGAGAATGTATAAGTACTTGCAAAAGCGTTTTAATTCGTTACTGGTAAGCTGGTCTTCTTTCAACTCATGGTTAAAAACTTGGCTGGTGTCTGTTCTGATTCAGTTTTCGCCAGTCTCTTTAGTTATGGCATTATTATGTCCAATAAAGAGCAAGCCTCTCAGAGTCATCCACTGTTTGTTTTTGTTTTAAATGTTCTTTGACATTTTTTGGTAAGTCTTGATGGACAAAAATGTAGAAACAGGACTCAACTGTAAACATCTCTTCAGAAACATTTGGATCTTCCTGACGAGACGCTTACCATTTTATTATCATTATTCATCCATCATTACCATTCCGATGATATTTTTATAATTTTCGATAACGGCAGGTGCTGTTGGTCAAATAAACCTCAGAATGAATTATTTCAAACTTGTACCTATAATTTGTCTAATTTAAGGGGATCAGATACGTGACGTACATGCTATTATACTTTACTGAAAGTTAAAATTTGTTGTCAGTTATTCTTAACATTCATCATACCTCCCTTCAGTCATGGAATAATCATTCTTCTATATAGTCCACACAAGAGACTGTCCACAGAAGGACCGCATGCTGGGCAGCATTAAGAAAGAAAAAAGTCTGGAAAATCTGAAAATTTTACAATAAATTTAACTGAACCATTTGAAGTTGAAGCATTTGAATTTGAAGTTGGCATCCCAGAAGCATGTCCAGGACAGTGGAGTCTTATACCAAACACATTTAGGATGTCGCCATTATAATAGGTGTCCGGGTAGATTAATCTGTCGTCTGCATCCCACCGCCGATGGTCTCAGCTATTATAGGTATCAGAAGTGATCAATGGTAACACCCTCTTCCTGGCTCTCCCGCACGAATTAATAATCCAGTTGAGTTTATGTTGAATCCATAACTTAAGTATTAAAAATAAATGTTATTATGTAATAAAATTTGTTTATTTCTTTTGATTTACTTTTTTTAATTTTCAGGTAAAAGGTCTTGTCCTGGTGAAAAAATGGCTCTTGTTTCAGTTTTTCTTTATTTTGCAACAATTCTACAACAGTTTGATATAAAGTTACCAGATGGAGCGGTTGCTGATTTCAATGGACTTCTTGCAGTCACCTTGCAACCTATCTCTCAGAACGTGTGCTTGACAAAAAGAAAATGAATCTTTCTTATTGCCTTACTTTATATATTAATTATTTATATTATACAAACAAAAACTGAGGCAAGAAATCTGTATTTCTGTAGCGATTTCACCATGTACAGTGCACGATTCCTATCTGTAAGAAATGTTTACAAATTCAAGATTTTAATTATGTCGATGGAGGTTGTACAATGAATAATAACAATGCCTTCGTAGAAATTTTAACATCAAATATTTTGGATGATCAAAAGAGAATAAAGATGCATTTGAACTTACGGTTGTATTAGATCATATTGCATTATCTTATTGTAGATTTAATCAATTTTACACTCATAAACAAGAGAATTTATATTTGTCCTACTGCCTCGATTTCCATGATAGCTTAGTTTTGGGGTTTTTTTAAGAATGATATTCAACTCGTAATGTACCAGCAATTGAGACCTAAAAACATTTCAATCATGGGCACATAAACAAATAAATAAATTTTCTATTTTATACTCTCTAATCCTATATCCTTAAATTCAAAGCTATTTTATTTTAACCTCACTTTATGTCCTTACTGCACTGAAGTGGTTTCAGACTTACCATCGATTTCACGAAGATCTCAGAAAATCACTCAACACTACAATCTCAAACTTTGCTTTAGGATCGCAATCCAACTACAATATTTTCGTCTGAAGGTATATCTATCGCCCTCCAAGATATTGCTAAACTCGTATTCGCAAGACACTGCATTTTGCAAACTCCAGCGTACAGTCTACAGAGGATTCTTTCTTTGGAAGAACCTTTATTGGTTCTTCCAAAGAAAGAATTCTTTCTTTTGGAAGAATTCTTTCTTTGGAAGAAAGAAAGAATTCTTCCAAAGGTTCTTCCAAAAGAACTCTTTATTTTGGAAGAACCTTTATTGGTTCCATCACAGATTATCTACAAACTCCAGAATCTGTTGCTTCTGCTCCTACTTCCACGTGTTCTGATATATCTTCCGATTATGATTATGTCATCTTTTTCTCCTTGGCCTTCGGATTTCTTCTTCCACTTCTTGTTGTCTTCCTCCAGTTCCTTGATGCCTGATTCTGATATTGTTCTGGGATTATTTGCACAATAAAATTGTTTTTATACATTCTTTTTTATTTTATTTTAATTTTTTTCTGACATCGAGTATAGTTCGGTGCTGAATTTTAACTATTTCCTGTCATGAACCCTTGTTCGGACAGGTATAAGAATTACCGAAAAAGGTACATTTACTAAATAATTGAGTTGGGAGTCCACTAATGCATAACATAAGGCAACTTTGTTCTAAGATTTAATTTGTTCTTAATGTAGTAAAAAAAGTAAACGTAAAATCTCATTTTCTTGTACAAATTTGTTACATGCATTGCCCAACTTAGACTGAGTCCATCCATAACCCAAGGTAACAGTGATTTGAAACTTCCTTCACAGTTAGACATTTCCAATTCTGGAAATTCTGATCATGTAGGAATTCATGTTTATGTAAACTAATAGACGGATGTATGCCTAAGGTTTGATGAGGAGGTCTAATTACAAAGAATTTAGTTTTCTCAAAGATGAGTGCTAATTTATTATCATGCAACCAATTTTGTAAATGTATTACATCCTGCTGTAAATCTTTTGCCATTTTTGTCATGTTCTTTCCAATTTTATATAAGATTATATCATCTGCATAGATTTTTATAAAGGAGTTCTTTATTACTTCGAATATGTCATTTATATAGATGTTGAACATGATTTGCCCAGAATGTGTACCCTGAGGTACTCCCCTCTTTACATTATGTGATTTTCCCTTTGTATTCTCTGCTTCAACTGTGATTTTTTCTTTTGGTTAAATAATATATGTTAAGAGTTGATTGACTGTTCCCCTTATACCATATTTCAGTAATTTCTCTTTCAAGACTGAGATATCAATTAAGTCATATGCTTTGGTCAAATCTATAAATAAGATCATTATGAAGTTATTGTTGTTTAAATGTGAGTTTAAAGAGTCTACTAAATTCTCTAATAATGTCTATGTGCTCTTGCCCTTCTGATAAGAGAATAGTGAGCTGTTTAACAGTCCATATTGATGTAAATATTTGCTTATATGAGCAAATATATAGTTTTCTATTATCTTATTTATAACTGACTGTATTGTTATTGGTTTATAATTGTAAAAGTCATCAGACGGTCCCTTTTTATATATAGGAATTATCTTAAACGAAAGTAAGTTTGTAGGATAGCTTCCCGACTCTAACATCCGTGCTATTAGCTCCACCAAGGGAACAGTGAACTGTTCTTTATTTCTCTTTATTTCGGTTACTGTAATACAGTCCAGTCCATAAGATTTCTTGTTCTTCAACTGTCTCAGTGTATTGTAGAGTTAAGACTAAACAAGAGTTTACTATCTGAGGAAGGCTATCTTGTTGAGTAAAGGGATGTTGGCAGTTGTGTATATCATATCTGTTGAGCTCTAATACAGCTTTGGCAAACCTATTTGCAGCCTCATATTGTTTGTACCAGAAAGCTGCTCTAATAGTGTTTTAATTTGATTTCCCCTTGATGTTTTCTTCCTTGTACTTAACAGGTTATTTATAATGTTTCATTTATCCTTTTGAGTTGTCTGCTTATCAATAAAAAGTTGATTGTAATAAGTGTTTTTTTTTGTTTTCTTATCATACCTGTCAATTTATTTCTGAGTGTTTTATAATTTTGATAATTTTCTATCTTTGATGGACAATTTCTATACTGCCTGAAGTATTTGTCCCTTTGTACCATTAATTCTTCTATTTCGTTAGTCATCCAAGGTTTCTTAGGCTTAATCCTGCTACTCCTAGAATTTATGTTGCAAGCTGAGTGATTTTCTTCACTCTCCTCATTAAATCTCGAATTGTTTATCATTTGTATTATCTTATTTGAAAAGACATTTACATTTGTTGTGTAGGATGCTTGCTCTTGTATTAACATGTTTTCTATGTTCTGTTTCAGTTTACCTGTTGATAAATAATTTTTCTTCGTAATATTTGTTAATTTTATATCTACACATGGATATTGTTTTGAATACTTATCTACTATTAGTATACATGTTCTGTGATCTGAAAGTTGATTTAGTAATATGTAAGAATTAGTATACTTTAACTTTATATTTGTTATAAGGTGATCTAAGCAAGAGCTTGCTGTTCTATCTCCCTCTGTCCTTTGTTGCCTTGTTATTTCAAATAAGGTATGTTCAAATCCATAATTGTTTAAGATTGCAGAGTATCTGAGTATCACATTATCTGTTTCATCGGTTAGTAAATTAATATTAAAATCTCCTACTAGTATGGTCTTATCTGCTTGTATGTCATCCCATTGCAAAATTATGTTACCTAATTCTATTAGAAAGCTGTTTATGGAATCTGCTGGTGGCCTATAAAAAGCACAAATCATGAATGTGTTTTCTGGATCTTCTCCTAATAATTTGACACACCAATTTTCACAAGACTGAGTCGAGTGGTAAGCGTGTATTGCCTTATAGCATGTTCTGTAGTATATTATTATTCCTCCACCCCTTCTCAACTCTCTCTCAATATATAGACCTTATCATACCCTTGTATGTTATAATTAGAAATTTCTTCACTTTTTATGTTAACCTCCGTTAAAACTATACATGAAATATAATCTTTCATTGAATTTATATATTGCAAGAAGTTAAACCAATTTTTCTTATTGACCTGATATTTAGAGCTAACAGAAAGAACTTATTTTTATCAATTATAAGATCTTGAATTAGATTATTTAAAAAATGTAAAGGTGAGTTGAAAATTTGTGATTCCTCAAAAAGCATAACTGAAGTCTTAACTTTAACTGAGGTCTAGATTTCAGGAAATTTCTTTTTTTTTTTTTTCACAATATAAGGGTCTATTTTATATACTGTAGATCCTTTGAACTCAAGATTCTTATGGCTCTTGAAGATTCATTCTTCTTCACATAACTTCTTCCGTGTTTTTACCATAGAAATTTGTAACTGTTACCAATTTACTAATCGTTTTTACTAATTGTTTTGTTTCCCAAAACAATTGCTTGAGGTGAGTTGTTAATTGGTCATTTATGTAGATTGGAATATTGCTGTTGTTCTGAAATACATCATTTGCTGTCAGTCATATCTCCGTTGCGTTTCTCATCCATTTTTCCTTTACCACATGGTTTGAAAATTTTACAATTATTGTAGGCTTTTCGTTTATTTTCTTATTGTTAGGTATGTAATAGTGTTCTACTTCTTTATTGTGCTGTAGCTTCAGTGCAAGTCCTAGCTGCTGTATAACAAGCCCTAGATCTTGGCCCGCTAGTCCATTTAATCCTACTATTTCTACATTATTTGCTAGTAATTGCTGTTCTTTCGAGTCAATCCTTAAGTTAAGTAGGTTGGAACTTTCCTCGTTTTGTTTGAATGAAGCTTCCAGATCCACAATTCTTTTGCTGATTGCAGCGTTGAAGTCCTGCAGTTTACTTATGCTTTTTTGTACCTTGTCAAAGTTAATCTGAGACAAAAGAGATCGATTTTTTGATATCGTCTACTTCTGTCTTCAGGTCTTCCATTTGCTTCTTTATTGGTAATATTTCTATTAGCAAATCCAGCAAATGAATTTTACTGGATAACTTCCTTAGTACGTCGTCTATATTTAGGGTGTTCGCCTGAGGTTCAGTAACCTCTAAGTCTTCGTTTACTACTGTTGTTGAATGCAGCAAATCGTGAAATTCTTCCACCGAGTAGGAAATTTCACGTCTTTCTTCCCTCTCTTCTTTCCTGCACAATATACACCTCCACTGCTGTTTCTTTTGTTTCGCCCTCCCCTTATAGGTTGCTTCTTCCAATGAGCATCGATAATGATACCCATTATTGTAGCCATGACATACTACCTCTAGCATGTGCAGCGGAAGTTGGTACTTTCTGTAAATATTATGATTCATGATTGCAAAACCTTGGATTAGTCAACACAGGACGTTTCAGATAATGCACTCACATAAAATAAACAACAAAAGAGAGGATGAAACAACTTACAAATTGGAAATATTTCCGATTTACTCTAAGAGCGTTGACACAGTAGACATGCTTACGTAATAATAATACAATACAATTTTATTTTATCAAGAGAATTTGTTTACAATAAACGAACTTGTTAAAGAAAAGTGAATTTCTTGACAACAAGTTGTAATTCATCATTTACAACAGTTTTTGCATACAGATTTGTTAACTAACAGAAAAGACAATGAAGTCATTACACATAGTACATCCCACACTGCAAACAGAGAAAGTAATTGATCTGCATATCAGGTCTAATCTACTGTATCATTGAATATCAAAAATCTTCTTATTAGGAATTTTAATTTGGAAATAGAATAACTTCTCCTGAGCCTGAAATCAACACTAGCCAACAAGTTATTTAATATGTTCATTGTGTGCCTATCTCCGAATCTATTTAGTACCCTAGGGTGAGGCAAAACAACTGCTTTCGGATTCCTAAAATTATGTGAAACATTCGTTTGAACATTCGACTCTTCATAAATTGTATTAAGATTCTTCAAGAATCAATTTAACTTCAGTTTTTGAATTGGATAAAGTATTTTATATTTCAACAAAAATTGCCTTCTCTTATTCAGATCATTCCAAGAGTTAGTTTGTCCCCTTTAAAAGTTTCAAAATCCTGTTAATTAAGCTGTTTATTACTGTTATTTCAATTATATTTGCTCGTGCCCATACATTTACTAAATAATTGAGTTGGGAGTCCAATAATGCA
Source organism: Mastigoproctus giganteus (assembly GCF_048544385.1). Lineage (NCBI taxonomy): Eukaryota > Metazoa > Arthropoda > Arachnida > Uropygi > Thelyphonidae > Mastigoproctus > Mastigoproctus giganteus. Next base: position 189,176,517 of record NC_143577.1, read on the forward strand.
TAATAAAAGGTAACTTTTGTTCTTAGATTTAACTTATTTTTAATGTAATAAAAAAAGTAAACGTAAAATCTCATTTTTTTTTACAAGTTTGTTATATGAATTGCACAACTTAGACTGTAGTCAATCCATAACCCAAGGTAACAGTGATTTGAAACTTCTTCCGCTGTTAGACATTTGATAATAATTTAATAATAATAATAATATTGTTATTATTATTATTATTATTATTATTATTATTATTATTAGTTATAGTACTACTACTACTACTGCTACTACTACTACTAATATTGTTTGTTTTTTAATTTGAGAATATATATGTATTTAGTTTCATAAACTATTTGTGGCGTGAAATTCAAAATCTCTATCTTCATTAATCTTCCAATATTCATGGATGACACCAGATGGCAGGAGAGGCTTTTGATATCAGCGAAGGGTTTAATCGGCGTCATTTAAACTGCGGCGAGTTTCTACTTATTGTCTAATGCAGAACGAAGTGTAAGTGCGTATCTACAGTATAATGATTTAACGTTTAACAAACTTTTTCAACAAAAGAATTCTGCAATACATTTGATACTGAAGAAGTGTCTATTCAATTCTTAAAGTGCTTCGCAGTATTTTGCCGCTTGAATATGGATTTCCAAATTTTACATTCTATAGAGGAACATTTAATTACTTATACTGTCGCCATATTTGTGATAGTGTTATGCGCTTGTTTTATGTTTTCTCGCCAAAACTGGAAACGGCGACTTCCACCTGGCCCGATATGCCTGCCTATTGTCGGTTATTTTCCATTTATTGAAAGACAAGCGCATCTCCAATTGACTGAAATGGCCAAGAAGTATGGGAATGTATTCGGGTAAGTACACCTGTGTATTTAATAACATCTGAGCAGTATCATTCGTGATTTTCAGCTGACAAATTCCAGTGCCCACTTAGTGCTATTAATTAAATCTTTTATTTATAAAATATGCAGAGGATACAATCAAAGAGTAGTTTTCATACGGAAGTTTTTGTAAAATATTTTATTGTGAAGTTTTTACTTGATATTTGTAGTGAAGATTTGATCTTAATATTTTATAGTGAAGATATTTTATCTTGATAGTTCATAGTGAAGATATTTTATCTTGATATTTTATAGTGAAGATCTTTCGCAGTGGGCATGACGTGACGTGATGCAAGTTAAAGCTTTTTGCGAATAAGTAGAATGAGGCCGAACGACTGTTGAACTCTTGAGACTTGTCCATTGAGATTAATGGGGGAGATCCTGATGTTTAGCCTGCAGGCGGAAAAAACACTATTATCACGTGACGGGACTCTAGTCATGTCCCTGTTTAGTGTAAACTGCGAAGACGGTCGAGAAGAAACTGAAACGTAGGTTGGCCAGATTAAAAATTTGATCTCGAGGTACTCATGCTTATGTTTGGGATATTCATTTCTCGTTTAGGTGTACTCGCATTATATCTTAATTCGGAAAATTTTATTACAAGAGTTATAAACACTAAAGGAAACTTTTATAAATATTGACATCAAATGTTTTACATAATTGTTTACAATACATATTCAATAAATCTGATTTATTTTATCAAAAAGAAAATATTTAGCAATACTTTTCATTTGAGCGAATTTTCTTCAACAGTTTTTCATATTTTAGTACATAATGCGTAAAAATTCTTTGCATGACATATTGTGATTGGTTTTCTGCAACAATTCTCCTTCAACATTCTTTAGGTCTAATTTATTTCTATCCTTTTTCCACGCGTTAAACATTGAGCTCAATACTCGCTCATTCATTGCATTTGACTGAGACAAAGCAAAAACAAAAAAAGCAAAAAAAAATTAATATTTTTTTCTGTATTACGTACTTCGTACACATTTAAAATTTTTATCCAAACATCTGTGGTATTTTTGAGGTCTTTTTGTCTCAATATTTATACGGAATGATTTCAACAGAACATATTCTTCATACAGCAAATCGATATTGATATTGGGAATTTTAATTAAAAAACGTTTGTTGCCTGAACCTTAAACCATTACATTCTACTTGACAAAAGATGTCAAGTAAAATGTAAAAGGTTACAAAGTAAGCATAATATGAATATTCTACAACCCCTCTTTGTAAATAGGATAGAATGTCGTGTTTGAGTCTTTAATTAAGGGCGCATTTCAACAACAACTTTATTGTCAGTTAATTCTTTCTTCCTAAATAATCATCTAAACAGGGTGTTTTATGATTTCTGCTTTTTTCAAATTTTAAAAAAGGGGTATCTTGGAAGTTTTATTATACTTCGAAAAGGGGTACGTCTGGCAACCTGTAACGTTGTATACGTGTCATTCTCTTTCAGGAAAGCTGAAGCGAAATGAATTTCCACAGTTCATTGTACACTTTAGATTTTGAAGAAGATTTAGAAAATGCATGCACTTCTCTTATAGCCCAGAAAACAAAAGAGTACGCAATTGATACACGACATCAACTGGAAGAGAACAGAAAAAGGCGAATTCCATCATTTACTGCAGGACTTAGAAGAAGATGAAAATCGTTTCAAGATGTAATTACGGATGAATAAAGAAGAATTTAATTTCCTATACAGTACAATCTAATTAAGGATGACATTCAAGGGCAAAATACGCAATTTCGAAATTCAATCAGCTCTAAGGGAAAATTAGTTGTATGTTTAGGGAAAGTTGAGAAATACTGCAAGTTTAATTTTGAATAAGGACTTATTCTGTCAAAATACAAAACAAAAAATTTTAATGAAATTTAATAACAACAAAAAATGTAAAAATGTGGGCCAGTAAAAGCTGAACTTGTAAGAAATTGTTATGAGTTGTACAAATTGAAATGATCGACTTGCTCGTCCTCTCAATTTCTTAATTGTAATTCTGTTGGTCAGTTTTCTTCCTTTGGCTATTTTTGAGCGTCCCTGTGACTGGACATTTGCGATGAGTATGCCGAGTAGCTGGTCGAAGTGGAGGGTGCTTCGGAATAGGCACAGGTGTAACGTCCTTGATGTTGCTGTTATTTGTTTTCGGATATTCTTACTTGTGCCCTCAAAACAGATTATTTACTTCAAATTTAATTTTCTATTAGCATTTCCTCCATTTTCCTCTTGTCACGCCTAACAAAATTTCTGTTCGAACAGAAATATCTCAGCTCTTGACAATGTCATTCGGTCTTGAAGCCGCCCGACGTGTTATCATGTGAATACAGCCAATGACAATACAAGTGAAGTCTCGTGAAGTGATAATAGTGTATTTCCGCTCTTAATGCCACGAAAACTCCTTTGATTTCTTCCTGTGACATCATTTAAATAGATGGATCAATCAGAGGCGTATTCGTGCGGAGGTTTAGAGGGGCATTGACCCTCCCTTAATGAACAATTTGAAATTAAACAAAATAACGCAGGAGGCGTTTTTTTTTTCTTCACTGTTCTCTCAAAGGGTTCGAGTTCACGAAGAGTTAACTGAAAAACAAAATCTACAGAAAAAAAACGATGATATTTTTCAGTGGCATAACTAAGCCAATGAATGTAGCTGCACTGGGGTCCGAGCTTGAAAGGAGCCTTGAAATTCAATATGAATTTTCACCAATCACTCAGAAGTCTTCAATTTCCTCTTTTTGAAATTCGACTTTCTGAAGTCTAACTTTCCTAATATAGAGAGTCGCTTTATGCTGGTTAACTTTTCGAATTACTGGAGTTTCTGCTCAAAACATTGATGCAATAACTTAAATTGCATCTGATATTGCATCAATATCAGCCAAATTAAAAAAAAAAAGACTGCAACTAAATGAAAGCAAATGTTTTTCAGTATTAGCTGATGAAACAGCAAATACAGGTTAAGTTGGACAATTTTCATTATGTGTTCGTTTTCTGGAAAAAGTATATCAGGCAAAAAAACTTGGCTAACTATGGTGTATTCACTGATGAAAATGGTTATACACTTGAAATACCTAAGATGACCTTGTAAGGCGCCATAGTACGATGGCACTAGTGCAATGTGAGGTAAAGTAAAAGGCTTGAAAACGAGAGTTCTCGATAAGTATCCATCTACACTCTACGTACGCTGTGCTTCCCATTGTCTGACTCTAGCCATAAGCCATTCTTGCTCCGAAAAATCTATAAGAAATTGCATGGGAATGGTTGAATCATGTTATTCTTTCTTCATTACACCAAAAAGAAACAGTCTTCTTCAGGAATGGGTCGATAAATAATGCCCTGATAATAAAAAGGCAGAGATTAAAGCAGCTATGTTCAACTAGATGGATCGAAAGACATGAATCAATCACTGTATTTGTAGAATTATTCAAACCTGTTGTTTCTTCTTTGGAACAAATTACCGAGGAGTGGACAGATAAACAAACAACAGTTAATGAGTTCCATGTGACTACTCCAGAGAGTCATTATCGAGTCAGCTTATTTATGTCTTTTTTAGACTCGATGATTGTTCAGCTAACCAGTACGTTTATCAGTCACAAAGAAATTTTGGAATAACTGAATATCTTTTTGCCTAATAAGCCTTATCCAGAAAATTATGAAGAAAAAATAGTTGTTAATAAAAACTTGAGTTGATTTACTGTTCGAGACTGATTTACGAGCTTTTCCAAACCATGTGGAAAACGTTTATGAACATTGTTTGTTCATTTTAATGCGTAAACTGTATATAAATTAATCCGAGACGACCACCCGATGATAGTAATTCACAAGATAGAAAGAATACAAGAAACTGCACCGTATTTAGTCATGGATTTGAACATCGGTGACTGAACGCAACGAAGTCCATGAGGCGTCAATACATTATGTCTGCAACTGCATGCATTCTTTGGACAATTTGCTGGACGAAAAAAATAATTTACCGAAGAAACCCATGAAAACGAAGGTAGAGACCAACTAATTCAGCCACAAATTGAAACAAAAACATAAAATTTCCTCGTGTTATTGATTGGATCTAAACTGGATTTTCTTTCCATGTGGCAGGTACTCAAATGATTATATGCATTGTGCTACTCCGGAGTGCTAAAGTTAAGCTATTAAACTGTTTGTATTCTTGTGCTGACTTGTATGTTGTGCTTAATAAAAAAAAACAGAAATGTAGGATATTGTGCAATCTCGCTGGAGGTCCATTGAACGTTCACAGTGGGAAAAAGGCCCATATAGATTCCTGCTGTCCAAATGGAATTCGAAATCGAACCTTTCCACGCAGTGGAAAGACAGCGATCATAACCCAGTGCCACTAACTTGAGAGGGTTATGGATCTTCTTGCATCTTTAAAGAAACAGTTAAACAACTGATACAGTTCCATGGCTTTTATCCCGCAAACAGGCATATTGACCATAGAATTACGTTTACGGGTATCCGCAGATAGCTACAGTATCTGATAGACGAAGCGAAGTAGACTCTAATTCTGTACAACTGAACTTTAGGCTTTCCTTCATTTTGAATTCTTTTGTTTTATTTTTCTACAAAACATTCTTCTGATTAATTATCTAGAGTATCCAATTTATATCATTATATTTTTGGGCACCTCAATTTTAATTAACATCATTTCATTTAATGTAATTTTATTTCTATTTAGTCGTTTTTTCTGCATCATTTTCACGCTCACAATTTCAGACCTTCAGTATTATGGCCAAGGGTTGAGTTATTTTTCTGAATCACATTTTGGAAACATAATTCTGTCAGACTGCTTGTGATTAAAGAATAAGATCATACTTAATTAAGAAAGATGCCAACGTGGTCATTGCATATTAATCTCGGATATCTTATTTTCGAGGTTTATAGCTGGTCAACCTTTCAGACATAAATATTAACGCCAGAATTTAATATAGGAGCAGTTTAATCATTATAATTCTTAACTGTTTAAAAACAGATATTGTCAAAAAAAAGTGAAAGAATAGGAGAAGAACAAATGCTTATAACAAAGTTGAATTTCATCAATACGTGTTTCTTCTTGAAATTAAGAGAAATTAGAAAACTCGCATCTGCGGTGAATTGGACTGAATTTTATGGATTTCAAATTCTGAGGTTTTAATTTAAAGTATATTGATTTTATTTTATTATTCTTTCCAGCATGAAGGTCGGAACTCGGTATGTTGTTTTCCTAAATGACTTCGAAAGCGTAAAAGAGGCAATGAACAAGTCAGCATTCCTAGACAGACCACATCCAACCTCGCTGGCTCTTTCCCCAGAAAACAAAAGTAAGCAAAACAGCCGTTATTTTGATATGCTTTTTTTATCACAAGTCTTACGATACTTAAAACTTTCATTTGAAAAATAAAAACAAATTTAATTAATAAAAGTGTAAGGTATAAGTCTATATTTATTCTACTGTAGTTTATTAAGGTCTTCGCATCTACTAGTTATAATTAAGCAGTACAGGACGATTCTCTCCAAATGTGAAATTAAGAGAATGCATCGAAACAGATTCAGAATAAAGATTGCAAAACTTTTCAGTAAAACGCTGAGATGAACTTTTGGCACTGAGGTCTGAGGTCAGCACTTGACACTGTAAATGCTTGCAGACAGTGCAGTGGTTACGATCACCGTTCCTCCACATCGTGTAGAAAATTCCTGGGTTTTCCCGATTCCAGGTGATCGAAATTTTTCGAGCTATAATTTCACATCGTAGTCAATTTAGTCTATTTTGAGAGAACATTTCTTTGTTTTTCCTCACGGGTCTCTTTATTCATAAAACAGGCAAGTCGATCATATCATTCAAGCAATATACATATTAAACACACTGCTGTCTCTATGCCTTCAGAGATTTCAGTGAAATGCTAAATATGAACAATAACAGCAGTGAGTGGTCACTTTATTAGGCATACCTGTGTAATAGTGAGTAACTATTCCTTTAACCCTTGGAACAACCTGCATTTGTCGTACATGTAAAAATAAGGGGTGTTCGAAAATTTACTACCCGGATGATGGTCTTGATGGACAGTTTTTGAAAGCTGGATGGATGTTGATCTCTATTCCATTCTGCTTGTTCTATCTGATTCTCTATATCCTCAGTTGTTTTGAAATCTCGTGGCTTAGGAGGCTAGCATAGTAGGCTGAATTTAGCCTTATGGTCCCGTAACCTGCTTGTATTCTGTGGTCGATTTCCTATTTGCTGAACTAAATAGGGAAATCGATGGAATCTTCGCCTGAGACCGACTCTCATTCGAGTTGTGAAAGAATCTCATTAAAATTCCTAGCGTCATCAAGGATTCGACGGTTTTTCACCCGCATGTGGAGGACGGTGATTATACTGACTGTGCGACACGCATGTTGTTAATGGGTTAACGCTTGGATGCTACAGGTTATCTAAAAAATTTTCCGACCAGATGCATCTCTTCAAGAATGCAGTGTACCCATTTAACAATGGTTCTTCCAAATAAGATTAGGTACCATGCCACATGGCAATAATTTTGAAGAACTGGTTTAAGGAATATGAGAATGAATTCAGCATATTGTGGTGCCCTCCCAATCATTAGATCTGAAAACATTTAACAAAATTCAGAATGAGATAGAACGAATTCTTTGCAGTGGAAATCGGCATCCACCGAATTTGAAAAAAACTATGGGCAGCAATTGAGTCAGTATGAACCGAAATTCCTGTTGCAGGCTTTCGACACACATCTCGTTGTGTCCATGCCCTGAAAAATCCAGATTTTCTAAGATGAAAGTGGGATCTATTCGCCATTAAATGTAACTAATACAGTTTCTTCTCAATTCATCATAATGAGTTTGGGCCTTGCTCTATGTTATATACGAAGTCTTATCTATTTTCGTTTTGGGTTCGAAAATTGTTATCTGAATTAATCCTCGCAACTTAAGTTTGAGTTTTTTATTACATCAATTTAATTATTAAACAACTTTTTTTTCGTCTGATTTTATTATTTTTTTTTCTAATGTGAAGTTAATAGTAATATAAAATGGAGAATAAAATTTTTGAGCGTTTTTTTCGAAAGTGAGGTTTAAATAATTTATTTTTCCATTTGATATTCTTTTGACAAATATTTTTTTCTCTTGATGGGTATTCTGTTTTACCCTAGGCCTGGGATTAAGTGTCGGAGCGAATTCAATATTCGAACCAGCGGATTCCTCCACATTACAATTTCCACTCCCAGTTCACCTCACTGCATATCCATCCTATCCTATGCAACCAGAGGAAAGTACAAGTATGAACCTCAGAGTGAACCAACGAACAAGTACGGCTTCACGTGAATGGCTTCGAATTGGCACATCGACCAACTCCAAACTGCAGCCTTCCCACACACCTCCCAGACGGCAGAAGTCCAGATCCTCTAGTGGACTTTTCGTATCTCGCTTAGCCCCAATACCACAGCAAACCATGTTGCTGAGGTTCTACGTGATCAACTAAACCTTCGACTAAAGGTGCAGCAACTTCACACCAGGAACCCCCGCTGCGCATCGTTCAGGGTTGAATGCGCACAGGACCTGTTCAGTTTAATTGGAACCGAATCTATCTGGCCTATTGGCACCATTATTCGACCCTTCTATAATAGGAAAACCAGTCACCTTCCCCAACCTCCACTTCTGCACCAAAACCAAGACTGCAACATCACTACCCACAGCTGACTGGACTTGTTCCCGGACAACTTCCAAAGATCTCGACAGTCCTCCTTTCGTCCCACTGCTCTGCTAAACCCCACAGTTAAGGCACCACTCCGCCATGATAAGAGTATCCTGAGTCCCCTAGGTGATGGATCCCATAAAATACCAGTCCATATTTCGTCAGGACGTCGAGCCGTTCGCTTTCGAACACGCCAACTCAGAACACCTCCAATCAGGACGGAAGTTCGTCGAACACCTGTCATCAGGGTGTACTTCCAAAATATCAGGTCCATTAGGAACAAACTAGACTCAGCAGAACAGATCTTCCTCTCCCAGGTCGCTGATGTGGTCTGCCTCGCAGAAACGTGGCTTCAAACTAATCAAGATACACTCTTCTGCTCAGCTATTGCTGGTTACAACATGCTATCTGCATCCAGGGAGCAATCTAGAGGCGGTGGAGCAGCCATACTGTACAACACCTCCCTATTCTCATATGAGAATTCGACCTCAACTACAACTGAAGATTTCGAAGCGATTATAGTCTCGCTACGCTTCCACTCCAGCCACATTGATATCGCATCTGTGTATATTCCCCCAGGGCCTACAATTGAAATTATTGAAGATTTAGGGAATTGGCTCTTAAACCATCTTCGTCCATCTGCACAACTCCTTGTTTGTGGTGATTTTAACCTGCCTCCAAACCGACATCACCTCTTTATCAGGCTCTGCGGGTTCTTCAAATCCATCAACATGATACGGGTCAATGAGAACCCCACCAGGGGATTGAACCTACTGGATCTTGCTTTTGCTTCAACACCATGCACAGCTGAGGCTGATCCCATCGCATTCTTCCTGTCTGATCACCAGCCCATAGTTTTGACATGGTCATTGCAGGTGCCAAACTTCAACATCCCTGACAACAAAATAGTCAAATACGTTTCAGCACCTAAATACCTTAATCCTCAACTCTGTGTAGAAGCAGCATCTTGCATTCCTTGGGATGTCCTCATTGACTGCGACCTCAGCCTTGCAGTGACACTCCTGTCTGACTGGATTAAATCCGTCACCGACTATGCTGCCGCCAAACGAGTAACAGTAACTCCCCGTTCCAGATCGTGGTGGACTGCTGATCTTAACAACAGCTTCAAAATGAAACAAGTCCTACATAAGAAATGGAAGCATACGAATGACAGTAAAGACAGAATCGCCTTTTCCCGTGCCAGGGCCCACTTTAATCGAAAGAAAGCTGACGCAATCCAAGTGAACCTTAACCGCACTCTGAGGAAAGGAAAGCCATTCTATGCTGCCCCACATGATGGATTCAATCACATGCTTGATCCTCAAGAATGGCTCAAATACATCGCCAGATTTTCAAATACAACCACAGTCCCATCTACAGTTGTCCAGCCTGACTATGAAAACCCTTCAGATGTCCTAGAGACTATCCAGATCACGGAACAGGAGCTCATACGTGCCATCAATTCCCTTCCCACAACAGCCACTGTTGGGGAGGATGGAATTCCACAATTTATGATCAAATGCTTAAGCACATTCATCATAGGCCCTCTTCTCTCGATCTACAACAGATGCCTCGCTGAGCATTATTTCCCACCCCAGTGGAATAAATACAGAGTGTACCCCATCCCCAAAAACCAATTTGCCACAAAGTCAGCCAGTTCAGACCCATATCAGTTGCCTCTTGTCTGTTAAAAACTCTTGAAAAGGCTTTGCTACCCACAATCACTCAACAAATCCTCCAGACGAAACCACCTGAAATCCACTATGCTATCGCAGGAAAATCATCAATCACTAACTTGGCAGCCACCACAGAACGCATTCTCTCAGCATTCGAACAAAGAGCTGAGCTAGCAACCACATACCTCGACATAAGCGCAGCCTTTGATGCCTTGTCGATTCCGGACTTGCTCCTCCTACTTAAGGAGAATTTTCACATTCGAGGTGATATGCTGTGCTTTTTGGAATCACTTCTCAGTCACAGAATACTTATTCTCCATCGGCAGCAACATACCCTATCCTGCGACATTACTGCTGGAGTACCGCAGGGGGGTGTCCTGTCTGGTGTCCTGTTCACAGCCATCATCGTGCCCATTATTGCCTCAACGAATGGTCTCCTATGCTATGCCGATGACTTCAAACTGCTGACTCCAATTAACCCTGGCGACAACCCCGCCCAGCTCAGCAACAGGATCAATTCCTAACTTAAGGATCTAGAATTGTACCTGGCAAACTTCAATCTAAAAATCAACCCTCTGAAGTCTGCTCAGGTTATATTCTCCCTTAAATCCATGCCGACAGTACCCAACGTTTCACTCGCAGGGGTACGAATACCAAACGTACCCTCGCACACAGACCTTGGCGTTCTGTTCGACCAAAAGATGTCCTTTGTCAACCAGATCGACAAACTCAGTACCAGATTTTCTCGTCTACGGTGGATCTCAAAGCAGCAGCTGCTACACGTCCGACATCCTGCCACTGTTAAAAGGTTCATCACCTCCACCGTCTACCCTGCCATTCTCTATGGTGCAGAAATATGGGCCTCTGCTGCACATACAAACCTTAAGCGGGTGTACACTGCTGAATACTGGCTACTGAAATGGGCGAATAACAAGCTTCGGCTACCTCCCGCTACCACAACTACCATGATGGCACAAGCACTCGACATCCCGAGGTTGAAGTTCCTGATCGTTGAAAAGAGGCTGGTCTTCACAGCCAAACTCATCTCAGGCCAAATATCATCTCCAAATATTTGGAATGCTTGCTCTTGGAGGATTCCACAGCCAAGCCTAAGGTCGGTACCAGCACTTGTGGCTCACCACAACAGGCTTGTACTCACCGAAAGATTTCTGCCCAAGCAGATGCTCGCTGCCCTCAACCGTGTGGACGCCGACATCGACACCATAATAAGTAAAAAGAAGGACAGACACAACTTTATCAAAGCTCTTGAAACCTGAATCACTGCCAAGTTGTATTTGTTTTTCTTTATTTGTGTTCAGCTCCTTGTTTTTATGATGTATTTGTATTTCTTTTTGCATTTGTAATCTGTATTTTGTAGCCTTTTGTATGTGTTCGCTATATTTTGTAGCCATTTGAATTTGTACTTATGTTATCTATATGTGAACCCCTGGCACTCGTCGCCGTGATGGGATATTGTGCTGTAATTCTACTTCACAATAAAGATTTATTTAGTTATTTATTTATTTATTTATTTATAAAACAATAGTCGTTTAATTATGGATATAATTCAGAAAAAAATTATTTTGTTTAACTAGTATTGTTAGAAATAATTCTTTATAGTCTTTCTGAATTTTAAAGCATTTCAGCTGCATGAGGATATTCAGTTTAACACGCGTATAGATAACAATTGCTGCAATTTTTCCTTTAGCTTTACTTGCAGAAAATGGCCCTGTCTGGCAGGAACAAAGAAGATTTGCATTACACATACTTCGCGATCTGGGATTCGGTAAAGGCGAGATGGAAGAGCGCATAAAGGTAATTGTAATTGATATAACGGTAAATAGTAATGCATTTTCTGAAACTTTTGTGCTCTGAAAGTTAACTGTATTTCACAACTGTGTTTCGCAACGAAAAAAAGCTCCAATGCAAAATTTTACAAAGATGATGGGGATAGACTTGAGGCAGCACAATGACAAGTGTGATAATGAAGAACAGGGATGTTTGTTAGGTACCAGTGTTTTATAGTTGGATAGCGGTTGATTAAAAAAAGAAAACGAAATGAAATAAAGTAAAGCGCATCATCCGAATGAATAATGCATTTTCATCCAAATATTAATCAAGAAGGTTACAGCTGTAATCAGTTGTAATTCGATATTTATCTGAGACCGCACACCAGTAGAAGCATCTCTGATCCTCGTGGCAAAAGACTGCTGTTACTAATCGATCCCGATTCTATAGATCAGAAGGCTGTTTATGATACAAAATACTTAAAAACAGAAACGTTAACTGACCTCTTTTCTTTCGACTCTACCCTTGGAAAATTCTCATTGGAATTGATATTGAGGAAGCACCTTTTTGTTTTCAGAGATTGGCTGTCATCATTGCAAGAGTGGCCAAGTCAAGAGTATATGTATCATTTGCTCACGCTCTACGCCATAGTGGTCCAACACCCTTTTGCATCAATTTAAGGTAAAGCGACAACATGCTCAATTCAAGAAGCTTCCTTCAGAAAGATCATACTCAGCTTATTCACTTGCCAGAAGCACCTTCCAGAAATCTAAGAAGCAGGCAATCGACACGTTCATAAAGAAGAGGATAGCGTTCCTCTTCTTCACGTTCATGAAGAAGAGGGCAGCCTGTGGACAGCGAGTAGACCAATAAAATCCTATCAACACATTAGTTATACCTGGCCGAATGGAGCTATCTAGTAATTCTGTTCTTCAAACCAGACAGCAGAGCGGCAGGCTTTCCCTGTAACTGTGCCCACTGCGACATAACTAACCCCACTAAAGTGTCGCTTTGCGAAGAGGACCTGATGAAGGCTATCAAAACCCTGGCGGATACGACAACGATCGGAAGTGACTGTGTTCCCACTAGTTTTCTAGAAATCGCCTCTTACATCATCAGCGAAGGGGTGACAAAGCTGTACAACAGAATTCTACAGCAGCGAGTCGTCACAATCGCTTGGCTGAATTGCAGAGTCGTCCCAGTTACAAATGTGCAAAACCCCAACTCAGCTACTGAGTTCAGGCTAATTTCTATTTCCTCACTTTTTCTGAAATGCTTAAAGAAGTGCATTTTTAAAGCTGTTGATAATCATATTCTTTCTCGGCGACCTCAGAATACACAATATGCACTCTCACAAAGATCACCGATAACATCTCTAGACGCTCTAAATTTGAAAACTCTTCAGGCTTGAAAATGGCTATGTTCTTCATGCTATCTTCCTTGATTGAAAGCTGCCTTTGACTGAGTACAGATTAATCCACTCATGTGGCTCCTGGAGAAATACTACGGTTTCACAGGTAGTCTCTAAGCTTCTCAGCAGTCTACTCACCAAGAGATTCCTCACCTTCCAACAAGGAATCATTGAATCAGCAAACAGGTGGACGTCGGTTTACACAAGTTGGATATTTTTTTGGCGCTGCTGTTTTCGGCGATATTTCTACCGCTAATTAATGAGCTACCTGCATTTATGGACTAAACCAACGACATTATATGCTAGCTATCAAATTCTGCTAACACCTCATTCTTATTTTTATTTTTTTTTTATCTTCGTCCAGGGAACTCAGGAGACAAGGCAGAGGATAATGGTTTGTCTGGCTGGCTCCTAGAAGTTGTGTGCGAGCAACGTGGGGTCCCACCAATACCCATGCAGCCAAATGCCATGATATAACATCACAACCCAACATAATACTACACATTCAACACAACACTTTCCGAGTTTAGTTTTAGTGTCCAGAAAAGGCGATATTCACAGAAGGAGAACAAAAATCAAATTATTGGAGTTATCCGGAATTAATTACATAAACTTGTATTTGTGTCTGTAAATTGCGTGTGTTCTCTGGTCGACTTGCCTTTTTTACTGGGCGAAAAGAACCCAGTTTCTGTGGCCTAAAACTAAACTCGGAAAAATCAAAGTATATCATCCACTCACCCAGAGCACAAGCAGATTGAGATCTGCATGTGATTTGCTTGAGGGGCATCTTCTAGTCGCCTCTCATTCATTTAAATTCTTAGGGCTGATAACGGAGGGGAATCTGAATTATTAGTAACACATCCAAACACCGCGCGAAAGCGCTGCAGGCTTTCTTGGGCATCAAACTCTACTTTTGTAGGTGGCATAACAAAGAAACAGTCAGGAAATTTCTTTCGCCTCTACTATTTCAGCTCAGTCATCAGTTACGATATTGAAATATGGTCTGCAGGTCCTTTGACAGCCTGAAGACGCTTTGGGGTCTAGAATTCTGGGTCGTGAAGTGGGACAACAATTGGGTACTCCTTCCCTATACGACATCAAAATCACAGATCTGTAAAAACCGAAGCTACACTCAACCCCAGCACTTGGCATATGGGCGGATGCTCAAAATGGCACTCAATCTGTGCTCCTCTGTTCACGACTTCATCAACATCTGGGAATTCGTGGGCTGTAAAATCTCCGGTAGAACTCTCAAAAAACCCTCCAGTGCTCTGCTCAAACCTGCAGATTAATAATTAAAATGTAATTATCCATAATTCAAATCTGTTTAAGTTAATTTTATGTTGGAGAAAGCGATGTATTTGCTGTGTTCTTTGGTTGTTCTGTGTATTCTGTGCAGTTTCCAATGTGTTATCAGTTTTTTCTGTAAGTAAATATAATGTCTCCAAGCAGATTGTTGTCATTTTAAAATTTCATGAATAACAAATTTTAATTATTATTATTCGATTTGGCAATTTCTGCAGAATTCTAGATCCTGTTTCTCACGTGGTGCAACTGTCACCCACGATGCGACCAGTCCATCGCGCTTGCCCCAATGTCACGTCTGTGCTCCCGGGCTTGAACACTCGGCTATGGCTGCAGCTGATTTTCCTGTTATACTCCAGAACTGTCACATGAAGTAGCTCACTAGATCAAAAGGATAAAAGGATATTTTGTCTTTTTATAGCGGTTAGATTTAACGCTCTACAAATGTATCCGTCCATTTGTCCAAGCGGCTACGATAACCAGCATTAATTGTCTCCAACAGGTCACTCAAGTTTTGTATGTACCGTCCCTTTAGAGATGGTGCGGTCTTCCCTGCGATTGTATTCAACCACCTCAGGATCAAGTGTTCAAAAGTAAGGAATATTCTTACCTGAGTTGGGGGAAGAGAATGAAGACGAGAGCACGTGGTCATACATCGAAATTGATACTTTGGATCGTTGAATATCTGTTGTAGAGGTACTGTTGTCAAAGTGTGTGTGTTGCTGGGCATGCTAGCTACTCGGTCCATCGCTGTCCCCATGAACGGGAAGAAAGGTAACTGCAAAACATTAAAGTTTGTTTAAAAATTTTAAGTGCCTTGAAAACAACAGAAACTTTGTCGTTTCCAGTTTTAGTCGGTAGTTATCTAATAGGAGGATATCTATTGGTTTTTCTTACGTTTGCCAAGTTGTTACTAAATACAGGTAAATACAGGTGACGAACAAAATACAAAGAGTTCATTTTGTTTGTCAAGCCCCGTACAATTTTAAAATATCGTCTCACAATGACGACGCTTGGTGCAGCTCTTCCGATCGGCATTGCTTGCTACCGATTATTCTTGTCCACAAAAATATTACAAAGCTACTCGAGGAGAGACCATGTTGTCTGGCACCTGTGTTAGTTTGTGAAAGCACACGATAAGATAAACGAAATGCACGAGGAATGATTAGAAACAAAAATGTCATATTAAGTTACTCAGACAAACATCCTCCCATTTGTATTACGTCCATAAACCGCATGCGTTCTCTGTCCGGTTTGCATGCTTCTCTGGATGAAAAATCCGAGTTTAAGGGAAATAAAAAACACTTTTTTAGCTCGCCTGAGACGGACTAACTCAGCCATGGCGTTCAAACATACCAATAAAAGTTCCTCGCTTCATTGACAGGTTTTGAAACCGTAACTTTTCCACCTGTCGTATGGAAGATGGTGAATATATCTACTCTGTTACCTGCAAAGACAATCCTGGTACATTTTGATTTTAGCCAAAAGGGCGAGCAAAGCTACTCCCTGGTGTGCAAAACATCACATTGCAATCAGTAACGTTTCCAAATTCTGCTTTACGGCTGCGATATACTTTTGCTTATTATTATGGTTAGGAAAAAAACTTTCAGGTCCGATGATTGGGACTATTACTCCTGTTTCTGATTATCGTTCCCAAAATCAGAAGAAGGAGACATTGTTTCATTTCCCTGCATGGAAACGTTGCCTTCCAAGCAGAGTAATCTTCTCTTCCGTTTTTACCTTATTTCATAATTTTTTGGCCTGGACCATCTTAGCAATATAATGCCACTGGAATATAATGAAATCTAATGCAACGCTTAGGAATGTAATGGAAAAATTCTTAGGAATATAATGCAACAATGCTTAGGAATATAATACAACGATGCTTAGGAATATAATTCAATAATAAGATCTTTATTGTAAGGTTTACCGGTATACGCAGGTGCCAAGATTCTACAATACCCTTCATGGCACCATTCCAGGGGTTAATACTTAGGAATATATTGCAACCTTAGCGGTATAATTCAACTGGACTGGGTTGGCTCCCGATGAGTTCACCTGCTCTACAAGGTACCTCTCTAATAATTATCCTAGTTCTTCCTTGAATTTACTCAAACTATCCACTTCCACAACAAGGAATGGAAGTTGTTCCAACAATAAACCATCCATAGGCTGAAGGCAAACTTCCACTCATCCATTCCGCAGCCATCCTTACTCAATTTGAATTTATGCCCACTCATGTGTGTAGTCTAAGCAAGTGGAAGAATGCCATCAGATTTTCAGTTTGCTCAACTAATTCAAAGCCTTCAAACATCCCAGTCAGATCACTCGAAGTGCCTAGACTCTAAAGGCTGCAATTTGTATAACTGAAGCCTCTCTTTCGGTAAGAGCTCCCCTTTGTTTTCCTCACCAGTCTCATGGTCCACTTCTGTACCCTTTCCAACAGCTCTACATTCTTCCTAAAAAGAGGCCTCTAAACCTGTACGTAGTAAACTATATGTGATCTGATCATTGCCTTCAAAGGGATAATCACTTTCTTATCCCTGATAAAGAAATGGACCTCTGGACTGCTCAGAGAATTATGAAATTCTGTGAGCAGTAAAGACAAACTGCCAAGACCTTGGGGTAATTGTGCATTCAGATATGAAGTTCTCTGGCCTGTGCAGACTGTCAGGTCCTTTTCATTTTCCACTACCCTGAATGTAGTACTACACAGTTGGTACGTTGTTCTAGGATTACTGATACCCTTGCAATTGTCAATGTTAAATTTGAATTGCTATTTCTCAGGCCATCTGCCTAATTTTTTAAATCTTGTTGCAGACGTATAACTTAATTACTGTCATTAATCACCCTACCAACCTTTGCATCATCCCAAAAGTTGGATATGAAGCATGATGTACCTTCATCAATATCACTAAGTATAGAAGACAACAATGGGTCCAGCACCAAACTCTGCGGATCTACACTTAATACTTAGTGCAGTCTACATTAAATACTGTATTTAGACTTTTTTCACTTTTGCCCATATTTATGTAAAATTTACGTATACAGTACTTGGTGTTTTTTTCTACTTATTTCTGTTTTGAATGCAGAACTGATTGTCATTTCTTTGTATGACAGGACGAAATATGTGAGTTTATAAAAGGGATTGAAGCCCACAATGGAGCACCTTTTTACCCAAAAGACGCCATTTTTTGTAGCACCGTCAACAACATCAGTTCTTTGGTTTTCGGAAAGTCGTTGCCAAAAGAAAGAATAAAGTATATTAATGATCTCTTTAGAAATGCAAGTGAACATTTTCCAGTGTTTGATGTTCCTACGTATTTCCACTGGCTGTCGCCATTAATATTTACAGTGCTAAGGTTTATGCCGATTGTAAAAGTATCTCTGGAATTTGCTAAGTTTGTGGGGTAAGTATCTACTATAGAACAACTCTTTATTCTTTATTTTTAATTCTTGCATAAGTACAATGATCACGTATATAGATATTACCCGGAAACTCCAGGTTTTTTTCTTGCACACAGCTTATCGAATAGCAGACCTTAATCGTTGATGCTGCTAAAAAGCTACTACAACAACAATATATCGAGATGTCTTAATAGGAAAAACCAAATAGTAGAATAAACAATAATTCGGTATTAGATTCTCCTTTTTTATCGATAGTGAGACGCTTATTGAAAAAGATCGTCTAATTACTCAACAAATGATTGGTGTTCGATTTAGCATAGACAAATCAAATTTATGGTTGAAATGCTATTTAAAATCTCAAGTATATTGGTCATTTCTCGGATGAGTACCGAGATAAAATTAAAAATTTGAGTTTAAATAGGATACAATAGGATTTATAGCTTTAGGTTCGCCGACCGACTTTACATGTTGTACACTATGAAAATCCCCATGTAAATCAAAGAACTAAAATGCAACACCCTCCTCTTAAGTTAGCCTAAATGTAACCCGGATTAAAAAGGGGATTTAAGAATTCCTCCAGTCTTCGAAGTGATTCTAATTGAGACCTTTCCAATCGAATTATACCTGGAAAAGCTACACTACACGACAAAATTAACAGAACGAAGAAGCTAGACAAAATTTATAAGAATTGACAAAAAATTGACATTAGAGAAGTCGATACAAGATGCTCGAAAAATGGTCACATCTTATCAGTAAGGTGTATGACCAGCTCCAACGGCAAAACAGGCCTGAGAGTGGTAAACCCTGCTCGGTACAAGGGTGTCCATAACATTCTGTGGCAACAAATCCCATTCTTCAACCAGCACAGACCTTACCTCACCAAGTTTATGAGGAGTTGGCTGTCGACATGCAATGCGACGCCGAAGGGCGTCCCATACATGTTCGATCGGATTTAACCATTTTGATCACTCTGGCCATGATAGTCGTTGGATATCTACAATTTCAAGATTTTCCTCCAACACTTGTGCTTGTCGTGCATGATAAGAAAATTTGGGCACACTGCGTCAATACAAAATGCTAAAAAAGATGGTCACATGACATCAGTACTGCGTATGATCTCTTTCAATTGCTAAACAGGCCTGACAACGGTGAACCACGCTCGATATAAGGGTGTCTATATAACTCAGTGGCAAAAATTCGAGGTTCGAGGATCTGTTCTCGGTACCTCTGCGCAATTACATTATCACCATCAATAACATAAAGAAAGGTGCGGGGGTTGATCATTATTCCTCCCCAAATGAGAACACCGCCTCCAACATGAGTGCCCAGTGGCGCCTCCGTAACCAGGTGGGAAGGAGCAGCAGCAGTGCGTAACACATGCTTCTTGATTAGACCGGGGTTCGAGCCCATCACCACCAAATACGGAGGATGCGGAAAGGTCAGGGAATGACCACCGCATATCCCGGAGCAATATGGCCTTAGTTGCTAATGCTCCTAAAACCCAAAACAACAACATAAGTGCCCATTTTCTGATATTGGAAGGATAGTACCACATTCTTGATTGTCTCCAGGCGAAGTAAAGTCTACAATCTGTTTTTAGGCTAAAAGGAATTTATTAGAGAACAGAACTGTAGTCCATTTGTCAGGGCTCAAAATCACATATCCATGGCACTAGTTTCGACGAGTTGTGCGATTTCATGTGGGTGGGATTCAAAGTATTATTTAAAGTATTATTTGCATTTTTGGCGGTCTTCATGGATTTCCCCATATGCCGCAGTTGCATCTGAAAGGCATGAGCCAAAGCTGGCAAATGTGACTATGTGGGTTAATACTGTATATGTGCCGTTGCATGTTGAGTGACAGCATCGGGTGTCTTGGCTGTCAGGGGCAAAAGGACACCTGGTCCACAGCCCCCTTGATTCCCATTCCAAGCCACGTGGAGGTGCTGCATGGATCCACAAATAAAAGACCCTTACTGAGGTTTCCAGGTAATACCTAGAATCCCCAAAGCACATTGGTGTGCAAAATTAAGGACCAACACTATTTCTAAAGTTTGCAACCACAAAATCTTTACTTAAGGTACTCTCTACTACTGATGAGAGTAGATTCAGTCTCAGCAGCGATTCTGGGCGTCAGATAATCTGGCGAGAGGTTGGTACAAGGTATCCGCCTGCAAACCACTGAAACGGATCGATATGGCGGTCGAGGTGTTCTCGTCTGGCGAGGCGTTATCTTGGATGGACATACACAACTCCAGATACTGGAAGGCGGTACTGTAACCGGTGCACGCTACTGTACTGAGGTAATCCTTCCCCATGTGCATCTGTTCCGAGGTAGCATTGGCCCAGAGTTCGTGTTTATGGATGATAACGCCACACTCCATCGCACTGCAGCTGTTGATATGCTTTTGGAAAGTGAGGACATTGTTCGTATGGATTGGCCTGCCCTTTTCATCGATGTAAATCCCATCGAACACATATGGGACGCTCTGGGGTGATGCCTAGTGGCACATCCACACCCACCAGAAAATGTTCACCAGCTGAAGATGGCACTGACAGAGGAATGGACGACGTTACTGCAACAACTTATCAACAACATTGTTCTAAGTATGGACAGGCGGTGCAAATCCTGCATCGACATTAGAGGTGGCCATATCTCCTACTGAGGACCACCTCTTCCCTTTGTTCCATCTTTGACAGTGATGCATCTGTATCATGGCAGCTAGTGTTATGTTGCTATTTTTGAAAAAAGTCAGTAGAGTTTACAATAAATCGTCAATACAAATATTTATCGTATTTAGTAGTCACGTGCTTGAACCCCGGTCCACTCAAGTAACGCATGCTATGCACCAGGGGCGGATTTAGGCATGGTCTTTATGGGCTGCAGCCCAGGGCCCCCGTTCAATCAAAGGGCTCCCTTCGAGGTAAAAAAAAATAATAAAAATAATTTAAATTAAAAATTTTATGAAAAAATAAATTATACAAAATTTTTCCGTACCTAGTTGAAATGGTTGGTTTGCAACAGTGTTGGATTTGAATAAAATATCAATGTTTTAAATGTGGCAACGTCGGAATGGGAGTACAAGTTACGCTACGCTAAGCTAAGCATATTAGCTTAGCGTAGCTCTCACCGTTTGACATTTGATGTTATGTATAGAACAGTATAGTTGAATATTAAATAGTCATTCGTTCAGTGAAGTGTACTTACTGTTCAGGTGCTTCGTTTCTTCACTAGTAAGTATCGGCAAAGTTTACTAAATACTAAATAAATATAAGTTAAATCACTCTCCAGAAATCTTTTGTTGGCACGTAAATTCAATCGTTTTTTTTGCATTTCCTCGAAATGAGCCATAATAAAAATAACTGGACACCGTTTATTTGAAGTAATCGGTAGGCACTAGTATGTAGCGTAAGATATAAGACATGACAATGTCTTATATCTTACGTGACAATGACAATGTAAGATGTCTTATATCCTACATGACAATGACAATGTAAGATGTAAAATCTTACAAATTTAAAATAAAAATAATTGTTTTGCTAGAAGTAATGTTAAAGTTTGAAGAACACTAGATTTAGTGATGGCATAGTTCAAGCGTGAGAATTGAGAATAGTAGCAAAGGGGTAAACAAGTAATTCAAATAATATGAGAGAGCAAACAGGGACAGCAGGACTAAGAAAAGGGATGCCATTTGAGAACAGGCGTGAAGGGTTGCTTAAGGAAGAACAATAAGATGTAAAGGGGATTATGCGAGGTGCCTCCTTAAATCTATGACACCGTTGGAGCCAAAACAGGAAATGAGTGGACGTCCAGTGTTCACTCAAAATAAAACGGCGTTAGGCTAATTGATATTTAGGTGTTCAGATACATTTAGAGAGAAAGGTGTGAAACGAAAATGAGTGTTTTTAGAGGTTGTCGGTGGACATGAAAGGGTCATGCTGCCTGTGAGAAAAAAATAAAGTTTGAGAAAAGGGTTGGCTTGCGCACTAGGGAGACAGCTTGGGAGAATTGTATTGGCAAATGGAAAGAAACGTAAATTTAAACAGAAGGGGAGGATTGGTTGGAGTCCTTGGGGAAGGCGTGTTAAACTTGAGGGGAAGAGTGAAGTTCTGGGAGAGAAAAATTGAGACAAAAGAGCATTATGTGTCTGACTTCTGTGTGGTGTGATCAAAGGAGAGAAAGAAGGTCATGAGTGCGGGTTGAAGTGGAGGTAGGCGAGTTTGGTAATGTGGGCCCTTGTAAAGACAATGAGCCAGGTATGTACACCTGTGAATATATCGTCTACACAAGAAGGTGCGTCATGTCAAGAGTGCCCCAGAAGTGAAAGTAAACCTGTCAGCCTCGAAAGAAAACCGGAGTGCCCCCAGCAGTGAACTCATGTCTGTCAGTGTCGAAGGAAAACCAGAGTGCCCAAGGACCTGAAGTAAGCCTGTCTGCCTCGATGGAAAACTGGAGAGTCCAAGAAGCTGAAGTAAGCCTGTCAGCCGCGTGGGAAACCTGAACGCGAGAACATTGGAAGTAGCGGCGAAGTCGGAAAGTAAGTCTGTTCCTTGTTTCTTTATTGAATCCAGAATTCAAGGACTCATAACTTAGCTCTGTAAGCCATTGAGTGATAGTCCTTGTAAAAGAAAGGAACATTCCTGTTGTTAATGATTATGAATAAATGTAAGGGTGGTTCAGGAGTAGTAAAATAAAAGTAACAATGTAAAGGAATTAGCACAGGGATTACATTTATAAGGGTAGTACTGTAAGGATAGGTTAACCTATGTCATTAATTAGGCCAAGTGCCAAACAAGGTAACATAACAGATGAGGTGCAAAGAGAAATAAATTTTAGTAATAGATAAACCTCATGAGTAAAGAGGGATGACTAAGGTGATAACTAGATTGGCTAAGATATTAATTAAGGCATAATAGGTGACCTATAAGGAATGTTATTGAGATTAGAGGGTACCAGACATATTTACGTCATTAGAATCGTTTGAAGAACATACGAGAACAATCAGATCAGAAAATAAACGAATACAAGAAGACAGCCAAAAAATTAAGTACTAGTGTGGAAAACGAATACAGTGATTTAAAAAAGAGATGAATTACTTCAAAATTTTCGGATAAATCTACAGAGAAAGTTTCGCTAAATGGAGCAGAAAAAGTTAAACAGGATACGCTAAACGTTGCATTAGATAAGTTGATTATGGATTTATACAGAAGAGGCCATGTCTATGGGGAATTTAGCAAAAGATTCAAATTTTTAATGGATTTGCAAGACATTAATATCGAAAATATTGACTTGGAAAGTGCACGTAATTTGTTGATTATTATTCGGATGACATAGACGAACATTTAGTCAATGAATGCATTCAGTTAAAATCCTACTTACAGACTAAGCCAGACTCATGCGGTGATATAGTCAAGCTAATTTATGAAAAGAAACTTGTCGATGTTTTTCCGAATTGCAATACGATCTTAAAAATTTTTTCAAAAAAATTTTTTAAAGAATTACAACGTGATGATCAAATAAAAGAATTTGCAGCGCAAAAATGCAGAAGAGTTACTCTTTAAATGTATTAAAAATACTTACATTATATAACTTATAGAATGTTTTATTTATTTTATTTTTAAGAATAAGTATTATTTTTGTTTTCGTTTTTTTTTCTTAGTCTTTATTCTTGACCTGAGAATTTGTCTTTCGTTTTTTTTGTTTTTTAATAAAAGTAATATCTAATACATTTTATTTTTTATTTATGTTTGATGTTTGTTATGTATACAAAACCTTTTCTCCATTATAACTGTATATTGTTATACTGGATTTTCTTTTTTTGTTTGGCCCTCTTTGGACGATATTAGCTGTGTTGTGGGACTGGTTAATACAGCGTGCTACCTCAGCCTGCGACTGACCCGCTTAAAGTCGCCCAACGGCCTACCATATCAATGAATAATCTACACGGCAACAACTTCCCATTCTGAGTACTGAAGATGGGGCTAACTCACTGCACAAGCCAAAAAAATGGGAATGCAGTGATGTGACAAAAACACAGTCGCAACCCGTGTTTTAATAGGCATGAATAATTTGCATAACTGTGGCTCTGTAAGGCGGCAGTTCGATTTCTATTGGGGACTCAGAATTTGCATTCCAGGACGTCTATAATATCAAATATTCGCCTTTGATGACACTGTTCACAATAAAATATTCTTGAAAAACATTTCGTTATGTTAATTTTATGGAGCAGTGTATTTTACTCTCGCGGTTGTTCAGGCTTTCCGGATGATATCTATAACGAATTAAGTATGCCTTAGAAAACGGATGACGAATTAAGTATGTCTTAGAAAACGGATGCCGAATTAAGTACGTCCCTTATAAATTGTAAAGTGAGCTTCTGCGTAAGTGACATAATGGGAAAATAATGCTGGTTCGTCAAGACTTGGTGGTATGGTAGTTTTCGCTACTTTATTCAACTTTAATTACTTTTACTTTTTAATTGATTTATATTTTATTTTCTCTTTATACAGGCGTGAAACAGAACCCATTAAAAAGAAAGCTGATCCAGATAACATCAGAAGTTATATCGAGGGATTTGTGGTAGAAATGAAAAAAAGAGAAAATGAATTAAACAGTTCATTCAATGGTAATTATCTCAAAAGAATAATAATAACACTGGCTTTTCAAACTGGTACACAAAAAATAGCTTTTTGTTGGTTTTGTATGTTTTAGACCCATCAGTGATCTAGGTCATATAGTTGCGTATATATTATATCTGTATATTGCGTGAATTCTCTAGTCAATTTACTTGTTTCTGGATGAAAAACAATACTACCCTTGCTTAAGATCAACTGACTGAATTTCTTACATAATGGACAGACTCGGAGTGGGTCTTTTCCATCCAGTGGAGAAATCAGGATTTTACCAACTCTGCTTTCGCTAGCGTATTCGATTAAAATTTAAAAAAAGAAAATACTAAAATTAATCGTAAACTGAAAAAAATTCACCTGCATTACAATTAAAACTTGTGACAGGAACTTCAGATTCCTCCCTTGATCAAAGTGCATAAATCCTCCCTTGATCAAAGTGCAAAATTCATAGACAGTCCAGGAGATGTTTGCAGCAATATTTACAGCTGAAAGACCATTAGAACTATGGAGTAATAGCGATTAAGTGGTTTAACGATCACGAAAAGAGTGTATTAAAAGGGCTGCCAAGACAGAGGGAAGTAAGGCTCAAGGGTTCGGCGCTAACATCCAGTTATACTAAAAGATTGACTGCATCGGAATATTGGAATTGTTAGTACGATCATCGTTATACTGAAAAAAAAAAAACCCTTAGAACAGAGAAGTATTAATTATGCTTCAATTCAAAAAGGAGATGCAAAAGAAGTGATGAGAAGAAAAGAATTAATAGCTTACAGTTTGACTTTTGTGATGGGAAGGATCATGGAATCTCTGACCACTTCTAAAGGAACAATGTCCTTAACAGATAACAGCACGGTTTTGCGAAGGAGAAAACTCCTCTGACCAGTATTGTTAATTATTATGTTGAGATCATATTTCAATTGAACAAAACAAACAGCTTTTATATATTACTTACTTGGATTCTGTAAATCTCTTAATGCAGTTTCTCATGAAAGGCTGTTGTAAAAATTACAACCTAATAGAACACACTTATTCGTGAAAAGATGTAACCCAACCAAACACTTCCTCCTTCGTTTCATAAATATTCTGGATGTAGTCTCCCTTCTAATCTGAAGGATGTCCATTTCCACTTATACTTTGCCAAACCCCATGAACTTTTGGAAGCCCAATTATCGGTCGATTCAACCACTGCTCATCTCATTTGTCCCAATTATTTTCTTTATGATTCCTTTTGCTTGAAAGTTGTGCATATGTCAGTTCTCATGTTCCCTTTCAGAGACTTAGTAATTTGGAATCTTCTCTTTTCGTTCTTCTTTGACTTAATATCGCTCTACCGCATTCTGTCAAATTCGTTTGTTGCCTCTATCGTTCTTCCAAGCCCACTAATCGCTTGGAACTCTTTGATTTCCTCTATTTAAAACTTGACTTTCTGCAGTCCAACTTTCCTAACAGGGAGTTAATTTTCCTTGGTGAAATTACTGTTGGACAGTCCAGCTGGCTTCCTTTCTAGTCACACGGACCAAAGTGGTTCAGGTGCCGAGGCTTTTTCAATTATTAATCACCTCGAACAGATTGTTCATTTAACTACCGGCATACCAAATAATCCTAACCACACATCCAAAACACTTGATTTTTTTCACACAAACAACCCTTCTAAGTACACGATCGAGGTGAGTGGTCCTCTAGGCACCTCAGATTACAAAATCATTATGTTCACTTCTCCAATGGAGCCTTTCCCTCGTGACTATTCACAACAATTGTCCAACTCTGTTATCGCCTCTGTCAAAACTAGACGATCCACTGATGATATTCTTGCTTATGTATCCATCTGTGGACAAATTCAATGGATAAGTTTGGTGAAACTGAAGCAGTTTATCTTGAGATTTCAAAGGTTTTTGATCGTGTTTGGCATAGGTCTTCTAAATAACCTTGCATCTTATGGTTTAACAACTTTTTTTTTTTTTCTCTCTGACCACTCACTGCCGATAATGGTAGATGGCTCTTTGTCTTCTAACTTCTCCACTAATGCTGGTGTTTTCCAATATTCAGTTCTTTCTCTCACTCTTTTCATCTTATATGTTAATGAGATTCTTGCAACGACTGAAATCCATGGAATAAAATCCTATTAATAGAATTGCTGATGACAGCAGTTGCATTTCACTTTCCAGTTTGAAAAACCTTGAGAAAAACAGCATCAGCTTCTCGAATATCCACTACAAATTCCTTAAATGCTGTTATTTAGTTAGTTCTCTAATGGGACGAAGATAACTTAGTTGATTTCAATCCTTCTGAAAAAACATTCCTGCCTTATATCTCACAAAAAGGATCGTTCTGCTGCTATTCTTATCTTCGATGACACTCTTATTTCTAGGCAAGATCATATATCTCTATTGGGAATTACCCTCACTTCTAAACTCTCTGACTAAACCACATTACAAATATTGCTTTCTCTGCAACTAAAAAAACTTCGTTTTTGGAATATTGTTTCCACATCTTGGTAGTCCCCCCAAAATTATTTCAGACTTCGAGATTCCATTCAAAAGAGGGGTGTTAGGTTAATTAATGACTCATCTCTAGCAGAGACTCTCCACTCTCTGTCGTAGTCGTTCTGTTGCTGATATGCCTTTCCCATAGATTCTTCCATGGGCGCTGTTCTTCTGAATTGGCTTCTGTAATTCACGGTCTCTCTTTAAAAGCAGTCCGAAAACGTGCCGCCACCAGCCAACATCCATTTACTATCCAACTTCAGACTACAGAACAAACTTTCTTTTTTCCTGATGTATTCATTCAACTTCCGCGAAGTTCGTGAATAGAGTTTTACAAATTGGAAATCATTTGTAAAGATGTGAGTTCGAATCCCGTAGAAGAGTAGCGAAATTTTAAAAAGTCTTTTCAATGGGGAGTGAGTTTTGTCGATTAATGGGAAGGAAGGAACACTTTGAATGATATAACACGCTGGCTAAATATTGACTAAGGTTCACTGATTCACTGACACCTAATAAACGCCATCAAGATATAAAGAAAACAACCGTGTGCCCTAGAGGGAAAATCAATGGAAACAACGACACAAAAAATATATTGATACGCAAATTAATACAAACTCTTAAAAGCGGGGAAAGATTACAAAAAAGATATGTTTAAAAATTATTCATCATGCGATGTCGCATGGCATGGAGATGGCGAGTGCCAATAACCCAGGTATCATTTGTCAGTTAATTAAACTTTCCTATGAATACCCTGTTCATTCATTATCAATGACGAATTTATGTACTGAATTACATAAATTTGTACATTGATAAAGAATAAAAAATATAAAAGAATTTTAAAAAGGTTCTGCATTTATTTTTTTTTTAAAATTCATTATCAGCGTTTTAATAATCGTTATATAGACAAACAAAGTTCTGAAAAAGCGTTCATTTTTTACGTAGAAAACATGCTCATCGGGAACATAGGATCACTTTTTGAGGCTGGGAGTGATACTACTGCCACAGCTCTTTCGTGGAGTCTTCTGATAATGGCGACATATCCAGATGTACAGCGACGTGTCCAAGATGAAATCGATGAAATCATTGGAAGAGAAAGGATGCCGTCGTGGGCGGATCGCCTTCAACTTCCCTACACTCAAGCAACGATACTAGAAGTATTGAGATGGCAAACGATCATTCCAATCAATTTGCAAAGGATGTAAGTATGTGGTATTTAAAAAAAATTAAAGAATTGACAAAGGACCATAAAAGCACAATTGAATGAATAATTGTTCATTCAATTGTGCTTTTCTTGGATTTTTCGTCTTGCAGGACATGCAAATCTGCCGGTTATTGTAACATTTCGACAGATATAAAATAAATACAGCAACTTCCTTAGTACGATCCTCAAATAGGGTCATAACTATGATAATTCGTTAGTATACACGTCTGTAATTTATTTCTGATAACCTCTACAAATATATGAAACCTTACCTGAAGACAGAGTAATTTTTATGAAATTAAAATTAAATTACATTTATTTATTTATAAATAGGAATATTTATTGTGCAGTTATACAAATAATATTTTATACAATATTATTTTATGTCAAAACAGATAATTTTATACATTATATTATGCATTTACAGAGCAGGTCAAGATTCCACTATCGGAGGATACGACATACCTAAAGGAACGATAGTTCTTGTTAACATTTGGGCTGTGCATCATGACCCTAAATACTGGAAGAATCCAGAAAGTTTCCTTCCAGAACATCTTTTATCTTCTGACGGAAAAACAGTCAAAAAACCAGAATATTTTATTCCTTTTTCGATGGGTAAGTAAAAGATTCACAGTCAAATCTTTTCTATTTGCTATTTCTGTGATATATATCTTTCTCAAAGGGGTATCCCTCAGCTACATCCATTTTTTGTTATATATTCAATAAAGTTTCCCTACACTAGGTTGCTTAGAGTCAAAAAGGTGTCGAAAAATGACACGAGGAATACTAGGACTTTCATGTAACAAAATTGTTCTCAATTCCTAAAGTAATTCTAACAAAGGATTGTGCTGATCAACAGGCCTTTGTGATTTGGCCAGCCAGGATAGATGATCGATATGTTACTCTTCTTCCTCAAAACCATTCTTTTATCCATTTAACGCTGTATGAAACTGAGATGTTTCCACTTAGTTCAAATTCACACATTCTCCCTTAGTTCGAATTTTTGTCACTTGGTTCTAGCGTCAATTAACGCCATAAAAGGTATTCCCTGTCGAAGGCATATAAGTTTATGCAGTTTTCAAGGTTTCATGCTAGGACAATTAACACAAAGTTACTTTAGAAGTTGAACAAAATAAAATTTTAACTAGTTAAATCCACCAATATAAAAATATGATGAATACAGTGCAATAATAAACAATCAGTGAGCAACGTTTTTCAATAGCGGCTGTTACCCGTTCGCACGGGTAACAGCCGCTATTCGCCTATCATTAGCTTTACTAGATGTCTGAAGACGTCTGTGGGGGTCTGCAACCATACTGCCATCAATGCTTCTAGAGTTTCGGAATATTTGGCGGATGCGTATCCATAAGCTTCAATTCCTGTTCCAAAACATCTCACAGGTGTTAAATTGTATTGAGATGAGGTGAATTTGAAAGCGAATCAAGGTGGGTGATATCTTTACTGTCTTTCTCGAACCACTCGTGCGCAGTGCGGACTGATGAAACTGCACATTATCGTACTGGAGGATTCCGTTTCAGTCTGGGAAAGAATACAACATGGCAGGGTGCATGGTCTCCTAAGAGCTTCCAACAGACATCACCAGTGTAATGTTGGTTCATAAGTAAGAGGGATTCATCTTCTTGCCAGAAAAACATTCCATATTAAGCAACCACCACCCTCCTGGATAGTGGAAACCATGCACGTGTGTCCATGGACTCATGGTGCTTGCACCACAAGGCGTCCGTTGTCCAACCAGCGTGTTGATGATATCACAACATTCGCCGTCGACGTCTGAGTGTGCGGCCCATCGTCATTTGGGATATGTGATTGAATTCCCCTAATGGACTGCAATGTCGATTGCCACACAGTGACCAGGCTTTGAGCCTGGACGTAAAACACTAACGTTCACCTTGCGTAATCATTTATAATTCTGTCGGCCGGAGGTGGTTTGACCCCTTTGACACTATTCTTTGAAAACCTTAATCACAGTGGGTCGTGAGCAAGCAACAAGACGTGCCGTTTTCGATATGGAAACGCCCGACCCATGAGCGCCTATAAACATGCCCATTTGAAACCCCGTAATATCCTTACTACGTCTCATTTACTTTATCACTTTGACTTGCACAACCAGATGTAAATTGCCACTTTTCGGCTTTTTATACAGCATAGTCGTTTAAGCATCTGCTAGTCATCATTCAGTGATCAGTGTGTATGTATACAAGCCTTAATTACAGCAATCGATTTTATGTAATATGCTATGACGTAACAGCGTCTAAAATTTTTATACATGAGATATTCACAACCGAAATAATTGAATTCAGTGAAGGTATACATCGTTGTGGAACATTCTCTGTTTATAATTATTAGTAAAAGTGATTTTAGGCATTACTGTTAAGCTGGTCTTTTATCATTCCGTGCATTAAAAAGTGTGGTTGGAGGCTGTTCTGTTTCAATTTTTCCCGGTGTTGTTATTTATGGTTTCATTTTACCCAATAAAGAAGTATCCACACACCACCATTCATTGTTGGTATTTTAAAAATCGTCTTTGACATTTTTTGTTAAGCTTTACAGAAAAAAAACGTACAAACATGAAATTGTTGAAGTTAAACATAAGAAAGGCACCTGGGGTGGCTGGGATCTATCCAGTTATATTAAAGGAGGCGGCAAAGGAAGGAAGCAAACCATTAACCATAATTATGAGAGCATCCTTGGACTCAGGGGAGGTCCCCACGGACTGGAGACGTACAAATGTATCCACAATTCACAAAGAGGGATCGAAGGGTGACACAAGTAATTACAGACCAGTTAGTTTAACTTCTGTTGCAGGGAAATTAATGGAAGCACTGGTTAAAGAAGCACTGCAGGATCATCTAGACAAGACTGCAGCAATAATTCAGACACACGGCATGGGTTTGTTAAGGGAAAATCTTGTTTAACAAATTTGATTGGATATTATGATATGGTTAAAAAGGAACTGGATGCAAAACATAATTTTGATATCATATATTTGGATTTCAGGAAATCTTTTGACACTGTTGCGCATGAAAGACTACTGTACAAATTGGAGCAGTGTGACATTAAGGTCAAGTTGCTACAATGGATAAAAAAGGATGGTTGAGTAGGAGAAGGCAGAAGGTGGTAATCAATGGGTGCTGCTCTTCGTGGGCTAATGTTATTAGTGGAGTCCCACAGGGTTCGGTGTTGGATCCACTGTTGTTTTGTATATTTATCAAAGATATTGATGAAGGTATATCAGGCTTAATGTCGAAGTTTGCAGATGATACAGAGGTTGGCAGTGTTGTTAATGACAGTAATGGCAGTGTGCTACTGCAACAGGATCTAGAAAATTTGGGCAGATGGGTTGAGAAGTGGCAACTGAAGTTTAACATTGAAAAATGCAAAGTACTGCATATGGGTAGAAGTAACCCCAGAGAAACGTACCAACTGTGTGGTACTACACTTAAGGAGGTAGAAAGTGAAAAAGACCTGGGAGTAATTGTGCAGTCAGATATGAAGTTTTCTGAGCAATGCAGACAGGCTGCCAGGGCAGGTCATGGGATGTTGTCAATGATATATAGGAATTATGTTAGCAGGGAAAAGGAAGTGATTGTCCCTCTGTATAAGGCAATGGTCAGGCCAGGCCACGCCTTGAGTACTGCGTGCAGGTCTGGAGGCGTCATTTTAGGAAGGATGTAGATTTGCTTGAGCGTGTACAGAGAAGGGCAACAAGATTGGTAAAGGGATCCACTTGCCAGGAGAGGCTTAAGTTCTGCAAATTGCAGTAGCTGGAGACTAGGCACCTGCGAGGTGATCTGATTGAGGTGTATAAGGCCTTGAATTGGTTGAGAACGCTGAATTCTGATGGGATTCTTCCACTTGTTCAGATTACGAACCCAAGTGGGCATAATTTCAAATTGAGGAAGGACGGATGTAGAATAGATGTGCGGAAATTTGCCTTTAGCCAACGGGTGGTTAATTTCTGGAACAAACTTTACCCAAAGTCTAAATTTGTTGTTAGTTATTCTTAGCATTGATCATTCCTCCCTTCAGTCATGGAATACCTATTCCTCAATATTCCACACTGGTCGCTGTCCATAAAAATAACGCATACTGTGCAGCATTAAGAAAAAATGTTTCGAAAAACTGATAATTTGATAATAAGATATAATTGAAGCGTTTAAGGTGAAGTTGCATCACAAAAACATGCCCAGGACACTGGGGAAGGATACCAAATACATTTGGGTGTCGCCATTGTAATACGAGTTCTGGTAGATCAATCCTTATGTCTTCTGCAACCCAACCCCAATTGTCTTAGAAATTATACTTAGCAGAGCCAGTCAGTTGTAGCATTAAACCTGGCTCTGTCACCGGAATAAAAAATCCAATCGAGTTTATATTACATCCGAAACTTAAGTATTAAAAAATAATTTCCTTATGTAATAAAAAAGTGTTGTATTTATGAAAACTGTTTATTTGTATGATTTATTATTATGTTTTTTAATTTTCAGGTAAAAGATCTTGTCTTGGTGAAAATATGGGTCTTGTTTCAACTTTCCTTTATTTTACAACAATTCTACAACAATTCGATATAAAGTTACCAGATGGAGCAGTTGCTGATTTCAAAGGAATTCTTGCAGTCATCTTGCAGCCTACCCCCCAGAAAGTGTGCCTGACAAAAAGAAAATGAAAGCAACGCATGAAAAAATAATAATAATAAAAAAAACACTTAATGTGTATAACTTTCTTATTGTGTTAGTTTATATATTAATGATTTATATTAGTTTATATTAAACAAACAGAAAAAACCCGGAAGGAAATTATATTTATGTAGTCAGATTTTATCATTTACATTGCACGATTTCTGTCTGTAGGAAATGTTTACAAATGCAGTATTTTAATTATGTCGATAGAGGTGTACAATGAATAAATAACAATGCCATAATCGAAATTTTAACATCAAATATTTTGGATTATCGCACTGCATTATCTTATTGTAGATTTATTCAATTAACGGTGATACTCGTAAATAAGTGAATTTATTTTATATTACCTCCTCCATTTATCCATTAGAGCTTATTTTTTGTCATTTTTGTGAATTATTTTGACCTAAAAGATCATCACTTGGCATATAA
This sequence comes from Mastigoproctus giganteus, assembly GCF_048544385.1. Classification (NCBI taxonomy): domain Eukaryota; kingdom Metazoa; phylum Arthropoda; class Arachnida; order Uropygi; family Thelyphonidae; genus Mastigoproctus; species Mastigoproctus giganteus. The sequence continues at coordinate 189,210,124 of NC_143577.1, forward strand.
ACAAATAAATACATTTTCTATTAATACTCTCTAACCACAGATCCTTAAATTTAAAGCTATTTTATTTTAATCTCGCCTTGTGCTTATGGAACAGAATAGGATTCTACCGATATCTTCTTTAACCTTCGAATTTACGAAGACTTCAGAAAACCACTCATAAAAATTAGTTTTGACAGTTAAGTGTGATATATATAGTTTTTTTTAATCATGACATTCTGAAAAATCAAGATAATGCATTTTATTGTTAACCATTTTATGACACTGTGAATGTTTTTCATGTAATTTGTAATCCAACAAATGTGTACATTTATTCATTAAATCTAATAAATTTATTATTATAAATTTAGCTCTTTTTCGATGTTTGAAATTAACGTTTATGTGTTGCTTTTAATACATCATTTTTCTTTTTACAATAATTGTTGAGTAAAATATTGATAATGGTATTAATTAACAAATTTAAAAATATTTCTCCAAATGACCATTTTTGCAAATATCATTCAAAGGAAATTCAATAGTTTTGAAGAAATTTGACATAAGCAATGATAAGAAATCTCTCTGATTAAGTAACTTCAGGAATTCTTTCTTTAGGACTTCTGACGATATAATTTTTTGAAATAACAATATACAGTGAGAGCAATCACATTTGATTCAGGTTACAACAGTCCACCTCTCTCTCTCTCTCTCTCTCTCTCTCTCTCTCTCTCTCTCTCTCTCTCTCTCTCTCTCCATGTTTTGAATTAGTTCATGTTGGCCCCAAGTTGTTAATGGTTCGTTCACTGTTAAAATAAATTTGCATTCCTCACAGAGATATATTTTGATGACAGCGTATGCAGTATATCCTGCAAGATAAACTAAGAGTGGCGTGTAATCTTTTTCTTTTATGAAATCACCTTCTGTGATGGTACTTTTAAAAAACAATGTCGATGTATTAGCCTCCATTCCTGCTTCAACAAGTCTTTTCGTGAAACGGTAAATTTCTTTTTGGACCTAAAAGAATAAGGCTTTTAACGACAGGTTCATAGAAAATTTGTAATACAAGTTTTAACACTTTGTCTCTCCAAACTTGATGGATTCAAAACTTTCACTGTTAATTTGTAACCATATGCCACTGATTTCTCAGTTTCCATGGAATGGAGTGCTTGGATGCTTCACCAAAGATGGTGAAGCTTCATGAAGAGTTTCAGAACCTTCAAAAGATGGACAGTAAAAATTTTTATCAGATAAATGTTGTTTTAACCGGTTATTGAGAATGCATTTAAAAATATGAACTGCATCTGTAATAAAAAAGGTGGCCTGAAGGATCAGCGGAATTGGAATAAACACTACTCAGTTGTATATTGTGGAGCATTTGCAAATAGTGAAAAAAAATTCTATTATTTGGTTTTTTGTCTCTTACAAAATCATAACCAATTTTCTCCAAATCCGAAATAACTGTGTTTTAAAATCTGAATATAATATTTGTTCAGGAATTTTTTTCACGGATAAAATATAAATGACGTCTTTGTAATTTGACAATAAATTTTGAATCATAAATACAAAAACACGCACTTGTAGCTGCATCAGTACTATCAAAAGATCCCAGTAATTCCACCTTAGTAATCAGTAGAAGGTTTCAGATGAATTTCATCGATCCTTAAACTAATTTTGCGTTCTCAAGAATTTAAAATGGCCAATGTCTTTTTGCCATGCATCAGAAAATGATTCTCTTGCTTTTCATATGGGATGGTTGAGTTTAAAGAAGAGCAGAGCCTACGAATAGTACTTGGATGAGGGAGAAGTAGGGATGCAGGATGCTGTACAAATTTATATTAATACTTTGATGGTATATCTGTATGCATTATTTTCACGTTTCAACAAATGTAATTGTTCGCATGTGAATTTAAACACTGACGCTCTCTCGTTGTTAATGTCTCCCTCAATTAAATTCAGTAAACTACGATCAGCACTTAAAACGAAAGAAATATTAAAATCACTATTGTCAATCGCTAATATCTGTTCCAAGACGTTAGTAATCTCATTGAAACTATTCACCTTCATAGTAAGTTCCAGTGATGCAGTGACTTGCCAAAATATTAATTTCGGCACTCTGTTCAAATATCGACAACGTCAAATCTTCACTATGCTGAATAGGCAATGGAGGGTGCAGGCTGATATATATTAAATTTCCAGGGTCTTCTCAATTTTTTTTCTTCTAATCTTCGCCCCTTTTTTTTTTTCGGGACTGTCTCTTGTAATTTCCTGTGATGACAAATAGTTTGGACAGTTCGGATTGTGATGGGACAGCTCCGTCAATTAATTTTCGATGCTTGAAATCTATGGTGATTCTCTTTTTTTTTTCCATCAAATTTAGATGTCCGTCTAACTATCTAGGATGGTTTGAAATGAATCTCAACTTAACAGAACGGGTTAATCCACCAATGACGTCCTAAATTGGCTAAGTTTAAGGTGGTAAGAGATGCTGGCTACGGCAGTTTTTCGATATCTTCAGTTTCATTATCATCTGTAGAAAGCACGCCCTGTTTCCTTGGAAGATGTGCAGCTTGATTTGAGTACCTCTTTGGCTTCTGAAAGGAAAATACTGTGTTCCATCTACATTGAAAAGTGGCAAATAGATTGGAATACCTCAGATCTTGGTAGTGTAACGAGAAAATTTTTACCTTTAGTTAGAGAGTTCAAGAAGAAAGAATTTTTGTGGTTTTCTGCACGATTGCACGGCACATTCCTGCTGTCCGGTCACATGGCCATGGCAGCATTAATAGTAAACTATTTAAATTAGGACTGTCTCCTACTGCGCTTTGTCTGTGTGGGGCTGAAGAGAACGTGGATCATATCTTATTTGATTGCCACTACTATTTGGACTATAGACAAGAACTTCAACTTACTGCAGGACCCTTCACTAGTGAAAATAAACTTTTACTTGGTCGATCTCAGGTTGTATTTAATGCTCTTAATACATTTGCTATCCGTGTCTTCAAAATAAGAGATGAACTTCGATCAGTTAACCCAAGATAGACTGTTGTTCTTGTGACTCTTTGTACCTCAGGGGTTCATGTACAGAAAAGTAACTTTAACTACGAGTTCTCGCAGTGATTACTTGTATTAGTAGCAATGTTATTATTATATATTAGAACTAATGGATTTCTACTGCCTCTGAAGATTCTACTTTTTGTTCCTTGGTAATGCTACTCTAGTGGATTATCCTTTTGGACGTATTGTTTGGTGAACTGTTGAAGCCAATTAAGACTTGATATTGATTGTACATAGTACATATATTTGTTAATGACGAACCTTTCCCTATTAATAGTTTGATGGGGTGAAATTTGATCCATGATATTTGGACTCTTTCCTCAATGAAGAAAAGAATGTTTTGAGGAGATTTCTCTGTTTGCTGATTTTCATACCAGGATGAGACTTCTGGTACGATGCCAGGCACCTGTCACGATGACAACAGAACAGAGCATAAAATTTACACACAACAAACACTACACACAGATGACCGGTTATGGCGCAAGCCTCACCACAAGAAGTATAAAAGCGGCTAATGGGGGAATCACTGGGGTCCGCAACAACTACACTTAAATACTTAAATCTTCAGTTTCAAGATATTCCTCCATCACTTGAGCTCTATGTGCAGTCACGTTGTCAGCATGAAAAATTTGGGTTATGTTAGGTTAGGTTAGGAACAATCATTTGATTGAATCGACTGTGTGGGACAGCATAGAATGGCTTACCTTTTCTAAAAGTTCAGTATAGATTTTCTTGGATTGCAGCAGCTTTTTTCGGCCTACTAAAATAAAACCTGGGCTAACCCCACAACTAGAAAATCGCATACATGGTTCGCGGATCTCTTCTCTGTACGTCTGCGTATTTACGGTACCCATATCAAAAATATGAAGAGGGGTAAAGTGTAAAGTGTTAGTTGTCAAACGGCCCCAGGGTTTCTTTTATCTCCGCTAAACATGAAGAGAGGTGTGGACGTTAATCATTATTCCACCCCAGGCGAGAATACTGCCTCCACTATTAGTTGGATGGATGGTATCACATTCCTAATTTTCTCGAGATGAAATTACGTCAAGAATCTGTTCTAGGCTATAACGGGACCCATCAGAGAACAGAACTGTACCCTCGATTCCTCGGTACGTATTCACTGCCTTCCTTCAAGTCCACTTGAATTTTAATTGAAACTTTTTAACACACTCTGGTTGGAAATGTTTCACCTGTGGCCGTACAAACCTCAAGGTACAGTTGATGAGAGGACGTTGTTGGGATTCATCTTGCTCTTAGAGCCAGATAGCGGTCTGTTCATGTTGACTTATCCCTCTTGCGACCTTGGACAGCCCTTCTTGTAATAGTGGAATAGCTCCAGTCTCCTGAAACTGGTTCCATAGTGTGAAGACAACACTGAGGGACACATTAAGACCAACTGTAACCTTTGCCTACGACTGCTCAGCTTCAAGTCGTCTACGGCCTGCCATTTCAAAGAATCATCTAAGCGACGATGATTTGTTGTCCTGAGCATTAGAGATGTTGCTTATCCAACTGAGAAAGTCAGAAACCATGGAATGAAATTATGTGGTCGCAATCCATAATTGCATAATTTGCCGCTCTGTAAGGTGCTATAACGATTTTAAATAGAAATGCGGAATTTTCATGCTAGGATGCCCATTACATCAAATATTCGCCTTCGGCAACACTCTACACAATAAAATATTAATATATTAAGGAAAAAACTTTGTACAAATGTACTGTTAATTTTCGGTTCTTCTGCGGCTAGTATATCGTTTTGCTTCCATTAATCCTAGTGGCTGGTATGGTAACACTGTGTTGCACCATTCTTCTCAAGGTAATATATTAAGTAGTCACAGATCCCCTACCTATGTAGGTGGTCTGTGACTCTTCACATGATTTTATTGGATCTCTGCTTCGGTACCACATGAGTCTTCGTGGGATCCAATCCTTCGAATTCTTTTAGAGCTTTCTTTCATTCCTTCGTATTCTGTTAGGGCTTTCTTCCATTCCTACGTATTCTGTTAGGGCTTTCTTCCATTCCTTCGAATTCTGTTAGGGCTTTCTTCCATTCCTTCGAATTCTGTTAGGGCCTTTTCTTCCATTTGTCTTCTATTCTGCATGTCATGACCTCGTCTCTTTCCACATCAGCTATTCTGGGCTGTATTTCTTCTTGCTCTTACTCCTTTGGTTTTGTGTTGTCAATATTCTCTTTTCTTCGTAGTTGATTGCTCACTTCCTGCTTGATTTTTTCAAAGATTGCTGGACTTATCAGGGTTTTCGTGAATATGGTCATTCTCTGGTCCTCTATTCGTTGCACAGTGACGGAAATATCAGGGAATCGTTCCAACCACTGGGTATGCAGTCCAGACGAATACATTGCCATATCGGTCTGTAGATTGGTTATTTCATACTATACTCACATGATGTACGTATTCATTTCGATGCTGCACTTGATGCGTTCGCGTTTTCTTCTTTCCATGGTTGTCACTAGTGCAGTTGCACAGGAAGTACTTCCAGTTGGTGGGGCTGGATGGTCTTGCTCTTCTCCTTTGGTAGCCACTTGATCCACTGTCATCCTCGGGAGACTGTCTCCGACTTTTCGAACTGTCTGCCTGAATGCGACTGACTTTGTCTTGCGCCACACTCGATGCAATATGGTTATTATTTCTCTTCAACATTTATAATAATAATTATTTTTTTCATCTGTTTATTTCACCAAAAGTTTTCTTTCACGTCTAATTACACTGCCGACCAGCTAGAAGGCGTACAAAAAAGGGAAGTACAATTATTCCCAATATCACAATAATAATCACAAAATTATTTACAATATTTTAGCAAAATCGTGGATAGATATTAATTTTATATTAATTGATTTCAATAGATTTGAATAGATTGTTGTTATATGTTGTTATTATTCCTGTTACAGAATACTGCATAATCTGTTTTCTAATCCTAATAGTTGAGGTTGGTCAAGATGAAAAATGTTCTGAGTGTCCTTCTGCATTAGCTCGTTCTGTAACTGAAGTAACCTGTCCACTTATCTGAGAGATTGTCAGATAGACCCTTCACTCTAATATTGCTTGGTGTAACAGTATTTCGCTGGGCCTATTTTCAGTGAATTGTATAGGTTTATTGTATTCCTTGGAAAAAAAAAATTCTTTAGGCAGATGTGGTTGTATAGCACAAAATGTAATGGTAAGTGGGGTTGCCATGACTCCGTCTGGCACCTGGGGTTGAGATGAGGACTCGATGACTCGATATTTATAATGATTTATATTCGATAAATAACACTGGATTTTAAAACATTAGTAACGCTGCCATTTTGTAAAATATTTTCCGCCTCCTGGATAATTATAAAATTACTACCGTGGGAGACCTTTACATCTTTCAAAGTACTTATTGGATAAATTTAAATCTCTTGGATCGTTCTTATATTTGAAGTTTGCTAGCAGAAAAGCAATCATTTATTCACAAAGACATTGAAATAAGTGTAGACTGAAGAGTTAGTGAAGCTTGGTACGTGCTTAGATGTATTATGGGAATATTTAAAATCAGAAAACGCACATATATATGTACTATTTCCAAGGTTAAAACTTCTTTAGCAGATGGTTATGGCATATGTCCTTACTTTGCATTACACTTTCTTGCCCATTTGGAAGAGTATGAGGAATGGTCGAAACTCCTACAGCTGCAATGCAAGCGCTATTATTTTTGTTGTTATTATTGGGTTTATTGAGTTGGGGGAGTTCGTGGATCGTTATCGTCACTTATCTTCCAATGTTCATTCATAAATGACACCAGATGGCAGGACAGGCTTTTACTATCTGGTTTATATCGGCGTTATCAAAACAGGAGTGAACTTTTACTTATTGTGTAATGCAGATCGAAGTGTAAATGTTTATCTGTAATGACTGGCATTTAAGAGTATTTCAGCAATAAAACTCAGAAAAATAGTTGACCCTGAACAAGTGTCTAACCGATTCTTAAATTGCTTCTCAGTCATTTGCCGCTTGGAATATGGAATCCCAAATTTTAGATTTTATACAGGAGCATTTCACTGCCAATACTATCGCCATATTCGTAGTAGTGTTATGCGCGTGTTTTATGATTCCTCGCAAAAACTGGAAGCGACGACTTCCACCTGGCCCGATCTGTCTGCCTATTGTGGGTTATTTTCCTTTTCTTGAAAGACAAGTGCATCTCCAAGTGATTAAACTGGCCAAGAAATATGGAAATATATTCGGGTAAGTACATCTGTGTATTTAATAACATCTGAGCAGTATCATTGGTGATTGTCAGATGACAAAAACCAATGCGCCATTAGTGCTGTTAAATTCAAATTTTATTTATAAAATATGCAGAGGAAACAATCAAAGGTTTTGTACTGACTATTTTTTTTACCTGGTTTTTTAACTCAGATAAGGCCAGGATAACCCGCTGTTTAGCCAACACATTTATCTCACATGAATCACCTCGAATTCTTCCTGTGAGGTGATTTAAATAGTTACGTCTATGGTTAGAAATATGACGTAAATGAAGTGATGAATATGGTTGTGAAACAATCTGCTGCAAGTGTGGGGATATTCAATTGTAGATCTATAAAATCAGTGTTTGGGCTTGAAAAATTTAGGGCTTTGTACACCATGTTTGAAAGTTTAATCTAATAACTCTAAAGGAAACAATTCATTCATCCATTAATGAATTATTTATCTCTGTGCGAATACTGATATAATCCAGTTAGTTCCAGATTATATCAGTAATAATCTGTTTAATAAAATGATTTTGGCGTTATTTTGGCTACCCCCACTAACAAAAGGCCTTTTAAAAACGATGTTGAAAATGTTTATGTGCATGGTCTGTGTGCTTATTTTTTATTTTATAAATAAATTTCAAAAATTATAAACTGTTTATACTGGGGAACGACCAGAGAAATTTACAAAATAGAACAATACAAGAAACTACACCTGATTTATCAGGGTCTTGAACCCTGGTCACTCAAAGCACTTCCATACCCGTGTGCCTGATGACTCGTCTACGGCGAACATCACCAAAGAAGGGAAGTTGTTGTTGATGTAGTAGGGTTTTAGGAGCATCAGCGACTAAGGCCTTATTGCTCAGTGTATACTGTCCGTAAATTGCTTGTGGTTGATTTTCTTTTTGTCGAACAAAAACTTGAATTTCGGGTGGGAGGTGGAAACATGCTATCCTTACCTGATACCGGCTATATCAGCCATGCTATGAAAAAGGCCCATACAAATTCCTCACGTCATCGATCGTACTCTTAAAAACGAAGTCTGTAAGGTGAATACGTCATATCTGTAAGTGCGTGCACTCTTTCATCAATTTGCTGAAAGAAAAATCATGATTTACAGAAGGAAACATGAAAACGAAGCCAGAGACCAACTTGTGTCATTCCGCTTATCATTGAATGTATTCAAAACTCGGGTCTTCTTTCCATGTGGTGTGATACTACGTGATTAGTTCAAACTGTGCTACCTCCCAGTGCTAATGCTATGCTAATAAATTATATGTATTTTTGAGTCGACTTGTCTGTTTTGATGTATGAACAAAAAGAAATGGAGAAAAATTGTAAAATCTCGCTAGAGTTCAATTGAGCGGATCACAGTATGAAAAAGGCCATTATAGATCCCTGCTATCCAAACGGAATTCGAACGCGGACCTTTCCACGCTGTGGAAAGGCAACGACCATAGTCACTGTGCTACTGTGTCACTGTGCCTTTATGGATCTTCTTGCATCTTGAACGACACATTTAGTCTCCTGATATGGCTATAAATCCAGTGTCGGAACCATTACAAGACGAGCTGGCCAAAGTCGCCCGAAGGCAAAGTCAAAAAAACCAAACTATTATATTAGGGTCACCAGGTAAGTTATTACATAAACGCATGTGTACTGTCTGTATACAGACTGCGTTCTCCGTTCGATTTGCCTGTTTTGCCTGACGAAAACCCCAGTTTCTGGTAAAAAAAATCCTTGCTATCTATGTCGGAGACCGACTAACCCAGACAACTAGTGAAAAAGCCCATAAAAGTTCCTCGCGTCATTGACGAGATTCGAACCGGGGCTTTTTCCATACGGGGGGGGGGTAGTATGGTGACGTTACCACTGTGCTACCCACGTAGACCGAGGGTTACTTCAACAAGAACAGACCACTATCTGGCTCTAACAGCAAAACGGAACCCTACGATATCCTGCCATCAAATTTCTGTTGAAGTTGCTTCTGTCACAGGTTAAAACATTTCTAACCGGACTGTGTTAAGAATGCTCAATTCAAGTGGACTCTTCGTAAGGAAGTCATTGGTTTGTGCCCCATTAACTCCAAACCACTGCAGACCTAGTCGAAACTACTGCCATGAACATATGACTTCTATTGACAAATCGGGTACAGTTCTGTTCTCTGATGTGTCCAGTTTTGGCCTACACACAGATCATAGACTTTGTTTCATCTGGAAACAACGACAAATGCGGTACTAACCCTCCAAAATCAGATCAGAGAAAGAGATATTTATTGTGGAAGAATAATGTTCAACGGACATTATTCTGCATGTTTTTGATGATGGTAGCGTAATTGAGCAGCGATATCGAGAAACAGATACTCGAATCCTATGTGCGACATTTTACAGTTGTGGTTGGTCCACATTTTCATTTTATGCACAACAACGCCACTCCAAGTAGAGCTCAAGTGGTGGAGAAATATCTTGAATACTCAGGATATCCATCGACTGCCATAAACAGCACGATCACTATATTTAAAACCGAACGAACGTGCGTGTGGCTCCCTTCAGCATCGCATTACACGCCAACAGTCGAGACCTTGGTCATTTGGTGAGCTAAGGTGTGCACTGGTAGAATAATGGAACTTATTGCCACACACTATTATAGACACCATTATATCGAGCATGGTTCACCGCTTTCAGGCCTGTTTAGCAGTTGGGGCAGTAAAAATTACCTTTTCGGTAATTGTTATACAACCCTCTAAAATGTCCCTTATACCTATACGAAGGTGTCTTCGTATGTCCCTTATACCAATACGAAGGCCTCGCTGTCTCCTCATTTATCATTATTTTGTGCCACACTACCATACCAAATTTCGTCTCACTTAATCGCAAGGTGCATGAGTTACAGCACGTTTTCTACTTGTTGTGTTCATTTTATCGAACAGTATATTTGGTCAAATTTTCAGATTTAAAGGTAAATGCCAGAACTAAATATAGGAGCAGTTTACTCATTATAATTTCTAACTGTTTAAACATAACTATCGACTTAAAAAGAGTGAAAGAAGGGTAGGAGTACAAATGTACAAAACGAAATTGAATTTAAACACGAATAAGTGTTTCTTCTTGAAATAAAGACAAATTAGAAAACTTGTGTACGTTGAATTGCACTGAACTAGTTTTATGGATTTCAAATTCTCAGGTTTTAATTAAAAGTATATTGATTTTTGTATTATTAGCTTGAAGATCGGAAGTCGGTACGTTGTTTTCCTAAATGACTTTGAAAGCGTGAAAGAGGCATTGAACAAATCAGAATTCCTAGATAGGCCACTTCCATCCGCACTGGCTCCTCTCCCTGAAAGCAGAAGTAAGCAAAACAGCCATCATTTTGATTTTCTTTATCACAAATTTTAGGATACTTAAAACTTTCATTCGAAAAATAAAAATAATTTAATTTAAAAAAAAGTATAAGGTATGATGTCTATATTTATTCTATTATTATTGTTTTGAAAACTAGGTGGATGCTGATCTCTAATCTTCCTCGTTCTCCATATACTCACTTCTTTTGAAATCTGATGATTGGGGAAACTAACACAATAGGCTGAATTCATTTTTATGTTCCTAAAAATTGCTTGTATTCTGTGGTCGATTTCCTCTTTGGTGAACGTCAAACCGAATTGTCGGATTGAAATCCATGGAACCTTCTCCTGAGACCGACTAACTCAGTCATGTTGTGAAAGAAGCCCATAAAAATTTCTCGCACCTTCGAGTATTCGAGGGTTTTCCACCCGCGTGTGGAGGGCGGTGGTTATACTCACTGTGAGACCCGCAAGGGAGGCCCTTGTATTAATGGATCAACGCTTGGATGCCACAGGTCTTCTGGAAATTTTTCAGGCCAGGTCCATCTGTTCGCGTCTGCAGTGCACCTATTTTATTGGTTCCAAATTGGATAACGGTACGTTATGCAAATAGGATAACTACATAAATGAGAGCTTACATATGCTCAATTAGGATAACGTATCATTCCACTTGGAAATAATTGTGAAGAACTGGTTCCAGGAACATGAGAATGAATTCACCCTAATGTGATAGCCCCAATCATCAGATCTCAAAACAATTAACAAAATTTGGGATAAGACAAAACGAATTCTTTGGAGGAGAAAACGGCATACACAGAATTTGCAAATACTGTGGTAAGGAATTGAGTCAGAATCGAGCAACATTCCATTTATTTATTTCCTTTGTTTTTTATTTATTTTCATTTATTTATTATTATTTATTTGTTTATTGTACTAATCGGTCCCAGCCAACTTTCCTGGCGTCTTCTCCACTATTTACATACTGTGCAGATAAATACAAATTTCTCTGTTATAATATATTGAATTTCTGCACTTCAAGTGCCCGCTCCATTATAGGGTATTGGAGCCCCACAGTTTACGTCATGTAAGTTTGATTCTCTGCCAAAAAAAATAGCAAGTGAGAAAGTCCTCGTACTAGTTCTCTTGAATCATTTCACCTTTCGTCTTCCGTTGTTTGTAGCAGCTGAAAGAAACGTAGGTAGCTTTATCAAGCTTGCTCTTGCTCCATTTAGAACAGGACTTGTCTTCTTTGGAAAACATGTGCTGCAAAATTTTTTTTTTGCAGCACATGTTTTGAAAGTACATGTTTGGTTTTCAGAAAGGTCTGTCCTTGTCTTCAGTAGAAGGCTTCACATCCCGAAGTCAGTGTCTGCACGCTGCTTGCTCAATCAAGCAATTACTATTGTAGATCCTCGTACTCATGTCACCTATATAGAAGATGTGCCCAGTGAATTTTTCAAAGAAGGTCCCGTATCCTGTAATCAGGAACGTTGAACAGTGGTTTGGTTGCAACTACTTGGCATACCCTTCCCAAACTGTTTAATGCTTGGAAGAACTCTTTGGTTATTAAACCCTCGGTACATTTGCTCCATCGGGCCTGCCACCGTTCAATAAGAAGAGCCCAAAATCGTTTCCACTCTTCATTATAACCATCGTAACAATGAATCTCAATTGATATCAGTTCGTATGACTGTTTACAACGCAGACATAAGCATATTGACTTGAATACTAAGATCAGATCCAGCTGCAGCCGTCCTGCAAAGGCTCATTTCACATAGCCCTACAGGCCATACTGAGTTGTAACAACGTTACCAGTTGAAGTGAAAATATTTTCCTAACCGTTGCCTTTTGCAACGCACAACCTAGCCAGGCATGCACCCCACGGCTCGTAATTGGCAAGATACAGGGGCAGCATTGCGGACTCTTTAGACACACACATTTGCTCGTATCATTGCCACGAAAAATCCAGATTTTGCTGAGATTAAGGCCGGATATACTCACCATTAATTAGGTGTACCTAATAAAAGTGCTTTTCGGAGCATCATAATGAGTTTCAACCTTGCTACAATTTGCCCAAGAAGTCAAATCTCTTTGTGTTTTGGGTCCGTGAATAGTTGTCTCAATTAATCCTTTAAACTCAAATGTAAGCTTACTGATCAAATTAATTATTAAACCAAGTTTTTTTCGGTCGATATATATATTTTTAAATTTTATTTATTAAAATAAAATTGAGGATAAAATTTTTGAGCGTTTTTGTCGAACGTGAGGTTAACATACATTTTTCCCCCGTTTCCATTTGACATTCTTTTGATAAATAGTTCCCTCTTGATGGATATTCTGTTTTATACCAATATTACACAATAGTATTACTACTTTATAACAGTAATTTAATTATGGAAATAATTTAGAAAAAAAAAATCTTTTGTTTGACTGATATCATTAGAAATAATTCTTCCTAAATTTTAAAATATTGCAGTTGCATGAAAATGTTTAGTTAATACAACATTTAGTTCACGTGTAAATAAAAATCGCTGAAATTTTTACTTAAAGGTTTTGCTGCAGAAAGTGGCCCTATCTGGCAGGAACAACGAAGATTTGCATTACACATACTTCGCGATCTGGGATTCGGCAAAGGCCAGATGGAAGAGCGCATAAAGGTAATTGCAACTGAGATAATGGTACATAACAATGCAATTTCTGAATCTTTAGTTCTCTGAAAGTTAGATCCATTTCATATCTGTGTTTCGCAATGAAAAAGCATGACTTCAAAATTTTAGAAAGATGACTAGGATAGGCGTGAGAGAGCACAATAGCAAGATGACACAGCACAAGTGAGACAGCACAATAACAAGGCATAATGAACGACAGAGATGATCGCTAACGGTCGATTTAAAAAAAAAAAGAAATATTAATCAAGAAGGTTATATTCTTTGATTGAAGTAATTTCTAAAGAACTCTGGATCCTGTTTCTGATATGGTGCAACCATCCTATATTTTGAGGACTATTCCCTCGAGTTGAACACTCGGCTATGGCTGCAGCAGATTTTTGTTTATACAGTACTCTGGGACTGTCACATAAAGGAGTCCATAAGATCGAAAGAATACAAGGACATTCTGTCTTGTTATTGCCGTCAGTTTTAATACACTACAAACGTATCCTTGTATTTGAGAACTCGGTTATGGTAGCCAACGTTAGTTTCCTCCAACAGGTGACTCCAAGGTTTCCATTTAGAGATTATGGGGATTCTCTGCAATTGTATTCAAGAACCTCTGGATCTAGTGTACAAATGTCAGGAATTTAATTACCTGACAATGAGGGGTTCTGAAGACGAGAGTACTGGGCTTACATCGGGATTGGTGCCGACAGGGCTAGCTGGGTGGGTAAAGTGCCTGCCTGGCATCCCAAAGGTCGCTGGTTCGAATCCCGCCTCGGGCTTGGATATTACGATGGTGCCGTACTCTCCGGTTGGACCTCACGGCCACGATACACGAAGGAAGCAGGAAAAAACTGGTTTCTTCGTGTATTGCTCAGATCATATGACAAAAAAAAAAATCAAAAATCGGGATTGGTACAATGGATCTTTGAATATATTGCAACGAAATCTTTAACATCTCTACTAAATCATGTACTCGTTCTCTGAGTGATCCGAATTTTCTTTGATTCATAATTTATGGAAACATTAGTTAGCTTGACCCCCCCCCCAAACTTTATGCTGCTTCTCACATAGGTGTAGTACATAAGTTGACCAAGTCAAACAGTTTCAAGTTTAGGTTTAATAAACTTGGCTGCCAAGGCAATTCTGGTGTCATAAGGTCGTGGTGACAGAGCATTCCTGATTGACATGGCGTTCTTTAAAGGACGTTCTATTGCTATTGGTGTAGGTGCTATTGGAAATTGTAATTGTAAGGTATATAGTAAATTCTGAGGAGGTTGCAGTACAAAAAATCAAGCACCGACCCTCTCCGTTTGGCGGTGAATTTTCTTTTTCTATTCCCAAGCATTTCAACATGTCATCTAACTCCTTTTTGGTTTGAAATGCCTCAGAATGGGAAAGCTAAATACCAACAAATGTCGTTGGTACTATTGTCGAAATATGTGTTGCTGGCCATGTCAGCTACTCTGTTCCGTTGCTGTCCCTATGAACGGGAAGAAAGTTAACTGAAAAACATTAAACACTGTTTAAGGTTTTTCAGTTATATTTCATGGCGCTTGAACATCTGAAACTTTGACTTTGTTTAAGGTTAAGTGCCTTGCAAAACAACAGAAACGCTGCTGTTTGCTTTTAGTTTGTGGTTATCTAATAGGAGGATATCTATTGGTTTTTTTCGTGAGCAAGTTTCTACAAAACACATGAGGTCTGTCTACGCAAAAAAGGGTTTCTCTACTAGTTGACAAACAAAATGTAGAGTTCATTTTATGTGTCAAGATCCCTACAGTTTTAAAGTATCGTCTGACAATTACTGCGCTGTTACAACTCTTCCAGTGGGCATTGATTAATATCGATTTGTCTCCTCCACAAAAAAGTTACCCAACGCTACTGGTGGGCAGACCCTGTTGTCTGGCAGCTGTATTAATTTGATAAGCACACGATAAGATAAACGAAAAGGACGACGAGTGCATAGTAAAAAAATGACATACGTTACGCGGAAACAAACTCATTCTTCCATGTTTATGACGTTTACAAATTTCGTGCGTTCTCTGGTCGTTTTGTTTGTTTTGCTGGATGAAAAATTCGAGATACGGAAAAGAAAGACCGAATAACTCAGGCCACAGAGGTGAAAAACATACCAAGAAAAATTCCTCGCTTCATTGCCTGGTTTTGAAACCGTGCCTTTTCCGCCCGGGGTGGGAAGGGTGACGATCATATGTACTGTGCTATCCGCGAAGACGACATCTTGGAACATTGTGATTTTAGCCAAAAGGCCGCGATGATCTACACCCTGGAGCAAAGAATCATACTCGGATCAGTGATATTTCCAAATTCTTCATTAGGGCTGTGACATACTTTTGTTTGTACGTCACAGCCCTAAACCCTTTGGCTAAGGGTTTGCTTGACTCCTTTATTGGCTCCCTTAAAATAATTTGGTGGATCTCATCCATCCCATGTGCCTTTTTATGATGAACTTGGACAATTTCTGTTCCACAAGTTTTATTGGTTCTTTTCGGGAATCATATAAACTATCCTGGCTGACACAGTTATCTGTTCTCTTGGTTATTTCTCGTATTTTTCCTCAAGTTTCCTTTGATATTATACTGTTTCTCAAATTCGCAAGCTTTTCCATGGATTGTAATAATGAAAATTAATTACAGCTATTTTTTGGGTTAGCTGATTTTTAAACATTTCTTGATTGATGAGAGCTATATCAATCATTTTCAATATGCGTTTTCTTTAGTTTTAAGTATTGCTATACTTTGTTCGAAAATACTGCGTTTTCGCGGATTATATTGAACTTCGTTATATCCTGTCCTTCTTATTTCTTGAAGGTATGTCAACGTGCCAATTCAGCATATGGTTCTACAGTTAAGCCTGATCATCAGTAATACGAGTATTTTTTTGTGGAACGCTCATACGTGTAGTTTGTAATTCCGTTGTAATTTTGTCACCATCATTTCAACATTTTTCATATAATCCCCACTTTCCTTAAAATTGAAAAATTATCTTAATTGATCTACTGTATTTTCATTGTTTTTGCAGTTTCCAGTGCACTTATAGTTTATAGCCAAGGGGAGCGGTAGAAAATTCTCAGCAAAAGGGTCGATTCTTTGGCCTACAACTTTAACTCTTAGTAGAGCAGGTGTGGGACATGGAAAAGTATCCACTATCAGTTGCTGTCATTTATTGATGACTTCGAAATTCTTCCCGAATAAAAAAAGAAGCAGATCTCTCTTGTCTGTCAGCGCTTATGCTCGGAATAATTGAAAATAAAAGCAAAAAACCTCGATTATTTGACCAGAAGTATGGTCAATCTGAACCCATCAACTTGAAAAGCTGGATGTGAGGAATACGATTGGTAGATCGCCTCTTACTCCTAGAATTACTACTACATTTACTGTTATTTAGTGGACACGAAAATCAGCTCGATAGAAACCCTCGTATATGAAAACTTTCCGACTGAGCTGATCAATCTATATTTCTGACCTAAACCAACTAGTGACCTAATATATCTATTGAGCTATGTATTCTACGGACGTTTTATTAATTTTCACCCATATTTATGTGAATTTTACTTATTCTTGGTGCTTTTTCTACATATTTCTGTTTTGGATGCAAAACTAATCGTTTTTCTTTGTACTACAGGACGAAATATGCGAGTTTATAAAAGGGATTGAAGCCCACAACGGAGCACCTTTTGACCCGAAAGATGCCCTTCTTTCTAGCACCATCAACAACATCACGTCTTTGGTTTTCGGGAAGCAGTTCACCAAAGAAAGAATAAAGTTTATTAATAATCTCTTCACAAAAGTAAACGAAGAGTTTCCAACGTTTGATTTTCCTACGTATTTTCCCTGGCTGTCGCGATTATTAATTTCAGTGATAAGGTTTATGCCGATGATAAAATTATTTCTGGAATTCAATGAGTTTATACGGTAAGTATCAAGTGTAGAATACCTCTTTGTTTTTTTTTTGTTTTGAGATCTTGCATCACTGTAATGATCGTATATAGATATTGCAGATCATATATCGAATTGAAAACAAAATGGCACAAGTATAAGAGCTACACATATGAATGCTCTTAATAACAGGAAACAGTGAAATCGGAATTCACAACATATTCTTATAAAGGAATAAGTTATTATAGCTATGGTATACATATTCGTAGTGTATTTCGTCCTTATTTTGGCACCGTTTTGTTCCCTTAAGGACGCCCATATTTTTAAATCATTTTTCATATCAAGATACGTGTGTGGTACAGTTGGTAAAATCGCCGTCCTTCCCACACCGGGTGGAAAAGACCCGAGTTCGAATTCCGTCACTGATGTAAGGAATTTTATGGGCCTTTTTCACAACGCGGCTAAATGAGTAGGTCAAAGGCGAGTGAAGCATGTTTTTTCTCTCCCCGAAACTACGATTTTCTTCCAGCACTCACAAAATCGACCACATAACACATGGAATTTAATTAACAACATTAATCACTTAGGAGGTTTCCATCCTGCAGTGGGTTGTTAATGGCTGTAGTTTACCTTTCAATTAGACTTGTCAAAAAATAACATTACGGATGTCGATAGAAGATGCTCAAAAATAAGGTCACATCACATCAGTACGGCATATTGTCCTCTTCAACGGTTAAACAGGCCTCACTGTGAACCACACTCGATATAAGAAAGTCTATATGGTTCTGACACAAAAACTCCCATTCTTCCACCACCGCAGATCTTAGCTCACCAAATCACCAAGCAGTTGCCTGTCGACGTGCAATGCGAGCTCAAGGGCGTCATACACGTGTTCGACAGCATTTAAGTGAAATGATTATGCAGGCCACTGCAGCCGTTGGATATCTTCAGTTTCAATATATTCCTCAACCACTTCATCTCTATGCACAGTGGGGTTGTCGTGCCTGAAAAGAAAATCTGGGACAACTGCACACCTAAAAAGTTTCACATAGGTTCGAGTATCTGTTCTCGGTATCTCTGCACAGTTACGGTACCCCTTTCAAAAACATAAAGGGTGGCGGCCGTTCATCATTATACCACATTCTTCGTTGTCTCTAGATGAAATAACATCTAGAATCTGTGTATAGGTTAAAACAGGAGAAATCAGAGAATAGAACTGTACACCATTTTTCAGGGCTCCAAATCACAAATCCAATCTATTCTAGTTGACTTTTGTCAACTAGAATAGATTGGATTTGTGATTTGGAGTCACCACTCGAGTAACGTTGGTCTTGTAATGGTTCCTGTCTCCTGAAAATGCTACCATAAAAACTATTATATTAGGATTACCTAGCAAGTCACTTCAACTACCTATGTGTATTTTGTCCGTAAATTCTGGTCATGTTCTCTGGTCAATTTGTCTGCTTTTACTTGACGAAAAACCGCAGTTTTTCCATGGAAAATACCTTGCTGTGTACGCCTGAGCCAGTCGCGCAGTGAAAAAAGCCCAGAAAAGTTCCTCTCGTCATCGTCGATCTTCGAACCCAGTCCTTTTCCACCCGCTGTGCTAAGGACAGTGACGATACCACTGCGCTGGCCGCCTCCGTAGCCAGGTGGGCAGGAGCAGCAGTGCGTAGCACACGTTTCTTGATTAGACCGGGGTTCGAGCCAGTGACCACCAAATACGAAGGATGCGAAAAGGTCAGGGAATGACTACCGCATACCCCCGGAGCAATATGGCCTTTGTTGTTAATGCTCCTAAAAACCAAATAACAAACAAACAACAACAAACCACTACGCTACCCTTGCAGAAACTGATACCACAGTGCCGAAACAACACTGCGTGGCACATTATTCCAACGTGTCACCTCCGCCTGCGATGCTCGGCTTCAAGTCGTTCAACGGCTCGTCATTTCACAGAATCATCTAAACGACGATGACTTACCATCCTGAGTACTGGAGATTAGTACTAGTAAAGGCATTAGATGCAAGAAAGAAGCTTATACAGCATCAGCATAAAAAAAACTTCCCTTCTCACCCATCCATTCGCTCCAAACGTTTTTCCAGTTCGTCTTTGATTTTATTTAAGCTGTCAACTTCCACAAGGACAGATTGAAGTTTGTTCCTACAATCAACCCACCCGATGGCTAAATGCATCTATTCTACAACTGTCGTTCCTCAATTTACATTTATGCCCTCTCAAGTGGGCAATCTGAGCAAGAGGAAGAAAAATAAAGAAAAAGTAAATTTTCTTTTAGTTTTACTCTATGCTGCTGTATATTTGAATTATATTGATAACGCATTATTAGTTATAGAGAGACGAAAATAATTAGTGAGATGATTCATTTCATTACGCTCTGAAGATTCAGAGTGTGATTGCATATTATTCTATTTCTTACAGCTGTATTTTATTTTATCTTTTTACAGGAGTGAAGCTGAACCTATTAAGAAGAAAGGTGATCCAGATAACATTGGAAGTTATATCGAGGGATTTGTGGTAGAAATTAAAAAACGGGAAAATGAATTAAACAGTTCCTTCAATGGTAATTATCACTCTCAAAGGAATAGTAATAAAATAGCTTTTTACTTAGGCCATATTACACTGTACATATTTTATCTGTAAATTGCGTGTATTCTGTAGTCGATTTGCCTGTTTGCTGGATGAAAAACAATGCCTAGCCGGAGACCAACTAACTCAACCACGTTGTGAAAAAGGTTCACAAAAATTCCACAATAATCGACGGATTCGGAGGTGGTCTTTTCCACCCAGAGTGAAGAGGACAGCGATTTTACCAACTCTGCTATGGTAGTTGATTTCAATTTAAAAAAAAGAAAAATAATAAAATTAATCTTAAAACTGAAAAATTTTCATCTGTAAAACAATTAAAAATTGTGACAAGGGGTTCCTTCCTCATCGAAGTGCAAAAATCATAGAATGTCCAACAGATGTTGCAAATGAGTCACAAGTACTCTGCAGCAATATTTACATCTGAAAGACCATTTGAACTGTGGAGTAACAGCGACAAGGAGCAAAGTTTATAGTGTGTGTAGTGTTTTTTGTTATGCGGTTCCCGTGGTTTCCCACAAATCCGCGTTAAATGCTCTGTTAACATAGCAAAGCCAGTCAGTGTGGGTTATGTGTGAGTAGTGTGTTGTTTGTGTTGTTTGACTGGCCTCTTCGTTACTGGGAGGCGCGATCACCAGGAAGGAGCCTCCCAGCATCCGTCCACTGGCACGAGGAGCCGGACCAGGGAGTAAAAAACATCTGACGGGCCGTCCACACTCTTGCAGGAGCGAGAGTGGGGAAGGCCAAGGAAAGAGCAGAGAAGAGACAGGAAAGTGGAAGACAGACAAGATAGCGAGGATGACAGAGCGTAGGCATCCTTCCAGGCGAAACGGAGCAGGAAGAGTGCTAGATGCAGTTGTGGGAGTCCTAGAGAAAGACTGTGGGTAGGAAGAAGAGAATAGGTAAAGTTCAAATTAAAGAGTCCAGGATCGTCACAATGGAGAATCACCGAGCGGCGTCGACAGGGCTGTCCGCCATTTGCAGTTTCATGTCTGGAAGTTTCCGGTGCTGGGTATCAGTTGCTGTCTAGAGGAGGTTATCCAGGAGTAGTGTTCGGGAGTTGCAGGTGATGCCAGCGACGACGAAAGACCTCGTTGGCATAACTGGTCAGTGCACGGAAGGCATCATTAGATTCCAATAACTTGGTTTCTGGCCGAAGTGATGTAGTGTGGAGGTCTAGGAGTAGTTGGTTTCTTAGATCTAAGTATACGTTGCATGAGTGCATCACGTGATCCCAGTCTTCAGGTTCTCCGCAGGTACAGAGGGCATCCTCGACTAGGTCGAACTCTAGAAGGCGTCTCTTGAAGGACCCGTGGCCAGTTAATAGGAAGGAAGCATAGACGTTAGGGAAGAACCAAGTGGAACGTTGCTTGTTGATGTAGGTTACCACAGGAAGGAAAAGTTTATGTAAAATATGTGGTTTAACAATCTCGGAAATGTGTCTAACGGAAAAGCTGCCAAGACTGAGGGAAGTAAGACTCAAGGGTTGGACGCCAACATCCTTTTATATTAAAAGAACGAGTGCATCACATATTGGACTTGTTAATAAGATTATTATTATACTGGGAAAAAAAAAAAACCTTAGAAGGGAGAAGTATTAATTCCCCCAAATCAATAAGAAAATTCAAAAAAAAAAAATTGGGAAGAAAAGAAGAAAATGAGTGATAGACTACGGCTTTTAACTTCTGTAATGGGAAACATAATGGAATTTCTGATAAAGGATGCAATACAGGACCATTTCTATGGGAACGATGTCCTTAAAGGATCACAGCACCGGTTCGCGAAGGAGAAGACTCCTCTGGCTAGTTTTGTTAATAATGATGATGAGATTATTTTACAACTGAATACAAGAAACAGTTTTTATATTATTTACATCGATTCAGGATGGACTAGTGTAGAAAGTGGAATCCCTCAGGGAACAGTGCTGAGATCCTCTTCGTGCTTATAACTTCCTTAATGGCGTTGTTGAGATAGAGAGTAAGTACCGGCGAAGCTGTCAGATTATGATGTTGATGTGAAGGCTGGAAGGGTGTTAATGATTACAACCTGTCTGTTTTGATTCAAAATGAGTTGGATGCGTTATAAATATGGTCTAAAATATGCCAGATAAAGTTCACTGCTTCTAACTGCAAACCTTTGAGCCCTGGGAACACAAATCAAGGAGTTAATTCTAAGTTGTGGACGGGGATTAAAATTGTTTCGGGAATTAGAGGTAATCATAACGGAAATGCGAAATTTACCATGAAGTGTAAATTGGCGACACTAGCATAGTATGATGTCTTCTCTATGATTTATAGTACCTTTGTACTCGTAAGTAGGGAGAAAGATATCATTGTAATACGTGAAATATGTATCCAGGTGCAGAGAAACCTCGCCTAAAACAAAACGGGTCTTCTAGAAAGTGTCCAGAGAAGAGCGATCAGATCTATAAAGAGGCGCAATACGGATATTGCGCCTCCAATGAGGATCAGAAGTGGCACACTGCAGAGGTCTGCAGTTCGATACACTGAGGTGGGGTGTTCGAAAATTAGGTGTATAAAGCGCTAAATTGAACGGAAAAGGTATATTTTCAGTGGCAGGGCAAGTTAAGAGTCAGGAGGCACAAATATAAAATCCTAAAGAGTAACAGAAATAAACTGATTTTAATAAGAAGGCTGAATTTCTCAGGTCTTACCATAGAACAGCTTGCTGTATATCTTTGGAACTAAATTACTCTTGTTAACGTGGGCGGAAGGATAATTTGATAAAGTCCAAAGAATTGGACGGTCAAGAATTGATAGTTTTTGAATTGGAATTAGCCATTCAAATTCTAAAACTAATATTAAAATAAATAACTGTCCTAATATAAAGCTGAGAAATTGAGAATGCTTTCCTTCTGAAAAACCAGAGACGAATATGTAGAGTTCTATGCTGCCAGGTATGCAATGAATTATTCAGAGCTTCGACTGCGTCACTAAGAAGGGAAAATTCATGAAACGGCGAAGGATATATGTGTAATTGGGGATACATTAAACCGATTGCACAGGAGGAAAGAACTCTTAGACAGATAAAACTCGCTGGCTAAATATGGACTAAGATTATTTTGTTCCTTCAAACTTTATAAACTCCATAAAGATGTAATGAAAGCAACCACGTATGGTAGATAAATAAGATCTTTATTATAAAGATGAGGAATCGATGAAGAGAATGACACAAAAAATTATATAATTATATTGATACGGAAAGATTACAAAAAAAGTTATGTTTAAAAATTATTTATCATGCGATGTCCATGGTGTAGAGATGAACAGAGCCTAAAATCCGTTTGTCAGAAACAAGTATCAAGTCAGTCAATGAAACTTTGCTATTAATACCCTCTCCAATCATTATCGATGACGAATTTATTTATTGGATTATTTAATTGTACAATGATATGAATTTATACTTTTAAGAAAAACGTATTGATAACGAGTAAAAATTATAAAAAACTATAAAATAGTTCTGAAAGATTTCAATTTATTATCAGTTATTAATAATCGATATGCAGACATAAACCTGAATGAAATTCTGAAAAGGCTTATATTTTTATGTAGAAAGTATGTTATTGGGGAACATAGGATCACTCTTTGGAGCTGGAAGCGATACTACTGCAGTAACACTTTCGTGGAGTCTTCTGATAATGGCGACATATCCCGATGTACAGCGACGTGTCCAAGATGAAATAGATGAAATCGTAGGAAGAGAAAGGATGCCATCGTGGGAGGATCGCCTTCAACTTCCCTACACTGAAGCAACGTTACTAGAAGTATCCAGATGGCAGACAATCCTTCCAATCAATTTGCATAGGATGTAAGTATGCAGAATTTAAAAAAAGTTAAAGATTTGGTTATGGCTTGGAAGTGTTCCTATTTAGAAATTATTATATTTCTGTGTTTCCGTATAATACGAAGCACCATACTGCAATTTTTTCATCTAAATGTGCATTTTGGTGTTCATTTTCGTGAATATTTTCCATTATTGTATCAGAATTAATATTGTACCGTTCCAAAAATGACTTCTTCCATCTTCATGTGCATAGATTAACTATAACATCTTGTATGTAAAGATCGCCCACTCGACCCTTATGTACCTTATCCTGGTTTTTCTTTAACTTTTCCGTTAACTAGATTGCAGTAATATTTTTAACTCTGTTTAGAGTCTATGGCAAAGGACGAGACATAATGATAACACACATACACAACGTACACTCATTGGCCAAAAACGTTAGCATGTTTTTTCTTCCAGAAACTCGGATTATCATCCAGCAAACAAAAAATCAACCACAGAACACATGCGATTTACAGACAGTATACAAGGAGCAATGGCATTAGTTGCTGATGCTGCTAAAACCCTACTACAAAAACAACATATAACTGAAAAGATCTTGTAATGCTTCTTAATATACTCCTTCGTTTGTTATATTCAGGTTACTAGCACCATTCACCCAAGCTTTGCACACGCTGTCTTCAATTTTACATGCTTCCATACCACGTTCCTACTCTAGTATCCAACAAAGAAACAAACATTTCAGATGACGTTAGAGAAACAACAATCAATGGTTGATCAACCACCACAATATCGAGATCTGTATTGGCTTTCTAATGAAAATCACGAGATGCAGGGAAGGTTTGGCCCCAATAACACTACTCTTTTTTCTGTGATGATTTCCACCAATTAATGGTGGTAAAGTATTTTCTCCGCTGCTTCACACAGCTGTTGCTAATATAGCATGCAAAGCGAAAATTTTCTCAGTGCCCTCACATTCTTACTAGCTTTTAGTGACGGTATTTTCAGTACTTGTCAATATTTTGGAAAGGCTTGGGTTCGAATTCCCTCAATGACTAGAAAATTTCTAAAGGTCCCATAAATCGTGGCTGCTTTCTTTTTCCCTCGTAACCTCTCTGGGTTTTTTTGACTTGACGACATGCAAATCAATCGGTTAGTTCACATTTCTACAGACATAGAATGGAAATGAATACATATATAAGATGGAAATTAAGTTACTCGCCTTAGTTACGATCGTTAAAAAGCGTCATAACTAAAATAATTCATTGGTACGCACTTCTGTAATTTATTTCGGATAACCTCTACAAATAGGCGAAATCTTACTCGTAGACAGAATCATTTTTATGAAATTAAAATTTAATGACATGATATATTATACAACATTATCTTATTTCATACAATATATCATAATTTTATTTCATAATAGCTGTAGAATTAAAACTGTTGTGAGTAAAGACTTTCACCGTATTCGCTTGAATTATGAATTTACAGAGCAGCTGCAGACTCTACTATCGGAGGCTATGACATACCTAAAGGAACGATGGTTCTTGCCAACTTTTGGGCGGTTCATCATGATCCTAAGTACTGGAAGGACCCAGAAAAGTTCACTCCAGAAAGGTTTTTATCTTCAGATGGAAAAACTGTCAAAAAACCAGAATATCTTATTCCTTTTTCGATGGGTAAGTCAAGGATTTACATTCAATTCTTTTTAATTTGCTGTCTCAGTAATATATATCTTTCTCAAAGGGGTATCCCACAGTAATTTCCATTTTTTTGATATATGCAGTAAATCAATGCCCCTACACCACGTAGCATGGAATCAATTTTCATGGAATCACGAAAAGTGACAGGACTTTCTTGTAACAAAACTGTTCTCAATTCCTGTAGTAACTTGAACAGAGAACTACGCTGATCAACAGATTTGGTGATTCGGCCAGCGAGGGCAGACGCTCTATAAGTTACTCGTTTTCCTTAAAACCATTCTTTCATACATTTAGAGATGTATGAACCTCAGATGTTTCCCCGTAGTTCGATTTCAGGTCATCCTCCTTAGTTTGAATTTTTGTCCCTTGGTTCCAGAGTAAATTAACGCTATGGAAGGTGTTCCCTGTCGAAGCCTTATATGTTTATACAGTTTTCAAGGTTTTATACCAGAGAATTAATATAATGTCACTTTAGTAAATGAACAAAATAAAATGTTAAAAGCAGTTAAATCAACGAAAGTAATAAACAAGATAAATATAGCGCAATAATAAGACTGTACTCGATGTCCGAAGACGTCTGTAAGGGTCTGCAGTCATTCTGCAATCAAAGCTTCCACAGTGTTGGAATGTATGGCATGTACAGTATGTGTCCATTAGCCTAACTTCCCGTTCCAAAAGCATCTCACATGTGTTAAATTGGATTGAGGTCAGGCGAATTTGAAGGCCAATCAAGGTGGATGATCTCGTTACTGTGTTTCTGGAACCAATTGTGCCGAGTGCGGGACCGTTAACATGGGACATTTTCGTCCTGAAAGACCCCATTGGTCGATTTGACTGTTTTACTGGACGAAAAACCCGAGTTTCTGGGGGGAAAACCTGGCTATCTACGCCTGAGACTGACTAACTGAACCACGGAATGGAAAAAGTATATTAAAGTTCCTCGCGTCTGCGACGGGATTCGAATCCAGGCCTTTTCCACCCGGTGTGGGGAGGAGGGTGACGATCCCACTGTGCTACCGGCTGAGAAAAGAGCTGCAGACAAAAAAAAAAACTATTATATTTAGGCCACCCGAATAATTAAATTTATCTCTCATGCTTTGTCTTATGTCTGTTAATTGCGTGTGTTCTATTTTCTGGGGAAAAAACCTTGCTATCTAAACCTGAGACAGACCAACTCAGCCATGGAGTGAAAAAAGCTCATTAAAGTTCCTCGCATCATCCACAGGATTCGAACCTGGGCCTTTTCCACCCGGTGTGGGAGGACGGTGACGATACCACTGTGCTACCTACACGCACTAAAGAGCTGCCGACAGACCTCATGAGAGTAACGTTGATCCATATGCACGAGGGGTCTTAGTTCTTGTCAGCAAAGCATATCCTACATTAAGCAACTACCGCCAACTGCCTGGATAGTGGACACCGTGCACATTGGTCCATGGGCTCATGTTGCTTGTACCAGAATAAGGCGTTCGTGGGCGTTCCAGGTATTTTGACTCATCAAACCAGTACGCTCGTATCCAGTCCTCCTGTGTCCATCCAGCGTGTTCTTGACCCCACAACAGTCGTCGTCAACAATGATCATCAAGAAGATGATTATTGTTGACGACATCATGTTTTCTGGCCCATCGTCATTTGGGACATTGTGATTGCATTCCCGATATTGGATTGCGATGTAAACTGCTACACAGTGACCTGCTTTTAAGCTTGTAGGTACAGCACACAGCACCCTTTACTCACCACGAACATCCCCTTCCCTAATCCTTTACAGTTCTATCAGTCGGAGTTGGCTTTATCCTTTGATACCATTCTTTGAACAACGTAATAACAGTGGTGTGTGAGCAACCGACAATGCCGTTTTCGATATGGAAGGACTCACGAGCTCCCACAAACATGCCCTTTTTAAACTCCGTGGTACCCTTACTACTTCCTATATCTGTTACTTTATTACTTTGAGTTTTTCTTTTATTTAATTATTTTTTATTAATTTTGATTAATTTATTTTTAATTTTCAGGTAAAAGGTCTTGTCCTGGAGAAAAAATGGGTCTTGTTTCAGTTTTCCTTTATTTTACAACAATTCTACAAAAATTTGATATAAAGTTACCAAATGGCGCAGTCGCTGATTTCAAAGGACTTCTTGCAGTCGTCTTGCAACCTATCCCCCAAAAAGTGTGCCTGACAAAAAGAAAATGAAAACAACGCATGGAAAAAAAAACTTAATTTGTATAAATTTCTTATTTCTTTAGTTTATATATTAATTATTTATATTAAATTTAGATTAAACAAACCGAAAAAAACTCGCAGAAAATTGTATTTATGTAGTCAGATTTTATCTGACTTTAAATCCGGTTGTAGTCAGATTTTATTTGACTACAACCGGATTTAAAGTCAGATAAAATCTCAAAATTATTATCTCTTAAAATTGCTACAAAATCATAACCAATTTTTCCAAACCCACAATAACTTTTTTTTTTTTAAATCGGAATGAAATTTTTCTGCAGTACATTTTTTCACGAATAATGTATAAATGACATCTTTGTAATTTGACAATAAACTTTGAATCACAAATGCATAAATAAGCACTTGTAGCTGCGTCAGTACTATCAAAAGAATTTCACAGTAATTCCAAATTAGTAATCAATACAGTATAAGGTTACAGATGAATTTCATCGATTCTTAAACTAATTTTGCGTTCTCAAGAATGTAAAAAAGACGATTTCTGTTTGGCCTCCACCAGAAAATGATTCTTTGGTGGAGGCCAAACAGAAATTTGTAGCCATGTGGAGATATCTAAAACACCTAAGATGAAAATATTAATACATTGGTGGAATATCTGTATGCATTCTTTTCACATTTTAACAAATGTAATTGTGTGCATGTGAATTTAAACACTGATGCTCTCTCGCTATTATTGCCTCGCAATTGAATTCAGTGAACTACGAGCAGCATATTAAACAAAAGAAATATTAACCTCGCTGATATTGGCAATTACTGGTATCTGTTCTAAGATGTCAGTAATCGGATTGAAGCTATCCACCTTCATAGGAAGTTCCAGTGACTATGACTTGCCTAAATTATAAATTTCGGGACTCCGTACAAATACAGACAACATAAAATCTTCACTAATCATGGATGAATAAGCAATGGAAGGTGCTGGCTGAAATATTAAATATTATAACGTAACAGAGTTATTTTTGAAATAACCTGCCTGTATTGAGGTACTGTATGTCTATTAATGAATAGTATGGAATTATCCAGCTTTTTCATAATCATATTTACTTTTAATACTATTTTCCAGGCCTTCTCAAAGAGTTTTTCGTCTAATCTTCAACCCTTTTTATCGGACCTATCACTTGTAAATTCCTGTGATGACAAATAGCTTGGAAAGTTCGGAAATTGTGATGGACCATTGCTTGAATTAATTTTCGATGCTTGAAATCTACAGTAATTCTCTTGTTTTTTCCATCAAATTTAGATGTCCATATTTGGGATGGCTTGAAATGAATCTCACATACCTATAACAATATAAAATATATAAATAAAATGTTATTCTCTCTTCTGAATTTCACTTTATTTATTATTAGCATCTCATAGATATATAATAACGATACCCAGTCCAAGTACTATTAGCTCTTACAACTAAGGATACACTTGCCTAGAATTTATCAAAGGTTGCGCCCATGTGCACTTGCCTAGAGTTTATCAAAGGTTGAATAACATTACATTTCGTGTATTTATTCGCACTAAAAGTTTCAATAAACAAATTTAACTTTATACAGGGTGATTCACTATCAGTGCGACAAACTTGCAGGAGGTGTAGGGGGCACAAAGGCGAATCGGAATCACATAGCTTTGTAGGGTCCGAAATGCCTTCGTCATGTGGGAGGTCGCGTGAACAAAGAAGCAAAGAAAAAGAACAGAAACAGCAACTCATTAGTGTAACAGAAATCATTTTAATGACAAGTTTGTTTTACATTGGCAAAAAGCCATTCTACAAAAGGTGTTCGAAAGTTCGACCAGAAGCAGTCACTCACACAGGCTTCACAGCGCCGCCGCATGGAATCCCTAACGTTCTAGAAGATTCCTGGCGTGTCTCGAATCTCCCCGGCAGCTACAGAGATGCGAGCGACGAGGTCTTCGACTGAATCAACGGGGGTCTCGTACACCAATGTCTTCGTTTGACCCCAGCAGAAGAAGTCCAGGCACGATAGGTCCGGCGATCTAGAGGCCAATGAACCGGACCACCACGACCTATCCAATGCTGGCCAAATGTAACGTTTAGGTGTTGGCGGACGTCATTGGTGTAATGTGGGGGGAGCCCCATCATGCTGTGGGGGAGCCCCATCATCATGCTCAGTCGTTGCGCCGCTCAATGTGGAACCACATTGAGCGGCGCAACGACTGAGGAACATGTGCTTCTTCAATAAGTTCGGGCAGGACTTGCTGTAGAAAGATCGAGTATGCCCTACCGTCCAGACGAGGGGGCAGAAGGTACGGTCCAATGAGGTGGTCTCCAACAATGCCGGCCCAAACATTGACAGAGAAACGGCGTTGAGTTGCACGTGTTCGCGTACCATGGCGGTTCTCTAAAGCCCACAAATGGGCGTTATGTTGATTGAAGGTTACCTCTCTTGTGAAACTTGTCTCATCCGTGAACAATACGGACGCAGCAAATGCGCAGTCTGTCGCACTCTGTTGAAGAAACTAAGTAGCAAAAGTCCTCCGGAGTGGATAATCCGCAGGCTACAACGATTGGACGCGTTGCAGATGGTATGAACTCATTTGGTTTGTTGACAGTATCCTCCATACAGTGGATTGGGAAATACCCAATCGGTGGCCTATCGCTCGAGTACTCGTACTCGGATTGCCTTCTGCAAGACGTAGGACATTCTCCTCATTGTCTGGCGTCCTCGTTGTTCGCTCTCGATTTATGGTACCTCTCGTGAAACAACCAGTCTCACGTAACCTTCTGTGCACACGTGCGAAAATCGTACCTGGTACAAGCACAGAGCGGCGCGCCCGTTACAGTCCGCAGCTCCATACGAGAGGTGCATGTCGGCCAGTTCAACGTTTGAATACTCGTCCATCCTACTGCCTCGGGAACCGGTTCGCAAATACTGACTTCCAGCTGGATCGCTGTTCACGCGACCTCCCGTTCAACGTCCTCTACCGCATGATGAAGGCATTTCGGACCCTGCAATTCTATGTGATTCCGATTCGTCTTTGTGCCCCCTACACCTCATGCAAGTTTGTCGCACTGGTAGTGAATCACCCTGTATATTGTAGAAATATTGAGATTTTGGATTTCCTAAAGAGCATGCATTTTTCAGTATGTCCAATACATGAAATGAATATTTTATATATGAATAAAACCACAAAATACGAAATTCTGACAAAATTTATTTCTATATTCTGACAAAAATATATCTGTTTCATTTCCTTGTGATAACTGATGTGTGATTAGATAAATTTACAATACTATCGTTTCATTACTGTTAAAATTCCACTATTTAAGATAACTATTATTAACTTACCACAAACTTGTTTTTGCAAACTTATCTCCTAATGTTCAGGTGGCACAGTGTCTTTCCTTGGTATAGCTTTCAACCATTTGTAAGTTAAAAGAGTATCTTTCTATGGAAAGCCAAAGACGTGTACTTTCGGATGGACCACCTTTATAATTTTCACTGTATCCAGGAACACAACATTTTCCAGATATTATTAAAAATTTCACAAAGTTCTATTATGAGATGAAATATCACAAGAGAAATAAACGTACAAACGCAACAGCACTAATAACACGAACGAAAGCACTATTACTAATGAGAAAAGACTTAAACTCTACTGGAATTAGTTCTTGACCCTCAGCCCACTTAGCAGAATGGGTTAACCCACCAATGATTTCCTAAATTGGCTTTGTTTTTAAGGTGGGGGTGGTTTAGCATGATGCGAAATTTTTGCCATTTTCTGTCGTGAAGCCTTGTTTCGTCTTCGTTTATCTTTATTTCTTCTCTATTCCTCTTATACTTCATTTATTGAGAAATCTACTCTTCCGCGTAATTATCAGAACACGGAAAAAACATGGTGTAACTCGTGCAGCTTCCGATGAAGCAGGAGAAAAGTTGATATGGTGGCGACCCCATAGAATAACAATGAAATGAAAAGTCAACGAGAAATATCAGAGAGGTATAAGGGATGCTGGCTATGGCAGTTTTTCGATATCTTCAGTGTCAAGATATTCCTTCACCACTTGAGCTTTATGTGCAGTCGCATTGTCAGCATGAAAAGGTCAGGTTATGTTAGATTAGGAACAAGCATTTGATTGAATCGATCATGTAGGACAGCATAGAATGGCTTTCCTTTTCTCAGAGTGCCGTCTAGGTTTTGTTGGATTGCAGTAGCTTTTTTTCCGACTACTAAAAGAAAATTTGGGCTAACTCCACAACTAAAAATCACACACAGGTTTCGAGGATCTGTTCTCTGTACGTCTGCGCATTTACGGCACCCTATCAAACACATGAAGAAGGTTAAAGTTTAAAGTGTTAGTTGTCAAATGGCCCCAGGGGTTTACCCCCTCATCTCCCCTAAACATCAATAAGGGTGTGCCCGTTGGTCATATTCCACCCCACGCGAGAATACCAGCTCCACTGTAAGTGCCCTTTCGCTGAAGTTGGACGGATGGTACCTCATTCCTAATTGTTTCGAGTGAAACAACCTCTAGAATATGTTTGTAGGCTATAACGGGACTCATCAGAGAATAGAACTGTACTCCATTTGTCAGGGCTTCAAGTCATACGGTCATGGCACCAGTTTCGACGAGCTCTGCAGTGGTTTGGGATTAATGGGATACAAACCACTGGCTTGCTTGAGTAGAATTCTCTTGAATTGGACCTTCGTAAACACAGTCCGTTTGGAAATGGTTTCACCTGTGTCCGTACAAACCACAACATACAGTTGATGAGAGAACGTCGCAAGGTTCAGTCTTGCTCTTTGAGTGAGATAGCGGTCTGTTCTTGTTGACGTATCCCTCGGGCGACCTTGGCCAGCTCTTCTTGTACTTGTAATAGTGGAACAGCTCCAGTCTCCTGAAATTGGTTTCATAGTGTCGAGACGACACTGGGTGACACATTAAGCCACCAGTGTACCACCTTCTTCTGCGACTGCGCGGCTCCAAGTCGTCCAACAGCCTGTCAATTCAAAGAATCATCGAAGCGACGATGACTTGATAGCCTGAATACTGGAGATATCGTTATCCCACTGAGAAAGCCAAAAAAATGGGAATGAAGTGATGTGGTTGCGATCCATGTTTTTATAGGCATGAATAATTGTATAATTTGCGGCTCTGTAAGGCGCTGTATCGATTTTAACTGTATATGCAGAATATGCATGCTAGGATGCCTATAATATCAAATATTCGCCTTCGGAGATACTGTTCGCAATAAAATATCCATGAAAAAATTTTGTATTACAATGAGTATCATTATGGAGGCTCATTGAAGGAAGCAACCTACAAAGGAACGGCGAAACAAGAGAAACAGCAGTGGAGATGCATAGTGTACAGAAAAGATGAGAAGGAAGAAATAGGTGTTACATACTACTCGGGAGAAGAATCCCACGATTTGCTCCATACTTAAAATGCAGCAATGAAGGCTTAAAGGTTACACATAAACAGGAGAATACCCCAAATGTAGAGGACATACTAAAGAAGCTATCCAGTAAAATTCATTTGCTGGATTTACTAATAGAAATCGCACCCATAAAGAAACAAATGGAATGCCTGAAGATAGAAGTTGATGATATCAAGAAATCAATTTCATTTCACTCAGATTCCTTTGACAAAATGCAAAAAAAGCATAAGTAAACTACAAGACTCAAATGCTGCAATCAGTAAAAGAATTGTGGAACTGGAAGCATTATTCAAGCAAAATGAGGGAAATTCAAATTTAATTAACTTAAAAATTGATTCAGTTGATCAACAGCTTTAACTAACTTTAAAATCCTACAATTTCTTCATTAACTAATAACGAAGAATTAGAAGAAGAATCCTAATATTAAAGCTCATATAGTTGATAAATATCAGGGTATTAAGAAAACAAAAATGGGTTTAACTTCTTGCAATATAATATAATTTATAAATTCAATGAAAGAATATATTTCATGTATAATTTTAGATAAAAAATGTTGAAATTTCGCATTATAACATATATGGTTATGACAAGGTGTATATGTTGAAAGAGTTCAGGAGAGGTGGAGGAATTATAATTTATTATAGAACATGCTTTAAGGCTGTACAGGTAAACCACTTAACTCAGTCTTGTGAAACCTGTTTGATATTATTAGGCGAAGATCCTCATAATATATTCATGATTTGTGCTTTTTATAGGCCACCATCAGAATCTATTGACAATTTCCTAATAGAATTAAAAAAAAACACAATTTTGCAATGGGATGACATACAGGCTTATGAGACTATACTTGTAGGAGATTTTAATATTAGTAAACTTACTAATGAATCAGATAATGTGATGCTCAAATACTCTGCAATTTTAAATGAACACACTTTATTTGGAATAATAGGCAACAAAAGATGGGAGGTGATAGAAATCTAAGCTCTTATTTAGATCATTTTACGACAAATATGAAGTTGAAGTATACTAATTCTTACGTATTATTCAGTGAAATTTGAGATCACAGAACATGTATGACTGATAGTGGATATGTACTCAAAGAAATCTTCCTGTGAAGAAATAAGATTAACTAAGGTAAAGAAGATTTGTCTTACTAAGGTAAGACAAATCTACAACTTCAAGGCGATGAGCTGAATTTAATAAAAACAAAAGCTGTTATTTCTGCGTTTGTGGCAAAACTTCTTCTGTACAAACAAAATTTAGAACGAAGAGAATTCAGCCAAATTCCAAATTTATCAACAGTAGAAAAATATGATGAAGACTTACTTACCTATTGTCAGCACTTGGATGCTCTCCATTCTGACTTCAATCAACGATTTGAAGATATTTTAAAAATGAACATACCCGATTGGGTTCTGAATCTTTTTTCAAGTACAAACACAGAAGAATCTCCAAAATTACAAGAAGAACTGATAGATGTAACAACAAATGATGAATTGAAATTTAAATTCAAAGACGGCTACCAACAATTATGGCTGCAAAAGCAGATACCTACTGTTTAGCCTGGATTATGGGCTATAATACAAAAGTTTTTAATTGCCTTTCCTTCATCATAAATGAAGGAAAAATTTATGAAGAGTCGAATCTTCAAAGGAATGTCTCACATAACTTTAGGAATCCAAAAGCAGTTGTTTCGCCTCACCCTAGAGTACTAAATAGATTCAGAGATAGGCACACAATGAACATAATAAATAACTTGTTGGCTAGTGTTGATTTCAGGCTCAGGAGAAGTTATTCTATCTCCAAATTAAAATTCCTAATAAGAAGATTTTTGATATTCAATGATACAGTAGATTAGACCTGATATGCAGATCAATTACTTTCTCTGTTTGCAGTGTGGAATGTACTATGTGTAATGGCTTCATTGTCTTTTCTGTTAGTTAACAAATCTGTATGCAAAAACTGTTGTAAATGATGAATTACAACTTGTTGTCAAGAAATTCACTTTTCTTAACAAGTTCTTTTATTGTAAACAAATTCTCTTGATAAAATAAAGTTGTCTTGTATTGCATTGTATTATTATTTGATTTCACCCGCTATCATTTTAATTGAGACGAGTAAGCGGAGGGTGAAGATTATGTGAGATCCCTGGAAGCATGCCATGATGGGTATATTGTATTACCGTCCTCCCCACACCTGGTGGAAAAGGCTCGGGTTCGAATCCCGTCGAAGACGCGAGGAACTTTAATAGGCTTTTTCACTCCGTGGCTGAGTTAGTCGGTCTCTGGCGTAAATAGCAAGGTTTTTCCCCAGAAACTGGGGTTTCTCGTCCATCCAGAAAACAGACAAATCGACCATAGAACAAACGCAATTAACAGACATAAGACACAGCACGCAAATGAATTTAATTATTCGGGTGGCCTAAATATAATAATTTGGGTATATTGAATGGTATCTTTTCGAACAGTACAGATTAATTTATTAATTAATTAGCGAGTTTATCAAATTTTGTTTATCACTCCATACTTATAATGACTATTATTATGATTATTTTGATATCTGGTACTAATATTGTTTTTCTTTTGTTTGAGAATACGTATTTTGTTTAATAAACGATTCGTGGACCGCTATCGTCCCTAATCTTCCAGTGTTCATTCACGGATGACACCAGATGGCAGAAGAGGCGTTTGCTATCAGCAATGGTTTTAATCTGTGTAATAAAAAACAAAGGTAGAACGTCTACTTATTGTGTGATACAGATCGAAGTGTAAATGCGTGTCTGTAATGACTGACTTTTAAGAGCATTGTTCAGGAAAAAAAACCGGAAAGAGTTGATACTGAACAAGCGTCTGTCTGATTCTTAAAGTACTTCTCAGTCATTTGCCTCTTGGAACATGGAATCACAAATTTTAGATTTTATAGAGGAGCATTTCACTACCTATACTATAACCATATTCGTGGTAGTGTTATGCGTGTGCCTTATGATTCCTCTCAACAACTGGAAGCGACGACTTCCACCTGGTCCGATCTGCCTGCCTGTTGTGGGTTATTTTCTATTTTTTGAAAAACTAGCGCATCTCCATGTGATTAAACTGGCCAAAAAATACGGGAATGTTTTCGGGTAAGTACACATTCATCCATTAATGATTTTTTTTATCTTTGTGAGAATATTGACATAATCCAGTTATTTTTGGATTATATCAGTAATAAAAATGATTTAGGCATTCTTTTTGGTTACTCCCACTAACAAAATTCCTTTTCCAAACGATGTGGAAAACGTTTATGGACACCGCTTGTTTGTTTATTTTTTAAATTTATTAATAAATTTTAATAAATAAACTATTTATAATCCGGGGACGATCTGTCGATGAAGAAAATCCACACGACAGAAGGAATAGAAGAAACGACGCCTCATTTAGTCACGGCCTTGAACCCCTAGTCACTGAATGCCCATATACTTATGAACCCCCGTGCCTGACGACTTAACTATGGCGAATATCATGAAAGGAAGGAAGTTGCTTTTGATGATGAAGGGTTTTAGGAGCATCGGCAACTTAGGCCATATTGGTCTGTATACACTGTCTGTAAAATATCGTGTTCTGTGGTCGATTTTCTGTTTGCTTGACAAAAAATCCAAGTTTCTGGGGGGAGGGGGAACACGCTACCTTTGCCAGAGACTGACTAACACAAACGTTGCCAAAAAGGCCAGTAAAAATTCCTCATGTCATCGATGGGACTGGAAAAAACGAAGTCTGTGAGTAGTTAATACATAATGTCTCCAATTGCGTGTATTCATTGGTCAGTTTGCTGAAAGAAAAAGCATAATTTAAGGAAGAAAACATGAAAACGAAGCCAGACACCAACTCGTGCCATTCCGCTTGCCATTATTACTCCCTGTACCTTCTTGTGCTTATTTGTCTTAAGTTAGTCTCCTAGATTTATCTGGTGACTATGTGTTTATGTGTTTTCAGGCAACCCCCCCCCCCTGTCAGTTTTTATTACGCTGAAATCTATGAATTTGGGTAAGTGTGCTGGTCTTGTTTTCGGGCTGACATTCGGGGTATTCTGCCTAAAATAGGCGTTTTCAAGTTTCACCATTTTTAAGAAGTGAACTTGTGTTTCTATATAATGGGGAATATATAGAGAAACTTTCTTTCTGACTGTCAGTTTGATATTTTTAAAACATACTTGGTGAACTTCCCAATTCTTGTGTTGGACACGATTTGTGACACTATTTTCCACTCTAGGGTGGCTGATTGTGGTGTAGGGGTTACTTCGGAGCTGTTTTGTCCACCAATATACGACCAGTTTTATTTTAAAGATACTACTGGGCTCTGGTCTTACAAGTTTTTGTTGGCTTACTATTACTTGATGGCCATCTCGTCTTCCCCTTCATTGCGCTCCAAAATGGCGGAGAGCGGGAATATTTTG
Source organism: Mastigoproctus giganteus (assembly GCF_048544385.1). NCBI lineage: Eukaryota > Metazoa > Arthropoda > Arachnida > Uropygi > Thelyphonidae > Mastigoproctus > Mastigoproctus giganteus. Next base: position 189,247,447 of record NC_143577.1, read on the forward strand.
TAGAGAAATTGATTTTGGGTGGGGCCATTTTATTTTATGACGTCATGTGGAGTTAGTTTTGCTATTGGATGAGTATATGTTTGACAAAATATTTAGGATTGCTATGAATAATTATTATAACTGTTGCATTCTGGGTAAAATAATAGACGTTTTAGCGGGTAAGACTGGTAGTCGTCGCCACTTTGTCATTTTCTGTTAGAGGAACAGTGGCATGGAGAATGCAACTAGTTCCAGTCACTTGCTAGTTGGTAATCGAGTATCGAGTTCCTCTTCTCGCAAAGAGGTTCTGGGCGTATTTTGTGAGGATTTTGTATTCATCGTGTGAGTCCAAACGGTGCTGCTCCTGGTCCTGTCTGATGTATGTCATTCTCGTGTAGAATAATCCCCGCAGATCTTCGTACCTTGGACACTGATACATAAGATGTGACCAGCTCTCACCATCTCCACAGGTGCAGCGTGGGTCATCAAGGAGCTCTAGCGTGGTGAACTTGTCATTGAAGGGCCCATGGCCTTCAATGACAAGTACCCAGCTGAAGCCAAGCCAGCGATTTTGGGTAGATCTTGTCAACTTATGGTAAAAATTTCCTTGTGATCTCCCCCTTGGTGGAGGTCATTCACCTGTTCTGCCATTCTTGTTGGAGGTGTTTTTGTAGTCGCGGTTTTTCCATGCTTTTTCCGTTTGTCGGTTCGATTGTATATCCTTGGAATGTGATAGGGATCCCTTTGGAGTAGTAGTAGATTAGGCTACGTCGGACTGCCTCCCGGTCCAATAGGAGGACACCGACCAGTACCTGGAGGGCCTCCGTGCTGACTGTATTGCAGGCTCGAGTCACTGAGTAAGATTAACCAATGGGTTGATTCTAGTGTTCTTCTATTGATGACCATAGTGGTCTTGTGATACCAAATAGCGACTGCGTAGGTGATCATTGGAATAAAAGTGGTCTTGTAATACAACATCAGGACGCGTTTTATTGAGGCCCCAGTCGCGGAACGTGATCCTTGCAACCATGCCAGAGTATTTACTTATTTTGTTCCTGACTTGTTTGAGGTGGGGCTTTTTGTATTGTATTTATTTGTCTTGGGCGGCACCTGGAACGTTAGTTCATCTCCGTCTCGTTAACTTATACAACTATGCAAAGATTAAATACTGTACAAAAGAAAACCTCAATAGATTGAGGTAAACACAGATAATTTCGAAGTAAACAATGAAAGTAATCTTATGCATATTAACATTAAAAAAAAAAAAAAAAAAACAAGTTCAAAGAAAATAATTAAGCATAATAGTACCATTCAACCGACAAAACTTTGCACAAGCCCAGAAGCAGGCACAAACCTTAAAAACAGTTCAGGTTAAATCCAGTAAGTCCTGGAGTCATTAGTAGCAAAGTCACAGTCAATCACCAATAACAAAGTCACAGTCAGTTAACAGCCATCCGAGCAAAGGAGCACAGGAATTTTCATCGCCTAATTGAGTTATAGTTGTAGGACAGTTGTAGAGTTTCAAAAAAAAAAAAAACACAACACACACACAGAGCACAAGTCCAGAGTTGTAGATCTCGTTGAGAAACTGGACGTCACTGCAGTGAAGGTGAAGAGTCTTGAGCTGAATTTGAAACATTCGCATGTGTAGTCATTGCAGAAAGGATTGCTAGCCTTTTATTGAAGGTTGCCTTAGCAAAATCCTGAAGAGCGCGGTAACTCGTGGCATTTGATACAAAATTAGGTTCCAATCCTGATGAAAAGTTGGGAATTGCATTCTGCAGAATTACTCGAAATTCATTGTATGAGGGACAAGAGTACAACACGTGCTGCCAATCTTCCACACCGCCAAAATGGCAGAGTTCCGTAGGAGACAAGCGAAATTTAAACAGTTTCTTATTTAATGATCCATGTCCTGATATCAAATAGGAGGTAAACAAGTCAAGGCTAAACCAGACTGTAGAATTTTTTATCCGTAAGAGAGTCAACTTCAGGAAAAAACTTATGCGTTACACTGCCCAGTGTTGTGTCATCCCACCTACCCTGCCACAAGTTGATCAACTCTTGCCAAATTCTTTGTCGTTCGGCTTTAACATCGACTTGAGTGTTAATAGAAATACCAAGGATCTGAGTGGGAATCTGACGTTTCAGGCGATAACATAAGCCTCTGAAAATTACGTAGAGATCGAGTGGTAACGTCCCGGCTAAAACCTGTAAAGCAGGTGTTGAGACTGTTCGACAAATCTTCAAAATACAAAGTAACATTGTAAGCTGGATTGTCATCAATTTTGATTGAAATTGTACAGTCCGCACCCTATGGAACCAAGTGCCAGCAGCATAGGTAACTATAGGGAGAAACATAGAGTTATAGTAGATTCTTAAACATCTTCTAGAAAGACCCCACTCAGTTCTAGAAACTCTGACAAGAGCGCCGGTGAAATTTCTGATCTTAATTCGCAGATTGGATAAATGAGGGAGAAAGTTTAACTTGCTGTCAATAGTTATTCCCAAAAGTTTGATTTCCGTTATTAAGGTATTTGTCTGTTGTTTATTTTAACTCTTGGTGGTCGACGAACATCCAATTTAGAGCCAAGGATCATAATTTTTGTCTTGGTAGAACTAATTTTTAACTTATTTTCAACTGTCCATTGTTGAAGATCAGATAGAACTTTCTCAGCGGATATTTCAATAGAAGACCTTGAATTTCCACCAACAAGGACTGTCAAATCATCCGCATATTCCATGATCTTCACGTTGTCAAAAGTTCGGGTAATCCACCCTTGCAGGACAAAGTTCCAGAAAAGTGGTCCCAAAATGGAGCCTTGAGGACACCCTCGAAAGACCTGACGCAAAATTTGTCTGTACTTAGATCTGGCGGTGATAAATCTGTTAGAGAAATAGCTCTTAATTAGAAGATAAAGTTGCTGGGAACATTCGGCATGACGTAAACGTTCGAGGGCACTTTCCCACCAAAGGGAATGAAAAGCACCCTCGAAGTCAATAAAGATAGCAAGAGTATACTTGAAACTGGAGTGTTCAACAGAAGAAATGAAATCTACAAGGGCGTCCTTGCAGGACCTACCAGGAGTGAATCCGTATTGATTAGGCGCAATTAATCCCCGTTCCAATAACAAGTTGTTTAATCGCAGGGCAATTAAACGTTCTAATAGCTTACCAAGGTTGGCCAATAAAGCTATAGGCCGATAAGACCTCGGTTCCTGGGGGGGCTTGTCAGGTTTCCTAATCAGCTTGATATGGGCTGTCTTCCACAGATCTGGAAGCATCTGTAGAAGATCTAAACATTTATTGAAAAGTTGTAGAAGTATACTGGGCTTAATCTTGGCGAGCCGTACTATAAAGGTACTCTCCAACATGTCCATCCCTGGGCATTTCTTAACTTTCACTTGTTTGACCGCTGTATCCAGCTCGATGCACTAAAAGGCTCAGTCTTAATTGAAGAAACATACAGAGAATTGGCAGAACGAATATAAGTGGAAAATCAGAGTGGGAGCTCACATTGTCCTGTAGAAAAAGATTATCTAGAATAATGTTTACAGAATCCGTCCAGTTAGTGGTCTCCAGACCATTGTATATGATCGATCCATACACTTCTTGTGTAAATAATTTATTTCTTACAATTTTATAAAGTAGCCCCCACGGGTCTGTATTACCAGAGTTGTGCACAAATTCTCTCCAAATTTCCTTCTTCCTGGTAGCAATTGCCTTTGAGGTGGGGCTGGAACAATGCTTTAGGCATAGAGTAGGAGTCGCTCTGAGGGACTCTCCATGAGCACAGGTCCCAGAATGATGGTGCCGAAATCTCGCCAACCATCATTTTGATAGTCGTGGTATGACGTTTCACCCTAATCAGCGTGGGGAGCCTGTGAATTTGAATCGAGCTGGCCATTTAATTTGTTTTTTAGCTGTGGAGGAAGTTTATGTTTGTTTATGGCCCATTTTAAGAGCCAAAACTCAGCAGAAAAAAAAAAAAAGTGGCCTGATTGTGCTAGTGGCAGCAGATGCCCATACCTCTGCAGCATATAAAAGCCGAGAGTATATGTGGTTTTTATATTTTTTCTGGTAGTTGTGACTTCATTGATATAATGTAGATGCTGTTTGGCAATTCATCGGAGTCGAGTTGCCAGTGTGAGGAGCTTGTCTATGTGGTAACTGAAGCAGAACTTAGGATCAAACACAACCCCGAGATCAGTATGCTTATTGACGATGGGTATCTTGGTATTATCAAGGACGATCGGTTCAGTTTCATCGCACATGCCCGGTATCTTGTTCAAAAAATTAAAGTACTGACTGGAAAGATCATGAGAATCTCCAAGAATGTATGAGGTATAAAACCTGTCACTTTAAAGTTGTATTACATATGTTTCTTCTTACCCATTATTTGCTATGCTGCTGGCGCTTGGGGTTTCCGGATTAATAATAACTCGGTTAGAAAATATCTTAATCAGGCTCAGCGCTTTTTTATCCTGGTCATAACTAGGAACTACAGAACTGTGTCTACGGTAGCTCTACATGGAAGGAATGGAAGGCTTCCTATTCAGTATGAGGTCATTTATCATAATTTAAACTTTTTTCGAAGGAGGCTATTCCTGCAAGGTTAGGAGAGTATGCTATAGATTTGGATATGCCTGTCAAGGAAGATAATGAAAGAATTAGGAGAGAACGTATAAATAGTTGCCAGTCTTCATGGACGGCTGCTGATTTAGGTAGAGCTACATTCAGTTTTTTTCCAAATGTGTCAAAGTTTCCTAAGCAAAAGGTGTCCTGGTTTGGTTCAGGCCTAAATTTTATCATTTATACTTTCAGGACATGGCAATCTGAACTCCAAGCTGTTTGCTTTGGAGTTGGCTGCCTCACCACTCTGTATGTGTGATGTCCCAGAAACAAAAGAACACTTAGGTTTTAATTGTAACTTGTAAATAGATCTAAGACAGGAATTACAAGTTCTGACTGACGTTTACCTGGAGGATGAATTACCTCGTTCGGTGGAGACAAAGAAAAATTATATGGTCTTCTCCAGTTTTGTAGATAAGGTGTTTAAAAGACGTAAAAGACTTTTCGGTAGAAATCACTAGAGTTTATTAATTTAGTGTGGTTTTTGTTTTCACCTTGTTCTGGAATGGGTACGAGTTTGCTTTTTCTAACTGATCTTTTGAAGCTGTGTTAGTATTAGTATTAGTATTAGTATTAGTAACGGCCGCATGGTGCAAGAAAGCCTATGGCTTATGCTGCACCAGCCAAAAAAAAAAATAAAAATAAATAAAAAAAAAATAAATCCGAACAAAACAATGATAAAAACAAAAAAATAAAAATAAATAACTAAATAATAATAATTAATAAAATAAAAAATAAATAAAAAGGAAATTAAACCTATCATCCTATGCGCTTCCCTTACCCGAAAGTACTATCCAGATGACCTTTGAATTTCCCCAAACTCTCGGCCTCTACCACCCATGAAGGCAACTTATTCCAGTAATTTATAACTCGCTGGCTAAAATAGAACTTCCTGCAATCCAATCTAAACATTTCCCCCCGTAACTTGAATTTATGTCCCCTAGTTCTAGCATCATTTATAATCTTGAAAATTTTGTCCTCATTCATTTTACTGATGCCTCTCAGAGCCTTAAACACCTCAATCAAATCTCCTCTAAGGTGTCTAGTTTCCAAACTCTGCAACCCACATATTCGAAGTCTTTCTTCATAAGGACGCCCTTTTGCCGATCTCACCAGGCGAGTTACCCTTCTTTGCACCCTTTCAAGAAGCTCGATGTCTTTCTTCAGGTGCGGTCTCCATACTTGAACACAGTATTCCAAGTGTGGTCTAACATAAGCCTTATATAATGGGATTATCACGTCCCTATCTCTACTTGCAAAAGTTCGATAGATCATTGATAGGACACCATGGGCCTTCCTTGCAACCTGTTTACAATGCTCAGAGAATTTCATGTCTGACCGTATCGTAACACCCAAGTCCCTTTCCTCCAGTACTGGCTTTAGTTGAACTCCACCAAGTGAATAAGTTTTTTTGGGATTACTGTTTCCCAGGTGTAATACCTTACACTTTGTTGGATTAAAGCACAGCTGCCATTTTTCTGACCATTCCTGGAGTCTATCTAGGTCTCTCTGAAGAAGCTCAGCTTGACAGTGATCATTAACTAATCTCCCAATTTTAACATCATCTGCAAATTTAGACATCACGCCCTCTATCCCTTCATCAATGTCGTTTATGAAAATTAAAAACAACAGTGGTCCTAATACTGATCCTTGGGGAACCCCACTTCTTACATCAACCCAATCTGAGGAATAGCCATTTATCACAACCCTCTGCCTCCTGCCCTGAAGCCATCCTTCTATCCATCTAAGGATTTTCCCAGTGATTCCAACCTGTTCCAGCTTATAAAGCAACCGCTCATGTGGGACTGATGTTTGTTTGTTATTTAGTTTTTAGGAGCATTAGCAACTAAGGCCATATTGCTCCGGGATATGCGGTGGTCATTCCCTGACCTTTCCGCATTCTCCGTATTTGGTGGTGACGGGCTCGAAGCCCGGTCTAATCAAGAAGCGTGTGCTATGCACTGCTGCTCCTTCCCACCTGGCTACGGAGGCGCCTTTGTGGGACTGAGTCAAAAGCTTTGCTGAAATCTAAATAAACAATGTCGAAATTATTCCCTAAATCCAGCTCGTGAGTGACCCTTTCGAAATAGCGAACCAGATTTGTTAAACATGATTTTCCCTTTACGAAACCATGCTGAGTATCCTTGAGAATTTCAATTCGATCCAAATGATCCTGAATTCCACCCTTGATCATTGCCTCCATGATTTTCCCTACTACTGAAGTCAGACTGACACGTCGATAATTTCCAACTTCACTTTTAGAGCCACCCTTATGTATGGGAGATACATTTGCACTTTTCCAATCCAAGGGAATCTCCCCAGAGTCTAATGATGCTCGCATAATTAGCCTCAATGGTTCAATGCACTCGCTTGCCGCCTCTCTTAAGATTATAGGGTATATTCCATCAACTCCAGGAGCCTTACTGGTCTGTAGGCTCGAAAGTTTTTTCATTAAATAATCTTGCGAAATTTCAATATCATTAATTACATATTTTTTAACTTCGCTCCCACAATTTCCCTTTGCCACAAAAGGCTTTTCATTTGTAAATATCGATGCAAAATAACTGTTGAGTTCATCTGCAACGGCAGCTGGTGTATTTATTACTATCCCCTTTCCCTTACATAAAGGTCCGATCTGGTTTGTCCTGCTCTTCTTGGCATTTATATATGTGAAGAATTCTTTATCCCCCCTCTTTGCTCTGTTTGCTAGTGATTTCTCATAAACTGCCTTTGCCTGTCGAACCTTTTCTGTGGCTCTATTACACATCACCTTGTAGCTGTTATAGGCTTCAGTACTTTTTATTGTTCTGTAACCTTTCCATGCCACCTTTTTCTGCTCAAGTAATGCGGCAACTTCACTAGTCATCCAACTTGGAACCCTCCTCGTGGAGTATTTTTTTAATGGTATATACGCATTCAAGGCATCTGTGATTAATGTTTTAAAAGCGTACCACAGTTCAATCGTATTCATTCTCTGCGCGATATCTACCCAGTTAATAGAGGCCATGTAGTACCTTAAGGCATCGTAATTTCCTTTTCTGAAATTAAAACCCATTCCTTTGCCTTTTACTTCTGCTACCTCTCTCGTCATCATCCACCGTAGAACTCCGTGATCACTTCCTGCTACTGGTTCCTCTACTGTCAGCCCTGTTATGTCATCTGATTCATGTGTGATGATGAGGTCTAGGATATTCTTTTCTCTAGTATTTTCCCTGACATGTTGATACAAATAACAGTCATCTAGTTGATTTAAAAATTTTGTTCCCCATGTCGAGTTTCCTTCCCATTTACTCCAATCAATTAGAGGCAGATTGAAATCACCCATAATAAGGCATTGACGCTTACTTGCCCATTCCATTTGCATGTAGAGGCTTTTGTCATAATCTTCACAATCACCTGGTCTGTAGATTACTCCTACTCGCATTATACCTTTGTTTCCAACTATCTCACACCATACAGACTCTATACTAGCATGTGAAACGTCTGAATCCGGGAAAGCTATCGTCGCATTCAGGCTGCTTCTGATAAGAAGCATTACCCCACCACCCCTTCTATCTAACCTATCCTTCCTAAATACATTATACAAGCCGTACTGAAACTCATCATCCCCAATTTCCGGGTGGCACCACGTCTCTGTAAGCCCTATTATGTCCGCGTTACTTGTTTTAACCAGCAGTTCGAATTCGCTCATTTTATTGACGACACTTCTAACATTACTGTATAAACAATTAAGATTTACTGTTCTTGTATATTTAACAACCCTAACACAACCCTTGAAGTTTTTTAGGCTCTCTTCCCTGGCATTAGCTACCCGCCCACGTGAAACGTTTGTGCCCCCAGAACATCTAGATAATACGTCCAGTTGGGGTAACAGATAAGGACTCTTGAGGTATGTGCAAGAGTTACTTTGACCAATATTATCAGATAAACGCGTGTCAGTATTACCCACATCCCCCCTAACTAGCAGTTTCCCTGAACCTTTAAGGTATCCTCAATAATACTGGCAAAAACTTTTGCACCACCTTTGTTTAAGTGTATCCCGTCTCTACAAAACAAATTCCTTCTACCTACAAGTGTGGACCATGCTGATAGAAATTTACCCCCTAAAGCCTTGCAGATTCCTTCAAGTCTTGAGTTAATCCACAAGGCTCTTAACATATAATCCCTCCTATCGTGTCTGGGCAGAATTGCAGACACATAGACATTATGGCCTATCTCGCGACATTTCCTCAGCATGGTTCTGTATTTTTCCAACAAATCGTCAGATCGTGTACGTTTAATATCGTTTGTCCCCACATGAATAATAATATTTTCTTTACCCCCTTTAAAATTTGACAGTCTGTTGGTGACATCATCAATAGTTGCTCCCGGCAGACATACCCTGGTTCTCCTCCACCTATCTTTATTACAAAAAATATTCTCCGTTTCCCTGACAATGGAGTCTCCTAATAATACAATGTCCTTTTTAACCAGAGTAGTTTGCACTTGGTTTTTCTGTTTTGAATCGGGTGTGCATCACTTGGTAGACTGCTGGAGTTTTGAGTCCCTGACGAGCTCCCAGATGCATTATTTTCGAGGGCAAGCACTCGTTTTTTCAGGGACTCAAATTGTTCCCTCAGTGCACCAAATTGTAATTTAAGATCGGTGCACTCCTTACATCGATCACAAAGAAAAGAATCCCCAGGTGAGCTAGGATTAGTCACCAGGTCGACCTTGGAAAACATTCCACAGGTTCCACAACGGATTAAATCATGACTCACCCGTAAATCGCCATCTGCTATTTCCGTGTGAGTCACGATACCCTGTGACGTATTTAAGGCAGATCTCGTAACTACCATTATAAAATTAAATAAATATCAATGAAAGTAACTTTAAAAAATTATATCTATAATATTATTAAAATCAAACAGTTACAGGAAAACCTATAACAAAATAATCCAACAATATCTAAATAAATCAAATATTTAAAAGCACTATCCAAAAGTAAACCACTTAACTGAGGAGCCCTGTCTAAGCGCGTCCGTTCACCTCGAATGCTAACCTCGAAATATCCTTGTTGTTCCTTGTTGAACAGGCTGCAATGAGGTTATTTTACTTAGGTTTAAAGATAGACATAACGAACTAATAGTTTTTTTAATGGTTTTGATTTGGTTTGAAGACAAAGTATGAGTGAACATATTTGGGTTGCCTTGATATAGTTCTGTCAACCGACAGAACTGATTAGGACTGGGAAATATTGAAATGATTGTTTTAATTTCACACATACAATTTGTGGTTACTTGAAGTTCTTGAAGATTGTCTATATATTAACACAGCTGTCGGATTGTTGGTAGGAAGTTACCAGCTGAGCAAAGAGGTAATTTTGTATGGTAATTTGCGAATGAAGTTAGTACAATTATGATGCTGTTGTGTCAAGGAAATTACAAATAAATTGTGTTGGTATCGTGGTGGGTCTGTGTTAAGTTGATAGTAGATGTTGGATCTAGACCAAGGTTACATAATGCTTCTACATCCAAATGTAAAAGTGTAATTTTGTATATAGTTAGTCTTTAATTGAAGTTAAGATATAAATGAGTTGTTAAGTTAAATGTTAAGATATAAATGAGTTTTTAAGATATAAAAAAGTCCAAATGGAATTTTAAATAATTGATATTTAGCCATACAAAAGAAGTATTTTTGGCTAAGCTCCTTAATTCAAATGTGTTATTTAACTTTGATGTATAAGTATAATGTGTACGTTACTGTTGTCTCAAGGAGTTTAATGGTAAGGGAATTGTGATGAAATTGTGGTGGTCCGTGTTAAGAAGGATCTAGACCAAGGTTACATGAGAGCATCCTTGGACTCAGGGGAGGTCCCCACGGACTGGAGATGTGCAAATGTATCCCCAATTCACAAAGGGGGATCGAAGGGTGACACGAGTAATTAAAGACCAGATAGTTTAACTTCTGTTCCGGGTAAAATAATGGAGTCACTCGTTCAAGATGCATTGCAGGATCATCTAGACAAGCCTGCAGCAATAATTCGGACACAGCATGGGTTTGTTAAGGGAAAGTCTTGTAGGACAAATCTGATTGGGTATTATGATGTGGTTACGAAGGAACAGGATGCAAATTTGAAAGATTTGGTATATAACAATACAAAAGAAGTTTTTTTTTTTTTTGTTAAGCTCCCTGATTCAGATGAGCTATTTAACTTTGATGTTTAAGTATAATGTGTTGAAACTACTGTTTTAGCTCCGTATAGTGCTGGCCATTCCAGTGTGGTGATTATTTCAAACTCTGCTACCCCTTAGTTCCAATGTTATGCTAATAAATTGTGTGTATTCTTGTGTCAACTTGTCTCTTTTGCTGTATAAACAATAAGAAAAGCTGCAAAATTGGGTAATCTCGCTAAAGTTCAATTGAACGTGCCACAGTACGAAAAACGCCGTTATAGGTCCCTGCTGTCCAAATGGAATTCGAACTTGGACTTTCCACCTTGTAGAAAGACAGCGATCATAGCCACTGTGCTGCTGCCTTTATGGATCTTGCATCTTGAACGACACATTTAGTCTCCTGATATGGCTATCCGTCCTCCTGATTTAGTGTCCTGGTATCATCTAGAAATATAAATTGCAATACGATTTTTTTTGTTTCGCATAATTTTTAAACTCAACAATTACAGAACTTCAATGCCATGGCCAATGGCAGCGTTTTTTTTTTTTTTTTTTTCATAATCGTTAATTTTCGGAAAGCTATCAGATTGCTTGACTAAAACTAAGAATAAGATCATACTTAAGGAAGATGCCAACTTGAGTCTTGCATGTTAAACTCAGTTATATAAAATTTGAGGTTTGCACACTGCTCGACAAAGTTACAAGAACAAAATGTTTCTCCTGTAATTTCTTGGGTACCAATGTTGCCAAAGGCGAATATTTGATATACTTGGTGTTCTGGAATTCAACTTATGATTATCCAATATAAATCGATCTAACACCTTACAGAGTCACACATTATGCAATTCATTGATGCTTATAAAAACACAGCCTGCGATCGCATCACTTCATTCCCTTTTTTGTGGCTTCCTCAATGGTAGCTTTGCCTGTTTTGTTGGACAAAAACCCAGTTTCTGGGGGAAGACCTTGCTATTTATGCCTGAGACCGACTAACTCAGCCAAACAATGAAAAAAGCCTATAAATTTTTTTTCGCGTCATTGACGGGATTCGAACCCAGGCCTTTTCCTTCCTGGGTGAAGAAGATGGTGAGGATAGCACTGTGCTACCCGCGCAGACTCTATTCGGCTCTAACAGCAAGACGATGTACTCTCATCAATTCTCATCCATCTCATACCCTACGATGTACTCTCATACATTTTCTGATGAAGTCGCTTCCGCCATAAGCGAAAACAGTTCCAACCGGACTGTGTTAAGAAGGTTCAATTCAAGTGGACTCTTTGCAAGGAAGACATTGGTTTGTGTCCCATTAATCCCAAAATTCTGCAGAGCTCCTCGAAATTGGTTCCATGAACAGATGACTTGGAGCCCTGACAAATGGGGTTCAGTTCTCTTCTCTGATGAGTCTCGTTTTAGCCCACATTATAGACATTATTTAATCTGGAGACAACGTCGAATGCGGTACTAACCCTCCAAAACCAGAGAATGGGGCACTTATTGTGGCGGCAATGTTCTCATGTGGTCCGGAATAATGATCAATGGCTGAGCCCCTCTTCATGTTTTTGATAGTGGTAGCCTAATTCAGCAGAGGTACCGACAACAGATCTTTGACCCTATACATGACTTTTTATAGTTGTGGTGAGTCCATATTTTCATTTCATAACCGACACCACTGCACGTAGAGCTCAAGTGGTGGAGAAATATCTTGAAACTGAAGATCATTGACTGTTGTGAACAGCACGATCACTAAACTTAAATCTGATCGAACGCTTGTAGGGTTCCCTTCAGAGTCGTATTGCACGCCGACAGCTAACTCCTCGATCACTCAGTGAGCTGAGGTGTGCGCTGGTGGAAGAATGGGATTTATTGCCACAGAATATTATACGCACTCTTATATCCAGCATTCGCCGCAGTCGGGCCTGTTTAGCCGTTGCAGGGATTTATACGCTGTACCCATGTTTTGTGACCATATTTTCGAGCATCTTGAATCAACTTCTGTAATGTGACTTTTTCAGTAATTTTTATGCAACCCCTAAAATGTCCCTTATACCTGTACGAAGGTTTTCCCTGTATCTTCATTTCATCATTATTTTATGGTACGCCACCATACTACATTTTGTTCCGCTTAATCGACAGGTGCACGAGTTACATCACGTTTTCTATATATTCTGTTAATTTTTTCGAGAAGTGTATTTGGTCAAATTTTCAGACATAAAGATTAATGCCAGAACTTAATATAAGAGCAGTTTAATCATTATAATTCCTAACTGTCTAAAAACAGTTTTAGTTTAAAGTTTATGATTTTATTTTTGTGTTCTTGTCAGGTTGAAGGTCGGAAGTCGGTATGTTGTTTTCCTAAATGACTTTGAAAGCGTGAAAGAGGCACTCAACAAATCTGCATTCCTAGACAGACCACATCCATCCTCACTGTCTCTTCTCCCTGAAAGCAGAAGTAAGCAAAACAGCCATTATTTTGATTTTCTTCATCACAAATTTTACGATACTTAAAACTTTAATTTTAAAAATAAAAATAATTTAATTAAAAAAGTGTAAGGTATTATGTCTATATTTTTTCTTTTGTAGTTTAGCCACGTTTATGTATGTGGATGCTCTTCGCATCTACTGTTTTTTATTAAGGAGTAGACGGCGATTCTCTGCCAATGTGAAAATGAGAGAATGCATCGAAACAGATTCAGAATAAAGTTCGCGAAGCTTTTCAGTAGAGTGCTGAGATGAACTTTTAGCACTCAGATCTGAAGTCAGCATTTAACATTGTAAGTCCTTGCAATTAGCAGCGTGGTTAGCTCACCGTTGCTCGGCATCGTGTAGAAAATTCATTATTTATTTTTTCTTTTTTATTTATTTATTTTGGTTTATTTTACTATTCGGTCCCAGCCAGCTTTCCTGGCGCTCCCTCCACTATTTACAAACGGTTCAGGTAAATACAAATTGCCCCATTATAACATATTGAATTTCTGCACTTCAAGTGTCCTCTCCATTACAGCCCTACAGTTCAGCCCGACAGTTTACGTCATGTAAGTTTGATTCTCTGCCAGAAAAATTAGCTAATGAGAAAGTCCTCTTGAATCATTTCGCCTTTCTTCTTCTGTTGTTTGCAGCAGCTGAAAGAAACATAGGTAGCTTATCAAGATTGTGTTTTTTTGCTACATTTGCAGCGGCGCCTCCGTAGCCAGGTGGGAAGGAGCAGCAGTGCGTAGCACACGCTTCTTGATTAGACCGGGGTTCGAGCCCGTCACCACCAAATACGGAGGATGCGGAAAGGTCAGGGAATGACCACCGCATATCCCGGAGCAATATGGCCTTAGTTGCTAATGCTCCTAAAAACCAAACAACAACAACATTTGCAGCAAGACTTGTCTTTTCTTGAAATTCTGTACTGCAAAAGCATCACAAAGTCTGTTCCTGTCTTGAGTAGAAGAGCCTCACATCCCGAATCCAATTTTCGCACTCTGGGTGCTCATCAATCAGTTCCTATCGTAGATCCTGGTACTCATGGCACCTATAGAGAAGATGTGCCCAGTCTTATTTTGCTCCACAAGTACACATGAACATTCTGAAATAGCTAATTCATATAATTTTCCAAAGAAAGACCCGTATCCTGTAAACAGGAACGTTGCATAGAGATTTGGTTGAAACCAACTTGCCATAACCTTCCCAAACTGTTTAATGCTTGGAAGAAACTATTTTGTTATTAAACCCTTGTACAATTGTTCCATCTGTCCTGGAACAGATCAATAAGAAGAGTACAGAATCGTTTCCTCTCTTCATTATAATCATCGTCACAACGAATCTCAATTGATATCTAATCGTATGGCTCTCTACGCCGCAGATACAACCAGATTGACTTGAATACTAAGATCAGTTCCAGAGGCAGCTGTCCTGCTGTCACCTGCAAGGTCTCATTTGACACAGTTCTACAGACCATACTTTTGCAACGCTCAATCTAGCCAAATATGCACCCCATAGCTCGCAATTGGCAAGAAGATACAGAAGCAGCATTCTTGTGGAACGTTTTAGACACACATCTACTCGTGTCATTACCAAGTCAAATCCAGATTTTACCGAGATTAAAGTGAGAGATACACCCATTAATTAGGTGTACCTAATAAAATTGCTTCTCGGTGCATCATAATGAGTTTCAGCCTTGCTGCGGTTTCCCACGAACGTGTAATCTCCTTTCGTTTTGGGTCCGTGAATAGTTGTCTGAATTAATCATTTAAATTTAAATGTAAGTTTACTGATAAAAGTAATGATTAAACCACCTTTTTTTTCGGCCGATTTATTTAGCTTTTAATTTATTTATTAAAATAAAATTGAGGATACATTTTTTTAGCGTTTTTGTCAAACGTGAGTTTTACATACATTTTTTCCCCATTTCCATTTCACATTATTTTAATAAATACTTTTTCCTCTTGATGTGTATTCTGTTTTAAACTAATATTATGCAAGGGTATTACTAGTTTATTATGGTAGTCTAGTTATGGATCTAATTCAGAAAAAATTCAATATTTTGTTTGACTTATATCATTAGAAATAATTCCTAAATTTTAAAGTATTGCAGTTGCATGAAAATGTTTAGTTTTAACACGTGTAAGTAAAAATTGCTACAATTTTTCCTTAAAGATTTTGTTGGAGAAAATGGCACTGTCTGGCAGGAACAACGAAGATTTGCATTACACATACTTCGCGATCTGGGATTCGGCAAAGGCCAGATGGAAGAGCGCATAAAGGTAATTGCAACTGAGATAATGGTACATAACAATGCAGTTTCTGAATCTTTAGCTACATTTCATATCTATGTTTTGCAATGAAAAAGCACGAATGCAAAATTTTGCAAAGAAGACGGGGAGAGGTGTGAGACCGCACAATAACAATTGTCATAATGAAAAATAAAGATCATGATGATTGGCTAGCGGTCGAAGGGGGAGTCCGTCAAACACCTTTGGTCTGTTGCACCCGATGTTCTAGTACAACTATTCAACATTTGTCTTAATGAAGGCTACTTTCTTACACGTTGTAAACACGCCAACCTCAAGCTTTTACCGAAGATCCAAATCGTCCAACTGGCACAGCCAAAGCATACCGTTCAATTGCTCTATTACCAATATTAGGAAAAGTATTTGAGAGTTTACTTCTCACTCGTCTTCAATCTGTCTGTGAAACCAAGGGATTCGCCTTCACACTGCAGTTTGGCTTCAAGCAGCGGTGCTCAACTGCTGATGCACTACTGAAAACCACTCAGGTAGCAGATAATTCTGATGGCCATTACGTACTAGCGATATTTGTAGATTTTTATGGGAGTTTTTGACACCGTCTGGTGGCCAGGGATCCTGAGGCGAGCCAGAATATCTGGCTGTTCCTTCAACATCTTCAAATATTTTACAGATTACTTCTCTAACAGAAAAGTTACTATGAAAACAAATTTCATAGTATCACCCGCCAACTCACCGCAGGCTGCCCGCAGAGCTCTGTTCTGGGGCCAGCTGTTTGGAATATGATTCTGGATGAATGGCTGTATGACTTCCCCCATACCACACAGCTCTCATATGTAGATGATTTTTTTATCGTTGTTGAGGACCCTACTCATGCAGCTATTGAAAGCAGAGGCTACACAGTCTTGATCTTGGTCTTATTCTGCTCAGCCCAAACCTGTCGGTTTGGGCTGAGGAGAATAAGCTGGATATCTCTACAGATAAAAGTAGAACTCTACTTCTCAAAGAACGTCTTCACATCAACAGACCACTAACCATTCGTTATAAAGGACAAGTACTCAAGAATCAACGTTCATTCAAATTTTTACATGTTACCCTAGATGATCGCAGAACTTTCATGCCACATCTAAAGTACATGAAAAGAAGGCCAAAAATCATATCAGTATGCTTGATCGCTTGACCCGCAAAGACTGGGATCTTAAGGAACTTGCACTCCACCCCCTTTATTCAGCTGTTTTTATACCGTTCGTAACATACGGCGCTGCCGTACGGTTCCATTGTTTGTCCATCATCAGCACTAGAAAAGTTATCCTGCAGTTACCACGGTTGATGTTATTAAAAGACTCGGGCTTGTAGAACGACATCAACAGCAGCACTACAAGTATTAACAGGCTGTATCCCCCTTGACCCACAAGCGGCCTTCAAAAGGCTTTCCCATGATATCAGAAAGAACAAAGAAACTGAATTTCTGGGGATAAACGCTATTGTCGATGCAGATCCGAAACGAGAACTCTGTCGTACTTTGCAGGAACTGGTTTCTCCTCAGGCAAATCCGTAAGGATGATTCCACCAAAGGCAGTACTATCAATGTGTTTCTACCTAGTGTCTCCTACCTCAACAAACAAAGTCTTTGCTGGTTCCACCCTAATTTACATACCACCTTTCTTCTGACAGGACATGGGTCACTCAAAAAGAGACTTCAGAACTTTGGGCTTGTAAAAGATGCCAATTGTGAATGTGGTGAACTGGAGGACTGGCACCACTTAATGCACTCGTGTAACATTACCTGAATCTACGTAATCAACTGTTACTGGATCTATTAATCACACTTAGTCCGGGGCGCAACCTGTTAAAATCAAAACAAGCGTTTTTAGCTTTTAGCAGGTATGTTTCAGCAGTCTTCAAAAGACTTTGGTGCCATCTCTCCACATCTGATTCCACAATATAGACATCCAGACCAGACATTCCTTAAACCGCTGTGATCTCTCATCGTACCTGTTCTTTCCTCATCATCAGCCACTATCAAAACTGAATGAACACCCAACTGGACATCTCCCTCGTAGGAATGACGGCACTGAACTGATAGCAATCAAACTCACACACTTCCCATTGCATCTACCCAACTTAGCAGAACTCCCTTGTTTTGCAAGATATCTTCCTTTTCATAGCCTTCGGTTGGCTCTCAGACCAGGGGTGATTCCCATTTCTCTCTTCCCACCTTCTTTCCGCTGGAGGATGCCTTCTTTCCTCACCCTCCTTCTTTTGCCTACTTCGACTCCAGCACTTGTACTATCTTCCCCACTCTCTTCCCTCCTTTTTTTTATTTGGTCTCCGTTCAGAAAGCTCAGGCGACCCTGGCGGAGATCAATCAGAGTATGAGATCAGCCTGGCTCACTTACAAGTGGTGGTAGCGGGCAAGGTAGGGTCCCACTAGGAGCCCTGCGGCCAAGTAGCCAGAGGCACAACAACAGAACATAACACAATATTGTATAAACCAGACACTACACTTTTTTCTGGTTTATGCAGTAGTTCTGGATTCCATCACAGAGTACATACGGCGCAGATGTGGGAAACCACAGGTGGCGCTTAACCCTAAATACTATGCCACTATGCAACTATTCTGTTTTGTTTTAATCATTAAGAAGGTATCCCTTCTTTTCACCACTCTGCTAGGGTAGCCAACATTAGTTGTCTCCAACAGGTGACTCCAAGGTTTGCGTGTACCGTCCCTTTAGAGATGGTGGGGTTTTCCCTGCACTCAATTCAACCACCTCTGGATCCAGTGTTCAAATATCAGTAATTTAATTACCTAACAATGGTGGGGGGGACTGACGACTAGAACACTGGGGCTTACATAGCGATTGGTTCGTTGGATCTTTGAATATATTGCAATGAAATGACATCTTTAATATCTCTTCTAAACCATGTACTCTCTCTGAGTGATAGAAATTTTTTCGGATCAAACTTTCATGGAATAATTAGTTATCCTGACCCCCAAATATGTGCTTCTTCTCCCATTGGTGTAGCGCAGAAGTTGATCAAGTCAAAAGCGTTCCGGTCTAGATTTAATAAACTTGGCTTCCAAGCCCATTCTAGTGTCACGAGGTCTTGACGACAAAGCATGCCTGACTGACATGGCTCCTATTTAAATTGCATTCTATTACTATTGGTGTGTGTTATTGAAAATTGTAATTGTGAAGTATGTGGTAAATTGTGAGCTGGCCGCAGTACAAAAAATCAAGCACTGGCCATCTCTGGTTGTCGGCGAATTCTCTTTTTCGATTTTAAGCATTTCATCAACACTCCTTTTTGACTTTTGCATGCCTCGAAATCGGTATGCTAAACCCAGCAAATACCATTGGTATTGTGGAACTGTGTGTTGCTGGCCATGTTAGCAACTCTCTTCCTATGAACAGGAACTAAGGTAACTGTAAAACATTAAACGTTGTTTAAGGTTTTTCAGTTACATTTCAAGGCACTTAAAATTCTTAAACTTTGTTTATGGTTTTTAAGTATTACAAATATAGAAAACGACAATGAGTCCACCATCAAACACTTGGGAACTACACTAAAACATTAGTCCACGAAGAGCATTGTCCACCGATAACCACTCTCTGTCTTTTCCTCCTCAACCAGTCCTTTATCCACAGCAGCAACTGGCCCTGAATGGCATACTGCTAATATATATATTTATTAGCAGTGTGGTAATTAATTACCACACTGCTAACTGCTAATAAAAAATTCGATATCAAATTTTTTAAATCCTGATCGTTTGTCACTGCATCACAGTATCCAATAAAACTGGTCAGACAAAATCGTCCCTTAACAAATCCCTACTCCACTATAACTGCATTCCTGTTTAGATCCTACATTACTTCATCAATCGATGACAGTCATTTTTCTATTAGCTTAACTTTCTGGAATGGAAGTTAAGCTAACAGGTCTGTAATTACTCCTGTCGCCTTTTGATTCTCCTTGGTGAACTGGGGATACACTCGCACGTCTCCAGTCCATAGTGAGAGCCCCTGAATCCAAGGATGATCTCATTAATATGGATAATGGTTTCCTTACCTCCTTTGCTGTCTCGTTAAAATAATTTGGCAGATTCCATCCAAACTTGGACAATTTCTGTTCCACAAGTTCCATTGGTTCTTTTCGGGAATCATATAAACTATCCTGGCTGATACAATGATCTGTTCTCTTGGTTATTTCTCACATTTTTCCTCGAGTTTCCTTTGATATTATACTGTTTCTCGAATTCGCACTCTCTCATTGGATTTTTTCTGCTATTAGCTTTCTCACTAATAGGAAGAATTATAGATATCTTTTGGGTTAGCTGATTTTGAACCATTCCTTGATTGATGAGAGCTATATCAGTCATTTGCAATATTCGTTTTATTTAAATTTTAAGTGTTATTTTAAGACATATCTGCATGCCAATTTAGCATATGGTTCTACAGATAAGCCCTCACAACAAACCTGATCATCAGCAATAGGAGTATGTATTTTTTGTGGAACACTCGTACGTGTAGTTTGTAATGCCGTTGTAATTTTGTCATCATTATTTGAACATTTTTCACATTCCCACTTTCCTTTGTATTCAAATATTCCCTTAAATTGTTCTAATGTATTTGAATTGAAATGCAAATCTCATCGATAAGGAATCTTCAGTATATACTCATTGTTTTTGCAGTCCTCAGTGAACTTATAGTTTATAGCATTTACCCAAGAAAAACAATTGTAGCCAAGAGGAGGGTGTAGAAAAATACTCAGAAAAGGGTCTATTCTTTGGTCTACAACTTTAACGCTTACAAGAGCAGGGGTGGGGATGTCTGTGTGCGCTTATGCGCAAAGTAATTGAAAATAAAAACAGAAAAATTCGATTATCTGAGCAGAAGTATGAACAATCTCAATCCATCAACTTGAAGAGCTGGATGTCAGGAACTCGATCCGATTGGTAGAGTGACTCTTACCTATAGAATTACTAATACATTTATCGTTATTTAGTGAGCATACAAAATCAAGTTCGATAGAAACACTCGAATGTACAAACTTTCCAATTGAGATGATCAACTTCCGACCTAAAGCACCTAGTGACCTAGCCAACTAGATATATCTAATGAGCTGTAGGTTCTACGGGATTTTTATTAATTTTTGCCCATATTTATGAAAATTTTAATTGTTATTGGTGCTTTTTCTACATCTGTCTGTTTAGGATGAGAAACTAATCGTTTTTTTTTCTTTTGTACAACAGGACGAAATATGTGAGTTTATAAAAGGGATTGAAGCTCACAACGGCGCGCCTTTTAACCCGAAAAATGCCATTCTTTCTAGCACCATCAACAATATGACGTCCATGGTTTTCGGAAAGCAGTTCACCAAAGAAAGAATAAAGTTCATTAATGAACTCTTCATGAAAGGAAGCGAGCACTCTCCAACCTTTGATTTTCCCACGTATTTCCATTGGCTGTCGCCGTTGTTAATTTCAGTGCTAAGGTTCATGCCGATGATAAAATTAATGGTGGAATTCAATGAGTTTATAAGGTAAGTATCAAGTGTGGAACACCTCTTTATATTTTATTCTGAGTGCTTGTGAAATAGTAATGATCAGCTATACAGATATTACATATCATATACTGTATTGATTTGAAACAAAATGGCACATGTGAATGCTGTGAATGCTACAGAAAACAGTGAAATCAGAATTTACCAGATATTCTTATATAGGATTTAGTCGTTATGCCTATGGTATATACACTGTCTTCTTTTTCTTCTTCTTCTTTGTCCTCGCCTTCTTCCCACGTTCATAGGGGGTTGGCCTTCCCTTCCTTAATTCTCTTCCTCCATTCCTTTCTAACCAGGGCTTCCTCTCTCCTCCATCCTCTCTCTTTCAAATCCTCTGCCACCTTGTCCTTCCATCTCAGCTTAGATCTCCCCCTCTTCCTCTTCCCTATCACCTCCAGCTTTTCACACCTCTTCCCTACATACTCGTCACTTCTTCGTTCCACATGACCAAGCCACCTCAACCTAGATTCCTGTATTTTTTTTACTCAGAGGCCCACCTTAACTGTACCTCTAATGTAGTCATTTCTTAACCTGCCCTTCCTCGTCACACCACACATCATCTTAGCATCCTCATCTCTCTGCCTCTTCCATCTTCTTCTCCTGGGCCCTTGTAATCGCCCATGTCTCAGCACTGTACATCAATGCGGGTCTAACTACAGTTTTATACACTCTTCCCTTCATTCTAAAATTAACTTTCTTATCACACAGCACCCCACTCATCTTTCTCCAGTTCAGCCATCCACATTGCACTCTGTGCTGTATTTCTGCACTCAATCCTCCATCCCTCTCAACGTTCGATCCCAGATGTACTTAAATTTCGAAACAGATGGTAACTTTTCCTCCTGCAATTTTATTGTACTCTCAACTTCTCCATTCAATACCATATATTCTGTCTTTGTTCTACTTATCCTCATGCCTATATCTTCCAAAACTTTCCTCCATTTCTCCAATTTCTTCTCTGCCTTTCCTTAGGATGATTCGGACAGTATAATATCATCCGCGAACAGCATACTCCATGGTGCTCTACTCTTCACTTCTCTCACCAACATATCCATTACCAGATCAAACAGATATGGGCTGAGAGCTGATCCCTGGTGCAGTCCAATTTCTACAGAGAACCCCTCAGTCATACCTACACTGCTCTTAACCTGAGTCACCGCTCCCTCGTACATATCCTTCACAAGCCTTACGTACTTTTCCGATGTACCCTTCTCCCTCATACATCTCCATAACTCTGGTCTGGGCACTCTATCATATGCTTTTTCCAGGTCTATGAACACCATGTGCAACTCTACTTGCATCTCCCTGTATCTTTCATCTGTTTTATTGATGAGAAGTCCTTCGATGCTTTATCTCTCGCTTTGGCTATTCTCTTCAGTTGCATATCTCCCTGTTTTTTTCCAGTTCCCCATGGGCCTCGTCCACTGCTCTAGCCCTTTTTGCCTCCTTATTTGCTATTGTATATTCTTCTTTATCTTCCTGGCTACCTGTTACATCCCATCTTTTCTTCATCTCTTTCTTTTGTTTTATCATCCATTGCTCTTCCTCATTCCACCACCAAGCCTCCTTTCCCTCCGGCGTCTCCTTTCCTGATGTTTTCCCCAACAACTCTTCACCAACTTTTCTTAAGAAACAACTATTTGTTTTCCACCAATCTTGTACGTCTTCCGGTAACTTTATTCCTTTTAGCGCCTTTTCCCTGAACTCCTTCTTCAAACCCTCCTCTTTCAATCTCCACCACTTTATCCTTTTCTCACTCTGTCATGAATATTTCCTACTTTTGTCCACTGCAACCTCCCAATCGGCCACAAGCAATCTATGCTGTGCGCATACACACTTTCTCAGTTTATCACCTTGCTGTTCCTCATTTCCATTAGATGCCCCCTACAGCACATGATATGGTCATTTTGGCTTGTCCTTTCCCAACTCCTGTAAGTTATCAGCTGGCTTGCTTTCTTTTCCAAGTAGGTGTTAACTATCGCCAGGTCGAATGTCAATGCGTGTTCTACTATGCTCTCCTCTTCTCTGTTTCTTTCCCCAATACTCCACCTTCCATACACTCTGCCTTCCTCACAGTGTATATGGTATATACACTGTGCTGCCACTTTATTAGGTACGCCCCTGCTGTGCACACAAATGGTTTGTCCCACAACGTTGCAAGTCACATGACCACATTGTGGATATAAATTCTGCAGAACAAACTTTCTAGTATCAGTTAAGCGTACAAACCGTAGCAAGAATGGGGAAAAGGAGTGATCTAACGGGCGTGGAATTGTAGCAGGTGCAAGACATGCTGGACAAAGCATCTCTGAAACGGCAATTCTCCTGAAGTTTTCACGCACCACAGTTTCAAGGGTGTATCGAGAATGGTGCAACTAACAGAAAACATCTTCTCAATGGCATTCCTGTGGAAAAAAATCACTTTTTGATAAGAGAGGTCACAGGAGGATGGCTAGAAGTGTGCAAGCAAACAGACGGGCCACAGTGTTGCACATCACCCCAGAATAAAACCTTGGTGCGCAGAATAAAATATATTGCAACGAACCACTAGTCGCACTTTGTGGCGAATGGGCTACAACAGCCGACGGCCACATCGCGTACCTTTGTTATCAATGAAGAACAAGAGAGCACGGCTCCTGTGGGCACAGCAATACCTGCACTGAACTATCGAGGATTGGAAAACAGTTGCTTGGTCTGACGAGTCGAAGTTTCTGGTCCATCATGTTGATGGAAAGCTCCGAATTTGGCAAAAACAACATGAATCCATGGACCCCGTCATCTCTGACGACTACTGTGCAAGGTGGTGGGGACAGTGTTATGGTGTGGGGAATGTTTTCTTGGTACACATTGGGTCCATTGATACCCATAGATTCACGTCTGAATGCCACATCGTACCTAAACATCGTTGCTGACGAAGTGCATCGGTTCATGTTGACACTTTATCCCAAGTCAGATCGTTATTTCCAGCAGAATAATGCGCCAGTTAACAAAGCCCGAATCACTATGGAATGGTTCCAGGAACATGACAATGACTTTTCTTTTCTGCAGTGGCCCGCTCAGTCCATGGAGCTCAGTCCTATCAAACATCTTTGGGATGAGCTGGAAAGAGCTGTTCGCTGCAGGCCTACACCTCCTTCGAGTCTCAAGGAACTGCGTCACACACTCATGTCTGCATGGTACTCCATTCCTGCACAACGTTTTCAGCATCTTATTCAATCCATGCCTAGACGAATTCTGGCTTGTTTTGAAGGCAAAAGGAGGCTCAATACACTAATAGATAGGTGTACCGAATAAAGTGGCAGCACAGTGTATATTCGTCCTTATTTTTGCACTGGTTTTATACATGGGTTCTTATGAGAAAGACGTTTGTTAAAGAAGATTTCTTTTTTTTATTTAATTTTTCATATCAAGATGTACTCTTCGTGGGTGATACAGTTTGTAGAAACATTGTCCTCCCCGCACCGTGTGGAACAGACCTGGGTTCAAATCCCGTCAATGATGTGAGGAATGTTATGGTTTTTTTCACAACGTGGTTGAATTAACTGGTCCCACGCATATTTTTTCTCCAGGAAACTCGGATGTTTCATATCAAGATGTAGTCTTGATATGAAAAATTATTTAAAAACAGTCTTCCTTAGTAAACGTCTTTCTCATGAGAAACCATGTATGAAACCAGTGCAAGAATAAGGGCGAAATACACTACGAATATACACTGTGCTGCCACTTTATTCGGTACACCTACTAGTAGCGTGTTGAGCCACCTTTATCATTCAAAACAGCCTGAATTCATCTAGGCATGGATTGAATAAGATGCTGAAAATGTTTTGCAGGAATGGAGTACCATGCAGACATGAGCAGAAAATCGACCACATTGCACATAAAATTTACAGACAGTATACACTGAAAGGACAGAATTCATGCAAAATATGGTTCCTGGACAATGCGACACTGTCACCCCTCTCGCCAGTGAACAAACCCACCGCTTGGCAGGTATATAGGTACATTGCATTCACGTAGACGGTAATCAATGTCAGTATGGATAAACATCGGGAGTTAATCGAGTTTGAAAGAGGGATGATATTGGATGCCCAATGCATGGGCCACTCTATCGAGGAAGTGGTATAGAAATTGCACTATCCCCGTTCGACAGTATCAGGAATGCGTCATTTACGGAATAACATCTCATCGTGGGTAGCGCTGTGGGCGAGGAAAGGTGATGGATGAACGTGGCCGTCGACATCTGTCTCGCATTATTTAAGAAAATCGGAGAGGGACAGTTACACATCACTGCTGACTTCAACAAGAGAGGTACCAAAAACGTCTCCACCACGATCGTCAGCTGATCATTAGCCACAATAGGTTATGGAAGCCGCCGACCACCAAATTCTCATTGCTAACACCACGACACAGGACTCCACGCCTCAACTGGGCGAAAGAACATTGGTACTGGATATTCGATGATTGGAGATGGGTCTCCTGATTGGATGAGCCCCATTTCCATTTATTGGTGCATGTTACGTGTGCATTTTACGTGCATAACATGCACCCGTCATGTCAACAAGGAACTGTTTAGGCAGGTGAACGGTCGGTAACGGTTCTGCAGCGTGTTCAACTGGCACAAGTTGGGACATCTAGTACGTCATGACGCATCTCTCAAATGTCCAGGTTACGTGTCCATTCTTGCAGCCCATCTGCATCCCTTCATGATCATCGTGTACCCACAGGGCAATGGACTCTTCCAGCAGGACAATGCGCCACAGAGCCGGGGTTACTAGAACGTGGTTTGTAGACTATTCCGCAAATTTTACCATCATGGAATGGCCTCCCCGTTCACCGGATATGAACCCTGTGGAGCAGCTTTGTGATGCTCCACAGGGTTCCACCTTTGTGAAAGGTCCGTTCGAGCTTTGGATCATCCACCCAGGAATGTGATGGAATCATGGACAGCGGCGCAGCAAGCATGGAATGAAATACG
This sequence comes from Mastigoproctus giganteus, assembly GCF_048544385.1. Lineage (NCBI taxonomy): Eukaryota > Metazoa > Arthropoda > Arachnida > Uropygi > Thelyphonidae > Mastigoproctus > Mastigoproctus giganteus. The sequence goes on from NC_143577.1 coordinate 189,273,484, forward strand.
TGTAGAACGCTTTCGTGAACTAGTGGACTCAATGCCTCGCAGTTTGACTGTCCCTATCCGGGAGAAACGTGGGCTTACCGGTCACTATGTAGGAACCCCATGATTGCTATCCACTCAGTGTACATGGAGCAATATGGCCTTAATCGGTGATGCTCCTCAAACCATGCTACAACAATAACATATCAAGGCGTCTTGATAAGAAAAACTGTACGGTAGCATAAACAATACTTAAATATGAGGTTTTCTATTTTGATCAATAGTGGAATGTTTACAGAACAAGTTCGTCTACTGATTCTTTTTCCCTTATTATTATTATTATAATTATTAGTCACAGGGTGCAAGGAAGCCTGAGACTTGTGCTGCACCAGCCCAAAAAAATCCCATGTTACCCTGAAAAAAAGAGAGAGAAGAGAGTCAGAAGTAGAGAGGAATGACCAAGAAAGAGAAGAATGATGTTATCCAGCTCAGGACTTTGGGTGTGCGAAGCCCATACCCATCAGATGTGAGTCCCTGGAGACAATTATGTTTGACCCTCGGATTTAAAATCGAAAAATTTATGGCTGAACGGCTATTTAAATTCTCTAGTTTATGGCACAATTTTCGGATGATTCCAGATAAATTTAAAAATTTGAGTTTATACTGGACACAGGATATTTGGCGTATAAGTGTGCATTCACCGTCCAACTTGGCATGTGGTACTGGATGAAAAACCACATGTAACTCAGAGAACTAAAATTCAACATCCTCCTCTTGACATCAGCTAAATATAACCCTTCTTGAAGAGTGTTTTAAGAATTCCTCGAGTCTCTGATATGATTCTAATTGAAACCTGGAAAAGCTAAAACTGCTCGAAAAATTTAACAGAACGAGTTACTGAACGAGTTACAAAACCCTTAATCGCAAGCTCCACAAGTTACACAACATAGAGAACGTCCTGTAACTCGTGGAGCTTGCGATGATGCGAGTGAAATTTTGTGATTTGTGGTGCACCATACAATAACAATGAAATCAGAGACAGAGAGAAACTTCGAACAGATACAAGGAACGTTTATAGGAGTTGTATTAGAATTGCCAAATATCACATTATAAAAGATGATAGAAGAAAATTAAATCAAATTTTAATTTAATTAAATGAAAAATCAACTTTAATTACTTACGAATGCCCTCCTACGCTAGTTGATAAATAATAAAGAAAAAGTAAATTTTCTTATAGTTTTAGTCTATGCTGCTGTATATTTGAATTATATTGATAACGCATTATTAGTTATAGAGAGACTAAAATAATTAGCGAGATGGTTCATTTCATTACGCTCTGAAGATTCAGAGTGTGATTGCGTATTATTGTATTTCCTACAGCTGTATTTTATTTTATCCTTTTACAGGAGTGAAGCTGAACCTATTAAGAAGAAAGCTGATCCAGATAGCATTGGAAGTTATATCGAGGGATTTGTGGTAGAAATTAAAAAACGAGAAAATGAATTAAACAGCTCCTTCAATGGTAATTATCACTCAAAAGAATAATAATAAAATTATTTTTCACTTAGGCCATATTATGTAGTATATATTATACCTGTAAATTGTGTTTATTGTGTAGTCGAGTTGCCGGTTTGCTGGATGAAAAGCAATGCAACCCTCGCCTGAGACCAACTAACTTGGCCACGGTATTTATCCAAAAACTCCACAAAAATTCTTTCAAGTAAATGATAAATTCGGAGTCGGTCTTTTCCATCCAGTGTGAAGAAGACAGCGATTTTACCAACTCTAATATTCGCTGTGGTATTTGATTTCAAATTAAAATAAAAATAAAAAAAGAAAATAATAAAATTATTCGTAAAACTGAAAAAATTTCACCTGTACTACAATTGAAGGTTGTAACAACAGGTTCCTAATTTATCGAAGTATCAAAGTCATAGACGGTCCAGCAGATGCTGCAGATGAGTTGAATAGGTACTTTTCAGTAATATTTACCGCTGAAAAACCATTTGAACCATCGAGTAATAGCGACAACGAGCAAACTTTATGTAAAATATGTGGTATAACGATCTCGGCAAAGTGTCTAAGAGAAAAGCTGCAAAGACTGATCGAAGTAAGGCTCAAGGGTTGGACGCTAACGTCCTGTTATATTAAAAGAGCAAGTGCATCACACATTGGAATTTTTAACAGGCTTATCATTATACTGGAATTGTTAATAAGGTTATTATTATACTGGAAAAAAAAAACTTTTAGAAGGGTGAAGTAATAATTCCCCAAATTACAAAGGAGATGCAAAAGAGACTTGGGAAGAAAAGAAGAAAATGAGTTATAGACTACGGAGTTTAACTTCTTTGGGAAGAACCATAGAATTTCTAATGAAGGATGCAATACAGGACCATTTCCATGGGAACGATGTCCTTAATGGATTTCAGCACGGACTCGCGAAGGAGAAGACTCCTCTGACCAGTTTAGTCAATTATTATGTTGAGATATTATTACAACTGTATACAAGAAACAGATTTTATATTATTTACTTCGATTCAGAAAAGCTCTTAATGCACTTCCGTATGAAAGGCTATTGTAAAAAAATGGAGAAAGTTGGTTTTTTGTAAGGTTCTCCATCGGAGCAGGAACTGTCTAAAAGAGATAACACAAATGACTACTCTTCAGGATGAACTAGTGTAGAAAATGGTATCGCTCATGGAACAGTGCAGAGACCCTCCTCGTGCTTATAACTTCCTTAACGGCGTTGTTGAGAGAGTAAGTATAGGCGAAGCTGTCAAAGTGTGCCGATGATTTGAAGGCTGGAAGGGTATTAATGATTATAACCAGTTATTTTGCTTCAAAATGAGTTGGGTCCGTTATACAGGATATCTCAAAAATACACGGCATAACTTCAGGAGTGAGTTCCTCTTATGTAGACAATAAAAATATTTTATATCAACATAGTTCCAGAAATGCTTGGTTCCCGAGTTATTAACCGGAATGTCTTATCTCCTGCAAGTGATTTCCTTCATCACAATGGGAAATCCACAGAATCTGGTGGTTTTTCATTCCGACCATGTACTCAAATCAGGAGCAAGCGGATATGCATTTTATGTACTGTTTGGCAGACGACAATGCTCTGGAGGCTCCTCGTTAGTACCACGAAAGGTTCCCAGAACGAAGATATCCAGACAGGAAAACGTTTGAAGGTATCCATCGTCGCCTTTGTGAACATGGGACCTTTACACCTCGTGCTGCCGTCAGAGGACGACCAAGATCTACGACTCCTGAAGTAGAGGAGGAGATTTTGGATGTTGTGCATGCCACTCCTGGAATCAGCACACGCACAATAGCAATGCAACTGGCTGTTCAATGTTCGACTATTTGGAGAGTGTTGCGAGAACACGAACTGTATCCTTACCATCTGCAACGGGTACAAGTCTTGTCACCAGCAGATTACCCTGCGCGTGTAATGTTCGGCCAGTGGTTCGTGCAGCAGTGTGGTACAACTCCTCACTTTTCTGCCTTAGTGATATTCGCAGCTGAAGCACAGTTCACACGAGACGGAATCCAAAACTTTCACAATCAGCATGTATGGGCTGAGGAAAACCCACATGCAATTCTTCCATCACATTACCAACAGCGGTTCAGCCTCAACGTCTGGGCGGGTGTTTTTAGTGATAAGTTATTTGGGCCCAATGTATTTCCAAACAAACTCACAAGGCAGGCGTACAGAAACTTTCCGGAAAACAACATGCCTGATTTCTTGAACGACACGCCATCATTCGTCAACAAGCACACTTCATGCACAATGGCGCTCCCGCACATTTCAGCCACCTAGCCCGCAATTACCTGAAACGAAGGTTTTCTGGTCGATGGATAGGTAGAGGTGGACCAACTGCCTGGCCTCCACCCTCACTGATTTAAATCCACTAGATTTCTTCTTGTCGAGCCATTTAAAGTCATTGCTGTATTCGACTCCGGTAGCTGATGTGGAAACTCTCCGCAATCGAATTGTGGCAGGTTTGAGACAATACGAAACATGCCAGGAATTTGGCATCCTCTTCGCGAGTCCATGACACATCGATGTGAGGCCTGGATTCAGGCGGAAGGTAGATATTTTGAACAAATACTATAAGGTGATGTGACCAGTTAGGTGTCATAGACAGACCTTCAAAACTTGGAAACCAAAAAATATTTTTATTATCTACATATGAGGAACTCATTCCTGAAGTTATGCCGTGTATTTTTGAGACATCCTGATATATATATATATACATCGCATCTATAATTTAGAGTATTTGAATCAATAATTTCATTAATTTGAACCTAGACAAACTGGCAAATAGCAAACAGAAACAGATAGCCTTAGCCAATTATTCATAGGATGTATTGAGTGGTGCTAGTCCTAGAAAACGTACCATTCAATGTATCCTTTTATCAGTAATTAGCCTCATTCTCATTTCGAGAGATGTGAGTTGGAATTCCGTGAGGAGTGGCAAAATTTTTAAAAGTCCTCTCAATGGGGGATAAATTTAGCCGATCGCCGAGAAGAAAGGAACTCTTTGACGGATAAAACACGCTGGCTAAATATGGACTAAAATTCTCTTGTGGCTTGAAACCAAATAAACGCCATAAAGATCTGAAGAAAACAATCGAATAGGGTAGATGGGAAATCCATGGAGAAGATGACACTAAAAATTATATTAATACGGAAATTAATGAAAACTCCTGAAAGCAGTGAAGTATTAAAAAAAAAAGAAATGTTTAAAAATTATTTATCATGCGATGTGGAGTGGTGTGGAGATGAACGGAGCCTAAAATCCAAGTGTCATTTATTAGGAACAAGTATGAAGCCAGTCAATGAAACTTTGCTGATAATACTCTGTCCAGTCGTTATCGATGGAGAATTTATGGCTACGTTATGTTAGGTTAGGTTACCTAACCTAGCCTTTTAAGAAAAATGTACTTTTACAGTTATTAAAATTATTGATAACGAGTAAATATTATAAAAGACCTTTAAAGCAGTTCTGAACGTTTTTAATTTATTATCAGTTATTAATAATCAATATACAGACACAAACCTGAACAAAATTCTGAAAAGGCTTATATTTTTATGTAGAAAGTATGTTAATGGGAAATATAGGAGCACTCTTTGGAGCTGGCAGCGATACTACTGCAGTAACACTTTCGTGGAGTCTTCTGATAATGGCGACATATCCCGATGTACAGCGACGTGTCCAAGATGAAATAGATGAAATCGTAGGAAGAGAAAGGATGCCATCGTGGGAGGATCGCCTTCATCTTCCCTATACTCAAGCAACATTACTAGAGATATCGAGATGGCAGACAATCGTTCCAATCAATCTGCAAAGGATGTAAGTATGCAGAATTTTAAAAATTTAAAGAACTGATTATGGCTTAGAATTGTTACCATTTAGAAATTATTATATTTCTGTGTTTCCGTATATCACAAAGGACCATAACAGCAATTTGTTCATCCAAATGTGCTTTTTGATGTCTATTTTTGTGAATATTTTCTATTATTCTATCAGAATCAATATTGTACCTCCAAAAATTACTTCCATCTTCATGTACATAGATTAATTATAACATCTTGTACGTGGGATCGCACACTCAGCCCATATGTATTGCATTCTGGTTTTTCGTTAACTAGATTCCAGTAATATTTTTAAACTCTGTTTAGAATCTAGGCCAAAGGAAGAGACATAATAATAACACACATACCCGTTCCTACTCTAATAGCCAGCAAACAAACATTTCAGATGTCACTAGAGGAACAGTAATCAATGGTTGATCTACCACCACAATCTCGAGATATGTATTGGCTTCTTAATAAAAATGAAGGAATGTAGCCAAGGTTTGGCCCCAATAGCCCTACTCTTTTTCTGTGATAATTTTCACCAATTAATAGTGGTAAAGTATTTTATCGCTGACTCACACAGATGTTGTCAATATCGCATGCAAAGCGGAAATTTTCTCAGTGCCCTCATCTTCAAACATTGAATTTCAATATTTATTTATTTATTATTATTTTTTTTTTTCTTTTTACAACGTGGCTGAGTTTGCGAGGTCTTTCTTCGGGTAACTCATTATTCACATCGAAATACCAGAAAACACGTAAATAATTTACGATTGGAACATCTATATCATGAATTATGCCTAGTGATGTGTATGCAAAATTGTTATTAAAAGTATACTGGTTTATACTGAATGGATCACTTCAAAAATAAATAAATAAATACAAATTTCGATCCCTTTCTAATTTTTAGGGCAGTCAAAATTTATATAGTCTTTCGTGACAGTACAGTGTTTTAAGTATTTATCAGTTTTTTTGTAGAGGTTTGGGTTCGAATCCCGTCGATGACTGAAAAAAATTCTAGAGGTCTCTTAAATCGGGGCTGCTTTGTTTTTCCCTAGTATGCTTTTCAGCCTTGATGACAGGGGTTTTCAGCCTTGATGACATGCAAAATGGAAATAAATACAGACATAAGATGGAAATTAAGTGAATTGCCTTAGTTACGACCCTTAAATAGGGTCACAACTAAGATAATTCATTGGTACACATGTCTGCAATTTATTTCTGATAACCTCTACAAATAGATGAAACCTTATCTGTGGACAGATAATTTTTTATGAAATTAAAATTAAATGACATTTCATAATTTATTTAGTAGGAATATCTATTATACGGTTATAAACATAATACATTATACAATATTATTTTATTCCATAACAGATAATTTTATACATTACGTCATAATATTGTTTCTTAATAGCTGTAGAATTATAAGTGTTGTGAATAAAGACTTTCACTGTATTCGCTAGTATTATGCATTTACAGAGCAAGTGAAGATTCTACTATCGCAGGCTATGACATACCTAAAGGAACGATAGTTCTTGCCAACTTTTGGGCTGTGCATCATGACCCTAAGTACTGGGAGGACCCAGAAAGTTTCATTCCAGAAAGGTTTTTGTCTTCAGATGGAAAAGCCGTCAAAAAACCAGAATATCTTATTCCTTTTTCGATGGGTAAGTCAAAGATTCGTATTCAACTCTTTTATATTTAGTACTTATGTAATATATATCTTTCTCAAAGTGGTGTCCCTCAGTGATTTCCATTTTTTGATATATTCAGTAAATCACCGCCCCTAGACCACGTGGCGTGGAGTCAACAACTTGCTAGAAGCGATATTGGAGATAAACAAGAACAACGGCTAATTTATGTAAGCTCAGTTATCAAAAAACAAGGCACAAATCTCGCCACTCACCCCAGGTATTTAGCACAGAAAAGGCACCAATATCCTTTCCGACTTAGGGAGAACAGAACTGCCCGACCAAACCACGTGGAGGCCCCAAGAAACCAAGTAATAACACAAAAAGACAATCCCGAAAAACTGAATATGATTTCATCATTGGAACAGACACAAATTTGAGCATAAAAGCAGCACCAGGGAAAGTGAGACTCTTTGCCATTAGACTAGACCCAAATACAATAATGGCCACTCTACACGCTCTAATCAAACTGGAATCTACGTCGAAATCCATTAAATGAAAACCAGACATGGCACTTATGCATCATTCCTAATAATATGTAATCATTGGGACCTAAAAAGCCTCCTCTGCCCGAATATCTGGCTTCTTAGTGCGAAGGTCAAGATCTTTGTGGACTACGCCTAAGGAAAACGGAATCGTAATGCATAGCAACCAAGTAAAGTATATCAAAGATGGAGTTCCTCTGAACCCCTTATCCTCTTCAATCAAAATGTCTGGAGTATGTGGAATAAATTGCAGACACTACGGAACTTCTTGCTGCTTGAAGACTTCACGTTTATCTGCCTAACAGAAACATGGTTAACCACAGACAAGCAACTTCACTTCCTTAACGGGACCAACGCCTACCACCCATTACCTCAAATGAACGTAACCATAAACGAGGGCGTGGTGTAATTATCTTTTCTCACAAAAGCCTGCACATCACAAATACCATCAGAAGTGACTCCTCCAACTTTGAAGGCGTAAATGTTACTTGTTGCAATAATCTTCTTAACATCCAAGTCTGTTTAATATATCTACCCCCAAACCATAATAAGGTGTCTAGAACGGAGCTATTCGCCTGATTAACCCTGTACTTAAAAGAAAACCTTCCCACAATCTCATTACAGGGGACTTTAATATGCCCTTCCCATGTTATGCAGAAGCGAAACCAGAATTGGATAGCCTTATTTCATCACTGGGTACTTTCCCTCTGCAGACCCCCATCAACAAGATAGGATCAGAAGCTTGATCTTATCTCCTAAAAAAAAAAAAAACTATTATATTTAGGCAACCCGAATAATTAAATTCATCTGCCGTGCATTATGTCTGTAAATTGCGTGTGTTCTATGGTCCATTTGTCTGTTTTTCTGAACGAAAAATCCCAGTTTCTGGGAGGGGGGGGAATAACTTTGCTATCTACGCCTGAGACCGACTAACTCAGCCACGGAGTGAAAAAACCCCATTAAAGTCCCACGCGTCATCGACGGGATTCGAACCCGGGGCCTGGTAGTAGTAGTAGTGGCACGTGATGCAAGAAAGCAAGTGTAGGAGCTTATGCAGCATCAGCCAAAAAAAAAAAATCACACCATTCCCTCCAAATGCCTGTCCAGTTCCTCCTTAAATTTATTTAACCTATCAACTTCCACAACGACAGATGGAAGTTTGTTCCAACAATTAACCACCCGCTGGCTAAAGGCAAATTTCCGCACATCTATTCTACATCTGTCCTTTCTTAATTTGAACTTATGTCCCCGTAGGTTCGTAATCTGAACAAGTGGAAGGATCCCATCAGAATTCAGCGTGCTCAACCCATTCAAGGCCTTATAGACCTCAATCAGATCACCGCGCAGGTGCCTAGTCTCCAGCCACTGCAATTTGCAGAACTTAAGCCTCTCTTGGTAAGAGGATCCCTTCATTCCCCTCACCAATCTTGTTGCCCTTCTCTGTACACGCTCAAGTAAATCTACATCCTTCCTAAAATGAGGCCTCCAGACCTGTACGCAGTACTCAAGGCGTGGCCTGACCATTGCCTTATACAGAGGGACAATCACCTCCTTTTCCCTGCTAGCAAAATTCCTATATATCATTGACAAAACCCCATGACCTGCCCTAGCAGCCTGTCTGCATTGCTCAGAAAACTTCATATCTGACTGCACAATTACTCCCAGGTCTTTTTCATTTTCTACCACCTTAAGTGTAGTACCACACAGTTGGTACGTTTCTCTGGGGTTACTTCTACCCATATACAATACTTTGCATTTGTCAAGGTTAAACTTCAGTTGCCACTTCTTAGGCCATCTGCCCAAATTATCTAGATCCTGTTGCAGTAGCACACTGCCATGACTGTCATTAACAACCCTGCCAACCTTTGTGTCATCTGCAAACTTCGACATTAAGCCTGATATACTTTCATCAATATCATTGATAAATACACAAAACAACAGTGGACCCAACACCGAACCCTGTGGGACTCCACTAATAACATTAGTCCACGAAGAGCAGCACTACCATTGGTCCACCCGGTTTGTGGAGGACGGTGACGATACCACCATGCTACCCACACAGACAATCTTATCTACTTAAATACAAGTAAGGCTACCCTTCTGCAGAATTTTGGAAGATTTAACTCGCATCACAGCCCTCTTATCATTGAATTTAGCCCCTCGCCTAAGAATATTAACCAGAATAAAAACAAAATCGCAACAACCACAAAACTCGTTTTCTCCACCAAGTTCATCCAAAAAAAAAAAAAAAAAACTATTATATTTAGGCCACCCGAATATTATTATTATTATTAAAATCAGTTTATTTCCCAAGAAACCTTGGGTCACCCCGGGACGGCTCTGAGCCAGAAGGATGTGAATATTTACAGACTAAGGTGCATTTACAGGATTAAATAAACAAAATATACAATAATATACAAAATATACAAAATATATGATTACATGAAGACAAAGTCTTTGTCAAATACAAAAAGGCAAGTTAAAAAAAAAAAAACAGTCAGTCATGTCCAGGTGCAGGTGAGTATCATAGATTCATTATGTGGTAGTGGTTCTTGAGTATTTCCTTCCTGTTGGATTTGTCTTCACAGAACCTATCAGGATGGATTCTAAATTTATTGAAGATCCGAAGACAATTAGCTGGAAACATATTCCTCAGGGAATCAATGCTTGATAACGTAAGACGCAGAGGGAGACAGGGGTCGGGGTGCTCCTCTCTTGCCCTCCTCGGGCCAGATATTAAAGTGGATACCGATGGAGCATCAATTCGCCCCGTTATAAGTCGTGCAATCGTGAGAACATTTTTTGTCATGAGGATATGTCTCAAGGGAGTGGTGCCCAGATTTGCTTGTAGGATCGATCTGGAGATAGTTAGGGTGTGGCCTACCACCCTGTTCATCCATCTAAGCAACCAGTACTCTAAACTGAGATACTTGTGAAGGTATGCGGTAGGGGCAGATGACCAAATTCTGATGCACAGAGAGGGATCGGCGTAATACACCTCAGTATGTGCCGAACAAACAGCGCTGGCTGATGAACACCAACGAGCTCCTGACGCACTGCCCAAAGAGCCGCGTACGTATTTTGCCTCATCCTGACAAAGTGAGGCTGAAAGCTGAGCCCAACATCCCAGGTGAGGCCAAGGTCAGTATGAGAGGTCACTTTTCGCACCGGCTCCGCACTAACAAAGATTTCGATATCATTTTTGACTCCCTTCTTGGTTATCGTCAGTTGCGTTGATTTGGAAGGGCTCCAATTGTGGCAAGATAATATTCCAAGCTCAATATCTGTCCAGAAGCTGGTTTGTTGATATCATGAATCTGATGATTATGATCTGAGTTCACGTAGAACTTCAGATCGTCGGCATAAGAGACAAAGTTAGGATTCTGAGCTAGGAAAGGCTCCAAAACTGCTGCACACAGGATAGCTGACAGTTCGCTTCCTTGCGGGATGCCCCTTAAGACGTCAATGGTTACCTGAAAGTCATTGTGGGTCACAGACAGGTGTCTAGGAAGTAAAATAGACTTCAAAATTTGAAGTAAGGTTTCTGCCAGGCCGAAGTAGTGTTTCAGAATGGTAAAAAGAGCTGGGAGGTGTGTTTTGTCAAAAGCCGATTTAATGTCGAGGAATATGATATCAATCTGTGATTTGGTGTTAAGGGTGCGCTGAATTCTGAAGAGGGTATCAAGAAGATTGGTGGCTGTCGAGCTCCTGTGCAGAACGGTATGCAGGTACTCGGGCCTGTGTGCAAAGGAATGCTGGGAAATTGTTGGCTGAATTACTTTCTCAAAAAATGTGAGTAAAGAACAACTGATGGAGATTGGTCACAGGTCTTTAAGAGATTTGGATTTCTTGATCTTTGGAATGGGCTTAACATTGTAGGTTCTCCAAATTGAAGGCACCATTCCAGATTACAGGATTTGTCTGAAAAGGTGAAGGAGAAGGTCGACTATATATGGGCTGCAAATGTTGATAATAAAGAGTGGGAAACCATCCGGACCCACAGTAGCTTTGTTAGGTAGTTTATTAATCACGTCAATTAGGGTCTCTCTAGTTATTTCTATTTCAGTCAAGTGTGCCCTAGGTAACCAGTCCTCCTGCGAGAGAGAGGAATCAGAGTCAGGAAAATCTCCTTGCTGTAAGCTGAAATGTGCCCATTCCTGGACAAGCTTTTGGTTAATGGCTAGATGATGATGATGCGAAAGGATCCTTCTACCACTCTTCAACCTATCGAGAACAGCTTGGTTAAGGACCTGCCTTTTATTTTTCAAGAAGCATACTCTTTCTTTCTTAAAGGTGGAAAGGTCTGAGGGAAATTGGGTTTTCTGACATTTCCGGTAGGCCTTCTGCTTCTTGATGAAAGCCGTCTTACTTTCCTTGTTAAAACCCCGATTCGACCTGTTACCAATCCTAGTGATTCTGGCTGCACCACGTAGTGCAATTGACTTCAGTTGATTGAACAAGAGCTTAATGGCACCCTCCAACGGCTCAGAATAGAGACGCCCCCAGTCAAACCGAATCAAGCATTGGAGAATGATTTCTGGCTTCAGATATTTAGTAGAGAAGGCTATCGTAGGCAATTCAGCGGAGTACTTGTCAGGGAACCCAAGAGAATTGCTCTGTAAGGACAGTTTACATGTAATTGAGGAGTGATCAGATTGGAATCGAAGGTTACTAGATAGGAGTTTGATGTCTTGCGCGTTGCGGTAGATGAATAATTAAATTCATCTGCCGTGCTGTGTCTTATGTCTCTTAATTGCGTGTGCTCTATGGCCGATTTGTCTGTTTGCTGGACCAAGTTCATCCAGGAAGAAATAATTCTTCAGAAGCTTAAACTGAAACACGATCTACAAACTACCTCCATCTCAAGCAATAGACTGCATCGCAGATCACCTTTGAACTGTCGCTCAATTAGGAGCATCAAGAAAAATAGGAATTTGTGAATTGACTAGGCCCTTGTTCTACAAGCAAATGAAATCATCTTTCAATGATAAACAAAAAGCCTATCGAGAATGGCAAAAAACACAAACGCCAGAATCCTATACTTTTTTTTTTCAAAATGAAAAGAGCCATATTCAACAGGATAAGGAGACAAGCCCATTATAAAATAATCTGTCGCTAGGTATGGTAACGCCGGGTTCCACTGGGGGCCCGGCGGCCAACAGGCCGGATGAACAATGGGCACAACAAACTACATACCACATGACCCATACATTATTTTTAAACCTCTGGCATAGACAGGGTACTGTCACTCGATACATAGAACATAGGCGGAGGTGGGAGAAATCCACGGAACCGTCAGACCCTCAGCATACCTATACCTATACCTATAAAATAATCTATGAGTAACTTGCTGTAGGAAAGAGAATCCTTAACAACTTGAAACAACGCTTCCACATGACATGAGAGGCTTTCGAAGAATGCGCAGATCACACCTTTAGGGATTATGGTAATATATCACCTTTCTCAAGCCAACCTCTTAACCCAATATCCAATCGGACCCCCCCCCCCTGGAGAAGCTATCCATCTCTAGTAGAGAAACAGCAGCGGTCATCAGGTCATCCTGAAATGTACGTTAAAAACTTCCTAAATATAGAATGTAGGATACTTAGGTGGCTAAAAAATATTTTCCAATTCCCCTTCACTGTCTCCAGAGGCATTTTCTATGCAAATATGGAGTGGACGTCGTGGATGTTTATTGTCATTTGGACAAATATTCATAAACTGACCAAGCTATTGACATGAAGATATGATGCGCCAGTACTTACAGGAATCATATCGCACCCACAAATTCAGAGGCTATCGTGCAGCCTGCAAAATAACCACTTCACTCCAATCTAAACTCTTGATTCAGTTTTTTTATTTCTTGTTAGTGATGGCTTCATTTTGCTCAATAAATAACAAGCATCGCAGAGCCATCCGTTGTTTGTTTCTTTGAAAATCTTCTTTGATGTATTTTTTAAGGCTTGCCGGACAAAAATGTAGAAACAGGACTCAGGTCTAAACGTCTCGTCAGGAACATTTGGAATTTTCCCTGACGAGACGCTTATATTTTATTATTCATTTTTTTATGATTATTCATCCATCATTGTCATTCGGATGATATATTCGTAATTTTCGAAAATGGCAGGTGTTATTGGTTAGGTAAACCTCAGAATAAATTAATTCAAACTTGTACATATAATTGTCTAACTTAAGTGGGTCAGATACTTGACGTACTCGCTGGTATACTTTATTAATAGCTTAAATTTGTTGTCAGTTATTCTTAGCATTGATCATTCTTCCCTTCGATCATGGAATGATCATTCCTGTGTATTGCACACAGGAGACTGTCCATAGAACGAACGCATGTTGGGCAGCTTTAAGAAAGAAAAAAGGTTGGAAAATCTGAAAATTTGACAATAAAATTTAACTGAACCATTTAAAGTAAAGTTAGCATCACAAAATCATGTCCAGGACAGTGGAGTCGGATGCCCAAATACATTTAGGATGTCGCCACTGTAATAAAAGTCTGGGTAGAAGAATCCTTATGTCTTCTGCAACCCACCGCTGATGGTCTTGGAAATTATGTGTATCAGAGCCAGTCAGTCGCTACATCCTCTTTCTGGTTCAGACCCCAAATAAATAATCCAATCGAGTTCATTTTATAACCGTAACTTAAATATTAAAAATGAATTTTTCATTATGGAATAAAATTGTTTAATTTATTTAATTATTTTTTATTTATTTTAACTTTCAGGTAAAAGGTCTTGTCCTGGTGAAAAAATGGCTCTTGTTTCTGTTTTTCTTTATTTCGCAACAATTCTACAACGATTTGATATAAAGTTGCCAGATGGTGCAGTGGCTGATTTCAAAGGACTTCTTGCAATCGTCTTGCAGCCTACCCCCCAGAAAGTGTGCCTCACAAAAAGAAAATGAAAGCAACTCATCATAAATTAAAAAAGAAAACTTAATGGGCATAACTTTCTTATTGTCATAGTTTACATATTAATTATTTATATTAATTTTAAATTAAAAAAAACAGCAGGAAATTTGCAGGTTTTAGCCAGATTTTTCCATTTACAGTGCACGATTTCTATATAGGGGAAATGTTTACAAAGTCAGGATTTTAATTATGTCGATGGAGGGTGTACAATGAATAAATCACATTGTCTGCATTGAAATGTTAACATCAAATATTTTGGATGATCAACGAGAATAAAGAATACATTTGAACAAACACTTTTATCATATAGCATTCCATTATCTTATTGTTGATTTATTCAATTTAATACTGATACTCGTAAATAGGTGAATTTATTTTTATACTATCGCCTCCATTTGGTCATTAGAGCTTAGTTTTGTGGTTTCTTATGAATAATTTTGATCTCGTAATATATTAGCGTAATATATCTCGTAATATGTAAACTGTAACTACAAAAATTGCTAGAACCTGGTTTACACCCAGTCATTACACGTCCTTTATATTCTCTAACTATAAATCCTTAAATTCAAAACTGTTTTATTTTAACCTCCCCTTATGCGCTTACAGCACTAAAGAAGATTCTGTTTCTTTAACTGTCGATAATTTTATCTTCTTTGACTGTCAATTTTACAAAGACCTCAGAAAACCACTCATCATTACCATCTAAAACTTTGCTTTTAGTTAGTGTACTTGGCTAACCACAATACTTTCGTCTGAAGATATCTCTATCACTCTCCAAAATGTTGCTAAACTCGCTTTCACAAAACGCTGTATTTTGCAAACTCACGCTGTACAGTCTACAGAGGATCTTTCCTTAGGACGAACTTTTACTGGTGCAATCATAGATTATCGAAAAACTCCAGTTTCTGTTGCTTCTGCTCGTGATGCCACATGTTCTGATATATCTAGTGATTATGTCACATTTTGCTCCTTGGATTTCCTGACTTCAGTTTGCTTCTTCTTTCTTCCTTTTATGCTATCCTAGACAAAAACGCTGCTCGAAAAAATTAACAGAACACATAGAAAACGTGATGTAACTCGTGCAGCTTGCGAAGTAGTAGGACAGAACGCACCGTTATCTTACTCTAACAGCAAGACGGAATCCTACGATGTCCAGTCATCAACTGTCTCTTCAGGTCGCTTCCGGCACAAGTGAAAACATTTCCAACCGGACTGTGTTTAAGAGGTCTCAGTTCTAGTGGCCTCTAAGCACGGGAACCAGTGGTTTTTATCTCATTAACCCAAACCACCTCAGAGCTCGTCGAAACTGGTGCCAAGAACATGTGATATCAGTCCTGACAAATGGGGTACAGTTCTGTACTCTGATAAGTCCCGTTTTAGGCTGAACACAATTCTAGACGTTATTTCATCTGGAGACAACTAGGAATGTGGTACCAATCCTCCAACATCAGAGAAAGGGACCCTTACGGTGTTGGTGGTGTTCTCGTGTGGAGTGGAATAATGATCAACGGCGGCGCCCGTCTTCATGTTTCTGATAGTGGTAGCATAATTAAGCAGAAGTACCGAGAACAGATCCGAGAACACTATGTGCCACTTTTTATAGTTGTGATTGGTCCAGATTTTCAT
The DNA here is from genome assembly GCF_048544385.1 of Mastigoproctus giganteus. Classification (NCBI taxonomy): domain Eukaryota; kingdom Metazoa; phylum Arthropoda; class Arachnida; order Uropygi; family Thelyphonidae; genus Mastigoproctus; species Mastigoproctus giganteus. The sequence continues at coordinate 189,289,552 of NC_143577.1, forward strand.
TTCATGCACGACAACGCCACTGCGCATAAAGCTCAACTGGTGGAGGAATATTATGAAACTGAAGATATCCAACGATGGCCGTGACCAGCGCGATCACCAGACTTAATCTGATGGAACATGTTTGGGACACCCTTGGACGTCGCATTGCACGCCGGCAGCCAATTCCTCGGTCACTTGGTGAACTAAGGTCTGAGCAAGTGGAAGAATTGATTTTGTTGTCACATAATCTTATAGATATGCTTATGTCAGCATGATTCAGAGCTGTCCAGAGCTCTCCACCCACAGTCCAAAAGCTTGGACTGTGTTGTGCACTTGAATTAAAACTTGAGCTTTTTGTGAAAGCTCAAGTTTTAATTAATTATAATTAATATTTAACAATAATTATAGTAATTGGTGGACCAAGAGGCACTGTCGATGAAGACTAAAGTTAAGATTAATTAATCAATCAGGAACAATTTTTTGTAAGTCCTTTCACTGAGGAAAACTGTCATATAGTATGTAAGCTTAATGAATCTGAAAAGGTTAATTTCAAATGGATATATTTAATAATACGGGAATTAATTTAGTAGGTAGTGAAGATTTTTGTTAATGTTTGAGTTTCAAGAATAATATTATCGATCAGGAATAATGAAGATTTTCACTCATTTTTCTCGATTACGAATTAGGCAAAGAACAAATAGAAGAGTGCTTAAGCAATTGTAAAGAGCTATCGCTGTAACTTAATCCAAGTTAATCAATGTTTTGTTATCTGAAAGTCCACAGCTTCCATGCACATTGAAAAGCACAAAGATAAAACGGTAGATAAAAATGAGAAGTGGATAAAGAAAGAGACATCGAAATGGCATAGCAATAGGTTGTTAGTAGAACTGATTGCGGTCAACACGATGAGAGGAAAGAATAACAGGAGATAGTGCAAAATACATCCTTTACTGGAGTATTTGACCTTCAGGATATGAATTGGTTAAAGACCATTTAATAAAGAAGAAACAATGTAGAGAATATTTCAATTCATTATTTTTGTTCACTTAAAAACATCCAACCTATGATTTTTTTGACTGTTTTCCACAATTTTCCACATTTATAGATTTTGAAAACTCTAAAATAAAAAGCATGGTAAAAGAAAAAAATAAATCAAAATCAACACAAAAAAAGAGGAACAGACCAATTCAATTAGTGCGAAGAACAGATAATAACAGGTAATATGTTCAAACTTTAACAGCATTAGTATTTTCAACAGATGAAACGGTAATCATTACCACTATGCTGGTCAAGAGGACTTTCAAAACAATAATTAAAAGCTTAAATGGCTCGCCCTAATGTTTAAAATGTACACCAAAAAGTAGAGCACTTGCTGGATTGCATAACGAGTAGTGAAGTAATTGCCTAACAACCCATTCTGTGCTTATAGTATTTCTTTTAACGTTCGATATTCTTGGAAATCCTTATGTTGTAGTTGCTGATTTCTGCAAATTAATTTAACGCTCTGGGAGATGGATGGTTTGACATTTATTATTGTTGACATTCCTACACCACACCAGCGAATCTCAAATGTCGTTTGCAGTGGAATCTAGCCTGTCCCTTTTTGAGTCATCCACTGCAGTTTACTAATGAAATTCGGAGGCAGTGGGAGTCATGATGTAAGGCCACGTCTCATGCTCTGGATTTAGGCTGTTGGTTGCTACTCCAAAAACAATTCTGCTTCTTATACTAGCTTTATGAGTAATTCCATAGCTCCAGCGTTCTATGAAACAGGATGCCTCCATGATAATGATTCATCTAATACAGCGAGAAGCGTAAAATTGTAGTCGAAACCAAGCGAGCAACAGTCCTGATTCTGGTCAGCCCAGGATCAAGACTCCAATCGGATCAAATATGTTTGGTATGAACTGGAACCCCTGATTAAGGAAAGGCGAACAGGTCCCTCTTCAAAAACTGAACTGCACTGCAGGAGTAATGAACACAAATGGCTTCTGCATTACAAGGAACTAGTCGTAAGTTACGACGGACTTCGGCCACTGTGGGCAAAGTGGGCTTACAACTTCTTAATTTGCCCATTATTTTTATTTTTTTCAAACGTTGTAGTGCTGTTCCGTTACTTTTAGTAAACTAGTGTATATCTGTACCCTTAAAATTTTAACTATATGTCCCAAATGAAAATTATCTAATAATTCTAAAAAGCCGAAAGTAACAATAATAAATAAAATTATATCTAAACTCATCTAGAAACACAAACATTACTGGGAATTTTATAGATCAGCGATAGGCAAGCTTCTTGGGAACATGTACCATAAAAAAGTATGAATCCTCTTGCTTGAAGTGTTCGAGAGGCATCGACGTTCCAGCAATGAAATAAATCAGTTGATAAAGTTTTGATAACGTTTCTTGAAAAACTGGACTTGCTCATTAACAGAGACACTTTAACTAAATAGGTGTTGAATCAGATAGATGGAGTTTGATTTGCTGAATTAATATCAAGATAAAGCAAATAATAAATATTTTTTGCATGACCTCTCATTAAATACTGTCCATCACCTCATAGCGCCATTATTTGTTATCATTTTATTATTATTTCTTAAAATTTATCCGGTGCTGTTTGGTGCCTTGGATATGCATCGTTTGCTATTAATGGATATGGGACTGAGTAAATTTCGGTCACGTGGTGTAGCGAGTGTTTTCTGTTATGAATGAAGAAGCAGCCTTACTTCTAGGAGCAAACAAGTGATAACTATTTACAGGGAATCTTATCGTACGTTTTGAAGCCGCGTCTTGGAAAGATACGAGATTTTCATTCCTGTCCATTATCAACGCCCTTCGACCTCACTACAGATTGAATCCGTTACGAAAACGCATATTGATATTCCGATATGAATGATCAATGTCCGGTTTAAAATGGCGTCTTCTTTTGTTTCAGAGACACGAAAAATTTTACATAACATCCTATTTTAGAAATTGTACGAAAAGGTTTTTTGGGTTCTATTTTATAAATGTATTTTTCCCTTTGTTTTGTTTTTAGTTTGTTTGTATGAGATTCCACGTTCTGAACCAATATTTATCTATTTCGTGAATAAATAAATATTGGTTCGTGAAACATAATTGCGAAGCGTGAATACTCTATAAATACTGAATAGGGTCCTTTTTATTGATGTAGGAGGTGTGGAAGTCATAATCCCATCCCTTTGACTGCTTAATTTACGCTTATAGCGAGATTTATTTTGCAAAGAACAAATTCACTGCTCGACAAAATTAACAGGACAAAGTGATTTTCGTGAATATTTTATTGTGAACAGTGTAGCCAAATATTTGACACGATAGGCAACCTGGCATGCAAATTCCGATTACTTAACAGAAATCGATATATCACCTTACAGAGCCGTACATTCTGCAAATTATTCATGCCCATAAAACATGGGTTGCGGCAATATCATTTCAAACCCGTTTTCTGTCTTGTTCAGTGGGATAGCAACATCTCCAATACTCAAGGCAAGTCATTGTCCTTTAGATGGTTATTTGACACAGCTGACCACTGGATGACTTGAAGCCGGACAGCAGTAGGCGCAGGTTCATGTGACGCCCAGTGGCGATATGGAAGCAGTTTCAGAGAATAGAAACCATTTCAGGAAGAGCTGGTCAAGGTCGCCCGAAGGGTATGTCAACCAGAACAGACAGCTATCTGGTTCTAACAAGAGACGGAAACTTGCGATGTCCTGTCATCAACAAGCTCTTGAGGTTGTTGTGGCAACATGTGAAAACATTTCCAACTGGACTGTGTTAAGAAGGCTCGATTCAAGTGGACTGTATGCAAGGAAGTCAGTGGTTTGTATCCCATTAACCCCAAACCATCACAGAACTCGTCGAAAGTGGTGCAATAAACATGTGAATTTGAACCCTGACAAATGGGATACAGTTCTGTTCTCTGATGAGTCCAGTTTTAGCATATAAACACATTCTAGATGTTATTTCATCTGGAGAGAGCGAGGAATACCATCCCTGCAACAACACAGAAAGGAACACTTACGTTTGAGGCGGTGTTCTCGTGTGGTGTGGGATAATTGTTAACGGCGGTACTTCCTCTTCACCTTTTTTGAAAGAGATACCGTAACTGTATAGCGATACCAAGAACAGATCCTCCGACCCTATGTGCGACTTTTTAGCGGTGCATTTTTTTTTTTGTACACACAATTATTATGCATTGACATTCTCGTTATACATATATAAGACATTATATTGTACCTCCTGTGCACTTCGTACGTGTATCCCTGAGTCAAGGGTGGAGAACTTCCACAAATTACTAGTGGAGAACTTCAACAAATTATCCTCAGTTACACCTACTAATTATTATATTAAACAGATATATACAATACTTTTTTTAAATATGCTCAGAGTCTCTGAATTACTGAGAATCAAGAAAACAATATATAACATACAATGGACAATTAACAACACTGTCTACTCTGTCTGCTGGAACTTTCAAACCTGTTGACAAGTACAATGAGATAGCTACTAAATGATTCTCAAAAACCTTGTGTTTCACAGAAACCAATCTTTACAATAACAATTGACATAAATCTTGTCAATAACAATTGGCCAAAATCAATGCAACATTAATTAACATAAATCAACACAATAACAATCCATATAAGTCAACACAATAACAATTAACTTAAATCTTCTGTTTACGCTTAAACTTTTTGTCTTTTGGTCTTTTGTCAAGTCAATTCCCAGAAGAAGATGAAGTTCTTAGCTGAGTCCTCAATATGAAAACTGAACTTGAGAAGGTTTGCAGAGCAGTAAAGTTATTATGGTCTTCAACTAAGATATTTAGATTGTTCTCCAATAAGTTTGGAACCGCAGACATTAAATACGTTCTAGGTTGAGAGAACAATGGACAGTTCAGAAGCACATGAATCCACGCTTCATATTCCCCGTATGTGCAGTACGGATCAGGCTCCAGGCTACGCTCAAATAACTTAGCCCGGAGGGACCCATGCCCTGTTAGCAGATAAGAAGTTGTCATAGAAGGGCTAAACCGCGAAATAACTCCAGCGGTTGTTGAGCATTCCACTTGCGCAATATACTTTATTGTTACAAGCCCAAATTCGCTCTCATCCCGTCTTTTTTGCCGGACAACAGTAAATTTCTTCCAAAACCATTTCTTCTCCCTTATAAAGTCGCTGGCTGGGTCAGTCGTAATTCCAAGCATTGTCTTAGACTGTCCTTTTTTTAGATAGTAAATCAAACCCCGACAAGCAATATATAAATCTACAGGAATCGTGCCGCCAAGTATTTGGAGTGCGTTGTTTGAAACAGTCCTTGGAATATTATTGATTTTCAAAAGAACTGATCTTTGTGTGGAAATAAGTTTCTGTTTCACTTTTACCTTTGATACTTTTTGGTACCAAACACTTGCTGCGTATGATATAATAGGCAAATCAATGGTTTTATAGTAAAGGTTCAAGGTTTTCTTTGATAATCCCCACTCTTTCCTTGAGACTGATAACTAATGCTGTGAAAAAACGAATTTTGTCCCTGAGTTTTGACACATGAGGCAAAAAACTGAGTTTATCATCTAAGGTGATTCCAAATACTTAGTTTGGGATACATATGGTAATTGGGTATTATATAGTCGGATTCTGGGCAGTCTGTTTAGGCTAAAATGGTTTTTCAAAGTCATAAAACTGGTTTTGCTGGGGGATATTTTCAGTTTGTTGACTCAGTTATTCTCCTTGTGTTTCCATCAGCAACGATCACCATGTCATCCGCATAGGCTATCTTACTGATACCATTGTGTTCCCGTGTTAACCATTGATCCAGCACAGCGTTCCAGAGGAGAGGTCCTAACTGATTCTTGGGGGAATCCTCTCGAAATCTGAGCCCAGTACGTAAGATGTTTTGTCACCACCTTAATATGTCTGTCGCTAAAGTACGATCGCATAACACTGTAGATATACGCATACACCCTGCGGATTTCAAGCTCCTGAGGGCACTTTCCCACCATAAAGTGTCAAACGCGCCCTGAAAGTCCACAAACACAGCGAGTACGTATTTCGCAGGTGAGTTGGACACATAGTTGGTCAGAAGATTTACAGCGTCTTCAGTCGACCATCTTTCTTGAAGCCGTATTGTGCTTCTGAACATAACTGATGATCTTCTAGAATTTTTTGGATTCTTGTGGCTAACATTCGCTCAAACAATTTCCCCAGGTTTGTTAAAAGCGAAATAGGTCTGTAGGCCCGTGGAGCTGATATTAATTTCTCAGGCTTGTGCAGTATCTTTAGTAGAGCTATTTTCCATTGACGAGGAAATATTCATTCTAGTAAATACTTATTCATCAACTTTAAAAGAATGTGTCGAAAAAATTTTCAAAAAAATTATCTATGACTGTGTTCCCAATCAGGTCAATACCGGGGCATTTTTTCCCATTGAGCTTTGCCACTGCAGAGCCCAAATTCAGGAGTGAAAAGGGTTCAATGTCTGATGGTCCTTCATACTTTTCATTATCATGACGTACTTGCATTTGTTCAGGTGAATCTAGATCTAATATATCTTTGGGGAACAGATTGTTATTTATGGAATCCACCGTAGACATCCAGTCTTGAGTCCTTTGACCATCTACTTTAACTGTGTTATAAACATCTCCGCAAGCTATTTTGTTCCTTAATATCCGGTAAAGCAAGCCCCACGGTTCTTTATTTCCTATATCAATTACAAAATAATTTTCCAACAACTTTATTTTGAGTTGGAATTTGCCTTTTGATAGTTTTTCCTTAGAGTACTGTCAGCTTCCCTGAAGGTCCGAACATCCTCGGCAGAAAGATGCCTATGTCGATGGAATTCTTTTCTAGCCTGTTGAACTTTCTTTCGTAGGTTACTTAAGTCTGAAGACCACCAAGGAACAGAAGTTTTTCTCGTCTGCTTTCTTTTGGCTGAGTACTCCATTGCCAAATACAGATGGGTCTGGACGAAATTTGTAAATTCCATTGCCGTCATAGCGCTTAAACTATCTACAACATCTGCAGAGAAAATAGTGAGAAGGTAATCTCTGAATTTGTTCCATTTAATGATATTCATTGAGAAACGTCTAAGATTGAGAAACGTGTGGCTGTGAATCATTATATTTCTGTCGAGGCTTCGAACCAAATACAATAACGCGGTGGTCGCTATTCACAAGGTTTGGAATAACATCCCAGTCAGTTAGAATTTCATCTATTTTAACCGTGGTAAGAGTGAATCTATGTTGGATTAGCCATTCACAGTACAGAATGTGAACGGCTTGTCAGACAAATTTTGCACACTTAAGTTCAAATAAAAATTCAAATTATTATATTAAGGCCACCCGTAATTTCTTACATCTACCCATATATATTATTTGTCTGTAAATTGCGTGTTTTCTCTGGTCGATTTGCCTGCTTGCTGGACGAAAAAAAAACCAATTTCTGGGGGGAAAAACTAGCTATCTACGCCTGAGACCGACTAACTCAGCCACGGAGTGAAAAAAGCCCATTAAAGTTCCTCTCGTCACGACGGAATTGGAACTCGGACCTTTTCCACCAGGTGTGGGGAGGACAGTGACGATACCACTGTGCTACCGCGCAGACTACGCACTTAAGTTGTAGGATGAAATTAAATCCTTGAGACTTAATCCTCTAGGGTCGGTAAAACCGCTGTGCCAGAAGTTGGATTTGGCATTTAGATCCGCTGTTATTATAAGATTTGTAGAAGCAAAATTAGTACATATATTATCCAAACGATGGAGAGTCAATTGTATGTCTTCACTTGGCGGACAGTAAACAGATGCAATGTAAAAATTTATGAAAGGTGTAGAAATCATTAAACAGGCCAGAGTGTCCGTGCACATACCTGTAATGTTGGTAACAACCAGATCATTATTTACAACTATGGCACTTTTTTGAGGTTTACCAAGCGACTGAATAATTCTTGCTGAGGTGGGAAACCCACAACTTTGTGGGCCCCAACCCCTACCTGCAAAGAATGAAAGGGTTCCTGTATGCAAATAATATCAAAATTGTTTTCAAATGCTGTTATTCTAATCTCATCCATTGCCACTCTGCAGCGTTGTTCATTTATCGGAAGAACTTTTATCCCCTCATATATAATATTACCTAAAATTGGATTCTTATCGGCCAACGCTGTTGCTGAATTTTAACCATTATCACTCATGTTTGGTTCTGCTGTCCGTAAGTTGTACTGTTTTTAAGTATTCTGGACAATTGGCATCCCTTACAGAATGATTGTAATCTCTGCCACGTCTCTTGCAGTTGATACATTTTGCAGAGTCTTCTTTATGGGGACAATCTCCGTAGTCATTTTATTTTATTTTATTTTTAACATATAATATATACAACAGGCATTAGCCCAGTTAAAGTGTGTAACAGAGCAAAGGTTGTACAAAACATAATATACTTTGTACAATGAAAGTTAATTCAAACTGGAAAAGTCCAATTCACAAAAATAAAAAAGATATTCATGACGTCAAGTCCAGCGCTATGTAAACTCGCAGAAAGCAGTTTGCTGCAGGAGACATCATCACACACACACGAATTAATAAGGACATCTTTAGCCCAGAACTCATCCGTCAATCGGTCAAGCTACTCCAAATAGTTCTGTGAAATTGTTTCTTGTTCACAGCCATATCCAAGTCAAACTTGTTCATGAGTGCCAATGTTCTTTTGAAGAAGGAGTTCCTGGATATCTCTAATCTAGAATTACCGATGTGGAATGTAGTCTTCTGTCTAGTAGCCACGGCTGGAGCGTGAAGGTCAGTATGGCATAGAAGATCCGTCAGGTAGGTTGAACCAGCGAAGATGTGGTACAACAGTTTTAAATCAAGAACAGTTCGCCGAGTTTCCAGAGATTGAAGCTTGAGGTAGGAACAGAGATTCCGGTAGAAGATTCTGTGGTAAAACATGGGGTTACGTCTGGAAATATAGTGGATAAATTTCATCTGGAGCGATTCTATTTGCCGTATCAAGTATGCATAGTGTGGGTTCCATATAGGAGAAGCAAACTCCACTAGAGGAAGTATAGTCGTCTTAAATAGGAGCACAGAGAACTGAGGATCTTGAAATCTGTACGTCTGCCGTTTAATGAAGCCAATTTGTTTTTTCGCTTGGTTTAATATATTCCTAACATGTTTATCAAACCCAGATGTAGCGGTAAAAGTAACTCCCAGATCTTTAACTTCATAAACTCTGGAAATCGGCATCTCCTTGATGTAATATTCATTAACTAAAGTCTTAGTTTTCCTCGAAGCTGCAAAGGAAATAGAGTTGCATTTCCTAGTATTAACCTCCAAACCATTCAAAGCAACCCAATCAGCAAAAGAGTTGAGAGCAGCCTGAAGGTTAACTGCATCATCTTGACTGCTGATACGTGAATATAGTTTCACATCATCGGCAAACATTAGTGTCTTGACATGACCGCCCTCCGCCCTCTGCACAGTGTCCACAAAAAACTGCCTTAAGCGAACAAAACTGTGCCGAGTGGCCATACCCCAAACAACGGAAACACTTGCTTACAATCGTAAACTTACGGAACCTGTGTGATGTAAATCTTAGATAGATTCTATCGCTATCTAAAATATACCGCATCATACGAGGACTGAATCCAACCACCCAATTAACCCCCTTTCCACCCGATCCAGAACTAAATCTGAAAGTCACCTCTTCTTTAACTTCATCCTGCGAGAAACCATAGTTTTTTAAGTTTTTAACGAAAAGATCATCAAGTATTTCCTCCTTAGCATATTCACGAGGGACACCATATATTAACACCGTTGGATCAGATAACCGAAGTTTCTCCATTGTAAGACCTATCTCTTTCAAAGCAGAAGCAGAATAGATCCTATTAGCATCCACCGAAGTTGTGGTCTCCACAAGAATCACCCTATTCCTAAGGAGACGGATACTTTTACTTTCATCTCCTTGTGGTCACGCTTAATGACTTGTATCACTTTCTGCTTTATATCCTGATTCGAACTCAAGGAGGAATCCTCAGTAGGTCTAAAAATAATCAGATTCTGAGGATTAGGCACACCTCTTGGAACTGATAAGGATCTGTCCCGACTTGCACTGTCAGTCCTCTGTTTGGATCTTGGTTTATTCTGGTTGACAACAGGATCAACCAACTTGAGATCCTGCCGCACTGCCTCTGCATAAGACTTCTGATGAAGTTCAATATGGCAATCTAACTTTTTTTTTTATCTGAGAAGCACTCTCCCCCAGTTCCCTAGTGCGTACCTTAAGGCGCTCATTGTCCACAGCCAAAGCTGTGGTCACCGCCTCCACGTCAACCCAGAGGCCATAAATTCTATTAGACGTTGGTTTTGTTATTTTACTTGAATCTTTAGACATTATTTCTCCTAAAGCTCTTCTTATCTTAGCCAATGTCACATACACCTCCAAGAATGTAATGATCCTCCGAAGTTCAAACCATCTATAAAAGAAATCTCTTGGTCCTCCCTACTACAGACATTAACTATTTTATCCCCTGTACCACTTGGGGAGTCAAGAACTGCATAGCCCTCACTGTTCTTGGCTGTACTAGCTCGAACTTTAACGAGAGACTGGCTGTTCTTATTTTCTTTAACATTCAAAGTCTTATTTTTATCCAATTTTGTTTTAAGTTTAGTTTTTTCTTTTTCCCCTTTTGTAACAGTTTTAGGGGTCTTTGATTTCCTTTTACCTTTACGCTTTACTGGTGACGGAAAAGATTCTTTGTTAGGAGACACCTGATTTGTTGCAAAATGAACAGTAGAAGAATATGCATCAGAAGAAGATGAATATGCTTCAAATTCCTGGGACCAAGTAATATCTCGGTCTTCTTCTGACATTACGTTTAAACAAGTAATTCAGAAGACAACAACTAATTAATTTCAACAGTTTAACAATATATGTCTATATAGACGCTTTACCACACCCGGGATGAAATCTGCATAAGAGTTGAAGAATTCATCAAGGTTTGTCTACGGGTCTCAGCCCCCTAAGCAGTTGGCTCTGATTTTCTTTTCATGCACAACAACGCCACTGCACAGGGAGCTCAAATGGTGAAGGAATATCTTGAAACTGGAGATATCCAACGACTGACGTAGCTAGCACGATCACTAGACTTAAATCCTTTCGAACATGTGGGTCGCATTGCACGCGGACAGCCAACTACTCGGTCATTTGGTGAGCTAAGGTCTGCGCTGGTGGAAGAACGGGATTTATTGTCACAGAATCTTATAGATACCCTTATATCGAGCACCACTGCCAGGCCTCTTTAGCCATTGGATAGGTTCATACGTCGTAGTGGCGTAATTTGATTATATTTTCGGGCTTCTTGTAGTGACTTCTGTAATGCGACCTTTTTTTGGTAATCCTTATACCCTTATAACTGTCCCTTATACCTGTCAAACGTTTTTCGCTGTCGCCTCATTTCATCGTTATTCTATGGACACCACCACCATACCAAATTTTGTCCAGGTTTATCTGAAGCTGCACGAGTTACACCACTTTTTCTACGTGTTCTATTAAAGTCATCTCATGTATGACCTGAAGAGCTAATCGCTATACTCTATTCCAGCGATACCTGGTCTTAAACATATAAGATTAGATTATGGTGCCCCTATTTATGACTCTGCCCGAAAGATTCTGTTAGCCTGACTCAACACAATTCAACATAGTGCAATCTCAGGATTACTTTTGATGAGTTCAGATCTTCGCCGGTCCAAAATTTATATATAGGGGCCAATGAACTTCTACTCCATCTTGGAAGAAAGGTGCTTCTTCTCAATTATACAGTTAAAAAATTTGGCCTTCCATCTCATCCTATCTGATCATACCTCTATGATCTCTAATGGATAAAACTTAATAGAAATAAGCCTATTGAAAACAAACCTACAGGAATCCGTCAACGAGAACTGATTCAGCAGAGGAACATGCATTTGACCAATTCGCATCAAGAGAGAGAAATTGTACAACCTCCATGGAAAGTGTGGATACCTTCATGTGATGACTACTTCCAACGTTGGTGGAAACACTCCCTGAACAATCAATCACTCCTTGGCAAATGCACACCCTGCAAATTTATACTGACGGCTCCAAAAGTGTCACAGTTGTGGGAGCTGCTGTGTCACTTTTGTTGATGTTAGTATCACCAACATCAACAAAAGTGACACAAAGACTGTTGATGTTGGTATCACCAACATCAACAGTCTTTGTGTCGTTACCACAAGATTGCAGCGGTTTCGCTGCAGAATTCCAGGCCATTAACATGGGTTTGGTTTTACTTGTTAATGATTTCACTCCGAAGACTATAATCTATACAGACTCTTTGAGTGCAATGACAGCCCTCCAAGGCAATTCTCACTCTCCACATACAAGGTGGTCCGCCAGGTGGTGCCTATTAGTATACCGTGTGTGTTTAGCGCTCTTAATAAACAGTAACTTAAGTGAATTATATTAAATGCTCAACCATTCAAGTGATCCAGTAACCATCGATGAACGCCCGTCTACTCGTGTATGAAGTTTCAGCTGCGTTGCTCCAGCAAAAGTTAAGTATTTTGTATATTTCTCCTTTTGGCTTGGGACAATGCACTTCTTCAAGATGGACGCTAGCTTGTAGTTATTCTTGTACTGTATAGCATAATTTGCAGTTAGTGGACACTAGCTTCGCTGACCAATAACATTTTCCCTTCGCTCTCTCTCCGTTTCGTGTCACCTCCCTGCCTGCGGCAATACTCTACAGCAGGAGGTCCCGTTCACAATTGGAGAAAGCTTTGTTTTGCTGCAGTGACTAACAGGCTTAAGTTTTGTGTGACTACCAAATCGTAGTCTTCACGTACAGTTGTTTTGTTTATTATGGAAGGGGCGAATAGTTTTAAAAATGCAAATATCTGCAGAATTTGCAAAAAAGAAACCAACGAAGAAAACAAAGGTGCATACATCAAATGCTCCAAATGCAAATTCCAAATTTGCCAGAGCTGCTCGGGTCTCTCTTATATAAGCCTGAAAAAATTATCAAGCGCAGCTCGCGCGAAATTCATTGCATGCTGCTGCCGAGAAAAAAAGCCGGCGAATGGGCAAGGGATCCCTTCCCACTCAGCCGTGGATTCCCCTCCCAAACTGCTGCTTGACTCCCACTTGACGCCACCTTGCCCACTGCAGAATAGTAGAAGGCGTCATGTCAGTAACAGCCAGGTGTATTCCACCGAGCTCGATAAACGAAGCCATTCTGAAGCTGTTACTAATCTAGGAGAACTTACTAATAATCCCTTGACAAGACAGAGAAACAGCAGCCCTTGTGCTACTCAACCGGACCAGTCCTTCACGGGTGAACTGGACTTTATCATGTCCACACCAGTGGCTGCTTCCATCCTGGAGTCCCTTGCTAATGCTCCACCTGCATCAACTCCAGTTTTTCAGCTCCCACCCGCAACACCAGCTCACTCGACTACTGCAGCTATCTCCTCTAGCTTAAAAACTGCCACTCCAGTTCTCCGTGTCCCGTCTGCTGCAAATGAATCCTTGGACGGATATGTGCAGGCCTCCCCTGCTACTCCAGCTCGCCCTCTCCCAGCTCCCACTACTGACAAAAATACTGTGTTGGATCAGGTCTCGATACTTCGAACCAAGCTGGAAAATATAATGAAAGACAACAACAATAGGATCACTACGGCCGTCAGAGGAGACATAGTAATCCTTTGGAACAAACTGGAAACCATCGCAATGAACGAACACCTCCAACAAGAAAAGGCGAAAGCTAAGCTTGAAGCTTTCATGGAAGGGAGAGAAAAGCAAATGCCACAGCGCTCTCTCTCTTACTCTGCTGCGCTGAGGACACCCGCCGCTCCCTCTCCCTCGGCAGATGTAGCACAAACAAAAAAGAAACCACCTGTCCAGCGGCCAAATTTGATCATCCTAAGACCGAAGGAGAGTGAACCAGCAACCACCAGTGAGGAAATTAAAACTAAAGTAATGGAATCAATGAAAGACGACTTCAAGACAACACGAATCAAGTCAATAAGGAAGATTAGAAGTACGGGAATAGCGATAGAAACTGAGACGAGAGAAGAAATACAAGGTATAATAGGGAATCCTAAAATCGCGACTTTAGGCTTAACTGCAGAGCTGCCAAAGAGAAGGGGACCAACTGCCATTATTTTTGACGTTGGAAAAAATATTACCCCACAACAACTAACAGAGGAAATCTTTACAAGGAACCTTCGGGATCGGCTCCCCGACCAAAACCCGCAAAGGTCAGTAATTCCAAAATATGCGACCAAGCCTAAAGACAGAAACGCCGATAACTGGATTGTGGAGTTCTCCCCGGAGGCCTGGCAAGCGATAAAAACCCAAACGAGAATATACATCGAGTGGAGCTGTCACCGCTTCAGGGAACATGTGATCGTTCCCAAATGCTTTAAATGCTGCAGGTTCGGCCACACTTCCCACACCTGTGTTCAAACAACAACAACATGCGGCCACTGCTCCGACAAAGGGCACAACTTTAATAGCTGCCCAAACAAGTCCAAAGAACCCGTCTGTGCGAACTGCAAGGCAGCGAAAATGAATAGCAATCATTCCATAAGAGATCCTAAGTGCCCGTCGTATACAAAAGCCAAGAGTATGTACCAGAGCAGGACCGATTATGGGAACTAGGCCAAAACAATTCAATACCACGGAAATCAAAATCTTTCAGCACAACGCACAGCGGGCCAGAGCAGTGGCTGACCAGCTCAGAGTGAAGGCCGACGAGGAAAATGCCGATATAATTATTGTCCAAGAGCCATATTCCAACGCAAAAAAGGTAAAGGGGTACCCTTTGACTTACAAGACCATTCAGTGTGATGAAGACACTCCCTGGGCGGCGGTGCTCATCAGGAATCCTAATATAACAGCCACCAAAGTGACACAGTTATGTACGACCTGGGCAGCTTGCGCCCACGTAATCACACCCATAGGTTCCTTCTATGTGGTCTCCTTATATTGTAGACCGGGGGTAGAAATCACTTTTGCCATAAACTACCTTCAACACCTCTTGGATGTCCTTCCAAACCAGAAAATCATCGTCGGAGCAGATGTCAATTGCCGCTCGCCTGCCTGGCATAGTGCAACCGAAGATAGAAGAGGAACAAATAATGGCCAGCTCTTGGAAAACTTCCTTGCGGGGTCACCCCTAGCCATACTCAACCAGCCGCACCAACTCCCCACCTTTTGCAATACACTGTGGGAAGCAACAATTGATATCTCACTTGCGTCCACCAACACGGCCGCCCACGTCTCTGACTGGAGGGTAGAAAACTCCTGGACAACCTCCGATCACCGTGTCATCACGCTGAAAATCTCTAGGACACTAACCAGAACTCAGATCCCAAGACAACTGGACAACCGATATGCAATAAACAAGGCAGACTGGAATCTGTTTGCTGAGAAGCTCCTCACAGCAGTAAATGCTGGAGAGCAGGACCTGATGCTGGAAGAGGATCCGGACCTCCTTCAACGAAAGATTACGGAACTCATCACCAAAGTCAGCAAGATAGCAATTAAGAAGAAAATTCCATCCCCAGGGGCAGTGCCTTGGTGGAATCGGGATCTGCAGTCACTGCGGAAGGAGGTCATCATGCGCAGGAAAGAATTTCAAAGAGCCCGGCGCTCTTGGCCAGAAGCTGAAGTAGAAGTCATGAGACAGCGCTACAAGGCTGCCAGAAACTTGTATACGGACTCGATCAGAAGAAGCAAACGAAACTCCTGGGAGCAACTCGTCTCCAACATGGGAAACACAGATCCCTGGGGGGTGGTATATAAAGTTACCACCAACAAACTCCCCAGGGGGGAAATCCTTACTACTACCAGAACACCGCAGGGACTGCTTACAACATCGTGGGAGCAGTCGATTGAAAACATCCTCAACTCGATCTTCAAGGAGCAGGTTTACCCGCAGTCCCAAGCACAATGCAGGCTTTGTAAAGAAAACGATGACTACGCCACTGACAACCAGGAACAGCCGTTCACACAGGAAGAGCTTCAGAGCGCTGCTGCGCAGATAAAAACTAGAAAATGCCCGGGCAAGGATATGCTTGAACCGGAAATCATTAAGCGTGTTGTGGATTTAACACCAGTACTCCTGCTTCGACTCTATAACTGTTGTCTGAAACAGGGGTACTTCCCCAAGGACTGGAAAATTGCCAATACAAAATTAATCCTAAAAAATCCTAACAGAAACCCAACTCTTCCGACCTCCTATCGGCCCATTGCTTTGCTGTCGGTCTTGAGCAAGCTCTATGAAAGACTTTTATACAAGCGGATTCAACAGTATTACTCCATAGCAAACCTAGAGGCAGCAAACCAATATGGCTTCAGGCCGGGACTGTCAACAATCGAAGCCATCAGGAACCTTATAAATACTGCCAATTCATGCCAAAGTAAATATTTCCTGGTGATCGCTGTGGATTTCGCTAGGGCGTTTGACTCTCTCTGGTGGCCAAGCGTCCTTGGCAGACTCCGCAAAGCTCATACGCCCATAAACCTTTACAATACTATCAAAGCTTACCTGTCCCAAAGAAGAATTGAAGTCATAGCGCCCTTCCAAAGGATAACAAGAAATATCCATAGAGGATGCCCGCAGGGGTCCGTTCTTGGCCCCCTGCTTTGGAATATAGTCTTCGACGACTTCCTTGACACCAACTTGGGGGAAGTAAAGTGTCAAGCCTTCGCAGATGACCTTGCACTGATGGTGGCTGCAGACTCCAGGGCCCAACTGGAGATACAGGCAAACCATGCCCTAGAGATCCTACAACAATGGGCGGAAGAAAACTTCCTACAAATTGAACCGACAAAAACAACGTCGATCCTTCTCAAAGGATCATTAAATATCAGAAGACCCCCGCAAATTAAAATAAAAGGAAAAACGATAAAGTTTACCACCCAAATGAAATATCTAGGTGTCATCCTTGACAACAATCTCTCCTTCCAACCTCATCTCAAGCAACTAAGAATAAAAATTAGAAACTACTCTGCACTGGTAGCCCGTGTTACAAGGCGCGACTGGGGCCTGAAAAAGCGAACACTCTCTCTCTACTATAAGGCTACATTTATACCAGCAATCTCATATGCTGCTCCAATTTGGTTCCACAAGACAGCCATGGCCGTAAATAAAAGAATTCTTGATTCAATCCAGAGATCAATCCTTCTAACAATAACCCGCGCATGCAGGACTGTCAGTACGCATGCGCTCCAGGTGCTGGCGGGGGTTCTCCCGCTGGACCTGGAGATTGTCAGGTGTGGCCTGTCATACTACCTATCTAAAGGGATGCCCGTCACATTCATGGGGTACACCATCGAACTTACAAATGACAGAAAGACAGAAAAAACCCGATTATTAGGGCATCTAAAGCAAGAGTGGCAAACCCGCTGGACAAACAGTACCAAAGGAGAAGTGACAAGGAAATTTTTTCCGGAAATACACAAAGTGTACCCTAAATCACCGCCTTGGCTCCACCCAGGACTGCACTCCACTTACCTCCTGACGGGTCACGGCCCTTTCAATGAAAAACTTGCAGCCTTTCGGCTTGTGGAGGACCCACATTGTCTATGTGGGGAACGCGAGAGCTGGCAACATTTGATGCACCAATGTCCACTGTACGACGACCTACGCGGAATCTTAATCACCAGACTAACTTACTTACCTCAGGACCAGGAACACCATCTCCTGGACAGCTTCGATGAATATAGTGCGCTCGCCAAATTTGCACAAGACTTATTTGCAAGAAGGAGAACACAAATTGCAATCAATAATGCACGCCATTAGCCCAGGGCTCCCTGCAGATGAGCATCCAAACTGAACCAGACTATGGCCGTTATGGTGGGACCTCACTCTCCCTGTCTCCTAGGATTGAACATCCATTGCAAATGATAGACGATCCGACACCATATATGCGGACTCCTACTAGACAATGATCTCTCTCTGGACGGGACTCTTTCTCCCATGTGCGACTCAATGACTGGACCACATGACCACAGCAGCTCTGCTTCAGCACGCCGCCTGGCGTTCTAAACTGGGCACCTTTGCCCAGTTCACTTTTAAAACCCCATCCCTAGGCAGGGAAGGGGAAGAGATAGGCCTCTGTCTCATCCCCTCCCCTGTCCCCCCCTTTCCTCCCTGGTGGGGCTTGCTCCACTGACACTCCTGGGATCGCCTTCTCTTTCGTTCCCATACTTCTATCTGTTCCCCCCAATCTTCAGTCTTCCCCCACTCTACCTTTACCGACCGTGAATGTCCCACTGCATGCTGCTAAATTTCAATGTAAAAAATTAACCTAACCTTCATTTAAAACCTATCTCGGCCTTACCTAAACCTCTAGCGTCTACCCCTTTTTTTTTTTTTTTTTTTTTTTACATAGGTCCTAGCCACTGAAATCTCAGGAAATTAGGTGGCAGGGCCTGCCAGAGTAAATAATTGTAAAACTGGTGTACCTGGTCTGCCTCCACGGGGCCAAGTGTGGGCAACGTTGGGCCTCAGTAGGGGTCCAGCGGCTAAATGACCAGATGAACAACGGTACACGACAGTACACATGTACAATATCCACACACTTTTAAATCTCTGGCCTCAACAGTGTTCTGTTTCACATGACAATGTATACTACGCGGAGATGGGGGAAAACCCCTGGTGCCGTTTGACACGAATACACTTTACACTTTACACTTCTCCACATACATTTATAAATCAAATAAGAACTCAAATATCCGAATTTCATAACAATAGAAAGACTGTCACTTTTTGTTGGATTCCAGGGCACACTGGAATATTAGGAAGTGAAAGTGAAAAATCAAGCAGCAAGAAATCCCACTGATTATAACCACATCCAGATTCCTTAGACCGAATATATAGGGACCGAATATATAAACCAATCATACGCCGAATTTGTAATGAAAATGGGGAGAAATTTGGCATAATCAGTACTATCAAAACAGATTAATATAATTATGCTCATCTAAACTCTTTTTTATTAATAGGTACAGTGTCTGTCCACAGGAGGTGCGATTAGGCCATAGTAGCCCTTGAGCAAAAAAAAAAAAAAAAAAAAAAATCCAACAACAGCGAGATTACTAAACCACGTAACCCAGTCCATCCTTTTATGACTAAGTCGGCCATTTCGGAGGGGAACAAAAAAATTCGCTAACGTTTATCGATTCTGGGGAGAAAATACTTCTCAAATACCTTGATTGATTTCTGACCTCGCAATTCGATCCCAGGCAATTTCCCATCAGAGGAGTTTTACATATCCACAAACATGTAACCTGAGCGTGTGTTCATAGCCAATTTCATTTACAGATAGAAACAGACGTCTTACTTTCAAAAAAATTCCAAAATAAATTTTTCATATGGAAAACTTTATTGTTGAGTTTTTATACTCGTACCTTGTGTTCACGAAATCACGATTCAGTGACGATCAAGAGGTGGGAAGAGCACTAGTTCCCTAATATCACTTTTTCGCTACAGATCTGTTTTTTCTTCTGCTCGGATTTTTTAATCCTTTAAAATTTCTGGTGTTTTCCACGTCTCTAGATGTCGCTATGGGTCATCGTGATGCATTTATGTAGTTGAAAATAACCTTTATAAAGGCATACTCAGATATCTAAGCAGTACGTTGGTTGTCAGTTTTGCCAGTGAAAGATGAATGGGATATCAGAAAGTTGCAACAAGTATGTGGTACGATGAATTTTTTTTTGTAGGCCGTCCGAATTCGTCGTTGGTATGAAGGTGGAAAGTATCTAACCATTTCTTCAAGGTTGATAGCAGGTATGAATGGAATTGGAGCTTAATACATGATTTGTAGTTCACACTGACACGCTCATCTCTAAGGCTTTTTCTGCACAGTTCTAGATATTTCTCTTTGAAGAACGAAAGATTTCAGGAGTTGAATGTTTTTCTTTTTTATGTGAGAGCACTGTTCATCTGGGAAATCCTACCACCGGTGTTTTGTTTCTCCTCACTTGAAGAGAAATTTATTTTCTTCATTTTTCATATCGTGATCAGACCTTGCTGTGGATTTTCGAAATTCGCTGATTGAGTCCATTAAGTGCGAATGGAGGTAAGAACATTTTGAAGCATAAACCTTTTAGCATATTTCTTCATTCCGCTGTCCATAGATCGTTTCGGTACCTTCGCTAACGCATGCATGTACTAAAGGTCCTTCCGTGGAATGCATTAGCAAGTTCAAAATATCCAGCTTCATTGTGCCATGACGTACTTGATATTCAAAAGAGCATGAGCAATTGCCTGTTTCTAACAGCTGTTCAGTTATGTACATGAGGGGAAAAATTCGTATTAAACTGTCTTTGAGTACATCTTATCCCTCCCATCCGGAATTTCACTATGTGAAATTTGGCCGGTCTCTGTTGTGCATTGTATCTAACTTGTTACAGTGTAACACAATTTTATACTTGAACTAACTTATGATTTGTTTCTATTAATCCTAATCACTTGACAACTAGTGAGACAGTCATGTCTTTGCAGTTTCCAGTTCAACCCTTCGGTTGTCTTCAACCGTGTTGGACAATGCGCTACCCGTCCTAACTCCATGGATAGAGAAGGAAATAGCTACGTTACTAGTCTTGGAGTGCAGCCGTAAGAATTGTAACTATAATTTGTATAAGATTGCTGTTACTAATGTGCAGTTTTTTCTTTGTAAGTGAGAAAGAATGCTATTTTACAGTTCATTCAACTTTAAATTTGGACGTAATGTTTTGTGAATAACTTAATTGAGCTTGTTGCCTATTGGTCTTCATATTAGTTATTTTAATTTCTGTGCTTAGGATACCGTTTGTTTTAGTCTGTAAAGAAACAGTAGTTTAAAAACTACTCAAATTTCTTTTAACAAAGGGACAAACTGTATTCGATCATTTAGCAGATTCCCAGTTTGGTTTAGTTAATGTCTATAATAAAGATTTATTGGAGTTTACCTGTAAACATCCACCCTTTTCCTTCACGGGTTTCACTTTTTGCTACATATGCCTCAAGGAAACTTCGATGTATTCCAAAGGAACCATTCTCCTTTGACTGTGGTTAACTTTAAGCAGACAACATGAAACATAATTTTCGCACAAATTAGTCGCTCTGTTTTTCAATTGAAAACTGTGAATAATAACTGATTTCCGTACTCTTTATACTTAAGGAATATAACTTTCAGTTGGCTAATAACAAATCTTTCAAAAATGTAGCGAATTAACCGTTAAGTCAACGTGACACTCACTGCGTTTAGAAGTTTATTTTCTGTGCGACTTTCCGTATTCATTTAATGAATAAATAATTTCTAGTGTATATTGCATTAATTGCTAAATATAACACCACTTTCGACTTTAACGTATTTGCAAGAATAACATACTGCAGAGGAATGTGTTAGGCCTGTGATGGCAGTATATTTGTAATTTGCATGTACCCCTTAGGGCGGTTTGCGAGACAAGAATTGCAGAATTTTGTGCGATGTTGCTCTCGCGGTTTCTCATTACACTGCGTTAGTAGTTTAATGGTTTATTAAAAAAATAAATCCTTTATTTTTTTTACTTTTCAATGTTTAAAAGTACTCAGGGCATTGAGCCTAATCAATACTTTAATAATCATGGCGTTCGACCATAATTATGAATTATTCCAAGATATCGGAGCCGCGAACTACAGATAGTTCTCATTGCGAACTAATATCTACTTGGAAAAAACACATCTGTGTTGTAAGCAGCCACTGCTTAAAGTACACCGTAGGTTTAGTGGTTGTTGACATCAAAGCCAGAAGTCTGTGCTTGGATACCAAATGACAACGATTAAATTGAATCGAAAGGTCCGACTTTCAGATTTATGGCGCAGTTAATAGGCATGAAGATGTGCGGATATAACCCCATTCACGAACCACTACATTCGAAGGTAAGGGTGTTATTTGGCAACCACGATCGCGACTCGAACGCAGACATTTGGACTTGTTTTTGTAAGGGCGGCTCCTACAACGTTAGTTGAACTCCGCCTCGTATCTCTGGGAGGAACAGTATCATTACAATTGGGCCAGATGTGTGTGACTTAGGTTTCTTTATGAGGTGTGTTCCGTTATATTCTGGCCACTGTGCTACCCAGAAGCATCAGTCACCTGGACAGATGATTCTGGGTACTCATCCACACCATGAGAAGGTGCGCCAGTCCGAGATAAAGGCGTAATCTCAATACGTGACTGATCCACCTGATGTTGCCAAAAGGTGTGCAGATTCCTCTAGGGGCCCACTCCAGAGGGGAGAGAGGAAAAGAGAAAACAATATAGGTTTCCAAAATTCGTAGTGCAAAAAATATATATTTAGATTCTCCCGTGGTTTCTTGAAAAAAAAAATATATATAAAAAAACAATACAGCAACCCTGAAGAACACAATAAGGAAAGGAAATAAAAGTAATGTGATAGTACTGTACAAGTTGAAACAAAACATACATTAAAAATCTTAAGAATGGAAAAGAATTAATAATAAGATTCTCTATTAAAATAAATTTTATTCAATAATAATTCCGTACACAAATCAAAAGGAATCTTACAATTTTTTATTTATATAAAAACAATTAAAAAACGGCCAGTTATCTGAGTATTCACTACTACGACCAAGATCTGCACCAGGGGTGGCTCCAGGCGGGCTGCGACCCTTCTACTCACTGCCGCATAAGAGTCAGGCTTATCTGCAGCAGCGGCCAGGTAAGGGCGTCCAGGCGGTAGTCCGCGTCGCGGACTATCTGGCGGTAGTCCGCGTCGCGGACTATCTGGCGGTAGTCCGCGTCGCGGACTATCTGGCGGTAGTCCGCGTCGCGGACTATCTGGCGGTAGTCCGCGTCGCGGACTATCTGGCGGTAGTCCGCGTCGCGGACTATCTGGCGGTAGTCCGCGTCGCGGACTATCTGGCGGTAGTCCGCGTCGCGGACTATCTGGCGGTAGTCCGCGTCGCGGACTATCTGGCGGTAGTCCGCGTCGCGGACTATCTGGCGGTAGTCCGCGTCGCGGACTATCTGGCGGTAGTCCGCGTCGCGGACTATCTGGCGGTAGTCCGCGTCGCGGACTATCTGGCGGTAGTCCGCGTCGCGGACTATCTGGCGGTAGTCCGCGTCGCGGACTATCTGGCGGTAGTCCGCGTCGCGGACTATCTGGCGGTAGTCCGCGTCGCGGACTATCTGGCGGTAGTCCGCGTCGCGGACTATCTGGCGGTAGTCCGCGTCGCGGACTATCTGGCGGTAGTCCGCGTCGCGGACTATCTGGCGGTAGTCCGCGTCGCGGACTATCTGGCGGTAGTCCGCGTCGCGGACTATCTGGCGGTAGTCCGCGTCGCGGACTATCTGGCGGTAGTCCGCGTCGCGGACTATCTGGCGGTAGTCCGCGTCGCGGACTATCTGGCGGTAGTCCGCGTCGCGGACTATCTGGCGGTAGTCCGCGTCGCGGACTATCTGGCGGTAGTCCGCGTCGCGGACTATCTGGCGGTAGTCCGCGTCGCGGACTATCTGGCGGTAGTCCGCGTCGCGGACTATCTGGCGGTAGTCCGCGTCGCGGACTATCTGGCGGTAGTCCGCGTCGCGGACTATCTGGCGGTAGTCCGCGTCGCGGACTATCTGGCGGTAGTCCGCGTCGCGGACTATCTGGCGGTAGTCCGCGTCGCGGACTATCTGGCGGTAGTCCGCGTCGCGGACTATCTGGCGGTAGTCCGCGTCGCGGACTATCTGGCGGTAGTCCGCGTCGCGGACTATCTGGCGGTAGTCCGCGTCGCGGACTATCTGGCGGTAGTCCGCGTCGCGGACTATCTGGCGGTAGTCCGCGTCGCGGACTATCTGGCGGTAGTCCGCGTCGCGGACTATCTGGCGGTAGTCCGCGTCGCGGACTATCTGGCGGTAGTCCGCGTCGCGGACTATCTGGCGGTAGTCCGCGTCGCGGACTATCTGGCGGTAGTCCGCGTCGCGGACTATCTGGCGGTAGTCCGCGTCGCGGACTATCTGGCGGTAGTCCGCGTCGCGGACTATCTGGCGGTAGTCCGCGTCGCGGACTATCTGGCGGTAGTCCGCGTCGCGGACTATCTGGCGGTAGTCCGCGTCGCGGACTATCTGGCGGTAGTCCGCGTCGCGGACTATCTGGCGGTAGTCCGCGTCGCGGACTATCTGGCGGTAGTCCGCGTCGCGGACTATCTGGCGGTAGTCCGCGTCGCGGACTATCTGGCGGTAGTCCGCGTCGCGGACTATCTGGCGGTAGTCCGCGTCGCGGACTATCTGGCGGTAGTCCGCGTCGCGGACTATCTGGCGGTAGTCCGCGTCGCGGACTATCTGGCGGTAGTCCGCGTCGCGGACTATCTGGCGGTAGTCCGCGTCGCGGACTATCTGGCGGTAGTCCGCGTCGCGGACTATCTGGCGGTAGTCCGCGTCGCGGACTATCTGGCGGTAGTCCGCGTCGCGGACTATCTGGCGGTAGTCCGCGTCGCGGACTATCTGGCGGTAGTCCGCGTCGCGGACTATCTGGCGGTAGTCCGCGTCGCGGACTATCTGGCGGTAGTCCGCGTCGCGGACTATCTGGCGGTAGTCCGCGTCGCGGACTATCTGGCGGTAGTCCGCGTCGCGGACTATCTGGCGGTAGTCCGCGTCGCGGACTATCTGGCGGTAGTCCGCGTCGCGGACTATCTGGCGGTAGTCCGCGTCGCGGACTATCTGGCGGTAGTCCGCGTCGCGGACTATCTGGCGGTAGTCCGCGTCGCGGACTATCTGGCGGTAGTCCGCGTCGCGGACTATCTGGCGGTAGTCCGCGTCGCGGACTATCTGGCGGTAGTCCGCGTCGCGGACTATCTGGCGGTAGTCCGCGTCGCGGACTATCTGGCGGTAGTCCGCGTCGCGGACTATCTGGCGGTAGTCCGCGTCGCGGACTATCTGGCGGTAGTCCGCGTCGCGGACTATCTGGCGGTAGTCCGCGTCGCGGACTATCTGGCGGTAGTCCGCGTCGCGGACTATCTGGCGGTAGTCCGCGTCGCGGACTATCTGGCGGTAGTCCGCGTCGCGGACTATCTGGCGGTAGTCCGCGTCGCGGACTATCTGGCGGTAGTCCGCGTCGCGGACTATCTGGCGGTAGTCCGCGTCGCGGACTATCTGGCGGTAGTCCGCGTCGCGGACTATCTGGCGGTAGTCCGCGTCGCGGACTATCTGGCGGTAGTCCGCGTCGCGGACTATCTGGCGGACTATCTGGCGGACTACCCCATTCTTTTAGTCATGCCGCCGTAGCCTAGTGGTCAGGCGCGCGGGTGCATAAGTATACGTGCCTTGAGTGACCGGGGTTCAAGCCCGTGACTGCTGAATACGGTGCTGTTTCTTGTATTCTGTCTATGTTGTTAACTCCTCTGACTGTTTGGTCGTCCCGGAGTATAAACTGAAAATTTATTTATTTATTAAAAGAAAGTGAAATGTGCAGTAAAATAGCATATGCCTACGATTTTAGCGCTATGAAAGTCAGGCAGGTCAAGACTTTTGCTAGAAACACATGGGAAAGAAATCCTGGATGATTTGCTGGAATGGTCTAGAGTAAACAAATTAAAAATTTCTGAGACAAACAAAAATGATCTTCAACAACAAACTGGATTATAACAGACCTAAACTTCATATCAAAAATGTCCAAATTCCCTATGTTTCTCAAAATAAATATCTTAGTTTCTTAATTGATAAGTTTTCTTTTATCCCACGTAAAGAATTTAGCTGAAAAGATTAATAAGTTTACTGCCAATTTGATTAGGTTAAGAGCTGAATGGGATATAAAGCACAAAACTTTAGCATTATATTATAAGTATATTTTTGCCAATTGTAGTATTTGGGCAGCCATATGGTTTCCTAGGGTTCCTCACGTCACAATGAAGGCCAGACTCTTATCATTGCAGAGAAAGATTCCGAAAGCAAGAAGTACAGAGTGAAGAGCATCTCAGAAGCGCACAGCTTAATTCAACTATAATCTTGACAGTGAGTGAATTTGTAAACAATTTGTATAAATATTGTAAATAATTGTATTCGTGCATTTTTGTACACTCTTCTTATATTGTAAATACTGTAAATAATTGTAATTTTTGCTCTTTGTACACCCTTCTTATATTGTATATAATTGCAATTCTTGCATTTTGTACACCCTTCTAGCCGGTTGGCTGTGTATAAGGGGTGAAGGCAAACACTTGCTATTTTTAATAAACGGATTTTAATAATAAAAAAGATGATATTGGCAACACACAAATGCTGCAGAACAACATCAACCAATGCTTTACAAGTGATCTCAGGTTGTATCCCGATTGACCTTTATGTGGCATACCGAGGTAGGATTTTTAACTTAAAGAAACGTTTGGCAACTCCAATCCTCGACATTGCAAGTAATCCGGCCAAGGACATTGGGAAGGAAAAAATTTATCTTTGGACAAATTTCACTGAGAAGTGGAAATACAAATGGGGAGAGAGAGCTTTATTACACTTCACGGCCATAAAGCCAGGGTCTTACAGTTTCCCAAACTTCCGGGAAAATTGAACAATTATTTACAAAAAAGGTAATTTTTCAAAGAAAACATTATAATACAAAGGAGAGAACTCCTTACGAGAGTTAAATCTGATTGAGCTGCTTAACAGGGGCAAGAGACTCTCAGAAAACTGGACTTGAGGAAAAGCTTTTGTTATCACAATTTGTTATTTTGTATTAGTTTTCCTTTCAAGTCAATGTTATCTGCTATGCGTACTTTTTTTATTATATAATTTGCTTATAATTAATCTTTACAATTCCTTTATCTGCCGTTTGTTAACCCCTGGCATGGTGCCGTGAAGGGTATTGTATGGTCGTGGTACCTGCGTGTACCGGTGAACTGTACAATAAAGATCTTATAACAGCACCGGCTCAATCAGACAGGAACAGATGCAAGGTACACATCAGTCATTGCTGATTAGTCCTCGTCAATTTTTTTCCGGTAAGTCCGGTCAGCAGCGAATTTGTTCAGGTCGGCGTCCAGTGCCTGGGTTTGCTTGAGCATCTGAGGAAGGAACCTGTCCGAGAGATGGAGTCGTGCTGAATGAGAGTTGAGCTCGGGATTGGCCCTAAGGGCAGCGGGGATCCTCCAGCCACAGGTATCCCAGAATGAAGGTGTTGCCATTATGCCTGTTATCATCTTGACTGTTGCTAGGAGGCGTTGGTCGTCGACTAAGGTGGAAAGCCGTGGAATTCCGAGAGAGTTGGCAAGCTGCGTGGTACGAAGAGCTGGTAGGTTGTGCTTCCTGTTGGCCCACTTTAGGAGCCAGAATTCGTGGCAAAGAGTGGTTTCTTTATTGACGGTGCCGCTGACGCCCAAATTTCAGCAGCATAGAGTAAAGGTGGAAAGATAACTGTTATGTACCTCATGGTTATCTTTTTATCTGATAGGAAGGAGATGTTGTTTTGCTATCCACCGGAGTCTTGAAGCACGTTTGAGGAGCATGTCCATGTGGGCGTTGAATCGAAGTTTTGGGTCGAATACAACGCCCAGATCACGATGGCTGCACACAATTGGGATGAGGGTGTTGCCGACCAAAGGCTGGAGAGAAAAAGGAGTTTGCTTCAATGAATACACCATGAATTTGGACTTAGCAGGATTGATCTTGAGCCCAAACTGGCAGAGGTAAGATGTGACTGTGAGTGTTGTTAATTTCCACTTTTACCAGATCTAGGTCTTGACCGGGAATGATGGCAGTGAGTATTTTTATATCGTCGGCATAGCTCAGTGGGCATCGAGAATGTGCAACCAGTGGCAAGATAATGGATGAAAACAGAAGGCCCGAGAGGACCCCTCCTTGTGGGACTCCTGCTGTGACGGATCTAGTAAGGGTGCGATCTCCTGTATGAAGCTTTATAACTCTGTTATTCAGAAGAAAGGAGAGAAAGCATAATGTTCCCTATGATCTGGAAGTGGCATTCCAGTAGAGTAAGAAGGTGGTTTACTTGGACGGCATCAAATGCAGCCTCAATGTCTAAGTCACAGCTAGTTCCTGCCTATTCTCCAATGCTGACAAGATAGTATTCGTGGTGGCTAGCAGATTGTTGATCGTTGATCTGTTTGGAAGGGAGTAGTGAATTTGGGCTGGATTACTGGGCAAGATCTGCTTAGTGAGGATGGGGAGTAAGCTCCTACTCCAGGAGCTTCAGCAGGATGGAGGAGTTGGAGATGGGCCGGAAGTGTTTAGGTTTCGATGGCGACTGAACTTTGGATAAAGGTTTGTTGAGATAGTTTTTCCACTGCTGTGGGAAAATCTGGTTCGAAAGTAACTGGTTGAAGATAATTAAAAGTGGCTGAATAATGTACGGACTTAGGCATTTGAGCATGAATTGGGGAACTCCATCACCGGTGGTTGACGAGGCATGTAGAGAATTGATGGCTACTATCAGCTGTTTTGTAATCTGAATGTTGTTCAACACTTCTTGCTAGACGGGCTCTGTTAGTAGAGCTAGATCTGAGTTTGGCATAGGATTACGGTTAAATCTTGTGACGAAGTCGAGCCACAATTCAGTATCAAGTTGTAAAGGAAAATGAGGGTTCACTTTCTTGTATGGAATTTTGACTCACTACCAGGGAGTTCATTGAAGACGAGTTTGCTGTAAAGAAGAAAGTTAAGGGATGGTTTTATCTTTCAATGACAACGTCATATTTAATAAATGTACATGGTTCCCTGCGGGATAAATTGTGTAAATTTGGACGTGAACCTGACCCTTTGTGTTTTTTGTGGGTCAGTAGAAGACTGGAGGATGTTCTGCTTCATTGCCCGGGTTATGACGACTTCAGATAAGAACTATTCAACAGCACTCAACCTATTATCTTTATTTTCTCCTAAGAGACACCCGCTTACAGCTATTAACCAGGGGGTGCACATTCATATATACAAATATAAGTTATATACATAATTATGTATTTATAATTTTTACAAATCAGTCTTTATAAATTATACAAATATTTCTAAATTATACATTGTCTAATTAATTGTTATATATATCATTGCCTTATTTTACATGACAGGCAGATAGAAAGAGCACAAGCATAATTTCAATTTTACAGGGAATTAGAGAATGTTCACATCTACACCACTATTTACAGCGAGTTCACAGAAAGGACTGATACCCTCGATATTTTGATTCAAAGTGCCAAGAACTTTGCAGTATTCCAATCCTTTTCTGACAAAGTGTTTAAAAGAAGACGCATCTTGCTTACTTATACTAGAAGTGGACAGTAGACTGATGTATTCATAAAATTATTGCTTCCTTACAACTGCTAACATTAGAAACTAAATGTTGTGTTCTTAAATTAGTAATAATATAGTATGTATGAAATGGTATTAACTGTACCTATATATTTTTTAATATTTATTTTCATTTATTTATGTATTTTTTTTCTCCTTCTGGTTGGGCAGCCTGAGGACTCCTGTCCATTGGTATTGCGCCCCTTCTACTGGGCGACGAATTAGTGCAGCAGCACTAGATAATAAAACCAGGCACAACTACTCATGCTTAGAAATGAGCAGTGATTGACAGGGTGCTGATCGCTGTAGAATGTAGACATCAGAGTTTCTTTCTCTCTCTCTCAACACAGATTTTCCAAGGTGGAATTCGACTAAACGTCTAGGTGCCACCTTAATAAGTACATCCGCTTACATAGTATATCTTTTATTGTGATTTATTGCTTTCAAGTGAAGCTGTATAATTAAAACTGTTTCTTACGCAGAATGCGATGATTATAAATGGAAAGTCTTTGTATATATGTAATAAAAATGTATGTAAATAAAAAAAAAGGTCCGCGTCGCGGACTACCGCCCGATAGTTTTCTTTTTTCCCCTCTCTCTCTCTCTCCCCCCTGCAGTGGGCCCCTAGAGGAATCTGGCCACCTTTTTGGCAACATCAGGTGGATCAGTCACGTACCGAGATTACACGTTTAGCTCGGACTGGCCCACCTTCCCATGGTGTGGACGAGTACCCAGAATCATGTGTCCAGGTGACTGATGCTTCTGGGTAGCCCAGTGGCCAGAATATAACAGAACACACATAAGCACCAACCTACGTCACACATCTGGCCCAATTGTAGTGATACTGTTTTTCAGAGGTACGAGGCGGAGTTCAACTAATGTTCTAGGAGCTGCCCCTCACAAAACACATGTCCACATATCTGGCGTTCGCGTCGCGAACAAGGATACCAAATAACGACTCACTTACCTCCAAATATAGTGGTTCGTGTATGGGGTTATATCCTCACAACCTTATGCCTATTAACTGCGCCCATAAATATGAAAGTCGGACCGTTCGATTCAATTTAATCACTGTCATTTGATATCCAAGCACAGACTTCTGGCTTTGATGTCAACAACCACTAAACCTACTGTGTACTTTAAACCGTGGTTGCTTACAACACAGATGTTTTTTGCCGAATAGATAGTTCGCGACGGGAACTATCTGTAGTTCGCTTCTCTGATATCTTGGAATAACTCATGGTCGAATGCCAGAAAATGACACTGCTCTTTGGACTTCAGTTGGATTATGAGTCTCAATGCCCCGAGTACTTCGCATCGCGAATTACTATCAGTAGTTCGCAACTGAAACTACTATCCGTATAAATTCGACAAAAAAAACATTCAATAGGTAAAGTGAATAATAAACTTTCCTTGTTGCTAGACTACAATAATAAAATTCGATATAATGAATACCGTTTGTCGTACAAGCGAATTTTAGTGCATAACACTTATGCTTTGCATGTCAGGATGGAAGATGATCATACAGTGGAATTGGTGCTGGGAAAAGTTTTTTTTCAGAATAACGAAATCATAAATGCTTCCAAGGAATTTATATCGAAGTTTCAACAATTTGGATACAGATAAAAATTGTCGAATTTCTTGTTGTAATTTATTTGTACCGAAGTATTGCAAAGATTAGAGCTATAAACGAATTACCACTGATGTCGATCACATCATTACATTTTTGTGAACGAGGTGTCCATATATTTACAAATAACCTAGAGATCTGTGCTGTAAGCAACCACGGTTTAAAGTACATCATAAGTTCAATGGTTGTTGACATCAGACCCAGAAGTCTGTGCTTGGATATCAAATGACAATGATTAAATTGAATCCAAGGTCAACTTTCATATTTATGGCGCACTTAATAGGAATAAGTGTGTGCGGATCTAACTCCATACGCGAACCACTATATTTAATAAATAAATAAATAATCATTTATTGCAAATACAGCAAGCCCATCACAGTACATGGCTAGGGGCAAATAAGAATACAAAGGAAATTACATAAAATAATCGACTATATGTACATAGCAAATTTTATATAGATATTAACAATGGCTAGGAGTTTTAGTTATGAATTTAAAAAAAAATTGCAGAACAGGGTATTTGGCTTTCAGTTGCAATTACTGGGTTGGATTATTTTTCTTCATTTCATTGGAGATTTGACTCCTGTAGGCTTCCGAGTTGATTAACCTGTTGCAATCAATGTTGTGATGATTTATGAGGCGAAGGGAGGCATTGGGGAACATTCTGTCCATTTCTTTGAACCTGGAGAGGTTGAATTTGAATCGCTGGTTTCTTGCATTTTCCCTGTTGGGGGCAGCTATTATATTGGCTAAGTTTGGTGAATTGCATGCAGAGGTGATTAACTTTGCAAGAAGCATGACTCCAGACTCGTTGATCATCTGTTGCAGAGACTTTATTTTTAGATTTTTATAAAGCTGTTGCCTGGATATTGTATGGGGAAAACGAAGCTTTCTATTGAGCTATTTAAGAACCCAATATTCTAGGGCAAGGAATTTCTTGACTTGAGGAGCACCAGACCAGATTTCGGAAGCATAGGACAGAATGGGAAAGATGCATCGTTGAACATGCTTAATGACTGTTTTTTCTGTCTTGAATCGCTGCTGTTTCTTGTTTGATTAACCATTTTGCTTTTTGAATTTTTTTGAGCAACATATAAATAGTGGGCATTAAAGGAGAGATTTTTATCAAAAACAACTCCAAGTTCTTTCTGAGCGTAAACATGTGGGATTGGGACATCTACAATTTTTATTTCTATGTGGTTGGGTTGTTTCTGAGGGAATAAGTAATTTGAGCAGATTTGCTTGCATTTATATTCAGATTGAGATCTTTCAGGTACTCGATGATTTCACAAATCTGAATTCGCATCATTGATAACTTTGCGAATATCATCACTGGCTTTGGAGATTATAAATAACTTTAAATCATCGGCATATGCCAGTAGATTTGGATTTTCTTGTAGAAGTGGTTGAAGAGATGCTGAAAATATAGTACTGGAGAGACCGGCTCCTTGGGGAATTCCTGTTGAGGTTGTGACGAGAATATCGTCAGTACTTTTTTGGTGGTAAGGGTGTCGTTATTTGGCAACCACTTTAATAACGACAATGTTTGATGACAATATAAAACTCATTACTGTGCGAGAATGGACAGATATAAAAGAATAAATAGTCGTGTAATTCATAGCGAGCTCTTTATGCACAGGCTCTAGATAATTTAGTACAGCAAGAAACAAATTCAGAAAAAATATACAAAGCTAATCTTATTACGTTAATTATATTTGAGTCCCTTCCAAAAGAATGAGAATTGAGGACTTGAGAAAGAGGAGGGTTGATATAGTACTGATTTAGGAGCATCAGCTACTTCGATCATACTGCACTGTATATAACATGCCTGTATATTGTGCACGTTATGTGCTCTATTTGTTTGCTTGACGAAAAACGTGGATTTCGGGGAGGGGAAAAAAGTGATACTCGCCTGAGACACTTACCTCAGCCGCCTTTAAAAAAAACCAATAAAAATCAGTTCGTTGACGGAACTGATCTTTTCCACTGGGATTCGGAGGACGCGATTCTACCAACTGTTCTTCTGACTAGGTCGTAAGCGTCTTAAAGCATGTGATCCTTCAATGAAATAGCCCACATACTCATTGGAGTTACTGAGGTGTTGCGTCATACCTTCAATGAAATTATGCAAAAAAAAGTACTTCCCTGTTCATGGAACAGATACATAATCAGGTTTATTTCCAAAATGAAGCAAAGAACCCACAGCCATAAGTTACACTCTCCTGAAATTTTTGAGAAGACCTCTTAGCCACCATACACTGCTTCTAGCATAGTCTCCTTGCTTCGGAAGTTCGCCTTAAATTGAAGATCAATGTCACATCTCCTTCAGACCCTTTCCTGGAAACTCTTAATGAGCAGTTTGACATTCTCCTTTATATCCCCAGCTTTTATCAAGATCTTGATAACGGTTCTAGAACAAATTCTATCTTAATAAAACACGCCTGTGTGCTCTGGATTCATAATTTATTTCTTTTTGTTACACAGAGCATTAAAATTATGATAAATGAATTAGCTTTCGGCTGGGTGGCAGCCTTCATCAGATTAAAATACTTTGAATGGCAGTTAGAATAGAGATGCATTGCCAGGATGGTACGTGAGACACGTGGTTAATTGTTTGTTGATGTTTGTGGCTGTGACGTATGGTGGTGACGTGGCCAGCGTTTGTCTATGGACAGAATTACTGCTTCTGTGATGGGGTTAAGTTGACAACCACTGTTCCTGTTCCACGAGGTATCCGAGCATTTTATACTTAACGATTCCAACCAGGTGCGCCTTAAGTTGACAACCACTGTTCCTGTTCAACGAGGTATCCGAGCATTTTATACTTAACGATTCCAACCAGGTGCGCCTTAGGTAATGGTGGGACTTGTCTACAACCACGACATCGCGGTGTGGGTCGATGTCGTGGTGGGTTGTCCAGACATGCTCGGCAATAGCTGAGTGTTCTATAGGAGTTTGAGCACGAGAGTTTCCTGTGCGGACGTGCCTTTCTGCCGCTACTGGAACAGAGAAGTTTTTTCTGATTTATATTCTGCTTTATTAGTTTAAATTGACATATTAACTTATTTCTAGAGTAGCTTTATATTCCTATTTACGGTACTTAAAGTTAGATAGAGATTTGTAGGTATTACTTAGTATCGGAAAGGGTATCAAATACACGAGTTTACCGTTCATAGACAACCGCCATAGTTACGTGAAAATTAATCAGTAAATCTATTAATCTTGTCGAACTTCATTGGCAATTAAATTGTACTTTTAACTATACATATAACCACATAGGTTACGGAACATAAATAATTAGTAAAAATAAATAATTAATACATAACTTGATACGGAAGTTATATAAAGGGACGTCGTAGATAACACTCGTTACTGAAACGCGACACAGCATATCCGGAATTCGATAGCATTAGCTTTGTCTGGTATAGTGCATAATATAATATTGTCAATTAATCAGTAGATCTATTAATCTTGTTAAACTTCATTGTCAATTAAATTGTTCTTTTAACTATATATATATAACGACTTAGAGTACAAACGTAACAAATAATTAATACATACTTGATACTCGTTCGTGAATTCCCGCCATTTTTACACGATAGCATAAGCTTAGTGTAGTATAGTGCATAATATAATATTGTCAATTATTCAGTAAATCTATTAATCTTGATAAACTTTATTGTCAATTAAATTGTATTTTTAACTCTATAAATATATATAACGACTTAATCGTAACAAATAATTAATACATAACTATAGTGGTACACGTGATACGGAAGTTGTATAAAGGGAACACTAGATACCGAAAAAAAAAAAAAAAAAAACAATATATATATCCATATATATATATATAATATAACTTAAGGATTTAATTTTTGTTTTAAATTTTATTGAATTACATTGGAATCATGACTCTAACCAGAGCAGCAAAGCAAAAGGCTCAAGCTAATGGGAGTGCTGTGGTTCAGGGGAGAACTGAGGGGGCCAGTTGCCCTCTGAATCACAGTCTATTAAAATGCACTGTTTGCTTGATGTTTGCGGAGCAGTTGGGTACGGGACATGATACTGCCAAGGGGGATGTCTTTGTGTGTGCACGATGTAAGGAGTGAAAGGAAATCAGGCGACAACTCAGCGTTGTTATGGGCCTTTATGAGAGCTTGAAGGACAGGGTGGATGCCCTCGAAGGAAATAAATTGAGGGGCCCATCAAGCTCTCAGCTGCCCACATCAACGCCAGAGCTTGCACTTGGTCATCAGGCAACACAGAAGCAGCCCCCTAGGCAGAATGCGCTGGTCCCACAGGAACTAGTAGTTGTTGGTGACTATTGTCAGGGAAACGGGGAACATGCTTTGTAAAAAGGATAGGTGGAATAGGACCAGGGTATGTCTGCCAGGGGCAAAGGTTGATGACATTGTAGAGCGGATATCATCTTTTAAGGGCACAAAAGGTGATATAGTTGTACACGTTGGCACGAATGATATTAAGAGTAGGAGACCGGCAGAATTACTTAGCAAGTACAGGTCACTGCTGAAAAAAAGCCGTGAATTAGGGTTGAACTTGAAAGTGTCTGCAATTCTGCCCAGACACGATAGCAGGGAGTATATGATGAGAGCCTTGTCGATCAATTCGGCCCTGGAGGGATTGTGCAAGGCTCAAGGGGTAGAATTTTTTTCAGCCTGGACTGTACTTGTTAACAGGAGAGATTGCTTCTACAGGGATGGGATACACTTAAATAGAAAGGGTGCAAGAATTTTTGCTGAGGCAGTGTTAGGTGGGTCGGAAAACTGCTAGTTGGGGGGGATACAAGGACTAATAGATTAACAGTAGCCACTGGCAGAGGTGGAAGTGATTCTTGCACTGCTTCTATTGAAATGAGCAGAAGTCTGAAAAACAAGATGCAGGATATTTCAGAGACTGCTGGTAGTCATTGCGTTACAAGTAAACACATGGGTTGTGTTAGGGTAGCTAAGAATAGACACAGGTGCATGTATACCTGCGTGTACACCAATGCTAGGAGTTTGGTAAATAAATTTGATGAATTTGAGGTATTGCTCAAAACATCAAAGGCAGATATCGTTGGGATATCAGAGACGTGGTGTCACACAGATATAAGTAATGCGGAACTGGAATTTGGGGAATACAATGTGTATAGAAAGGATAGACAGGACAGGAGGGGAGGAGGGGTTATGCTATTAATTAAGAAACACATAAAGTCCAAGGAAGTGAAGCCAGTCGACATCGATGGACAGGGCAGTGCCGAATCAGTTTGGTGTGACATAAGCATAGGGAAATCAAAATTGAGAGTAGGAGTGTGCTATAGGCCTAATGACTCTGATGAGTATAATAAGATATTGTACAGGGAAATAGAGTGGGCCAGTAAATCAGAGAGTCTTATAATGGGGGATTTTAATTTCCCAGATATTGACTGGAATTTGTGGGTTGGTCACTCGCACACTAGCAAGGCTTTTGTGGATTTATTGGATGATTGTTTTCTACACCAGCATGTTCGTGAGGCAACAAGAGGGAGCAATACTCTTGATCTGATTATTAGTAGTGACTCTTCATGCATTAAGAACCTGCAGATAAATGAACCACTAGGTGGCAGTGATCACAGTGTGTTGAAGTGGGATTTACTCAAGGAGGTAACTACCATCAGAGGTAAAGGGAAGGGTTTTTGTTTTCGTAAAGGCGACTATGATGGTCTGAGACAGTATTTAAATTCTATACAGTGGGACCAACTGATGATGTTACCAACAGCAAACTCAAAATGGGAAGCATTCAAGGAACTAATCTTGGAGGCTACCAGGCTTTACATACCAACTAAGAAATATTGTTCAAGGTTTAGGCCAAAAATGTCAGATGAACTAATGAGACATGTGGCAGAGAAGAAAAATGCATGGGATACATATAAATTAATGGGTGACATGGAAGCCTATGATAGATATAAGTTGGTCTGTAACCAAGTCACAAAGGAGATTAGGCAGGCAAAGGCAGAGTACGAAAAATTCTTGGCAAAGGATGCAAAGAAAAACAGAAAAGAGTTCTTTACATACTTGAACTCGAGAAGAAAAGGGATGAATCAGATTGGTCCACTGGATATTGATGGTTCAACAGTTGAGGATCCTGCTCAGGTGGCTAACAATCTAAACGAGTATTTTGCATCTACATTCACGCATGAGGAGTTATTCAGGAAGGAGAATGATGTAGGTAAAGTAAACATTGGCAGTGAGCTGGATGATTTTGTAATAACTGAGAGGAAAGTGGAGGAGAGATTGTTGAGGATAAACATAAAAAAGGCACCTGGGGTGGATGGGATCTATCCAGTTATATTAAAGGAGGCAGCAAAGGAAGTATGCAAACCCCTAGCCATAATTATGAGAGCTTCTTTGGACTCAGGGGAGGTACCCATAGACTGGAGATGTGCAAATGTAACCCCAATTCACAAAGGAGGATCAAAGGCTTACACAAGTAATTATAGACCTGTTAGTTTAACTTCTGTTCCAGGTAAATTAATGGAGGCACTGGTTAAAGAAGCACTGCAGGATCATCTAGACAAGAATTCAGTTATAGCTCAGACGCAGCATGGTTTTGTTAAGGGCAGGTCTTGCCTGACCAATTTGATTGGATACTATGATGTAGTCACAAAAGAACTGGATGCAGGGAATAACTTTGATATTATATATTTGGATCTTAGAAAGGCTTTTGATACTGTTGCACATGGAAGACTGCTGCACAAATTGGAGCAGTGTGGCATTGGAGGCAAATTGCTGCTATGGATAAGGGGATGGTTGAGTGGCAGAAGACAGAGTGGTAATCAATGGACACTGCTCAACGTGGACTAATGTTATTAGTGGAGTTCCTCAAGGTTCAGTGTTGGGTCCGTTGTTGTTTTCGGTGTTTATGAATGATATTGATGATGGGATATCAAGTTTAATGTCCAAGTTTGCAGATGATACAAAGGTTGGCAGGGTCGTCAAGGACACTACTGACGCTATGCTGCTGCAACAGGATCTGGAAAGGTTGAACAGATGGGCTGAGAGGTGGCAAATGAAGTTTAACATTGACAAATGTAAAGTACTGCATATGGGAAACAGTAACCCCAGAGCAACGTATCAACTCTGCGGTACCACACTGACAGTGGTGGAGAATGAAAAGGACCTGGGGGTAATTGTGCAGGGAGATATGAAGTTCTCTGAGCAGTGCAGACGAGCTGCAAGAGTAGCTCATGGTGTCTTGTCAATGATATACAGGAATTTTTCTAGCAGGGATAAGGAGGTGATTATTCCCTTGTATAAGGCAATGGTTAGGCCACATCTTGAGTACTGTATACAGGTCTGGAGGCCTCATTTCAAGAAGGATGTAGAGCTGCTGGAACGGGTACAGAGAAGGGCAACAAGATTAGTAAATGGAACAAAGGGTTGCTCTTACGAAGAAAGGCTTAAGTTTTGCAAATTACAGAGTCTGGAGACTAGGCACCGGCGAGGTGATCTGATAGAGGTATATAAGGCCTTGAATGGTTTGAGCATGCTCAATGCCAATGGGATTCTTCATCTTTCTCAGAATAATCACCTGAGAGGGCATAAATTCAAATTGAGGAAGGACGGATGTCGGATAGATGTGCGGAAATTTGCCTTTGGCCAGCGGGTGGTTGGTTGGTGGAACCGACTTCCATCACTTGTTGTTGAAGTTGATAGCCTAAACAAATTTAAAGCTCAACTGGACAGGTATTTCGAACGAACGGAGGGGTGAAATGGGAGAGGGTTTTTTTTTTTTTTTTTTGGCTGATGCTGAATAAGCTTGCTTTCTTGCATCGTATGCCTCTACTAATGCTAATATCCGCCAAACGGATCGCCGTTTTATGTTCTGAGAGGCGTTTCTCGAGACGACGACCAGTCTCTCCAAAGTAGCAGCTCGTGCAGTCACGGCAAGAGATGCGATAGACCACACCACTCTGTAGAAGGGTGGGGACAGGTGTTTTTATGTTGGAAAGGAGAGAACGCAGTTTCTTGCCTGGGAGTTGGATGCACCTCACCCCATGCGATCTTAGGATTCTACCGATCTGCTGTGACAGGTTGGGGTAGTATGGGATGAATGCCCTCGTGGAAGACTCGTCACTGTTGGCGTTGCTGTTGGTCGTCACGTTGTCGCGTGCTTGTAGATCACATCTGTTAAGGACATCGATGGGGTAGCCACACCTCGTAAGGTCTACTTTGACTCTGGTGATCTCTTTGCGCCTTTCATCTGCAGAGCTGGAGTGTGTCCAGGCGCGAGTTAGCAAGGTTCGGGCGGTTGAGAGGAGGTGGCCCCGTGTGTGTGTGCTGACTGGAAGTTGGTAAATTGGCCAGCACACATAGGCTTACGATAATCCGTTGTCTTCAAGCATGTGCCTTCCCGCCGGACAAGTGTATCTAGGTATGGTATAGAGTTGTTCGACTCCAGCTCAACCGTGAATTTTATGAAGGGTGACAGTGAGTTGAGGTGGGTTAGGAGTCGCTGACTTGAGTCTCTAGGGATCACTACGAACACATCGTCTACGTAGCGACACCAAAAGGCGATGTGATCCGGTGCGTGTGTAAACGCACGTCCCTCTAACTCCTCCATCTAAATTCTATCTTACTACTCTAAAATACAAGGTAATCTAAAGAAGCTTATATACCAATCTGAAGAAAAGACTCCTCAATAATCGATCATGAAGATGGATTACTCATTTCGTATGGAGTAGCACGGGAAGAGGATCTCGCCTCGGTATTATTTGCTGCAACTCTCGAACCCTTTTTTTGCATCCCATAAAGCTGACTTTACCTATGCTGATAATTTAACTCTTCGTCAGACCTAAAGATCAGTGAGTTAATAAAGCAAATGAATTGGCGTATTACTTCGACGTTTAATTTCAAGCTCATCCTTCAATCTGATGGAATCCTTCAATCGCGGCATCCTTCAATCTGATTCCATCAGATTGAAGAATGCCGCGCAGAATTGGAATGTCCCACTAGATAATATCCATCCGGATACCAGAGAAACGGAAAAGCCATGGTCCACATTCAAACCTTTATGTGATGACTATTTTCAGAAGTCAGGAAAATAGGCGCAGGAGAATCAAAATATAGAGCAGCTACATTCAGCCCGTGCATCAGTAAAAACACACTGTCTGCAAATATATACTGATAGATCTAAATCTCTTAAAGGCGTAGGTGCTGCAGTGGTCCTTTCCACTTATGCTATCTTTGAAAAACTTTACCCTAGTTGCAGTATTTACACCGCTCAAATCCATGCAATAAAAATTGCTATTCAACACGTTAACAACAGATCTAATGAAGAGATAATAATCTATACCGATTCCTTCAGCGTAGTAACTTCTATACAACGTAAGTTTCGGAACTGTCGTCCTATTTTGAAGAAACCAGAGCACAGTTAATTAATCTCACACAATAAAACACGGCGGTAAGGTTTTGCTGGATTCCTGGGTATGCTGGAATCCAGGGAAATAAGAAAGCAGATCAAGCAGCAAAAAGTCCAGTAAATTTCGTGTCTTCACTTACCCCGATGCTTTATAATGGACCCCAAAATCATCATAAAACAGTTACGTATTGATCAATGGGCATCAGTATGGCAGCAACAGGTCCACAATAAACTCTTCCAAATAAAGAAAAAGCCACAATACTGAAAATCTAGGTCACTATTAAACAGACGATAAGAGGCTGTCCTTGAAAGAATACGCACTGGGCACACCCATCTTACCCACCTTAACTTGTTGACAGCTGATCAATCTCCTCATCCCTCTACTAATAGTGAAACGTATCCACCTCGAGTGTTCCCACAATCATGCTGCTCGATTAACAAATTTTAAATCAGCATTATCCAGAAAAAATTCATTAAAGATGAACCACATTCTCAGTGATGATGCAAATCTGTCAGAGTTATTTAATTTTTTTAAAACAAATTCATTTTTATGAACTTATCTGACACATGACTGAAAAAGTGAGGGGGGTATGATTTCATTTGCAGAATAACTGTGACAGGC
The DNA here is from genome assembly GCF_048544385.1 of Mastigoproctus giganteus. NCBI lineage: Eukaryota > Metazoa > Arthropoda > Arachnida > Uropygi > Thelyphonidae > Mastigoproctus > Mastigoproctus giganteus. Next base: position 189,330,463 of record NC_143577.1, read on the forward strand.
AGAATTTGGACATTGTTGCCCTTGTGACAATAAACTCACATTAAAACCAACCAACCAACCAACTTGATTTCTAGACTTTGTTGCGGTGACCCTTAATATCGGGCTGCGAAACTGCTGTAATGCTCAATTTTTCCGTTATTTGCACTACGATTGGCGGTGATGTGTCTTGTTCTGAGACAGCTTTGGCTTAGTAGCGACTGTGTAACCCATTATAGAAATTTTCCTGATGGCTGTTGGCCCTAAACCTATGCCAGTCTCGTCAACGGAACTGGGATAACTTCGGAGGGAACTCATTAAGTGTGCTGCTTGATTTCTTCTCGCTATCCGTTTCAGTTGTCCATATGCATTTGGGGGCCATTAATGGTGGTGTACATGGCTTGAAATGGATGCCCCACATGGAACGGATGATGCTTTACCCTGCACGGTTCTCATTGGATTTTCGCGTTACTTCGATCTCTTCTTTTGATTTCTAGAAAATGAGTGTCAATATATAGTGTATGCAAAGTGACTAATTTAGTCATGGTATACAAAAAAAACTTATGAAAGTCCTGTCCACATAGACAGTATTATTCAATTTCCACACGGTGTGAGAGAGCAGGCTCTCAATCCAGTGCGTCACTTCAGATATTACAAATCCAGAGTGCCAAGCGATAGTGACAAGCGATTTTCCCTGAATTATAGAGAATGCTCTTTCTAAGTGACAAAGTTTCATTTCGTTTCTAGGGTCGTTTTCTCATTTGTTTTCCTAAAGTGGTTCTGTGCTTCAAGTGTTAAAGTAAGAACAAAGAAAGGAA